>NW_006408557.1:16516903-16561181 GCF_000296735.1 Chrysochloris asiatica | reverse complement strand
GGGCTGATGAAATGAAATGCAGATGGGTCTCTGATGATACAATAGTGAATAATTGTTATCAGGACTGATTGTGAGGGTTGGAAATATAAAGGTAGATGTTTTATAGCAAGGAAGGGAGTGATTAACTTTCCAGTCTAGGAGCGGAGGTTCCTAGGACCATTAACAGGGAAGCGCAGAGTGCAGGACCCTACCCAGAGAAGCAGTGATGCCTGAGATGGAGGCAGAGACTATGACAATGAGCGATGGAGCTGCTGGGGACTTTAGATACAGAGAGGGAGAGGGACTGTGTGCTGAAGACTGGGGGAGGGGTGTGGGGGGCAGGCTTTCAGGGTATACCCTTTGGTTGGTTGATGATGCATGGAGGGGATTGTAACCATGGCAATGAAAGAATATATGAAAGAATGAATGTAAAACTAATGTTCTCCCATGTAAACTATCACATAACTCACAATAAAACATTAAAAAACAACAACACACACACACTATTAAGTATTAAGGCCACTGATAAACACAACATGTCCAAGAAGCAAAAGCAGATGACCATATCAGCACATGTCAAGAAACGAGATAAAATGTGTGAGACAAATGACCTAGAGGTAGACCTGGACTCCATTCTGGAAGGAGGGTAGGCCTTGGAAATGCCTGAGAAGGAATTCAGAAAAATGATTATAAAATGTTTCAAAACACTTTACAATAAAGTTGAGAAAAATAAGGAAGAAGTCAGGAAAGCGCTACGGAAACAATCAAATAAGACAGATACAGCATTGGAAACAATTCAAAACCTACAGAAAGAGGTCCACACTATCAATAATAGAATATCAGAAATAGACAATACTCTGAAAGGACAAAGGAATAGATTAGAAAAGATGGAAGACAAATCTCTCAATACTACTAAGATAGAAGAGAAAACACAAAAAAGAATTTAAAAATCTGAAAAAGGTGTAAGATTCATGTTGGATAACATGAAGAAGACTAACTTAAGAATTATCAGCATTCCAAAACAGGAAGAATCACACAAGTCCACAGAGGAAATAATTGAAGAACTGCTGGAAGAAAATGTCTTTAACATCCTGAAAAGTTAAAAGATACACATTCAAGAAGCTCAGCGAACCTCAGGGAGGATAGACCTCAAAATAAAATCACTGAGACATATTATAACCAAGCTCTCCAAAGTCAAAGATAAGGAGACAATGCTAAAAGCAGCTAGTGAAAAGAGAAGCATTACATACAAAGGCAAGCAAGTCAGATTAAACTCGGATCTTTCAGCAGAAACCATGCAAGCAAGAAGGCAATGGGGAGATATATATAAAACCCAAAAAGACAAAAAAAAACTGTCAACCCAGAATCCTTTATCCAGCAAAGTTATCAATCAAATATGACGGTGTAATCAAAACATGCCAGGATAGACAGAAGCTAAGGGATTTTGCCAAAGCCAACCCAATACTACAAAACATCGTAATTCTGTGGACTGAGAACCAATAAGAACAGACAACAACCAGAGATTGACATGCATAGCAGGACCTCCCAGAACTAAATCGACAGAAGGAAGAGTGGAGAACAGAACAAAACTATAAGAACAAACTCCGAGAATCTGGGAGGTCAGTCTATGATCTAAACAATTACAATGTAAAAGAAGGTAAACACTTAGGAACAGAGCTCCAGATGGTGAGAAGGGTCAGGTAGGTTACAGGATAAAATAGACAGCTTTAAATGGAGGCAAAAGTTAATGGAATATAAGGTAACCTCAAAGAAAATTAACCTTAAACAACATACCAAGAAAATGAAAAACCAAGAAGAACATGGAAATATTAAAACTATGAGGAAACTCACAAGAAAGAACACAAGAACCATGATTTCAACAAAGGACACACAGAACAAATGAGAGTCAAGAACCAAATAAAATTATAAGAACAGAGGATCTGGGAGATCAGTATATGATCAAAACAATTACAGTGTGAAAGAAGGTAAACACAGAGGAACAGAGATCCAGGTGAGAAGGTCAGGTAGATTACAGGATAAAATAGACTGTCTTAAATGGAGGGTAGAACAAATGGAATATAAGGTAACCACAATGCGGTTGGGGTGGGGGGTTTATTTTGGGTGTTGGGAGGGCAATACAAGAAGCGGGGAGGAGACAGAAGAACAAGATAGATAGGGGAACACTGAGACAGGTTTGCATGGCCTAGTGGGACAGGGGTAAATAGTGATGCATAATCAACCTTGGAACAACTGGGCTCTGGGATACAGGGATCTAGGTATAGCTTGAAGAGGGTAAATAATAGTAAAATCCTTGACTGCCTTATGAATATTAGTTTCCCTTGCCTACTATTGTAAAATAGACACTTGAGTGGGATAGAAAGGAGTGTTGGGGAACATGATTAGAGAAAACTTGTAAGCCCGTCTTAAGCCTATAACTGATTGAAATACCTAAAAGGGGTTCTACAACTTGCCCAGTGAAATAGGCCTTGTGCAAAGCCTTTCCAGAGTATAGGACCTTAGGTGGAATCCTGAGTCCCATCCAGGACCTAATGAGGTGGGACATTCCCACTAGAAAGGACAAGTAGACTGGAACAGCTACAGTGACAGAAGACACATCTTTAAAGAAAGATCATCAGGAAAAACCCAAAACAAAAATGTCGGCATGACTGGCTACTACAAGAATAAGCAAGCTGTTCGCCAGGAAGACATCAAAACTAGCAATCAAGTGCCTTCAGGACAAACTCCCTCTAAAACTGAAACTCAAAGGAATACACAAACAAACACGTAAGTTTGCTGGTGACCACACTGGTCTACTGGTGAGTGGAAGAGGCAGAAAGGCATCAATGAAGAAATGGGCTGAGTTCAACCCTAGTCCATTGAATCCTGTTGGCCTGGAGATGAGCGAGAAGAGGAAGGGCTGGTTGGTCCAAAGTGTGGTGAGACCTGAGGACACTTGAGCCCTTGGACAAGGACTTAGCCATAGAGGTCTAGAGCTAAGAGTGAAGCATCCTGTTGATATGAAGTGAGGGGAGATGCACAAGAACACCCAAACTTGCAGACAGTACCCTTTTGACTTAGCCTCGATGGCTCGATAATCAGAACTAAAAGAAGATTGAAAAACAACAACAACAAAAAATTTTTTAATAAAGGAAACAAGGGTAAATTGCTTCAATTTGATGAACCTGACCTATACTCAGAGCGGTAGTTACTCTACCAACAGAGAGGGAAAGAGTCTTCACATCAAATATCAATGCTATCGGCTCTGTACACAGGGTAGATGGGGATGGGCAACTTAAACATTGGCTATGTAAAATGAGGGGGCAATAAAGGCACGAAGTGACTGGCTTACAAGGTTTCAAGAGGGAGTGTAGTTTAAGAGTATGGGGGAAAGAAAGAGTCCCCACTGAATATTGTCATCTTGTCTAGATGGGTCGGGTGAAAAGAGATGGGGATAAGATTCATAAGATTCAATAGTGAATAATTGTTATCATGACTAATTGCCACTGTCACAATTGTAAAGGTAGAAGTTTTGTAACAAAAACAGGGTAGTGGTTAATCTTAAAGTCCAGAAACAGAGGATCCTAGGACCATCAAGAGAGAAGCGCACAAACAGAATGTGGGACCTTATCCAGAGAAGCAGCAGTGCCAGAGATGGAGGCAGAGATGGCAGCATGGAGAGGGGGAGTGGCTGAGGACTCTAGATTCATGGAATAAGAAGAGAGGGACTAAGAGCTGGTGGCCAGGAGGCAGACTTGCAGAATGTGGAGATGTAAATTAATATATATGCCTGAGTGATTTTATGTTTGTTGGTTTGTTTGTTTTTAAAAAGCTAAAGTGGATAGAGAGAAATACTATTAACTGATGGTATATCATTGTAATGAAACAAGGTATATGATTTGTTGAATGTAAAACTGATGATATGCCCTGTAAGCCTTCACTCAATAAAAGAATAAAAACTTAAAAAAAAAATCCATCTTGAAGTTTAATGCTATCTGTGATAGAATATTATCTATATATACACCTACAAGGAAGACCAGTAATGCATATTAATTCAAATTTATGCACCAAAAACTGAAGCCAGTGATGATGAAATTGAAGAATTCTACCAACTTCTCCAGTCTGAAACTGATCAAACATGCAATCAAGATGTATTGATAATTACTGGTTATTGGAATGAAAAGTTGGAAACAAAGTATTTGGGAAACATGGTCTTGGTAATAGAAACAATACTGGATATGACATGGTGGAATTTTTCAAGACCATTGACTTGTTCATTGCAAATACCTTTTTTAAACAACACAAAACATGGCTATACACATGGACCTCACCAGATAGAATACCCAAAAATCAAATTGACTACAAATGTGGAAAGAGATGGTGGAAAAGCTCCATACTATCAGCCAAAACAAGGTCAGGGCCATCATGTAGAACAAACTGTCAATTGCTCCTATGTAATTTCAGACTGAAGCTGAAGAAAATTAAAATTAAAACATACATACATGTTATATATTATATAAATATATACATGGGTGTTATGGCTCTGTAGGATAAGCATGGGACTATGAACCACAAAGTCAGAGGTCTCAACTGGCTAGAATATAGTTGCATGTTAACTCAAGTGACAAGGACAACAGTGTACAAGAGGGAGGTTGGCAGAAGGATGAAGATAGGCAAAGACACAGGGAGGAATGCAAGGGTTAAAGGGCACAGAGGTAAATGCTGCTGTATACACAACCCTGAAACAACAGTGTTTTATTGTTAGGTAGATGGACAAATACACAGCCTGAATAGTATGGGAGAGTTGGATTATATCCACAAATATATGAGAGTTTGACAGAGAATATTTGTACATGGGTATTTACACTTGCAGCAAATACCTATGAATGTGGAGGGACATACGTGGGGCCAAATGATGAAGACATCTTCGATATTGCTATACACCTGATTTCTTGACAGCTGCTTCCATGAACATTAATTGTGAACCCAGGCAAAATGAAGTCTTTGACAACCTCAAACTTTACTCTATTTATCATGATGTTATTTATGTGTCCGGTTGTGAGGATTTTTGTTTTCTTTACATTGAGGTGCAGTCTATACTAAAGGCTGTAGTCTTTGATCTTTATCAGTAAGAATTTTAAGTCCTCTTCACTTCTAGCAAGCAAGATTGTGTCATCTGTATATAATCCAGCTTCTCACCAATTATTTGCTCACCGAACAGATTGAATAAGTAGGGTGAAATAATACAACCCTGAAACACACCTTTCCTGATTCTAAACTATTCAGTATCCCCTGTTCTTTGAATAACTGCCTCTTATTCTATGTGTACAGATTCTTCATAATCACAATTAAGTGTTCTGGGATTCCCTTTCTTCTCAGTGCTCTCCACATTTGTTATGATCCATACAGTTGAAGATCTGTGCATAGACAATAAAACACAAGTAAACATCTTTCTGGTTTTCTCTGCTTTCTGCCAACGTTCATCTGATGTCAGCAGTGATATTCCTTCTTCCACATCCTATTTGATTTCTGGTAGCTCTGTGTCCATGTACTGCTATTACCATTTAAAAATTAAGTTCAGCAAAACTTTATTTGCATGTGATGTTAACGATACTGTTCAGTGATTTTGTTTTGTTGTGCATAGGGTCGCTATGAGTCAGTACCAATTTGATAGCACCTAATAACAAAAATACCTAAAATATCTATCTTTATGCATTCCATTTCATTTTTTATGACTTCCAATTTTCCTAGGTTCATACTTCATTCATTCCACATTTCTGATTATTAATGTATGTTTCTAGCTGTTTGTTTTTATTTTGAGTTGTGCCACATTAGCAAATGAAGATCCTGAAAGCTTTACTCCATCCACATCATGTAGGTCAGCTCTTCTTTAAAGAGGCAGATCATCCCCAGTCATATTTTCAGTGTCTTCCAACTTTAGGAGCTCATCTTCCAGAACTGTATTAGACATTGTCCCCTTACTATTTGTAAGATTTTCAGTGGCTAACGATTCAGAAGTGATCTGCCTCTCTTTCTTCCTAGTCTGGCTTAGTTGAAATCTCTGTTGAAACCTCTCCCCATGTTTGACCCTGCTGGTATTTTAAATTCTGGTAGCTTAGCTTCCAACATCACAGCAATACATTAGCCTCCACAGTACTACAAGCTGACAGATGAGAGGTGAGGGTCCTTCTTAGGTACGATCAGTGTTCTATTTCTCAGGGTGACTGCATGGATGTTTTCTTTATATACATTACGATTTTATGACCATCAGATCACTTTTTTCTACACTGTTCTAATTTTTTTGTTTTACTTTTTAAAAAATTGATAGTATATATTTAGTGGTGGGAGGGATTGTGATTCACTCATATTTTCATTATTTTTTGAAAGTCTTACATATTTGAAAAATGAACTATTTTCAGTGGAAAAAACAATATGATGTTTCCATCTGTAAAAAATTAAAAGACTGACTATTAAATGTATGGATCTTTCAAAACAACTTTGAACTCTCTTAAATTCACTTAGGTGAACTTTGAAGAATTTAAAGAAGGTTTTGTGGCAGTGCTATCATCAAATCCTATTGTTGCCCCCTCTGATGAAGAAAGTAGTTCTTTGGAACCAGGTAAGCAAATTTCTTATGGAATTTAGCTTCTTTTTATTATTTGTTACTTTTTGGCATAAAATATTCTAATTGAAGAATGTGGTGGTGGTGGTGGGTGTGTGCCACCGAATCAGTTCTGACTCATAGGAACCCTGTATAGGTTTTCTGAGGCTGTAGAAAGCCTTGTCTTTCTCCTGTGGAGCCACTGGTAGATTCAAACTGCTGACCTTGCAGTTAGCAGCCCAGCTCTTAATCCACTGCACTACCAGGGCTCCTTAATTGAAGAATGCAGCTGTCATGAAAATGAAATTCTAAACACCATTTTCTATTACTACCAATCCAGATGATCTTGTTTTTTTCTTCTTTAATTTATATATATTTAAAATAAAATGGGTTATACCTACATATAGGGTTGTTGACAAGATAAAATTAATAAATGTATGTGGCGGGGCTAAAGATTTTAAGAGCTATAAGTAGAATGCTGATGTAAGGTGTTCTTGTCATTGCACTCTATTGTTGGCAAAGCAGGAAAGATTGTCATAATCCCATAGAAAGACTTAGTGTATGTTTTGTGTCAGACAGTAATGTTGTTCTGTACTAATATGACTTTTTGTGGAATAAACATAATCCTTATAAACAGAAGTGGTATTCTCAAGGGAGGAAGCATCTTGAGGAATAGACGAAACCACTGGTCTTTGGTTCAGGTCAGGAGGTTAAAGGAGAGTAACAACAGACTCAGTTGGAAGAGTTTTGAAGGGAGAATCAAGTACAATGGTTGTCAGGTCAAGAGTATAGAGATTGTGTGTGATGATAGTTGGACGATGATGACTGAAATACTCATTAGGTTTTACTGCTCCATTGGACTCAAGCAGCCAAATAGCAGTTGCCTGACATGCTTAGTAACCTTAAACTTGGCTCTGATGAGAATGGATGCAATGGCTGTGGGTATGTTCCCTTACGAAAGGGGAAAGTGTGTAAAGAGCAAAGAGGACGACGTGGTATTGATTCGCACAGGGCAGAAGCAGGGGGAGTCCTTTCCCTTCATCCTCACCATCTGCCACTGCCATGGACTATGGGATGGTATAAAAGGATGTAGGAAAGGAGATACTATGGGATGGCAGTGTTGGGAAGGACCTGGGATAAATGAAAAAGAGACCTCAGAGTGTCTTTTATGTGCCAGGCATTGAACTTTGTGTACATCTTGTTGTTGTTGTTGTTGTTGTTGTTGTTGTTGTTGTTAAGTGCCGTTGAGTCAGTTCCAACTCATCGCAACCCCTGTAAAGGGTTTCCAAGGAGCAGCTGGTGAATTTGACTTGCCGACCATGTGGTTCACAGTCCAGTATTTATCCTACAGCGCCACACCAGGAGTCCATATACATCTTACATGTATTTAATTTAACCCTTATATAAATTCCATAGACATCTTGAAGTATTACTATACGTAGTATTCAGAAAAGGAAGTTGAGTCCCAGAAGCATAAAGGGATTATGCAACATCCCACAACTAGTCCATGCAGGCCAGAATTTGGGTCCAGGTTTCACAGCTTTAGTTCCCTGGGCTCTTCTACAGGCATCACTGCTAGAACCCTGTCCTTTACAGTGACGGCTCAAATTGACTCTCAATTTGAGACTCCTGTTGATTGCAAAGATACCTGGGTTAAGTGAAAAGCACTGTACAGTGGTAGAGGAAGGCCTGGGATCTGCCTGGCCCTAGGTGAGGCATTAATTGCTTCTTTTAATACTTTTCCTTGTTAAGATGTGAAGAAGGCACTTATCTTTTCACACTCACAGAATTCTGATATAATTGCATGACCAAGTATTTGAAAGTCTCTTAAACAGTCAGTGCATTGTGTCATTGACAGTGTGTGTTTGCCTCTCCATTCTAGAGTAAACAGACGTTCTATCCTGGATGTCTGGTAGTTCTAGCTTAAGGCAGTATTGTTCTGAGGGACATGTTCTCAGTTCCTCTAAAGTAATCAGAAACTATTTTAGGACTTGTGCTGTTTAGGACTGATTCTGGTTGGGTTTTTTTTTTGTTGTTGTTGTTGTTGTTTTGTTTTGTTTTAAATAGAATTCCAAAGCCTCTCTTATTTAAATGTTTCTTATGTCCTGCCTGAACACCACCCCTTGTTAGTGGATGGTGTTCTTCCCAGTGTTCATTACCAAAAACCCATCCAAAAAGGTACAGATTCCACTACTTGAATTGCTAGCCAGATGCTAGTGGTCCTACAGCTACTGGGATTTTACTAAGAAGCTGGTAAACCCAGGCCTTGCTTCAAACCAGTCTGCCTGTCAATTTGTCAGACTATGTTGCTGCTATGATTCTGAAAAGCCATCTACCAGTATTTCAAATACCAGTAGAGTCATCCATGGTGGAAAAGTTTTAGCAGAGCTTCCAGACGAAGGTTAGGCAGAAATAGATGAGATGGCAGTTTGCCATCAAGTCTCCAACAACATGACTTCTGTTGTAGTTGAGACCTAAGGCATATCTGCAATGAATGTTCATCTAGTTTTCTGACTAGTCTTACCTCATTGGAGCCCTGCCATCGTCTCTCAAATTGATTCTTTTCTGGTTATTCCCTACCTCTGAAGCTATGTCTTGTCAAGGCTGAGTTACATGCCACCCCATCCTCAGTCCCTTTCCTACCATCCCCCGGGTTCCAGATTTATGACAACTTAATATTGGGTCATCATGAATTTCTTCTCTGCCTGAAAGGTTCCAGCTACATTTTGCAGATGTAGAGAAGGTGTGCAGAAGGAAGTGGAGGGACTGTTTAGGATCCTGTCTCTGATCCCAGACTTGTCAGAAGTGCTGCTGAGCTTCACAGTCATCTACCTAGCTGTGTCTTAACTCCACACGTATGCCTAAAGGTCTCACCCACCACTCTCCCTTCCTCAGTCATCAGTTGAGGTGTAATCCTAGGACATGTGGCTCTGTAAGATGATCTCCAATTTCTAAAGCCATATACTGTGAGACTATGGGAGACATTTTTCTGTGCATAAAAAGCTGTTAGTCTTTTATTATATAAACAAAAGCAAAGTTCAAGCAGTGCATAGAGTTGAGAATGAATGATGCTTTCTCACCTGCATTCTCAGTCCCCCACCCCAGTTCATAGGTAACTGAGAGAACTAGTTTCTCTTGCTTTTCTCAACACTTTCTGTTTGTAAAAGCATGCATTCATGAAAGCATATTACACACCCAAATCTGTGCCTTCTCAAATGGCACTGTGTTGGCTTGAGTAGCTCAGAGAACTGATTTAAGGGGCTCCCTACCATGTTCCCCATTTTCCTTCCCAGCTATCTCACAGGCTGTCCTACCAAAGTATGTAAACGGCTCCAAGTGGTATGGTCGTCGTACCCAGCCTGAGCTGTACACGTTGGAGACTGAGGCCAGCCACTCAGCAGACTGGCAAATACAGGCTGACTTGAGTGACCAGCTCCACTGTGCCACATTTCTGCAAAATGTACAGGTGAGTCAAACTTCTCTTCCCCACCTCAGGTGCCCAATATCAGGTCAGTAATCACTCATTTAGTCATTGCTCACATCACATTACTACCAGATGCTATGAGGAAGGAGACACATATTCTCCAGAGTTTTAAAATGCCAGAGCTTGGATGCACATGCAATCTCATTTTAAATTATCTCAGAGTCTAATTATCTGCAGTATGACTCTGGCCAGAGAACATTCTCCTTCAAACATTGGGACAGTAGAGAATTTTTGTAAAAAATCATTTGTTTCTGACCCCTTTCCCCTGCTCACTACCACCCCTTCTAGTACTGCAAGAAAATTACTTTTGTAATTTTATTTTAATTTTTATTGTTGTTACATGCCATTGAGTCTGTTCCAACCCATAGCAATCCTGTATAGGGTTTTCCAAGAAGCGTATCCATCTGCTGTGTCCCACAATGGCTGTACTCCATGACCCCTGCAGAGAGATTAAACCGGAGTAGGGGCTACAGGAGATTAGAAAAAAAGAAAGACACAAAACACAAAATGAAAATAGTAAAGTTGGGACCAGGTGGGACACGGCACTCTGATGGAGATACTGTGAGCTTGAACTGCCAACTTTGTAGTTCAAATTGACTTTGCAGTCTGGTGCATTAACCCACAGCACCACACAGGAGTGAATTATTAATCTGTCAAGGATATAAAGAGGACATTGTCTTTCTAATGGCAAGAGCAAGTTAAGAATTTGGATGTACCAAGCTTACAGTTCACCCTGTCTTGAACACAAATAAGAATGCACACACACTTATCACTTTTCAAATAAGTATCTAATAACTCCCTATGACCTTGGGTGTTAGCTTAAGCTCTCTTGCCCAGTTCACTAAATTTTTCATGTCAGCACCTGAGGTTGACCCCAGTCACTGGTTAACGGCTGCGTTCTAACTCTTCTCCATGTTAAAAAGCATATCCCTGATAGAAGTCTTCCAGCTTAATCATAGACTTGTTAGATTCATTTTTCAAATATTCCAGCGTGTTCCTGGTTCTTGCTTTCTATAATATCAAGCTCTGAAAGTTGAGTCCGTATCAATAACATATCTTTAATAAGATAGTTTTGGGATTCCAAATTGATTGCCTTTTATTTTCAACATTTTTGAGACAAAGAGAAAAAAAAACCAGTAAGCACGTATTTAAATCTTACCATTTTCTCTCAGGGATATGGTGCACCAGGACAATGTCATAAATCCAAAACATTTGCTTTCTTATTCTTTTTTAAAATTTGGATTTCAGGTTTAGAGTGTTGGGGCTCTTTTGCTTTTTGAATCATCTTTGATCCATGGTGGTGCTGTAGGATAAGCATTGGACTGCTGTCTGCAAAGTCTGCAGTTCAAACCCACCAGCTGCCCCATGGGAGAAAGATGAGGCTTTCTATTTCTGTAAAGAGTTACAATCTCAGAAACCCTATACAGAATCGCTATGAGTCAGAATCAACTCAATGACAATGTGTTTGACTTTCGGTTTGGCTGATCCTCAAAAACTCAATGCAGAAAGAGCATTTTTAGTATTAACAATGAGTTGAATGCATTAGGAAAGTGGGACTGAATATATTGGCATTGCTGTGACTTGTCATTTAAATTCTAAAGTGTGAGAACTGTGGAGGTGAATACCACAGACCTCTACTAGACAGAACACTTAAGCTTTGGGGACTTCAGTTTCCACAGGAGAAAATGGGGACTGTGTGAATTCAAGCCTCTCCATGATCCCTTCTTGTACTCACATGCTGGATTCTCTAGGTTTGCTGTGTTTTTCTTTTGTACCTTCAATAGTATTCTTGCTTCCTTTCATCCATTCTCAGAGTCCAGTCTTCAAGACTGTACCTGCTAAGATTTCTGAGTCTTGATCAAACCAAAAGCCAAGTGCACTGCCACTGAGTTGATTCCTATAGGAGTAGAACTGTCCCATAGGTTTTCTAAGACTGTGAATCTTTACAGAAACAGACAGTTACATCATTCTCCTGCAGAGGGCTGGTGGGTTCAAACTGCCTACATTTTTAGTTAGCAGCTGAGTGCTTAACCACTGTGTCACCAGGGTTCCTATGAGACTTAGTCAACTAGGCATTTATTCCAAAGTCATTCGTGGGAATTCATAACACCTGGTCATTTGCAAACTGTAACTTTGTGATTGCCAACATAATCACTAAAGTGTGAGATTTTTTACTTAAGTCACAAGTTTCTTGATGGCCCCAACTCCTCTCCTGGCTGGGTATGCTAAATACTTGCTATGCATTATACCATTCCTGAGGCTCTTTAGAAGAGCAGAGTCCTGCTCCACCCTTTTGCCTGTTTGCTGAGCTGTTGTAGCTGATTGCTGTTGTTGTTACGTGCAGTTGAGTCGGTTCTGACTCACTGCAATCCTGTGTAGGATTTTCTAGGAGTGGTTGGTGAGTTTGAACTGCCAACCTTGGGGTCCAGCGCCTTATCCTGAAGTGCCACACGAGGTCTCCAATATGGCTGATAAGGAGCAGAATACTGAAGGACATGCTCTTGCAAGTCATGTCAACATAGTGCTATGTGACAGATGTTAACTGAAGCTTAATTGCCAGGGTCTAGAGCCAGCACCCGAAGAAGACTTGTTTTGTTTTGTTTTGTATTAGGATAACATATTATGTTTTAAATTTGAAGTGCTAATGATTTTAGGGTTATGTTGAGGAATCCCAGGTGTGTTTCCACAAAACAAGGTATGTTCCCAGTTTCCACTTTCTGGCACTTCCATTTTCAAAGAATTGGTTTGCATGTTGCTTGTGTACAAACATCGTGGCCCCTGCAGCCATGCTCAGAGCTGCCCCATGCTGCCCAGCAGCGTTGCCAAAGGGGAAGAGAGATTCTTTAGGATCTCAGATTTGAATCCAGCCTGTCCTGCCTTTAGTACTAAGCTGTTAGTTCTCCTCCTCAGTTACCCCTGTTCCACCCAACAAATACCATTCTGCCTTTACTTTATACTCTACCCATTTAGACATTCTCCAGAGGATTCACATCCTTTAAAATTTTTTCCACAGAGTTTGAAGTCAGATGAAGTAGCTGATGATGCCAAAGAGACTCAGAATGAGTTGCTTGAAGCACAAGGTAAAACCATCACCTCATACTTGGTACTTTGAAAGTTTCACGAGTGAGGTCATAAGCAGTGTGTCAGTCATAAAAATCATTTTCTAGACAGTGCCGTTTGGGCGGTGTCCCTGGTTAATGTATTCTGTAGGAGTAGTTAGTATGCCACGGAGGCCTCCATATCCACTGAGGTCAGAAGCTTATAGTCCCCCCAGCTACAGTAATGTCAGTGAGGCGCAGGCAGCAAGTCCCCACCCACTGTGGCCCCCAGGGCTCTTAGGCAGGCTCCGATGTGTTCAGGCTGAGCACATCCTCCTCCCACCTGAGAAGCAATAGTCAGAGACCTTGTTAGTCTAAGCACAACTAAGCCCTTAACTGCACACCAAGTAGGGCATGAGATCCTGGGCCTCAGTAGCCTTAGTGTGGTGACTTGACGACCTTGATGGGGATGCTGAAGTTAGTCACTGATGCTCAGCAGTAGATGAAGGACAGCAGTCCACTTGTGCTGTGGTGACGCCATATGCAAGATATGGTGTTAGAGAGTCAACGCTAAGGTGGCTGGACAGGAGTGGAACACTAAATCATTGCCACCTGAGGTTATACATGCATGCACATGCTTGTGTGGGTACAAAAACATTTTAGAAAATAATGAAAAACACTGTTAAGTGTAGTTGCCACCCAGAAGGGAAACAATTTGAGGGGAAGGAATTTTTTTTCATTTTAGTTGTCTTGTATTTCCTAACAATGCTTCATTAATGCAGAAAGGTAAACAAATATTGGCTCAAGAATTGATAAGTCTAAATTGGCATAAAATTAACTACTAAATTATGTGATGCTGAACAAAGGATAAAAATGAGAGGAGGGAGAGTGGGTCACATAAATCTTTGTGACTATGGAGCTCAAGTTTGTTTTCAATGATGCTGCAGTGTCGCTTCTCTAAGAAGCAGGGACAGGATTGCCTGAAAACAGCTTAGAGAAGGTGGTAGGAGGCAAGATGACTTTTAGGGTTTTAGATTTGAGAAGCCAGAAGTTGGGGTGATGGTTGGCAGTACTGTCTTCCTGTGGCTGGTGTCCTAATGGCCCCAGACCTCTTAGGTAGTCAGACTTCTCACGGGGTGGCTCAGGGTTCAGGTATATGAGGGCCCACACTTACGGCTGATACTGTCTAATCTCACAACCAGCCTGGGAAGTCATATGCACCCCTCACACCCACCCCACTAATACACCCAGACTCAAAAGCCTTGGGCACAGTTCTCCCTGGGAAGCCTTGGCTTTTTGGCTCTTTAAATTGGACAGCAAGGGGTAGTACCCGCCGCCTGTGGACCCAGAGTTGCCAGTGGTATTTCAAATACCAGCAGGGTTAGCCATGGAAGACAGGTTTCTATGGCACTTCCACACTGAGACAAACTAGGAATAATGATCTGGCAATCTACTTTTTTAAAAAGTTGGCTGGTGAAAACCTTATACATTGTAGTGGAACATTTTCTGATGCAGTGCCGGAAGATGAGCCCCTCAGGTTGAAAGGCACTGCAAATACAAGTAGGGAAGAACTGCCTCCTCATAGTAGAGTTGACCTTAATGATGCAGATGGTATAAAGTAGAGGGTCAGCAAAAAAGAGGAAGACCATCAGTTAGATGGGAGAATGGTGGCTCCATAAGATAAGCAATGGACTGCGAACCACAAGACCTGTGGTTCAAACCCACCATCAGCTTCATGGGAGAAAAATGAGGCTTTCTGCTCCTGCGAAGATTTAAAAGCATCAGAAACCCTACACAGGGTTGCTTTGAGTTGGAACCAACTCGACAGCACTTAAAACACCAATTACATGACTGCAACAGTGAGCTCAAAGGTAGCAAATTGTGAGACTGTGGGTACTGGCAGTGTTTCATTCTTTTGTACATAGGATCACTATGAGTCAGAACCCACTCAATGGCACTTTGTTGTTGTTGTTAAGGAGTCCTAGTGTGGCACTGTAGGGAAAGCATAAGACTGCTAACCACAAGGTCAGTGGTTCAAAACCACCAGCCTTACCTAGTAACATATAAATATGCTAGAAGGAATCTCAAAGGTGATTACTTCATGCCTCAGTCTAGCACAAGAAAAAATGAAGTCTTTGACAACTTCAGTCTTGTTTTCCATTGATAAGAATGTTGTTTATTGGTCCAGTGGTGAGGATTTTTGTTTTCTTTACATTGAGATGCAATCCATACCAAAAGGCTGTGTTCTTTGATCTTCATCAGTAATTATTTTAAGTCCTCTTCACTTTCAGCAAACAAGGTTGTTATCACAGGTTGTTAATGAGTCTCCAATCTTGATGCCAGTATTTTCTTCATATAATCCAGCTTCTCAGATTATTTGCTCAGCATACAGGTTGAATCAATACAGTGAAAGAATACAACCCTGTCACACACCTTTCTTAATTTTAAACCATTCAGTGTTCCCATGTTCTGTTTGAACAACTGCCTCTTGGTCTATGTACAGGTTCCTCATGAGCACAATTAAGTGTTCCAGAATACTCATACTTTGCAATGTTGTCCATAGCTTGTCATGATCCACACAATTGAAAGCCTTTGCATAGTCAATAAACCACAGGTAAACATCTTTCTGATATTCTCTGCTTTCAGCCAAGATCCATCGAACATCAGCAATGATATCCCTCATTAGGCGTCCTCTCCTAAATCCAACTTGAACTTCTGGAAGTTCTCTGTCAATGTATGCTTGCAGCCATTTCTGTATTACCTTTAGTAAAACTTTACTCGCATGGGATATCAAAGATACTGTCCGATGATTTCTGCATTCTGTTGGGTCACCTCTCTTTGGAATGGGCTAGAGCTGAAAGTGAAGCACCCAGCTGATATGAAGTGGGGGTAGGTGAGCAAGGATGTTCAAACTTGCAGATAGTTCCAGTTTGACCTAACTTGGATGACTTGATGATCAGAACTCGACTAGAAAAAGATAATAGAAATTTGATACAGGAATCAAGTGCAATTTGCTACAATTTGATTAACTTGACCTACACTTATGGATGTAGTAGCTTAAAATACCAAC
Source organism: Chrysochloris asiatica (assembly GCF_000296735.1). NCBI lineage: Eukaryota > Metazoa > Chordata > Mammalia > Afrosoricida > Chrysochloridae > Chrysochloris > Chrysochloris asiatica. The sequence continues at coordinate 16,545,012 of NW_006408557.1, read as the reverse complement.
TGAGAGGGAAGGAATCTTCACATCAAGGATCAAACATATTTCCTCAGTACACAAGGTTGATAGGGAAAGGCATCTTAGACATTGACTACATAAAATAGGAGTCCTGGTGTGGCACTGTGGACTAATGTGCCAGACTGCAAAGCAGTTTGAACTGCAAGGTCGGTGGTTCAAGCTTGCCAGTTGCTCCTTGGAAACTCTATACAGGGTAGCTATGGGTCGGAACTGACTCAACAGCACTAACAACAACAACAAAGGCACGAAGTGGCTGGGGTGCAAGTTTTCAAGAGGGAGTTTTGTTTCAGAGCAATGGGGGGAAGGTAGAATGTTCACTGAATAGTTTTCATCTTGTCTAGATGGGTATGGTGAAAGGAGACAGGGTTTTTTATTCATTAGTGAGTAATTGTTATCATGAGTAGTTTGCAGTTGTCACAACTGTAAAGGTAGAAGTTGTGTAACAAAAAGGGGGAAGTCGTTTATCTTGCATTACAGGAACAGAGGACCCTAGGTCCATCCAGAGGGAAGAGCAAGAGTGGAAGGTGGGATCTTAACCAGAGAAGCATTGACACCAGAGACAGAGACACAGATGATGGTATAGAAAGGTAGAGCAGCTGAGGAATCTAGACTCATGGAAAAAGGAAGTCTGTGTGCTAGTGGGCAGGAGACTATCTTGCAAAATATGCCTTTGGCTGTTTAAATGATTATATATTCCTATGTATTTTTGTATACATCAAAAAAGCAGGGAGGGAAAAGATAGAGGGAAATGCTATTAACCAATTGTGCATGAAGGAGATTGTAATCATTGCAGTGAAACAAAATTGATTGAGTGCAAAACTAATTTTCTATGGTGTAAACTATCACTTAATTCATAATAAAAGCTTAAAAAACAGAAGACAAGGTCAAATATTATGATGAAATGTGGCATTACTTGCATTTAGGAAACTGAAAGAGAACATGCTTAGAATTTCTCAAACTGAGAGAACTGAAGAAAAGCTTCTAGCCTCAACTTGCAATATTGAAGGATTCTATAGTGGTTCAAGCTCACCAGTCAGTCGCTCCTTGGAAACCCTATGCAGGGTCACTATAGGTCGGAACTGACTCGACGGCACTTCACAACAACAACATGGGCAAAATATTGAATAATGCAGAATGCATCTAAGGAAGATGGAGGAAATACACAGAATCACTGTACCAAAAATGAAATGATCGATGTTCAATCATTTTAAGAGGTAGTATATCATCAAGAGGCAGTGATACTGAAGGGAGAAGTCCAAGGTGCATTGAAGTCATAGACAAAGAACAAGGCACTGGGAATTGATGGAATACAAATTGAAATTTTTCAACAAACTGATGAAACACTGGATACACTCACTCATCTATGCCAAGAAATTTGGAAGACAGCTACCTAGCCAACTGACTGGAAGAGATTCATATTTGTGTCTATTCCAAAGAGAAGTGACCCAACAGAAGGTGGAAGTCACCAAATGATATCATTAATATCTCATTCAAGTAAAATTTTGCTAAAGAAAATCCAAAAGCGGCTGTAAACATACATTGACAGAGAACTGCCAAAGATTCAAGCAGTATTTAGATGAGTATGTGGAATGAGGGATGTCTTGCTTATGTCGGATGGATCTTGGCTCAAAGCAGAGAACACCAACAACACGTTTACCTGTGCTTTATTGACTAAGCAAAGGATTTTGTTTGTGTCGATAATGACAAGCTATGGACAACATTGTAGAGAATGAGTATTCCGGAACACTTGTGCTCATGATGAACCTATTAACAGCAGTTGTTGGATCAGAATCAGAAGACATTGAATGATTTAAAATTAGGAAAGGTGTATACCAGTGTCATATTCCTTCACCATACTTAATCAGTTTGTATGCTGATCAAAAAAACTGAGAAATTGGATTATCTGAAGAAGAATGTGGAATCAGGATTCTTCTTAACAACCTGATACATGCAGATAATACATCCTTGGTTGCTGAAAGCAAAGAAGACTTAAAATACTGATGAAGATAAAAGACCACAGCCTTCCATATGAGTTACACCTTAATGTAAAGAAAACAAAAATCCTCACCACTGGACCTATGAATAACATATGTAGGTAAGTTTGAAGTCGTCAGAGATTTCATTTTCCTGAGGTCAATCATCAACACTTATAGAAGCAGCAGTCAAGAAATAAAATGATGTATTCTATTAGGCAAATCTACTACACAAAACCTCTGTTAAGTGTTCAAGAGCAAATATGTCAAATTGAAGATTTTGGGATCCTGCCTACAACTGTAATATAGACATTTAAGTGGAATAGAAAGGGATATTGGGAAACACGATTACAGAAAGCTTGTAAATCCGTCTTCAGCCTATAGCTAATTGTTTTAGCTAAAAGGAGACTTGAATGTACCCAGGGAAACAGGTTTCTTGTTAAGACTTTGTGCATTATAGGGCCTTTTGTGGAAGCCTAAGCCACACCAGGACCTTCAGAGGTGAGACATTTCCAACTGAAAAGACATGCAGACCAACCTGGAACATCTAGAGGAATAGAAGATGCTTCTTGAAAGAAAGACAAATAATACCATAATTTTTTTTTTTTTTTAGTTATACATGCAAGGTGGGGCTTAATGGCAGATTAGAGAAATGTGCAGTGCAGACCTCCATCAGCAATAATACAGAATACTGGATGAATCAGATTCTGGGGACAGTCTCAGAACTCTGAACTGCATATAAAGGAATATTCAGAAAGATGGAAGGCTCACTGATAGTGGGATTTGGAGCAGAAGCAAGAAAGGTGGTGCTTTCTTATCTGCAGCTGCCTGCGGGTCTGGGAGCAGTGATCTTGGGCATGACGGAGCCAGTGAAGGATCAGAGAAGTGCTCCCACTGCAGAGGTCTTCCTGATCCTCAGAGATAAATTTGTGAACATTTTTTTTTTTTTCTGTTAATTTCACTCACACTGACTGAGTACCTCCACTCTGGTGACTAGAGGGGTACCTGAGTGGACACCCCCTGCTTCCAGAAGGTTCTACTATGCATGTGCACAGATCTCCTCAGCAAACACCACTGCGTGCAGAATCTAAGAAAGGAGAGGAGTCAACAGAAACTGCTTAAAATAGAACAGTCTCCTAGAACGGCTGGAGCTGGACCGGAGCTGTTTCTCACTAGGAGAAACACCTGAAGGGGGTTATGGACAAGGAGACAGACAGACTAAAAGGGAAACAGGCTGAAAATTAAATCCTGAATTACATCATAACGAGCAACAGTAACATCTTGAAATTTCTCAGGCGGCCTTGAAGGCAAGAAGCCAAAAGAGGGGCATTAAAGTCATACTCATATTTTGCTACAGGTTTTATTTTGTCTGTTTGTTTTTTGCAATTATAGACTGTAGTGTACAATCTATTTTTTTTCCTGTTGTTTTGTTTTTTTGGCCCCCCTTTTACCTTCAAAGGGGGGGGACTCTTTCTCTCCCTATGTTTCCCTAGAAGTGACAGCGATTGCAGTCATATATCCAAGCTACAATCATTCCCTATGAAATACCACCATCCAGGCAAGAGCCAGTACCAGTTGCTATACACCAGATAGACAGCTAATACCTGCTACAGTTACTCTGAGTTGAATAAAAAGAAAAGGGAAAAGGAAAGCCCACCTCATTATCACATCTACCTGGAGGCAATCAGAAAGCTTAATAATACATGAACATACATTCACCTAATTATTGAAAATGCCCAAGAAACAACTGAAGATATTGGCACATGTCCAGAAACAAGATAGACTAACTGAGACAAGTGAGCTGGAGATATACTAAGACTTTCCATTGGAAGGAGGGCAGGGTTTGGAACTGCCACAGAAGGAACTCAAATGATATTTAGGTGCATCCAAATGCTCCACAGAGGGTTTGAGAAAAATAAGGAAGAAGGAAATAAAATAAAAAATAAGGAAAGTGGTACAGGAACAATCAAATAAGATAGATTATAGCTTTGGAAACAATTCAGAATTTGCAAAAAGAAGTCCAAATGATTGATAATAAAGCATCAGAAATGGAATATACACTGAAAGGGCAAAGGAGTAGAATTGAAGAGATGGAAGCCAAAGCCAGTGAGCTGGAAAACAAGTCTCTCAATACTGCTAAGATAGAACAGCAAGCAGAAAAACGGATTTAAAAAATCTGAAGAAAGTCTAAGATGCATGTGGGACAACATGAAGAGGAATAACTTAAGAATTATTGGAATTCTGGAAGAGGAAGAATCACAGAAGAACATAGAGGAGATAGTTGAAGAGCTTCTCAAAGAAAATTTCCCTAACATCCTGAAAATGAAAAGATAAGTATTCAAGAAGCTCAACAAACCCCAGGAAGAATAGATACCCAAAAGGAAATCACCAAGACATATCATAATCAAGCTCTCCAAAATCAAATACAAGGAGAGACTCCTGAAAGCAGCTAGGCAAAAGAGAAGTGTTACTAACAAAGACAAGCAAGTCAGATTAAGCTGCGATCTCTCAGCAGAAACCACGCTGGCAAGAAGGCAATGGGGAGACACATATATAAAACCCTGAAAGAAAAAAAAAACTGCCAACAAAGAATCATCTATCCAGCAGAGATGTTAATCAAGTCTGATGGTGTAATAAAAACATTCCAGGATAAACAGAAGCTAAAGGACTTTGTCAAAGCCAACCCTGTGCTTCAAAACATCCAGAAGAGTCCTTTTTCGCAACAGGTTTGCCTCCAGAATACAGGTATTGGTGAAAACCATCACAAAACCTAAACCAAAATGGGAAAGGAAAAGACCCATATCAACATTGTCATTATTGGACATGTCGACTCTGGTAAGTCAACCACTACTGGTCACCTGATCTACATATGTGGTGGAATCCACAAAAGAACCATAACACTACTGATAGTGTAGTGGTTACGAATCGGGCTGCAAACTTTAAGGTCAGCAGTTCGAAACTACCAGCTGCTCTGTGGGAGAAAGATGAGGCTTTCTGCTCCCGTTAAGATTTACAGCCTAGGAAACCCTGTACAGGGTCGATATGGGTCGGAACCGACTCAAGAGCACTTAACAACAACTACAAAAAACCAATAGAGACTTACAAAAATGGAAGAATATACCATGTTCCTGGATAGGAAGACAACATTGTGAAAACGTCAATACTACCTAAAGCAATCTAGAGATATAATGGAGTCTCAATCCATATTCCAAAGACATTCTTGGGAAAATGATTACAAATTTCATATGGAAAGGAAAAAGACCCAGGATAAGTAGAGCACTGGTTAAGAAGAACAAAGTTGGATGCCTCTCACTCCCTGATTTCAAAGTTTACTATATGATTACAGGGGTCAAAGCAACCTGGGACTGGTACATAGGTTAATGGAATAGATTTGAGAATCCAGAAATTAACCCATCCACCTACAGCCAACTGATCTTTGACAAGCAGCCAAAGTACATTGAATGGGAAAGATACCATCTCGTCAACAAATGGTGCTGGCAAAACTGGAAATCAACTTTCAAAAGAGTGAAACAAGACTTAAACCTCACACCATATACAAAAACCAATTCAGTGTGGATTAAAAACCTAAATGTGAATCCCAGAATTATAAAGGTCATCAGTGAAAAATTAGGGACAAATTTAAGGCCTCTAATATAGGCTACACATAGACTATCAAATATTGCAAAAACAGCATAAACAGAAGAAGACAGAATAGATGATTAGGACATACTAAAAATTAGAAATGTATGTGCGTCAAAAGATTTCACCAAAAGAGTACAAAGGGAGCCCACAGAATGGAATAAAAAAAAATGTCTTCATTGCCTGGGTCACTTCCAGTGCAGCCCTGGACTGTTTGTGCAAGAATTCATAACTTATTAAATCATGAGGTTTAAAAAATCTTGATGAAGAAATTAATTGTATATTACTGTCACCAAGTACATGAGACTTTTTCTAAACTACCTTTTGATTATCTGCTCTCTCAGAATCCAAAAAGACTCCTACAGAGAACAGTCATATCCCCATCCTGACATTCCTGCTTGTGAAGACTTACCTTGTGATTAGGCAAAATTGGTTTATGACATCAAACTACTAAACCAGATGTACACTCAGTAAATACTGTCTAGTCATGCACCAATCTATTTAGATTCGAAATTACTTTTTAAAAAGACGTTGTTTCTTTTAATTTATTATAGTACAAATAATATAACCCACCTGTATTTTCTTTCAGTGGTGTGACTTAGTAGGTTCTTTGTTCTCATGTTGCTGTTATTAGATGCCATCAAGTCAGTACCAATTCATAGCAACCTTATGCACAACAGAACGAAACACTGTCTGGTTCTGTACCGTGCTCATAATTGTTGTTATGTTTCAGCCCATTGCTGGTGCCACTGTGCCATTCCATCTCGCTGTGGGTCTTTCCCTTTTTCTCTGGCCCTCCACTTTACCAAACATGATATCCTTCTCCAGGGACTGGTCCCGCCTGATAATATGTCTGAAGTATGAGAGATGAAATCTGGCCATCCTCGCTTCCAGGGAGCATTCTGGCTCAGATTGATTTGTTTTTTTGGCAGCCCATGGTACTTTTAATATTCTCTTCCAACTCCATGACTCAAATGCATCAATTCTTCTATGATCTTCCTTATTCACTGTTCAGCTTTCACTTGCATATGAAACTATTAGAAATACCATGGCTGGGGTTAGGCACACCTTAGTCCTCAAACTGTTATCTTTGCTCTTCAATACTTTGAAGACAAGAAATCGTTTGATTTCTTGACTGCTGCCTCCGTGAGTGTTGATGGTTGATCCTAGCAAAATGAAGTCTTTGACAACTTCAATCTTTTCTCCATTGATACGGATATTGTTTTTTGATCCCGTAATGAGGATTTTTGTTTTCTCTACATTGAGGTGCAGCCCATACTGAAGGCTGTGGTCTTTGTTCTTCATCAGTAAGTATTTTAAGTCCTATTTGCTTTCAGCAAGCAAAGTTGTATCATCTACATATCACAGGTTGTTAATGAGTCTTCCTCCAATCCTGATGCCATGTTTTTCTTTATGTAATCCAGCTTCGCGGTTTATTTGTTCAGCATACAGATTGAATAAGTACGGTGAAAGACTACAACCTTGAGACACACCATCCCTAATTTTAAACCATTCGGTGTTCCCTTAGGTTCTGTTCTGCCTCTTGGTCTATGTACAGGTTCTCATGAGCACAATTAAGTGTTCCGGGTATACTCTTTCTCTGCAATGTTGTCCATAGCTTGTCATGATCCACATAATTGAAAGCCTTTGCATAGACAGTAAAGCACAGGTAAACATGGCTGTGGTATTCTGTGATCTCATCCAAGATCCATCTGATGTCGGCAATGATGTCCCTCATTCTCTGTCCTCATCTGAATCCAACTTGAACCTCTGGCAGTTCTCTGTCATGTAATGTTGCAGCCTTTTGTGTATTATCTTTAGCAAAATGTTACTTGATTGCAATATTAATGGTATTGTGTGATGATTTCCACATTCCATTGGGCCATTTCTCTTTGGAATGGGCACACATATGGATATCTTCCAGTCAGTTGACCAGGTAGCCAATTGAAATTGGTAGAAATTTGGTCTTCCAAATTTCTTGGCATAGATGAGTGAGTGCCTCCAGTGCTTCATCAGTTTTTTGAAAGATTTCAATTTGTATTCCATCAATCCCCAGTGCCTTGTTCTTTGCTAATGCCTTCAATGCACCTGACTTCTTCCTTCAGTATCATTGGCTCTTGATCATATGCTGTTTCTTAAAATGGTTGAATATCCACTGTGTCTTTTTGGTACATAATACTTTTTACATCATTCAACATTTTGCCCATAGAATCCTTCAGTATTTCAAGTCGAGGTCTGAATTTTTTCTTTAGTTCCCTCAGCTTGAGGAATCCTGAGCATGTTCTTTCCTTTTGGTTTTCTAACTCCCCATCTTTGCACATTTTGTAATAATATTTGACCTTGTCTTCCTGAGCTGCTCTTTGAAATTTTCTATTCAGCTCTTTTACCTTCTCATTTCTTCCATTTGCTTTAGTTTCTCTATGCTGAAGAGCAAGTTTCAGAGTCTCTTCTGACATCCTTTTTGGTCATATCCTTCTTTCTTGTCTTCTTAATGACCTTTTGCATTCTTCCTGTATGATGTTCTTGATGGCATCCCACAACTCTTCTGGTCTTTGGTCTTTAGTATGATGTTCTTGATGGCATCCCACAACTCTTCTGGTCTTTGGTCTTTAGTGTCAAATGTATTCAATCTGTTTTTCAGATGATCTCCAAATTCAGGTGGGGGTGTTCAAGGTTATAGTTTGGCTCTTGTTGACTTGTTTTAATTTTTTTCAGCTTCAGACCAAATTTGCATATGACCAATTGTTTGTCTGTTTCACAGTCTGCCCCTTCCTTGTCTTGTTTTGGCTGATGATATGGAGCTTTTCCACCATCTCTCTCCATAAATGTAGTCAGTTTGATTTCTGTGTATTCCATCTAGTGAGCTGCATGTGTATAATCGTCTTTATGTTGTTTAAAAAGGTATTTGCAATGAAGATGTCATCAGTCTTGCAAAATTCTATCATGTAATCTCCAGTATTGTTTATATTATCAAGGCCATATTTTCCAACTACTGATCCTTCTTCATTGTTTCTAATCTTTGCATTCCAATCACCAGTAATTATCAGTATATCTTGATTGCATATTGGATCAATTTCAGACTGAAGAAGTTTATAGAATTCTTAAATTTCATCATCACTGACTTTAATGATTGGTGTGTAAATTTGAATAATAGTGGCATTAACTGGTCTACCATGTAGGCATGTGGATATTATCCTATCACAGTGTGGTACTTCAAGACAGTTCTTGAAATGTTCTTTTTGATGATGAATGTGATTCCATTCCTCTTCAGTTTGTCATTTCTGGCATAGTAAACCAAAGGAGCTCTGGTAGCATAGTTGTTACGAATCGGGCTGCGAACCTTAAGGTCAGCGGTTCGAAACTACCAGCCGCTCCGCAAGAGAAAGATGAGGCTTTCTTCTCCCATAAAGATTTACACCCTCGGAAGCCCTGTACAGGGTCGCTATGGGTCAGAACCGACTCGACAGCACTTAACAACAACAAACCATATGATTGTCAGATTCAAAACAGTCAGTACCAGTCCATTTCAGCTCCCTAATGCCTAGGATATCAATGTGCGTTCCATTTCATTTTTGACAGTTTCCAATTTTCCTAGATTCATGCTTCGTACATTCCATGTTCCAGTTATTAATGGATGTTTATAACTCTTTCTCTTTGTTTTTAGTAGGGCCCCGTCAGCAAATCAAGCTCCTGGCAGCTTTACTCCTTTGACGTCATCACAGTCAAATCTACTTTTGAGTGGGCAGCACTTTCCCAGTCTTATTTTTTGAGTGCCTTAAAACCTGAGGGTTTCATTTCTGACACTATTTCTGACAACATTCTCATGCTCTTCATCATGTTTCAATAATGAATAATCTGGTGCTGACAGATTCATAAAATTTCCAGTGACTAAATATTCAGAAGTAGTCCATCTCTCCTTCTTCCTAGTCTCTCTTTGTCTGGAAGTTCAGCTGAAACCTGTCCACCATGGGTGACCCTGCTGGTATTTAAAATAGTCATGGCATCGCTTCCAGAATCACAGCAACACACAGGCCAGCACAGTATGACAAACTGATAGATGAGTGGTGTTTGTTCTCATGTTACCTTTAGAAAATGTTTTCCCTAGGGGGTACTTCCCCCTATCATTTTATTATGAAAATTTTCAGAGAATCAAGTTGAAATAATTTTACAGTGAACACTATGAATTTTCAAAGTTCATACTAAGTTATGGGTCCTTCCACCCTAGTCCTATCATATGTCTATCCATCCCTTTGTCTAGTTGTTAGTCCATCTTATTCCAGAGTACCTCACCAGCATTAGTATGCTTTCCCCAAATGCCTCAGCCCAGCACCATGTTTAACTGTCCTCTCTTTGTTTCAGGCCCGCTACAAGCCTGGGGTCCCCAAGTTTTGGCGTGTCCTCTGGAGCTCAGCAGTCCTTCTGTTGGCACACCTGAGACTCAAGCCCAGGTCATCTGGGAAGAGCTTGGTGTCGGCAGCAGTGGTTATCTTAATGAAAAAGAGCTGGCTCTGGTCTGCCAGAGCATTGGGCTACAAGGGCTTGAGAAAGAGGTAAGATGGGATGGATCTGCTCCAAACACTAGTTTCTAAAATGGTCAAGATTTGGTGTTTGGTCTGAAAATTCTCTTCATCCTTCAGACGCTGCTTCAACTATATCACTTTTCCACTTGAAACCCTTGGATGATTCCAAGTTTTCTGTCAAAGGCCAAATCCCAGGTTCCGTTGTGATAACCTCACCACACAGGGTTTCACCAAGCCCTTGGTGTCCTCGACTGTGCAAGGCACTCTTAATTAGCTACTTGTGATTACTCTTCGGCATGCAATACCTGTACTTTTCTGTCTGTCTGAATTGTACCGTTGGCCAAATAAGGCCTCTTCTGACCCTGTCTACACTCCCCATCAGAAGGGAACAAAGGCAGGAGTGGGTGGGTGATGCTATGTTGCAGTCCTCGCTGTCATGAAAGCTTTCTCGGCTTGAAAACTTGCTTGCCTGTGACCCACTGGAACCAGCTGACCTGTATGTGTACATCTTCTTCTAAACAGTGTCTAGTCCCAGTAGACACAGAATACTTTATTTATGGAAACCAGGAAAATTGAGCGGCTCAACTACTGACAGTGGGATGAAAAGGAACAAAGTAGTGTGAATTTCCCATGAGAAAGAGAAAGCCTTGAGTTTGGATGAAGATCAACAAGCTTGCCTTGTTGGAACCTTGAACCAGAGGGATAGAGACCTGTTGATGATGGCTGAAAGGAGCTGGTTGATAGAGCCTCAGAGCCATGCAAAGCATTCACCCTGACCCATGTGTGTGGCTTTTGTGTAGGAACTGGAGGACCTGTTTATCAAACTGGATCAAGATGGAGATGGCAGGGTGAGTCTTGAGGAATTCCAGCTTGGCCTGTTCAGTCATGGATCTACTTCACTTCTGGAATCTTCCACTCCGATCCAACCAAGCAGGCCCTGGTATCATTACCAGGTAAAATGTGACCATTAAATCTTCTTTTTTTTACTTTTTATTAGTAATTGAATGAAGGTTTACAGATAAGAACATCAGTTTTACATTCAACAAATAATGCACTTTGTTTCATCTCAATAACTGTAATTGTCTCTGTGGAACAACGGCCATCTTCTTCCTTTCTGGCTCCTGTTTCTCTTCCACCCACCTTCCCATCCCTTCTCACCATTGTCCTTAGGTACATGTTGCCCCTTTGATTTTGAATGATTGGCCATTCTATCATTCAGAGTAAGCATATCTTACTAGTATTGTTTTTACCCCTATATATCTATCTACTGCTTGGCTGAAGGTTCTCCGTATACACGTATCTACTGCCTGACTGAAAGAGCGTGTGTTCCTTTCCAGACCTGAAGGGTAGTCAAGGGCCACAGTCCCAGGTTCTTCCAGTCTCTTTCTGAACAGTAAGCCAACTTTTTTAAAAAAATACTTTTTAGTTTTGTTCCACACATTATGCCACTCTATCCAGGACCTTTTAATGTGATCCTGTTCAGGGCATTTGGTAGTGGTAGCTGGGTACCACTGGTCCCAGGGTCATGGAAGAAACTGATGTTCACATGTTCCATAAACCCGTTGGACAAATTGATTCCAAGGATCTTCAATTCTCATCACTCTTCTTTCTTCCGCACATGGAAAGACCAGTAGCTGCACCTTGGCCACTCATGAGCATTCAATAACCCAGATGCTACTCACCAAAATAGGATATAGAACACTGTCTTTGTGTACTATGTCATGCCAATTGACCATGGTGTCCCCTGAGGCTACGTTGTTGTTATGTGCCGTGGAGCCGGTTCCGACTCATAGCGATCCTGTACAGGGTTTCCGAGGCTGTAAATCTTTATGAAAGCAGAAATCCTCATCTTTCTCCCACAGAACAGCTGGTAGTTTCGAAGTGCTGACCTTGAGGTTCGCAGCCCGATTCGTAACCGCTACACTACCAGAGCTCCTTCAGGAGAACATTAGCTTTACACTTATCCTATTGTATATCATTTCATTGCCATGGTTACAGTCCCCTATGGTGACCATGAAATCTTGAACCACAGCAATAATTACTGTCATTCTGGTGACTGCAACTGGTAATGTGCGACATTTTTCATATGCCTGACCCCTCTCATTGTCACCTGAGCATGTTATCCAGGAGTTAGATGTTGTTGTTGTTGTTGTTGTTGTTGTTATGTGACATGGAATCGGTTCCAACTCATAGCAACCTTGTATAGGGTTTCTGAGGCTGTAAATCTTTACAGGAGCAGAAAGCCTCATCTTTCTCCCATGGAACAGCTGGTAGTTTCAAACTGCTGACCGTGAGGTTCACAATATAATTTGTAACCACTACACTACCAGAGCTTATTTAGCATGCAGGATACATGGATATAAGAAGCCCCAGATGGAGATAACACCACGAGAAGCAGGTAGGCCTGATGCAGATGATCCAGCTTGACAGCCCCTTCCTATACTATCAGTCCTCAGAAGAAGCAGATAGGGGGATTATAAGAGGTCCAATTACATTTGAGTATCTGAGTTTCTCTGTAGGTGGCCATGCGCAAGTCCTGAGCATTCTTGAGCTTCCGTCTCCCCACCTATAAATGCAGTCAAATATCTGCTTTGTAGGTTTGTACAATTAGTATACTTTAGTAAGCTCAGTAGACACTTGTTCTTTCAGTAGAGTGGTGGCATCTCAACTAAGGACAGGCCAAAAGGTGATCCTGCCCTCCTGGGGTAAAGCCTGACTTGAGGAAGTGCTTTACCATGGGGGTCACTAGAGAAGAACTACATGAGTCAGGGATGAGTCAGTAGGGTCAAGTGGAGCATATTTTAGGCTTGCAATGTTTAACAAACAGCAAGGAATCCTGGGATCTGGAGCTCATCTAACAAGGAGTACAAGAGGAGGCAAGCTCAGAGTGTTCACACTAGGCAATGAAGGTCCCAGATCCATATCCCAGCTAGTGACAGGAGCTGGGGAGACCAAGAGGGCTGAGCAGGCTGTAATAAGGTAAATTTTTCTGTGAATGTGGTGAGAGGCTTGAAACAGAAGTCATATAGCCTTCAGGCTCCCTGGGTTTCTAGACAGCATGTATTTATTGGGAAGGACTCTGGGACAGGAAAAAACTAAGAAAACCCTTTCTTACCTTGTAGATTCATAGAGTACCTGAACCTAGCAGGTCAGCTTTTCCACTTGAGAGAATTTTTACCTTCATCTTAAAACTCCCTTAGGTTGCTTAGTTGAAAGCTATATGCTTTCTCATGTCTGGGACATCCCAGTCTACTTTTGGAACCCTTCATGAGTTTCCCAATGATGGCAGGAATCTTCTCAACCTCTGCCTGTGTGAAGCCTCATACTTTGTTCCTTATTCAGGGAAGAGACACTGTGCCACACATTAACCAGCCAGGGTACAGAGAAGACCTGAGTGTGGTTGTACAGTGAATCCACCTTCTTGTCCCAGTACAGCCCAGCTCTGCATTTACAGAGCTGTACATATTTTGATGAGTCACATCATTGTGCCTTTGACCAGAAAGTAGAGATAGCATCCTCGCAAGGATGTCCCTGTTAGGCCTTCGTGGGAAGCAAGTACCGAGTGCAGGCTTATGTGATGTGAGAAATAAACAGATACTCGTGGGATTTCAGCAGATGTGTGAGCTCACAAGCACCTTCTTGGGTCCTCAACCTGCAGGCCACAGAGGAAAGCAGCTGCCGGACCACCACAACCTCATCCCTTGTGTCTATCTGCTCGGGCCTGCATCTCTTCTCCAGCATCAATGACGGTAGTGGATTTGCATCTCCTGAGCAGGTCGTCGCTGTGTGGGCCCAGGAAGGGATTCAGAATGGCAAGGAGATCTTGCAGGTTTGGAAATAGATCTCTATGACTGCCACAATGGGTGGGCTGGTGGTGGGACAAGAGCCCTGGAGGCTTACTGTGCTTGGCCTTTGCTCTCTGACTAACTTCCTTATGCCATATCAGAGAAGCCCATATAGGTTAGTCAGTGGGAAACTTTTTTTTTGACTATTAAAATAAAAAGTAAAACTCAAACCGACTGCCATCAAGTTAATTCTGACTCACAGTGACCTTCCATAAGGCTTTGAGACGGTAAATCTTTACTGGAGCAGACAGCCTTATCTTTCACCCATGAAGTGGCTGCTGGATTTGAACCACCAACCTTGCAGTTAGCAGCCTAATGCCTATTTTTAAATTAAAATATAGGAATTTTTCATTTTAAAAGATTATGGATTAAATGCAGAAAAAATAACAGTCTGATAACACATTTGAAGGTACATTTTTGGGTCTTAGCTCATTTCTCCAGTACCATGTTAATTTTTGAGACTGTTCACTAGGACAAGTGCAGTCACTTCTACAGGTGTGTGAACAGAAATACCCTTTGTGGCACAGTGAACTTGAATTCTTTATGAGTCTCTTTCCCAATAAGACCTACATGCCCCTGGTCCCCACTAACCCTCCTCTGTAGCCGTGGATTTTCCTCCTAACATTCTTCCTTCCATTGTCACCTGAAGCCAGGCCAGGAGGCCATCTTTAGAAAGACCAGGTTTTTTCTTGGTGTCTCATTTTGCCCAGATACCCAGGATAAGTCCCTTAAAACTTGGAACAAGCACTTCTCTGATGCAGCAAAGTTAGGTATGAACAGAGCCAACCTTGTGGGAGGGGGCCTATGGAGAGCTACTGAGGCTGGGCCCCAGCAACAAGCTGCTGTTCTCTCTGGGGAACCAAGTCCTTCCCTTAAAAGATATTTAGCATTTTTAATTCCAGATTTCACTTCTGATTATAAAACGCTGTACAGGAATACATAGAATAAAAGAGAAAGCCTCTCCCATTTAGCCCTGCACTGTTCCCAGAGGTACCATGCAGAGCACTCTTCTTATGCATAGATTAAATACGTACAAGTGTGCTTAAAAAGTTCCTGGAAAAATGTAATTAAAGGATCATGAAACTTTTCATAAACCTCTTGAAGTCCCCTCATGTTTATATATACTGTGTTAAGTGTGGTGGGGTGTTTTTTTTTTTGCAGAATTGCTCATACTCTGAAGTATGTTTTGTTAGTTTCTATGACATTTTCCTACTATTGAACAGGCATGCAAACATACATTTTAATTATTTTAAATCCTGGTACTTAAATACCTGTATTCCTTCATACTCCTATGCTGATGTTTCTATAAGATTGTTGTTGTTAAATGCCGTCGAGTTGGTTCTAACTCACAGCGACCCCTCTAGAAGGTTTCCCAGGAGCAGCTGTTGGGTGTGAACCACCAACCTTGAGGTTAACAGTACAGCATTTATCTTACATCGCCAAACCAGAACCCTTAAAGTAATCTGTACTTAGACTGTTGATAAGTTCTGTCAAATTGCCTCCCAAAATATTCCTTCTGGCACAAACTTTAGTACACAAAGGAGCCCAACATCAGCCTTTTAAAACCAGTGTGGCTAATCCTTCAATAGAGTCCTCCAAGGTTTCATCTCACAGCTCAGAATCTCAGATAGCCAGCAACTGTATAGGATCTGTACCATAGAACCAGACCTGAAGATGGGTTTCAGGATTTTTTTGAAAGCCGTAGGCCAAACCAGCATGTCTAAAAATGCACCCCATGGGTAAATTGCAAAGAGAAAAACATCGTCATTTTGGAGCTCCTCTCTGCAAGCCCACTCTCAACTCCAGGGCATTTAGAGGTGCACTGGTTATTATAATAGTCTGACCAGTGGTAAGTGTCATCCTTGTTTCTCACATTGCAGGGTTTCCTTTTTTATTGCTTTTCAACAATGTTGTTGTGAGTGCCTTCAAGTCCATTCTGACTCATAGTGACCCTGTAATAGGGTTTCCAAAGAGTGTCTGGTGGGTTTGAACCTTTAACCTTGTGATTAGCAAGCAGTCCAGGGCTTATCCTACAGCATCACACCTTTGTAATTAGCAGTTGTTCTCAGGTTTTGATTTTGACAAGTTTTCCATTTTCTTTTTATTGAAAATGAAGCAATATTTATTGAACTCCTTATGCACGTAAGTCCCAAGCAGGAAGCTTTCTATATGTGACTTGATTGCATTTTGATAACAGCCCTATATGGAATTAGTCCTCTCATTTTACAAGTGAGGTGGCTTGAGACTCAGCTAGTGAGAATGATCACATAGATCACTGAATCAGGCAAAATCTTTTCTGCATACAACACTATTGAGAATTACTTACCTGCAACACTGCTCCTCAAAACCAAGGCTATTGACCTCTCAGAGAGAGACCTGGGTACTTACAGGAATCCCCCAGCAAGGACAGCCTGTGCTATGCTTATCATATACCTAGCTTCTCTTGAACTCTAGTTGCTTTAGTTGTATTTTTTACCTGTGCCCAAGATAGTGCCTGAGATAGCACTGCTCATTCTTTGGGTGCTCTGGAAGGACACCCTGTAATAGATGTATACTATTTCTCAACAGAGTATAACTCAATTGTGCCTTAAAACACAATGGACATCCATTGTCTCATACATTTTCTGTATATCAGGAATTAGGAAGAACTGTGCTTCATGGTTCTAGTGTGGAGTCTCTCAGTAGGTTACAGTCAGATGTCAGCCAGTGCTGTTGACATCTGAAGCCCCAAATGGAGCTGAAGAGCTGCTTCCAAGATGACTGGTTCACATGTTGGGTAAGGTGATTCAGCATTCTCTGTGGGGCTGCTTCACATCATGGCTACTGACTCTTGGAGTTAGGCATAAGCACATGTCTTTTATGACCTAACCTAAAGTTCCCAATCCCTTATTTCCTCAATATTCTACTGGTCACATAGGCCAGCACTCTCTTGTGTGGGATGGGAATACACAGAACTTAGACACCAGCAGGCAAGGACAACTGGTACCATCTTGGAGACATGCTTCACACAGCCTACTCTTGTTTTTGGCGACTCCCTTTTAGATCAGAAGCTGTTGCTATGACTTATCTCTGTTATGTCTTTGTAACCCATCAAGTACTATTATTGCTGCGAAATTTGCATGTGTGCAATAACAGATTGAGTTTCCCAGACTGCTCCAAGTACTTCTTCACCTATAATGTCATTTTTCTTCAGAAACACTCTGGGAAATGAGGAAGCAGCAGAAAATCCATAGCCTTATTTTATAGATTTAAAAAAGGAAACCTACATGGTTTTGACATAGGAGCTGGGAATGTATACATTATCTGGTAGACTCTGATTTGTCTCCTTCTGCTGGACTTAGTGTAAGTTTATAGTGGGAAGCAGTAGTCAAGAATGCCTAAAGAATAAAATGTGGCACTATGGTAATTATTAATCATTCGAGCTGAAGGGCATATGGGCATTCATTGTTCTGTTCTTTGTATATTGTTGTTATTAAGTGCCTTGTATACAACCCTGTATAGGGTTTCTATGTGGGAGCAAAAAGCCTCATCTTTCTTCCACAGAGAGACTGACAGGTTCAGACCACAGACCCTATGGTTCACAGTCCAGTACTTATCATATGGTTAAATGCATGTAGCATGTTGTTTGTTTTTTATTTCTTTTTCAAAATTCTGGAGGGAAAGGAAGTTTCCACTCTCCGGAATACTTTTGGCCATGGTTCATCTCCTTCTCTGATGCATCATTTTTCTACCAACAAAATCACTGATCGGTACGTGTGTTTCATGGAGACATGAAATACGTGTCAGGATTCTTTACATATGTCACATCTCAGGAACCTCATTCAGGATTCTTTTAGTTTGAAATGGCAAAAACCCAACTCAAAACAGCATAAAGGAGAATGTTAGTAACTTACCACCACTAGCTTTAAGTGCTCACATCAGGACTCTCTGTTCCAAATCATCTATGTTTCCTTCTCGAGTGACGTTAACCTCAGGTTAAGTCTCCTCGTTAGGGCTCTATAAGGCTTCCACAATTCTGATGATTGATTTCAGAGGGGAATAAAGGACCTCGCCTTCTCTGTTAATCCCCATGAAGTGCATGCCCATGCTTATGTGTTCCTGGGTAGGCAGACACAGTTGAACCCCTGTACAACAGCCCTATCAGAGTTCCTGGGAATTAGAATGTGGAGGGCCCTTCCCAAAAGGAAAAGATGTGGGCAGGTGGGAAATCTGCAGGCACTCCGGCAATAGGAAAACAAATTGGCGTATGGGACTGTCCCTTGTAAAGCCAAAATATGTCTCTTTAGAGAAGTAAACTCATGTTGCATACCCCTTGGGGTTTGTTATTTCTAGAGCCTTGACTTTCGTGTGGATGAAAAAGTGGACCTTCTGGAGCTGTCCTGGGCTTTCGACAACGAACTCATGATGGTCACTGGTGTCATTCAGCAAGCAGCCCTGGCCTCGTATCATCAGGAGCTGACCTACCTCCAGTAAGAGACTGTGACGGCTTGTGGCCGGCTCTGCGGGTGCATGCTGGCCAAGCTGACTTCAGGGGAGTCCAGGGCTACCTACTTTCTCACTCTTGTCAACTCTAAATGGGCAATCCTGGGGTGGAGCCTCCATAGTCAGTACTTATAGTGGGACAAAAAAAAAAGGGTGGGGAGCATTTCTAGTATAGCGATATGGACATTGGACATATGGAGCAAATGGCCTGTTCAGGGCTGCCTACTTGGATTTTTATTGCCATGGAATTTTGGGGTTGCCCAGCCTTTCTGTATACTGGGTGAGAAGCTTAAAATACTGTATCTCAGGGTCCTCACCTAATTCTTTAGCAAGTTCTCAATTAGCAGTATCCACACTTAAAACTCATCTGATTAACATTGTGCTTGCTAGCATAGAGGTAGAAACCCCCTTCAGCTAAAAGTGTTTTTGAGGCTAGCCAGCATGGTCCCTGGACTTGAGCCAACTGACTGAAGGCACGAAAAAATCCTTCTCAGACCTTTTCGCTGAGGGCAAGGCAGTAGCTGAGCCAGGAATCCCATGTTCTGTTAGAGCAGAGATCTGCTTTGACTCAGCTGGTTATTCATGCTGCAAAATTGTTGCCATTTACTGTAAGGTAACTTTTGAAGTCATTCTGTGTATCAGTCTCAATGACAAATATCTGTGGGTGTATGTTATTAATAGCAATTGTTTATTGAGCACATGCTTTGCTTAGGCAAAGTGCCTGACATTGTCTCCTTTAATTCTATTAGCATATCTTTATAGACAGAGAAACTGAGTCATAGAGATTGAGTGAGTAACTTGCCCAAGACACCCTTGTGATTACCCAGTTGTACTGGGTTAAACCCTGATGTCAACAAGGACAAAATTAATATGCAATTAAAGACAAAAGTCTCTTCAGAATTGCATCCAATGCAACTTGATATCTCTGAACTTCTGAGCATTTCCTTAAGTGTAACCTTGTTAAGAACATCATCTTAGGTGCTGAGTTATTCAAAAGAAGCAAGAAATAGTGATCTCGATCCTAAAGACTGCAGTCTCCTTAGGTACTGCTGATGTTTCTGTTGGGTGCTGTCGAGTCATATCCAACTCATAGCGACCCTGTATAGGGTGGCAGATAATAGGTCTGATCTCAGGTAGCCTTACAACTAAAATGAAAGAATGATTGTACCCAAGTGTCTACCTTTGCCATGGAAGGGAGAAAAGCTTGGTGTTCCTTTGACAATGGGAGAACCATTCACCAAAATAGTAGATATCCCAGGGCAATTTTCATAGAATTTCAGCCATGACCTTGGGTGGCCACGCACACGAACCACCTTTCATGGGTGACTCATGTGCACTCATTTAGATGCCAGACTGCTGTGTGGCAAGACTGTGACCAGGCAGAGCTGACAGCCTCCTCCTCCCTTCATGCATCCAACCCCGGACTAGGTGTCAGGGATACAAGGGACATGCTGCTTAGCTGAAGATAGCAGGATGTATGGGTAATTGCTCATGTGTTCTGGGGCTGTCTGGAGGTATGATTCCCTAGCAGGGTTGAATGAGACTCCCTGGATTCAGAAACTTCCTAGAAACAAGTAATTTACACCTCTGTAAAACTTGACACAGTTGTAGAACCAACTAGCTTTAGAAAGCTCAGAGACCATGCCAGCCCAGACTCAGCACCATTCATGGTGACTGTTTTTATCATTTATGTAGCTTTCAGGGCCTGGTACAGGATGTACATTTCTGTGGCAGGTCATCTGTATTTGACCATGTCTCCTTCCTATGAGCAGAGGGCAAATGAAGCAAATGGTGAAGGAGCGAGACAAGGCAAGGGAGGACCTGGAGAAGGCTGAGAAGAGGAACTTGGAGTTTGTGACGGAGATGGATGACTGTCACTCTGCCATGGAACAGCTCGCTGAGCGCAAGATCAAGTAGGTGCCACTGGGGTGCAGCTCCTGGGATCAGAACCTGGTGTAGCAGCCTTTCTAGAGCCACAGTGAGACCTGGTGTCTCTGGCCCTGACCAGAGGAAGGATGAAAGACACAGCCACCCAGATAGCAGGACTATAATTCATTACCACCTTCTGGTTAGTTGTTATGAAGTGTCATAGGGTTGGTTCCAACTCACAGTGACCCTGTGTAGGATTTCTGAGGCTATAAAGCTCTGATAGCATAGTGGTTACAAATCAGGCTACGAACCTTAAGGTCAGCAGTTTGAAACTACTAGCTATTCCGCGGGAGAAAGATGAGGCTTTCTGCTCCTGTAAAGATTTATGGTCTTGGAAACCCTGTGCAGGGTCGCTATGAGTCAGAACCACATCCACGGCACACAACCACCACCAAAGTTGTGCAGGAGCCAAAAAACCTCATCTTTCTCCCACAGAGCAGCTGGTGGGCTCAAACTGTCAACCTTGTAATTCGCAGACCAGGGCTTATCTTTCAAAGCCACTGCACTCCCAGTTAGTTGAGACCCTCCTATTTTACCTAAGCCAGTAGAAACCAAAAAATGCAACTTTGGTTTTGTACAATTAGTTAGAGCCCTACAGAGAAATAGCCAATAAGAAAGATATGGATGGATCAATGTGTGGATGGATGGGTAGAAAATACTTATTTTAAGAAATTGGCTCATAGGATTATGATGACTGGCAGGTCCAGAATCTCCAGGTCAGGCATCAGACAGGAGATTCCTATAGGATGTCTACAGTCAAGAAACTGAATCCTTCTCCCTCCAGAAACCTCAGCATCTACTCTTAAGGCCTTTCAATTTAATTGGATAAAATCTGCTTACATCATGGAGGGTGATTTGCTTTACTTAAGACTGACTGATTTAAATGTTAATCTCCTGTAAGTGCTTTTATAGCAATCGTTTGACTAGTGTGTAACCAAATATCTGGCACCAGGACCTAACTGAATGCCCACATGAAGCTAGCCATCACAGGACTGTCCTTCCTTGAAAGAAAAGACTGCAGTAGAAGCATGGAGTCTACTGTGTAAATGGGGCTGGTGTAGTATGCAGTGGCTTGTCACTGTGTGTGCCTGTGGACTGCAGTGAACCCTTTCCACCCTCTCCTTACTGCCCTGCTCTCACTGAGACCATTAACCAGCTCAGGTGTATGCTTGTGATTAGTGAATGGGGTGGGCAGTTTGCAAAGTGGATTCACAAATGGCTTCAAAGACCACAAGCGGACCTCACAAAAATAGCCTTTGTTGTTGTTGTTGTTGTTAAGTGCCATTGGATTAGTTCCAACTCATAGCAACCCTGTATAGCACCTGAGCAGCGGCTGGTGAGTTTGAACTGCCAATCTTGTAGTCTAGTGCTTGTCCTATAGCATCACACCAGGACCCTTCATCACCCTTGGTATGAGCATTTCTGGGTAGGGCTCTCCATGGTGTTTTCAGTGGTGGTGGGCAGGCCAGAGGAAAGGTTATAAGAAAACCTAGCCATTCAGATCTCCACAGTTCATCAAGGAGAGGGGTTTCTTCATTCCCACTGGAGGGAAGAGTCTTTGTCGGAAGCTCCTGCCGTACTCAGCAGGTTGCTAACCTTCCCAAATCCCTTGCTCACCCAAAGTGCTCTCCTGGAGCCTGCTGAGGTTGCAAAAATGGTCTTCTACATTACCAGCTCTCCTCAGCAGTACTTGTGACAGGGGTCAAGAAATCTTTGCTGTCTGCTGCTTGGCCTGTCCTCCCTCACTAAAAGGAGGGAGATCTGTGGAATATGCCCATTTAGAATCCTGCTCTGTTTCCCCTTGCTCCTTAGGTGAGCTACGTCCTTTGGGCTCTTCATCTCTAACACAAGATTGGTGATAGGCACTCTCCAGCATGGAGAGGCAAGTAGAACAGTATGTTTTATGGTTTCCAGTTCTGATGACTGCACACAAGACCAGTTGTGTGCCTCAGAAAATGCAGAGAAGAAGGGAGAAGTAATAACCAAAATGATTCAGAGGCCTTATTCACACCTTTTGGTGAGAAGGCTGGCCTCTTAGATAGTACCTTGGCTGTGTGTGTAGGGCGGGAGGGGAGGGGTGTTCTCAGAAGGACCAGCCATTGAGGTGGCAGCCCTGTTCTCATAGATAGTTGACCACCTTATATTAGACAGGAGACCACAAAGGCCAAAACTGTGTGGTGCCTAAGCCAGGGACCACAAAAGCTTCGAGAATGCATGACCATGTGCAACACCCAGAGAAGTGGCCTGGGGTGACAGCCCAAGAGGCCCTCTTGGACTCTTCTTTGTGTGTATTGTAGACACCTGGAGCAGGGATACCATGGACAGTTGGCCCTGCTTCGCTCAGAGATGGAGATGGAGCGAGAGCTGCTCTGGCAGCAGGCCAGCATTCAGAGGGCTAGGCTGGAGGACGACCTCACAGCCCTGGGCAAGGAGGAGGCCTGCCTGCGGGAGAAGCTGTCACTAGCCATAAAGGTAGGAGGGTGCTACCCAAGGAAAAGACAGATGCAAGAATCTGGGGAGAACGTGAAACTTAGCCCTCCTCATCCATGTTCCCTGTCCATAGCCATAGCCCGACCAGAACCCCATGGTTTTCAAACTAAGCGAAAAATTTTCACATGGGAGTGTGTATTGCTCAGCCAAAGCAGAAATAACTGTTTTCATATTTGTAGCCAGACAAGTGAGAAGGCACTTAAGGGGTACTGATATGGTTCAGGCAAGCATCTGATATTATTAATGCCTATATGTACAGGGTCGCTATGGGTCGGAACTGACTCGACGGCACTTAACAACAACAACAACAACATAGTCTAAGGCAGGTGGCTGGAGAAGGCAGACTCAGGTCTGGGAGCTAGCACTGCCCCTTCAGGTTCCCAGTATTCTAAGAGGATGGCCAAGGTGATGCAAAGCCTCCAGGGCTCTTACCCTCTGCTCTGGGCTAGTGAATGGGGGTCAGGGAAGGGCAGCAGCAGTAACTATTACTCCTTCACTCCCACAGACCAGAAGCACATTGTGGGGTTAACCAAAAAGACCAGAACCTCCTGACAGGAGCCCCATTGTATGTCCTGGAGAAGAGGGAGTTTGTGAGCCTGTGAGAGTGACATACAACCCTTTCAGAGCCTGCATCTTACCTTAGTCAGCCTATCCCTCAAGAGAGAAGGGCCATGTTTCTATGCACCAGCTGTAAGCCTCCAGAGAGAGGATGATGCAGCAGATGCGGGGTAGACTAAGCTGAGCTGAATGTCCCATGTGGCCTCCATTCTGGAACCTTCCTTGCCTCTCTTTTCTTTCTAATCCAGCCCTAGCTGTGGTTTCTCCCCGGCTTCTGCCTGCCTTCTCTCCCTTGATTTCTTTCTCTGATGCCCAGCTCCTTTTCAAGTCCTTTGAACACTCAGTAGAGCCTTGGGTCTTGGTTTTGCATTATATCCCAGAAACAATTCCACATCCCCTTGAATTCTTGCCAAAGCTTCCTGGTATCCACAAATATTAGGCTTCTCCCTTCATGGAGAGCTGGGCTGTATTGGTACAATTTCAAATCCCTCGTTTAAAAACACAGTCAGAAATGCGTTTCTAGCCTTTCTCCTAGCTTGTAGCTTTATTGAGTTCCTAGAGCCAGAGAAGCTGAGATAGTGGGAAAGCATTGAGGTCCAAGTTTCTGGCTACCCAGATTCCACCTACACAGTGTAGGCTCTCTCTCAAGGATGCTACTTGCCTGACTGACACTTCTGAAAGCGACCATATCCCTTAAGGAGAGGTGAAAAACAATTGTCATTGCTTCCTTCTCTGCATTCTTCACCGTATAAACCACTCACCCACATCTTGTAGGAAAACAGTCAGTTACAGAAGGAGATCTTTGAAGTTGTGGAAAAACACTCCAAAACAGAGAAGCTGGTCCTGAAACTGCAGAATGAACTTGAATTTGTGCTGAAGGACAAGGCAAGTGCTTCCACTCATTCTAAACCTCTTTTCAGCTAGATACCATGGCCAGGAGGATGGGCATGTCTGGAAAAAGATACATGGATGATGGAACTTACCTTTTATTCTTACTGAAAATTCTAGAATGAGAGAAATCAATATAATGTCTTTCCCTGTTGTTGTTGTAATGTGCCGTGGAGTCGGTTCCGACTCATAGCAACCCTGTACAGGGTTTCTGACGCTGTAAATATTTACATGAGCAGAAAGCCTCATCTTTCTCCCACGGAACAGCTGGTAGTTTCGAACTGCTGACCCTGAGGTTCACAGCCCGATTCGTAACCACTATGCTACCAGAGCTCCTAGTCCCCCCTTTTGTTTAAGTCATTGTGACCCAGAACTGCCCAACATAGGATATAATGTAGTAATGGGCCAGTACCTACTAATGCCACTTGGTTCTAGTGGTCCTTGGTGGTCAGAGAGGTTAAAGGAAAACTTAGAACTTAGAGCCCTCACCTGTGAGCCCCCACTGACCTGATCTGCCCTCAAGCCCTCTGGAGTAGGAGGAGAGAGGAAGTGCAGGGACAAGGCAGGAGGGCCTCCCAGGCATCACAAGATAAGTCTGGAAAATCATTCTATCCCCAAGATCTTTTAAACAAGACTAGGGGTAGGTGGACTAATTACCTATTCCTGGTGATACTAGAGGGTGGAGTTCAGAGAGAAGGTGAGGAAGTAGCCCCCAGGGGCCTCAGCATTCTCTGCCATTGTTGCTTTCTTTTGGGGTCTGACTTCAGCTGGATCCACATGGCATGGAGCTCCTCTCTCAGGAAGAACGGTTTGCAGAAATTCTGAAGGAGTATGAATTCAAGTGCAGGGTATGTATGTGCCTGGAGAAGCTTGGGCATGAGAGGGGAAGACCCTCCCCTCCCATCACCCCCAGCCTCACCCCACCCTCCCTTTTGTCATTCATGAGCAGTCTTAAGTGGATCTAGTGTTGAATCAGGTGTTTCAGCATTTCTGTTGTTGGTACACAAGCCTTCACTCCTACCCAGTTCCATCCCTTCCCCAGGCCATTTTGAAGTGGGTCTGGACTGGCAAGTGTGGGGAGCTTTGGTTTTGCTCTAAGAGTGTGATCCTTTGGCTGCAACCGGCGGGTCTCTAAACCTCCAGTACTAAAAGACCCCACTGCTTGCCCCACTGTACCGGCTGCTAAGAACGTGCACCCATTAGAATGGCCAGAGCTGCAGGTGATCATTGTCTGTCCAGTTCAAACTTGGTGGTGACTGTGAGTGGCCTGAGGTTTGAGTAGGCCATTCTCATAGCCTTCCTGTGAAGAACAGTATGCAGGAGCCCTCCTGGAGTGCCTTCTTGAAACAAAATGTACCCAGCCTCTCCTCCTGGCCTTAAGTCTGCCAAGCAGTGCCCCAGAATCATTGTGTCCATGTACTGCGTGGAGAGAGTCAGCCTGCCATCCCACAGAGACCTTCTGTGTCACAATCACACAGATGTCCTGGGGGGCCGTGCCCAGATCCCCTGACTGGACACTTGCTGTCCCTCTGCGTGGTACCTTCTGAATTTTCAGGCATAAGCTGAGCCCTTTGTGCTATGTTTAGCTTTTTATAGATTTTCTGTGCCAGACCTACCAATATATAAGGGTACATCACAAAAGTATTGTTAGAAAATCCTAGAAACTTTATGTAACAAAAATATCAAGATGCAAAACTATTGTTTCTTGACAGAACCTCCATCTAAGTCTGTACACTTCTGAAGGTGGTGTTTGCGTCTCTAACGCTTCCCTGAAGAATTTTGTGCTCTTCAATTTATAGCACATCAAAAGAGCAGTTTAGACATCCCTGAGGAGTCCTTGAGGGACTCAAATCATTTTCCTTTTTAATGTTCTTTGAATTTCGGGAACAGAAAGAAATCTGAAGGGGCAAGATCAGCACTGTAAGGGTTGTTGTTGTTAAGTGCCGTCAAGTTGATTCCGACCCATAGTGACCCTGTATAGGGTTTCCAAGGAGCAGCTGGTGAATTTGAACCACTGACATTGCAATTCAAACGACTCTGTAGTCTGATGCATTAGCCCACAGCACCACACCAGGACTCCACTGTAAGGGGAGATGGGATAATGTTTCACAACTAATTCCTTGTAGGATATAGCCCTTGCTACCCTCAAAGAATGAGCAGATGCATTTCCTCAGCACAACTTTCCTAGCCTTTTTCTCACCAGTGCAATTTTCAGTGTTCCTAAAACTTCTTCCTAATAAGCCTCCTTGGTCATCATGTATCCTTTGAGAAAGCCTATTAAAATGACTCCTTTGGAATTCCAAAAAATAATTGCCATAATTTTTTTAGTTGAATCTCTGCCTTGAATTTAACTGGCCTTTGAAAGCCGCGGTTTTGATTGGCCCTTTTTTTTTTTTTTTTTTAAGATGTCCTGAGGAGCTCTGGTAGCATAGTGGTTACAAATAGGGCTGCTAACTTCAAGGTTGGTAGTTCAAAACTACCAGCTGTTCCCCGGGAGAAAGATGAAGCTTTCTGCTCCCGTAAAGACTTACAGCCTCAGAAACCCTGTGCAGGGTCACTATGAGTCGGAACTGACTCCACAGTACTTAACAACCACAACAAGGAGACCAAGACAAGTGTATCGCTGAGAGAAGTCTGCAGCCAATCCCTGATCACAGAGACAGGTTTAGACACATTTTGTTTGGAATAAACCTGCACATGTATGTACTAGAATCTTATTAGCAATATGTTTTGACTTACTCTTCTACATCTTGCATATTTTAGGGATTCCTAAAGTAGGGGTGGTTGCAATAACATCTGTTGGGTCATGATCAAATATCTCAACCGATTAGAACATTTCCAGGGATTCAAATCTTAGGTGATGGAAATGGCGGAACACGGGAAGGTTGTGAACCACATCCACAATGTTAAAACTGGTTTCTCATAACCTATTTACACTCTTAAAAATTATTGGTGTTTCCAAAACGTTTTTGATGATATAGGCTATGTGGATTATATTAATATTTACCATGTTGTTGTTGTTAAGTGCTATTAAGTCCGGTCAGTTTTGACCCATAGCAGTCCTGCATAGGTTTTCCAAGAAGCAACTGGTGATTTGGAACTGCCAACCTTGTGGTTCAAGCCAGTCTTGTAGTCCAGTGCTTTATCCCACAGAGCTACACCAGGACTCCAAATATTTACCATATCATAAGTTAAATGGAGAATTTAAAACTTCATGAACTCATTTTAAAATAGTAAATAAACTAGTTAACTTAATGTTGTTGTTAAGAGTCAATTCTAACCCATAACGACCCTGTACAGGGATTCCCAGGCTGTAAATCTTTATGGGAGCAGAAAACTTCATCTTTCTCCCACGGAACCACTGGTAGTTTTGAACTGCTGACCATGAGATTAATAGCCCGACTCCTAACCACTACACTACCGGAGCTCCTTAAGTGAACATTATAGCAACTTAAAATAAGTAAGCATATACATGAATAATTTCTTTTCTAAAACTCAGCACAAGGCTGGGCCATATGAGGTAGAGGTTAAAGATACCTCAAACGTCTGACTTTTCCATCATGTTTACCATTTCATAATCCTTAATATTGATCACCACTCATGTCCCAGGATTCTGCAATATGCTCCAACATCTCAGAAAATTCACAACTGTCAAAGGAAGTGGCTCACACAATTTTGGAGGCTGGCAAGTCTCAAATCCATAGTTCAGAGGTCAGTCTGAAGAATTTTTCTCACCCATGTAGTCTCAGGAGCTGAGGAACTCAAATCAACAG
>NW_006408557.1:16509009-16516240 GCF_000296735.1 Chrysochloris asiatica | reverse complement strand
CATAGTGACCCTGTATAGGGTTTCCAAGGAGCAGCTGGTGAGCTTGAACCACCGACCTTGCAGTTCAAATGGCTTTGCAGTTAACCCACAGCATCACACCAGGACTCCTACATACTCCTTAGCCCCACCTAAATCCTTACTTCTTAGTTGTACCTTAATCCTTCTTGTTGTTGTTAGGTGCCATCAAGTAGGTTACGACTCATAGTGACCCTGTAATAGGTTTTCCAAGGAGCAGTGGTGGGTTTGAACCACCAACCCACCTTAATCCTGCCTCATAAAGAATTCATTTCAAAATGGGTCTGTAATCACAGGTATAGAGGCTAGGCTTTACAACACATTACAAAATGGAACAATGTGCTAGAAAGGCCATAATAAATAATTAACTGTCCTGAAGCATATTTTTATTAAAAAAAAACACTACAAAATAAATAAAAAGTCATGAGAAGAAAAGTATTATTTCACCTTTTTGCTATTCTCTCTCATGGCTGACTTCATAGAAGACTGATGAATTCCCAGCGTCAGCTTCTGCATTCATTCTGATGGGATATCACATGACATGTACCCTCATGAGGGAGTAAGAGTGAGCCCTAATGTTGTATCCCACGCCCCCACTTTGTATCTGTGCAGTTCTGTGAATTCTGAACCTTTTAATCATTTCTTGTCCTATGGGATGCAGAAGCTGAATCATTAATAAATCAAAACCCTTCTAGTTGTAAAATATAATCATGTTCATTGACTAATGGATCACTATGCCCCACCACATATTTTTAAATACACAGTGCTGAGTCTCAGGGCATTCTGACATCTCCTCTGCCTTCCCTGTTTGTCTGAGCACTCCGAGACTGGAGCATGATGTAAAACTGCAGGTATATTTAGAGTTGCAAGAATAACAATGTACGACAGGCCACCTTGCAGATAAACAGTTGGATGGTCTATTTCCTGTCCCCCACTTCTTCCCTAAAAGAACTTCAACCCAACCCATGGGATCACCCACTTAAAGACATTTCAGTATATGAATCCAAAAACTACATACCAACAAATCAGAGTTGAACTGATTATTAACAATACAGAAGAATGCTTTCATTGTACCACATGGTTCCTTAATAATAAATTCCCTGTTAGCATTTAATTTACCAGTAGTTCATTCAGACAAAATTTATATAAAGCCTTTTTTATATAGAGAGGTATATATATAGTTAAAATTGAATACTGTCAAACACCTTAGCTCTAGTCTCATCTTCCTCTCACACATCCATTGCACAAAGAAAGTGAAACTGTAGAAACTAGAAACAAACACATGCCTAGTATCAGGGGGCAATTAGGCACATCATGATTATTTAAACAGAATCCTGCATTGCCTTGAAAATAGCATGGGCATGAATGATTGTGTCATGGAACTCCATCTGGGCAACATTGCTGATCCTGTGTTCTGGGATCACAGCCATTTATAATCATACATAATCCACATTGACAAAGTGAAGAAAATGGCAGAGTGTTGGCAGTTACTGTTCACTCATTTGTTTGTCCTGCCAATTTGTTCTAATAATGATAAATGATTATAGACAAGTTTTCAAAGTTGAGTACCATAATTTATAACTGTCTGAAAGTGACTTAATGTTAACCGGTCAGTAATATGTAATACCTGTGTGGTGAAGCAACAGACACACTTGGTTTTACTTCTTACAAATCACTGATTTTATTTTATTTAATTCAGCAAGTAAGTCAATCTACCTGCAAGTCTTTGCTCCAAATTATCTCATGCTGAAAATCTGTGATTACTTCTGGAGCTTTTATTATGGTCATTGTTAAGTCATAAAGTGATTTTACATGATTTGACAATTGATCAGATACTGGAGTTAGGAGATAGATATTGCTGAAGCAGTTTATTCATATATGGGGTGTCCTGTGCCAGAAAATCCAATAAAACAGGTACTGTTTGATTTTGAGGGTTTATTATCAATTCCCATTGCAACAATTTCCCTCCCATTTAAGAACTGACCTTTGTTCCTGCTGCATTGTATTGGCAACAACAGAAGATACAGGTGAGCCTGTGTGGTTGCTCTGACTTGTGTAGTGACCCGCTGCTTTTGTGTCCTATCATTTCCCTGTGCCTACAACCTCAAATCTTGAGGGTGCCCCCATCACCTTTTCATATACATTGACTCTGCCTTCTGAAAATACTGTATGTGCTCACTCTGTCACCTTGTGAACCTGATTGGTATATGATTGGGAGGTAGGGACAGGTGGGATGTGCCAGATAATTTTCTGCTAGGATTATTGTTACATCTATGTTTTCTCTGTCCCTTTCACTTTTATTGAATAGATGGAGAACTTTTAAATCTTTTTCGTTGTTATTGTTGAGTATAATACACAGCAAAACATACACCAATTTAACATTTCAAAATGTAAAATTGGAGTCCTGGTGTGGCGCTGTGGGTTAATGTGTTAGACTGCAAAGTCGGTTTGAACCACAAGGTCCGTGGTTCAAGCTCACCAGCAGGTCCTCAGAAACCGTATACAGGGTCACTATGGATAGGAACCAACTCCATGGCAGTTAACAACAACATAAAATTGCAAAAGAAAGATGAGGCTTTCTGCTCCCACAAAGATTTAAAGCCTCGGAAACCCTATAAAGGGTCGCTATGAGTCAGAATCTTCTCGATGGCAGCTAACAACAATAACATGTAAATATGGTAACATTGATTACACTCGTTAAATTGTGCAACGTTTCTCACCTTCCTTATCCAAATTGTTTCTCCTCCATAAACGTGAATTCACTACCCCACACATTTTTTTCTCTAATCTTTTCAGTTGCTGTTGTCATTTTGATCCCATATAGTTCTTAAAAGAGCCCCCCACATAAAGATGCTTTTATAGAATTTTTTATTAAAATGTTCAGTAATGGTAGCGGGGTACCAACAAGTTCTTCTGGCCTTTTGGCAAAGGAGGCTGGTGTTCATGGTGGCAGTTAATCACACATTCCATTTCCTCCTCCTATTCCCAATCCTCTCTCTTCCTCTTTTGCTCCTGATGTATTGTTATTAAGTGCCTAGGAGTAGGTTCTGACTTATAGCAACCCTTCTTGAGGTTTCCAAGGAGCAGCTGGTGAATTTGAACCACCAAACTTGCAGCCAATTATTGGGCCATGGAAAACTGATTGCCAGCTTTTAAGACTCTAGGCAGTATGCACCTGATCCAAGCCATGGTCTTTTCAATAGCCTCCCTCATATGCATGTGAAAATCGGACAATGAATAATGAAGATCTTAGAAGAATTGGTGCATTTGAGATACAATGCCGGGGAAGAATATTAAAGTACCATGGACTGCCAGAAGAATAAAAAAATCTGTGTTGGAAGAAGTATAGCCAGAATGCTCCTTAAAAGTCAAAACGGCCAGACTTCATCTATCATACGTTGGACATATTATGAGGGGGGACCAGTCCCTGGAAAAGTATATCATATTTGGTAAAGTGGAGGGTCAGCAGAAAAGAGGATGACCCCTAACAAGATGGATTGGCACAGTGGCAGTAGCAATGGGCTCAAGTGTAACAACAGTTGTTAAGGATGGCAGAGGACCGGGCAGTGTTTCGTTCTGGTATGCGTGGGATTGCTGTGAGTTGGGACTGGGCGTCATCCAATAGGCACTATGCAACAAAGTAAGAGATAGAAACGAAGCACTAAACACAGGATCAGGCCGAATAACTAGGATACTCCCTGAAAGCACAACTCTAAACCTCCCAACCAAGAAACCAAATCCTGTCAGGTGTTTGGTTCTGTGAGTAGGGCTTCACAAAGGTCCTGGAAAAATTACGTCATCTTTTAATTCCATTTCTCAACACATTTTTTTAATTCTCCTCATACAAATGCAGCTTCAACAGCTACTTTTTGTTCTTACCATTGTACATATATCACACAACATTTGCCAATGCAATGTTATTGATATCAATTACATTAATTAGTTGTGCAACCCTTGCCCTTAATTAATGCAATTTTTCCATCATTGTAAACAAACTCAATTCTACTTATTAAGGAATTATTAAGCAATAACTTCCTCTTTCCCCCTCACCACTACTTCAAGTAGTAAACTTTAGTCTCTATACAGTTGGCTGTTTTTGTCTTTTCATATAAGTAAGGTTATACAATATTTGTCCTTTTGTGATTGACTAATTTCACTCAGCATAATTCTTCAAGCTCCATCATATTGTAGTATGTATCAAGGCTTTCTCTTACACATTTAGTAGTAGTATTTCACTGTATGTCTGTACCACATTTTGTGTATCCATTATTCTATTGATGGTCATTTAGGTTGTTTTCAACTTTTGTCTGTTGGAAATAATGCTACAAAGAACATTGATGTGACCCACAAGTCACTATTGGAGTATCTGCTTTCATGTCTTTTGGGTATATACCTATAAGTAAAATTTCTGGGTCATGTGATAGTTCTATTTTCAGGTTTTAAGATAATTCCAAACTATTTTCCACAAATTATACTGTTTAACACACCCATTGGTAATGTATAAGGGTTCTCATTTCCCTCCATCCTTGCTGACATTTGTTATTTTCCAAGGTTTTTTTCTTTCCCATCTTTTGTTGTTAAATGCTGTCGAATGGGTTCCAATTCATCGCAGAGATAGAAAGCCTCATCTTTCTTCTGTGGAGTGGTGGGTTCGAACCGCAAACCTTATGGTTCACAGTCCATTGTTTATTGTATTAAGTCACCACTGCCCTTTCCCATCCTGTTGTTAAGTGCTGTGGAGTCGGTTCCTACACACAGCGACCCTGTGTAGGGTTTCTGAGGAACAGCTGATGTGTTTGAACTGCCAACTTGGTGGTTTGCAGGCCAGTGCTGATCCTACAGTGCCACACCAGGAGTCCCATCTTGGTGGGAGTAAAAAGATATCTCATTGTGGTTTTTATTTGCGTCTCCCTAACGACTATCATTTAAGAATTTCTGGTAGCATAGTGGTTATGAGTCAGGCTGCTAAACTCAAGGTCAGCAGTTCAAAACTACCAACTGTACCATGGGAGAAAGATGAGGCTTTCTACTTCTGTAAAGACTTCCAGCCTCGGAAACCCTATACAGGCTTGCTATGAGTCCGACTCCACAGCACACTACCACCAACGACTATCATTTAATAACCTCTTTTGCCCATATTTGATTTGGTTATCTTTTTGTTAAGTTGTCCAAGTTCTATATATATTTTGGTTACTAGATTCATACTATATATGTTGTTTCCAAAGATACTCTTTCTTTCAGTAGCCTGTCTTTTCACATTTTTGCTAACATTTTTTGATGAAGAAAGTTTGAAAGTTTTCTTATGAACTCCTGACTTCCTAAAGCCAGGAAGTTTAGATGAACCCTGTAACTATTGCCCTGAGATCATCTTTGAACCTTAAACCAAATCATTCAATCAATAAATAATTCCCTTGAAGCCTTCTTAAAACCAAACAGTAGGTTAGTGTAAGTAGTAACAAAATGTCTGCCTTGGTCATTATGCACTTTTAAGAACCATCCCTATGAGATCAAATTGAATGCAGTAGCTTTAAATGCATATACAATAATAACAAAATTAAAGTTTTTTAAATCTTTAAATGTTTATGAAGTCTACAAAAAATGTGGCGACAGACATTCCTACCACACACTCACTACTCAACTGTGTTTGATGATTTATTGCAATGGCCACACAGAACTCAGACAATACTGAGTTATGGGGTTTATTAGGGAAATTAACAGGTTACAACTCTGGGTCACAAACACTCAGGGCACAGTTGTTTTAGTCAGGAAGCTACTCCTCAGACATGGCCACAAGCTGGCCTTTCTCTGTCCTGCCAATGTTACAATGCTCCCTTAGAGCTGCTGATAAATGCCCACAGGACACACCACTCAATCATAAACTTCAGCCTGAAGGTACTGGGTTCTACCTCTGTGGATCATCAAACCTTACCCCCTCCACCACCCAATTAAGTGTTGTGAGGCTCTCCTGCCCAAAGTCACTCAGCTTTACTTGCTCCTTGGACTGTCTCATCCTCTGGGTTTTTTTGTTTTTGTTTTTCTGTTACTGTTGCTCCTCTTCCACTCCTCCTGTGTCATAGCTTCCTGCCTGTGGGTCAGGGATGTTCAATGCACAGGGATCTTGGGGATCAAGACACAACCCACCCCTGGATCTTTTTCTTGATCGTAGTGAGATCTTCCTTTTTGCTTCTGAGATGGCTCATTTTATACCTAGCAAGTTGGCAAAATTGACAGTCTCTCCCAGCTGAATCATATGATCCATCAACATTTACCCCCACATTTTCTTGCGTAGACCCATCGGGAAAAAGTTGATTGGTGGGAGTTTACAAACACTATGGCTAGAACTAAGGCGCTCTGGCAGCATAGTGGTTATGAGTCGGGCTGCTAACCTCAAGGTTAGCAATTTGAAGCTACCAGCTGTTCCACGGAAGAAAAATTAAGCTTTCTGCTTCCATGAAGATTTACAGCCTCAGAAACCCTATGCAGGGTCGCTATGAGTCGGAACCAACTCCACAGCACACCACCACCACCACCATGGCTAGAATTACAAGATCAGCAGTTCAAACCCACCCACCGCTCCTCAGAAACCCTGTACCAGGGTCTTTATGAGTCAGAACTGACTCAAAGACACTTTATAAAAAAACAACTATGGCTAGAAGAGACATTAAATAATTCACTACACTGCAAAGTTAGTCATACTGTGGTGGCTTATGAGTTGCTGTGATTCTGAAAGCTATGCCACCGGTATTTTAAATACCAGCAGGGTCAACCATGGTGGACAGGTTTCAGATAAGCTTCAAAATGAAGACAGACTAGGAAGAAAGTGATGAACTACTTCCAAATATTTAGTCACTGAAAACCTTATGAATAGCAGAAAAACACTGTTAGATATAGTGCCTTCCCTCAGGTTGGAAGGCACACAAAATGCGACTGGGGAAGAGCTGCCTCCTCAAAGCAGAGCTGACCGTGATGACGTGAATGGAGTAAAACCATGGGGAAAAGGCCCGCGGAACCTTCATTTGCTGATGGGGCACAACTCAAAATGAAGACAAACAGCTGTAAACACCCATTGAAAGTAGGAACATGGTATGTACAAAGTATGAATCTTGGAAAATTGGAAGTAGTCAAAAATGAAATGAAATGCATAAACATCAATATCTTAGGCATTAGTGAGCTGAAATGGACTGGTATTGGCCATTTTGAATCTGAAACCACATTT
>NW_006408557.1:16505220-16508274 GCF_000296735.1 Chrysochloris asiatica | reverse complement strand
AAAAAATCAAAATGGATGTCAGAAAGAGACACTGAAACTTGCTCTCCAGCATAAAAATGCTAAAGAAAACGGAAAAAATGAGGAGGTACAAGAGCTGAACAGAAAATTTCAAAGATCAGCTCAGGAAGATAAAGCCAAATATTACAACAAAATGTGCAAAGATCTGGAATCAGAAAACCAAAAAGGAAGAACACGCTTAGCATTTCTCAAGCTGGGGGAACTGAAGAAAAAAATTCAAGCCTCAACTTTCATTATTGAAAGATTGTCTGGGCAAATTATTGAATGATGCAGAAAGCATGAAGAGAAGATGGAAGGAATACTCAGAGTCACTATACCAAAAGGAAATGGTTGATGTCCAACCATTTCAAGAGGTAGCATATGATCAAGAGCCAGTGATACTGAGTCAAAACTGACTTGACGGCATTTAACAACCACAGTAATGTAAACCCTGGACAGGGTTGTTAGGAGTCGGAACCAACTCCACAGCACATAACAATAACAACAACATTGTATTTTTATTTTATTATTAATGCTATTTGGTGTATTCCTTTGCTTATGTTCACTTGGATAACCTTTCTCTGTCCTTTATGCGCCTTCTGATTTTTTGTTGTCATTGGAATTTTTGAGGATGTTAATTTCATTTCCCCCCAGGATTTTGGTGTTTTTGCCTTCACTACTTAACTGCAAAAAAAACCTCTTAAGGTGAGCTGAGTCTTCTGCCTCGGCTTATCCTTCTTTCTTTCTCTCTAATACTGCCTTCTTCCATTCTGCTTTAATTTGGATCTGAAAGGTTCAGATCTTGGTTTTAAATATACAGTGGCTCCCAAACACACCAGAGAACACACTGCAGTCAGTCTTTCTGCCTGCATGCACCGCCTCTCCGGCAGGATATCTTGCACTAATCAATCTGTCTACCAGAGGACACAGTCCTCTCCATCTGGTTGTTACTGTTGGTTTGTTATTAAATGCCATCCAGTAGATTCTGACTAACAGTGACTCTGTATAGGGTTTCTAAGGAGCAGCTGATGGGTTTGACCTTGAGGTCAAGTACTTATCCTACAGCTGCACACTAGGACTCTCCCAAATGCAGATTCTCCTTTTCAGCATGTTCATACTAACCCTTAACAGAGGTACTCACCACTACCCATCTTGTTACATCAGCCAAGCCTACTTACTCTCTCTGTCCCAGCCAGCCTACCTCCATAACAGCCTCCCTGCCAGAAACCTCCCAGAGTTGCTTCCTGGTTTCACTGACATTTGAGTTCCTTAGTGACCTTCTTCCCTCACAAGAATAGAGTAGAAGGGGAAGATCTATGTGATTCCAGAGTTCTTAACCCTTAATTCTGTGGTATGTCCTTAGTTGAACTTGCTACTTCACAACACTATCCCTAACCTCATGTAGTAGTCTCCATCAGCATCCAGAGCCACCCTACATGAGTAAGTAGTCATCTAAAAAGTGTACCCTTGCCCCTGTCCTTTCATGCACTCCTCACATAGACACACTGAGGTGTTGCTGCCAGTACCTAGGCTTCACACATCCCCGTCAGTTAAAATTGAGTACATTCCTGATGGTATCCAGAAAACAGGGAGATTGGACTTATCCCATAAAAGGTCTCAGCTTTCTGGCACTGATGAGATTTTGTTGTTGTTGTTTGGTACTGTTGAACTGGTTCCACCTCATACTGACCCTATGCACTACAGAGTGAAACACTGCCTGGTCCTTACACTTATTGTTGTTGTCACTGTGCCAATCCATCTCATTGAGGGTCTTCCACTTTTTCACTGACCCTCCACTTTACCAAGTGTGATGTCCTTTTCAGGGACTGATCCCTGCTGATAACATGGCTGAAGTATAAGAAACAAAGTCTTGCCATCCTCACCACCAAGGAGCATTCTGGCTG
Organism: Chrysochloris asiatica; assembly: GCF_000296735.1. NCBI lineage: Eukaryota > Metazoa > Chordata > Mammalia > Afrosoricida > Chrysochloridae > Chrysochloris > Chrysochloris asiatica. The sequence goes on along the minus strand of NW_006408557.1, from coordinate 16,506,373 downwards.
CACTTCTTCCAACACAGATTTGTTTGTTCTTCTAGCAGTCCATGGTACTTTTAATATTCTGCTCTAACACTTTAATTCAAATGCATCAGTTATTCTCTGGTCTTCTTATTCATTGTCCAACTTTCACATATATATGAAGCAATTGAAAATACCATGGTTTACATCAGGCTCATGTTCATCCTCAAACTGATATCTTTGCTTTTAAAGTGATCTTTGGAGCAGATTTGCCTAATACAAGCCATTGTTTGATTTTTTGACTGCTGGTTTCTTGAGTGTTGATTGTGGATTCAAACAAAATGAAGTTTTTGACAACTTCAATCTTTTCTCCATTTATCCTGATATTTATTGGCTAGTTGTGAGGCTATAGTCTTTGATCTTCAACAGTAAGTATTTTAAATCCTCTTTGCTTTCAGCAAACAAGGTTGTATCATTTGCATAACACAGGTTGTTAATGAGTCTTCCTCCAATCCTGATGCCACATTCTTCTTCATATAATTCAGTTTCTCAGATGATTTGCTCAGCATACAGATTGAAAAAGTGTGGTGAAAGAATACAACCCTGGCGCACACCTTTCCTGATTCTGAATTATTCAGTATCCCCTTGTTCTGTTCAAACAACTGCCTCTTGGTCTATGTACAGATTCCTCATGAACACAATTAAATGTGCTGGAATATCCATTCTTTGCAGTATGAATCCATTGCTTGTCATGATCCACACAGTCGAAAGTCTTTGCATAGTCAAAAAGCACAAGTAAACATCTTTCTGGTATTCTCTGCTTTCATCCAAGATCCATCTAACATCAGAAATACTATCCCTCATTCTATGCCCTCTTCTGAATCCAACTTGTATTTCTGGCAGTTCCCTGTCAATGTACGTTGCCACTGTCTTTTAATTATCTTCCAAATTTTACTTGCATGTGATATTAATGATGATTCGATGTTTTCTGTATTCCATTGGGATACCTATCTTAGGTGCAGATATGGATCTCTTGCAATCCATTGGCCATGCATCTGTTTTCCAAATGTCTTGGCATAGACAAGTGAGCACCTCCAGTGCTGCATCAGTTTGTTGAAAGATTTCAATTTGTAGTCCATTTATTCCTGGAGTCTTGTTTTTTGCCAGTGACTTCAGTATAGCTTGGACTTCAGTACCA
>NW_006408557.1:16466791-16504360 GCF_000296735.1 Chrysochloris asiatica | reverse complement strand
CTTTTGGTTTTCTAACCCAGGTCTTGGCACATTTCATTTTAACATTTCACTTTGTCTTCTCAAGCTGCCCTTTGAAATTTACTGTTCAGCTCTCTTAGCTCCTCATTTCTTCCATTCACTTTGCCATGCTCAAGAACAAGTTTCAGAGCATCTTCTGACATCCATCTTGGTCTGTTCTTTCTTTCTTGTCTTTGTTTTTTCCCTGTACGATATTTTTTTATATCATCCCACAGCTCTTCTGGTCTTGGGTCATTAGTGTCTAATGCATCAAATCTGCTTTTGAGATGGTCTCTAAATTCAGGAGGGATATAATAATCAAGGTTGTATTTTGACTCTAGTGGACTTCTTTTCATCTCCAGCTTCAGCCTGAAATTGCATAGGATCAATTAATGGTTTGTTCCATAGTTGACCTGTGGCCTTGTTTTGTCTAATAATATTGAGCTTTACAACTGTCTCTTCCAAAATATTTAGTCAGTTAGATTTCTGTGAATTCCATTTGGTGAGGTTCATGTGTATATCACCTTTTAGGTTATTTTCAAAGCTATTCACAATGAAGAAGTTGTTGGTCTTACAAAATTCTATCATGCAATCTCCAGCATAATTTCTGTCACTGAAGCCATATTTTCCAACTACTGATCCTTCCTCTTTGTTTCCAACCTTTGTATTATTCCAATCACCAATAATTATCAATGCATCTTGATTGCATATTTAATTAATGTAAGACTGAAGAAGTTTGCAGAATTTTTCATATTCATCATCACTGGCTTTATTGGTTGATGCATAAATTTGAATAATATTGGTACTAACTGGTCGTCCATGTTGTTAGGTGCTGTCGTTCCAACTCATATTGACCCTGTGGACAACAGAATGAAACTGTGTAGTCTTGCACTAGCCTCACAATTGTTGTTAAGCTTGAGTCCATTACTGTTGCCAATGTGCCTATACCTCTCATTGGGGTCTTGCTGTTTTTAACTGGCCCTTCATTTTACAACAAGGATAATGTCCTTCTCTAGGGACTGGTCCCTCCTGGTAATATATATTAAGTATGAGAGAAGAAGTCTAGACATCATCCTGACTTCTAAGAAGCATTCTGGCTGTACTTCTTCCAACACAGATTAGTTTGTGCTTCTGGCAGTCCATGGTACTTTTAATATTCTCCAACACTGTAACTCAAATGTTATCAACTCTTCTCTTATCTTCCTTATTTTTTGTCTAACTTTCACATGCATATAAGGCGACTGAAAATACCATGACTTGTGACGAGCGCACCTTAGTCCTCAAACTGGTATCTTTGCTCTTGGATACTTTGAATGTCCTCCTTTTAGACATGTGAATATTATCCTATCACAGACAACATTGCCTTTCAAGATAGATCTTGAAATGTTCTTTTTGACAAAGTATATGATGTACTTCCTCTTGAATATGTCATTCCCAGCATAATAAACCACATGATTGTCTAACACCAGTCCTTTTCAGCTTACTAATGCCTAGGATAATAAATCTCTATATGTTCCATTTCATTTTTTACAACTTCCAATTTTCCTAGGTTTATACTTCATACATTCTATGTTACTGTTATTACTGGGTGTTTGTATCTATTTCTCCTCATTTTGAATTGTGCACTATCAATACATTACAGTCCCAAAAGTTTTGCTTCATTTATGGCCAATTGAACTTTGAGAAGGCAGCTCTTTCCCAGTTATAGTTTGAGTGCATTTCAAACTGAGGGGCTCATTTTCCAGCACTGTATCTGACAATGTTCTACTACTATTCACGATGTTTTTGTTTTCTTTCTGTATATCTAACAATGTTTTGTTGGTATTCATAAGGTTTCAGTGGCAAAACATTCAGAAGTAGTCCACCTGTCCTTATTCCTAGTCTGTCTTTGTTTAGAAGCTCTGCTAAAACCTGTCCGCTATGGGTGACCCTGATGGTATTTAAAATACCAGTGGCATAGCTTCCAACAACACAGCAACATGCAAACTATCACAGTACCACGAACTGACAAGATCAGTGGGAACTGATGAGTATTGAGAGAGTTTATGTGCTCTCAGGATATCCATTAGTGATGACAAAGCACCATTCAAGAGTCAGGCCTTCAGCTAGAGATAACTTTGTAAAGGTTGCCTCCCAGATCCCTGCTTTCCAATATAAAGATTGGTATTTCAAAGATGCCACCCCAAGGCATCTTTGAAGAAAGGCTAGATGGGCCTTGAAAACCCTGCCACTCTGACACGCGTGAGGTTGGCAGCAACTGGTATACTATTACCTAGAAGGTTACCATTGCCTTCCTGGATTTTTCCAATCATATTTGAATTTCCTTCTGTTTCCTAACATATTTTATTTGGAGACTTCTCTCACTTTAGCTTTTTTTCTAAGGGAATGTATTTTATTTTATTATCATTTGCATAAGAAATAGGGGGCTTCAAAACATTTTGTGGACAATTTCTATTTATTATCTTTTAATTCTGTGTTGCCATGAACTTTTTTGAAGCCCAATCAATCATTACAATGACTATGGCTCCATAACAAACTGCCCCCAAATTTAGTAGGCTAAGACATTGAATATGCTCATGGATTTTGTGGAGCAGGAATTCATACAGTACAAAGTGGGGATACATCATCTCTACCTCACAGTGTTGGGGCCTACTTACACAACTCATCAGCTAGACAAGAACTGTCTGAGGACTCATTCACCATACAAAATTCCTTACAGAATAAGTTCCCTAAAAGGAGAAGCCAGACAGAGCTCGTGTATTCCTGGAGTGCCTGGCATTAGTGCCACCATGCTAACTGCACTTTCCCATGCGGCAGCCCCCACACCCAGGGTTACAGAAGGAACAGAGACCACAGACTCCACACTCAAGAAAGGAGAAGCCAGACAGAGCTCGTGTATTCCTGGAGTGCCTGGAGTTACTGCCGCCATGCTAACTGCACTTTCCCACGCAGCAGCCCCCACACCCAGGGTTACAGAAGGAACAGAGACCACAGACGCCACACTCACGAAAGGGCCCAGGTGCTTGTTGCTGTGGTACCCTTAAATCTGTGATTGAGAATTTTGTCTAGGAAGATTCACCTTTTAAAAACCTGGAGACTGAATGTGTTTGTTACAGTGTTTCCTTGGCCTGTATGCAGACTGTGCTCAATGCAGCCACAATTCGAGTGCAGACTCCACAAGGCCTCCTAGCATTGCCTGTCCACCTTGCAGCCACTACTGTATGTTACCTCATTAGGCCCCAGCCATCCTTGTGACCTGTCCTCTCTGCTATGTGCCTTGTTATCTTGAGCTAATGGCACCTCCTTGGCAGTTACCAGCCGCAGATTCCTTTGGAGAAAGAGTTGCTTCTCTTGCCCATATCCCGTCACCACAGTGGACTTGCACACATGCCTGTTGACTCAGATGTTGGTGATCCAGTGTGTGCGTTTTGCATTTCTCCCTACATCCACGCCACTTTTTTTTTTTTTTTTTTCTCCTTTTTCTTTTTGAAGCTACTCCTATGAATCTAGTGATAGAAGGTGATGTAGGGCATAAACTACATAACTCACCATGTAGTTTAGAACTTAAAGTCCAGGTTGCAGTTTGCATGCTTGAGGTCAGGAGTCCAAGCTCCTTCCCACCGGCATCCTGCATGCCATGATGTGCTGCACTGCTCACCATGCCCTGCAGTGTGGCATGGTGGCTGCAGGGCTGTCTCTGCTCTGCTGACAGGACTTGCAGGACCACAACGATGAACTGCAGGCTGCATTGGAGGACCTACAGACTTGGCTGCACAAGACCCAGCGTAGCCAGTCTAGTGCCCGGTCAGATGGAGGCCTTTCCCCAGCAGATGGCCCAGAAGGTAGAGCCTGTCATTGTGGGAGGGATGCAGGGTTCTGGGCTCTACAAGTTCACCTGCTTCAGCTGATGGGCTGCCTCTGAATCCAGGGAGTTCAATGTCAGGGGCCACTTCCCAGTCAGTACACCAGAGTACCAGCACCTGCCCCCAAACACACCAACTGTACCCACCTGGGACACTGAGGGTATATAGAGGGAGGAAGGGGGCTTTACCAGTTGTATAGAAATTGCAAAGCTTCCGTAACCTCGTGAGAGAGAGGCATGTCAACTGCAGTGAGTGTTTCCAAATCACCTTCACAATTGTGGTGAGGACTAAGTAAGGGGCTGCATGGTGAGCTTTCAGTGTAGGCTGCACACAGAGAAAGTGAGGGAAGATGGCAGTAAATACAAGGGCCTCATTCCCCTGCCCCAGGTACATACTGTATTCTATACAGATTGTCCTCTGAGCTGTGAGCTGGTTGATGTGAAAACTCTTACAAAGAAAGAGGAACTAAACTACATTTAAAACACATTAATGATTGTTCCGGCTGTTCAGAGAGGGCTTGAAGTTTACTATTCCTGGGTGGTGTCAAAAATGTCCTCTTGGGGATCTGAGCAAGGTGAACCTGTGACCGTGGGGAGGGGCAGGGCCCACCACTGCCAGAGCAGCCTTGATTGAGCTCAAGCAGCTCCCAGGTGGCACTCGGAACAGTCGTGCACCCCACGTACAGAGCTGCGTATCTGAACTACAAGTAGAACTTGACCAAGGTCTCCTGCTCCAAGACCTTCTCCATGTTGAAGTTCAGGAAAAATTCCAGCTATACTTGAGTGCTCTCAGCTCCTTCTAGAGACAAGAACAAGGTTCAGGTGATGCAGCTGCCTGGATGTTTGCTGCAGTCCTTATGAGAAGCCAAATCTGGTTCTGACATCGCTCCCCTCCACTGTATGACAGCAGATGTTGTGGCATGGTCTCGTAGCCCTGCTGACTTGGACAGTAGCACCAATTCCACTGCCACCAGGGAGACCTTTGGAGACTGGCAACAAGACAACCCACAGACTTTGGCAGTGTAGCACCTCAACGTCTTCCTTCTTCCAAGTTCCTGTAGTGCCTAAAAGCTATATTTAATAAAACAGAATTGTACCTAAAAGAGCCAACATGAAGCCTGCATTGCTTCTCAGATCCATTTTCAGACCCCTACATAACTCTGCTCACCTGCAAGCTGCATGATGGAGTCTGAAGGCCTGGGTCCCATAGCTGAGGCCACCAGACTCCCAGGGAAGGTCAGGAAAGAACCAGACACTGCCAGCCACACCCCATTCAGAGAAACCAAGGCCTGTGCATCCATTTCAGACACCCCAGAGGATCTGCCATAAAGCAGGCTTGCTAACCTCAGGGAAGTGTATAGTTCATGTCCGCTTTACCAATCTAGGACCCTCAGCTACACAAAGCATGTAACCTTCTAACCCAAAACCTGAGAGATACGGCTCAGGTTCTAAAGTTTTGTGTCTGCCTGGGTAAATTCAGAGCTATAGAACTGGAGCACAGATCTAAGGTTTATGCCATCACTAGTGAAAACAAGCGGCTTCCCAGTGTATTCTTTTTCTCCCCTCCTTCCACTCTTCCTGTTGGTAACCTATCACAGAAGCAGCACAGAGGCTCACTTAGCCCCTTCTAGTAAGGAAGGGTCTGTCTGCTGCTAGGAGGAAGGGTAAGAAGCATTGGGTTGTAGTAAGTGTGGGTGATGTCCTGTCCAGTGGCACCTCCTGTCGGCACATTCTGCTGAGCAAGTTGGCCAGCTTCTAGTTTCCAAGGCAATGCAGTGCTTTCTTTCTGGAGATTCTCGTCCAGATTTTCTTGGCCCTGATGTCCAAATCTGTCACCATTTTCAGGGTGACGTTGATAGCGGGTGGTTCTCCCCATTTCCCATTCTGAGCACAGCAAGGTGAAGCTCCAGCCATGGCACAAATGCAATTCTGAGTCTCAGGCCAGCTTTCTAATGAGCTCTAATAGCACACCCAGTTCACAGATGTGCCTAGTGCACAAGGTGGCGGAGTGGTGATCCACACTGGAAGAAGACCCTTCCTCATTCCACTAGTAGTTAGTGTGCCTGACTGTTTTTTTAAAACCCAGCATGACTTGTATGATAGCATATTAAATAATGTAGAGAAGGAGAAGGCCAACATGAAAAAGAATTAATAAACAAACCATGCAGGTGTATGTGGTCACCTCCACATACAGTGAACCTTCATCACTAGGTATCATGCTGTCCAGAGGATTCTGTATGCTCCAGTACACCACTTCCTCTGTCTCTCCACCTCCTCTGTGAGCATATGGAGTCTATGTTTGGGAAGAGGAAAGCTGTGATGGGCCTGTAATGTCCTCAGCATGAAAGAAGTTGAAATTCCCCTCTCTTTGCAGGCTTCATTTCATGTGTGGGTGGCCCTACTCCAGTGAGCCTTGAAACGGAGATAATGATGGAGCAAGTGAAGGAACATTACCAAGACCTCAGGATCCAGCTGGAGACCAAGGTAGGGGATGAAGCCAAGGTACTGGGTTAAGGGGAGCCTTTGGGGAAGCCTGGGTCATCCAACTCATGCAGAGAAATCTCTTATTGGTTCTGATCCTCCTTTAGACATTTGTCTTAGAATTATCTGGTTTATGAAGAGTTGGCACTGGGAAGAGAAGTTTCCAGGGAAATGTAAGCAGAAATGCCTGGAGATAGGCAGGACAGCCAGCCAGTGGGCAGTGCATGTCTCAGTGTCACACGGTGGCTGGCATGCTGAGTGCAGCCCTGCCAACTGCCAGCTTTCACACTCAGCCACATGGGAACTATATTCACCTACCAGGCTGATGATGTCTTCTCAGATATTGTCTCCAGTCTGTTCATAGATTGTGACAACTGTATTAAAATACAATGTTCACAACCTGTTATCATATGCCATATTCCTCCTACCTTGAGGACCAGGGAGGTGACCACCCTTGCTTATATCCAAACCTTTGGGCTCTTCAGTGCAGTTACTTACCTCAAGTCCCTAACAGTCACTTGCCTGCCCGTACCCAGATAACCTCTTTCCTGCTGGCCTGCAGGGTGTTCAGTTGCCCCGCTGGTCCTGAGAAGGCAAGACTTGCCTCATGAGTGTGGAACGCTAGGGGCATCGCTGTTGTCTTTGCATCCTGGCCCTCCGCAGGCTTCGGCTCCTTGGCATACCCAACAACCTTTTCAATTCATTTTTCAGAAGTTAATTTTTAGGAGCCCCTGCTTAATGGTCTCATGTTTCTTTTTCCAGGTAGATTACTACAAGCAAGAAATCAAGCTACTAAAAAATAACTTTGAGAAGGAGCGAAGAGAAACAGAGCAGGTATTCAAGCGTGAGGTCAGCATGCTGGAGAGACAGAAAGCGGACCTGAAAGCGCTCCACACACAGTCTCAGGATGTCATCTGCAGCCTGCAGAGAGAGCTGAGGGATAGAGGGTCTTTCTTCACCAAGGACCTTGTTGGCCTGGCTCAGCGTCAGGAAGAGGACCTATGCCTGAGACACCAACATGAACTACAGCAAGTAAGGTCTGCTAGCCTCTTTCCTTCTGGGACCTCATGTCTGAAGTTCTTTCCAGGAACCAAAATTAAAAATTGAATTTAATATGCTACTTACTCAGAACTACAGTGCTTGCTCACTAAGTGGTGTTTTCACGCCAAATAAGAAATATGTCGTAAACCTTAGGCCATGAAGCAATTTTCTTTGTAGACTTAACTCAATATTTATCTTTTGCCTCCACTTCCCTGTAACAAAACAAAGGAAGCAAAGTATCTTCCTCATTTAATGTCACATTCTAATTTTCCAAGACATAACATGTTTGATCAATTTCAGATTGAAGAAGTTGGTAGAACTCTTCTATTTCATCCTCATTGGCTTTAGTGGTTGGTGCATAAATTTGAATAATAGTGGTATTAACTGGGCTTCCCTGTAGGCTCATGGATATTATCCTATCACATACAGCATTGTACCTCATGACTGATCTGGATATATTCTTTTTGACGATGAATACAACACCATTCCTTTTCAATTTATCATTCCCTGCATAGTAAACCATGTGGTTGTCAGATTCAAAATGGCCAATACCAGTCCATTTCAGCTCACTAATGCCTAAGACATCGATGTTGATGTGTTCCATTTCATTTTTGACAACTTCCAATTTTCCCAGATTCATACTTCGTACATTCCATGTTCTGATTTTCAGTGGATGTTTACAGCTGTTTCTCTTCATTTTGAGTTGTGGCCCATCAGCAAATGAAGGTTCTGTGCGCTTTTCTCCCCCGAGCTTAACTCTATTCACGTCTTCATGGTCATCTCTACTTTGAGGAGGCTGTACAGCCTACTCAGGAAGGACTTTTTGCTGGGAATGTGGGCAGGGTTCCAATGTGGTAGCCATGGCACCACATTGACAACAGAGGACCGAGCCATCTTCTGTGTGTAGGACTGCACTATGACCTGGGGAGCTCAGTGTCCCCAGAGGCTGTCTACCCTTCCTTCTGTGGTATAGCTTGAGTATGAGAGATGAGGAAAAGCCCTGGACCACTAGCAGCCTGAGTCTGCCTCCCTCTCCTCTCCAACCCTCCCTTCCCCTAGGTGCTGCCAGAGTGGCTTGGGCCTGGGGACCATAGTAATGGTGGTCCCCTTGTGAATGATCAAGAGCCTCACCCTGAGCTTGACTTCATTTTCTCATAAACCTAGGATCTCTGTGTTAAAGCGTCTGACCACTTCCTAAACCACTTATACCCACTATCACCACTTCCAAGTCCCCTCAGGCTCCAAGAGACAGCAGAAGGGCAGGGCGTGTCATCTGGGTCTGACCCTAAAAGCTGCTCTACCTGACTGGCAGCGGCCCCCTCACACTATGACTGGGAGTAGAACTACATCGTATACCTTCGATGAATTCAACAGTGCTCTGACCCACTCAGGCTAACTGTTCTCAGCTGAGCCACACTCAGCTTCAGTATTATTTTCCTGGTAATTCTCAAGGCCTGTTCCCAGAAATTTAAGGTGTTTCCTAAGGCAGTTTTGACTACAGGTGCATTTCATCTGTCTCACTAAAACTTTAAGCCAACACTGCCCAATACACATTCTGTGATGATATGTCTTCTGTTCAAGTGTCCAGTGCATGAACCATTAGCCACATGTGGCTGCTAAATGTAGCCAATGTGACCAATAAATTGAGTTTTAATTCAGTGTCAGTTGGTTTAAACTTAAGTAATCACATTTAACAACACTAGACTCAGACCACAGTATCCCTGGGTGCCAAGTGAGTGGTAAAAGGGAGACTTTCCATACAGAGATCCCTCTGATCTCCCCCAGTAAAAACTATTGTGGCACAGACTTGGGTCTATCCACTAGTTTTGTTCCTAGGAAGTTTGTCTTGTCTCATGTAACTCAAGACAGACCATCATTAGGTGCTCCATCTTTGAAGCCCTCTGCATATTAACCCCACACACCATCATTTAATCACACTGCACTCATGTAGTGTCCTTGGTCCAGGGGACTTGCAGTGAAAGAGTTGCAGCCACAGAGGTGGACTGTCTACTCTGCATTTTGTTTGTATTCTGCAAAGGCTCCAGGCTAGGAAACTCAAGATACTGGCTGCAAAGGCTGATGCTTCTGGGGAAAGCCGAGGTGGGAGGGAGTCTTGAAGACTTCAGTTGTTTAGGCAGAGTCCTAAGAGGCCACAGGTGGAGCTGGCCTTCTCCTCCCCTGGGTTCACCTAGAGACTCAGGCTGGAGATTACATCTCCAAGCTTTTCATCTAAAAAGGCTTTATCCCACTATTGCAGAGCATGGACCCAAGCCCCTGAATGGCTTAAAAAATACAAATGTATTATCTTACAGTTCTAGAGGTTAGCGTTCTGAAGTTAGCCAAAATTTAGCTAACTTTAAAAAAACAAAAAAACAAAAAGCTTTTTAGCTAGAACTCAACTAAATTGGGCTAAAATCAAAGGGTCAACAGGACTACATCCCTTTCTGGGGGCTCTATGGAAAATATATTCACTTGTCTTTTCTTACTTCTAGAGACCACCCACACTCATTGGCTTGTGACCCCTACCTCCATCTCAAAAGCCTTCAATAGCCTTTCTAATGCCACATCACTCTAACTCTTCTGCCTGCCTCTTTGACTTAACCAGGACTGTCCTGGTTACAGTGAGCTCACTAGAATAATCCACAATAAACTCCCCATCTCAAGGTCATCTGGTTAGTAGACTTAATTTCGTCTTCAACTATAATTCCCCCTAGCCATGTACCATAATATTCACAGTTTGGGGAATTAAGAATGAACATCTTTAGGAAGTCATTATTCTACCGACCACAGCAGGTAATTTGAGTTTTGTCTCTGATACTTTGGTTTATTTAGGTATTATTTCCTTTTAAAAAAACTTTTAATTGAGTGTTATATGCAAAAGAAAAATACACATTAAGTGTACAACTAGAATTTGTTAATGAATTGAGCACATGGTGTTTCCAGCACCCAGAACAAAAAAATAGACCCCCCCCCCCCACCAGATGTAGCCACTAATCTGGCTTTTAGCAGCATAGATGAACTTTGCCTGGTTTTGTACTTTATATAAAGGAGTCCTACGGTGAGTACTTCCTTGACTCAGCATGTTTGTGAAATTCATCTATATTGTTGCCTATAACTATAGTTCATTCATTTGCACTTTATTTTTCTATTCCTTTGTTGGTAGGCATGGTGATAGTTTCTATGTTTTGGCTATTACAAAGAGAACTGTTATGAAAGTTCTTGTCTGTTGTGTTTTTTGGGGCAATATATGTACACATTATGTTGGTACATACCTAGCAATGGATTTTCTGGGGTTTAGGGTATGGGTGTGGTTTTCTTTGTACTTATTCTACTTACAAAACATTGTGACTATTGAATTGTTAGTTTTGTCTTGTGAAAAACTCTAGCCATTATTCTAAAAATATAGCCTCTTCTTCCCTATTTTTCTTCCCTATGTATGATGTTAGATCTTTTCACCTTTTTTTTTTTCTTCCAACTCTCAACTTTTATTTTATGTTTTCCAGTTTCTCTCTGTGCCACTTTCTTGGTAATTTCTTTTTAACTTTTTAATTCCAGGTCACTAACTCTTTTGCTTTGCCTGATCTAATTCAGTGAGTTTTTATTATGACATTGACTTTTTCTTATTCTCATTTGTATAGGTTCTATTTGGTCCCCTCTGATCAGTTTTTGATAGAAATTAGAAATGAATAAACAATAAGAAACTATCTTTTAGATACATAAATATATCATAACATTTTATTTTGTAGCTGATAACTCTAATATCTGTGGTTCCTAGAAGGCCTAATTTTGTTTCCATTGACTACAATGAGGGTCTTGTTTTGATGATCTTTGATTGTGAGCTTTTGTGTGCTTAATGCTAATCTCTGGGAGTCCTGGGAGCTTTTGTGGTGGTGGTTGTATATCACTGAATTGGTTCTGACTCATAGGCATCCTGTTTTAGGGTTTCTAAATCTTTATGGGAACATAAATCCTCATCTTCCCTGTGGAGCAACTAGTAGATTCCAACTATGGACCTTGTGATTAGCAGGGGTCCTTGGGAGCTTTAGTAGGGTATGCCTTTCTCTTGAGAGAATTGGTATGGCCTTTACAGAGAGATGGAGAGCTACCAGCTAGGACTAACTTTCTTCCAAGGCACTGGCCTAATGCTGAGTCAGCAGTGCAGCATCTTCATCCTGCCGATAGCATCCCTCAGAGTAACTTCACCTTTGTGTTGCTAATGCTCACAGCTTTGACTTCAGCTTCCAAGTTTTGGGGTTTTCAGGGGTGCCTTTGGAAGTTTCCATGACTTCTGTAAGAGCATTTATACATTTCATAGTTGCTTCACACACTGTCTTGATTGTTTGGCAGGTAAGGGTGGGCAACCTTCAGCATATCTGGGCTCCAGGCAACTAGAAGTAGAATTCCTCCCCCAGCCAACCCCCCCCCCCCACACACACACAAAAGCCTTGAATTGGTTTGTTTTCCATAGGCGAGCCAGAGTGACAGTTTCAAAATGCATAATACATTTATGCTTTAAACCTTTTGCTGCTTTTAAAATTCCCATGATTTCTATTTTTCTCCTTAGTTCCTTATGAGATAAAAGGAAGTCAGACAGAGCAATTATGCTTGATACTATAAAAATAAAACACAAAGTAAGCATGACATGATTATGTAACCTTGAGTACTTTGAGATTGGAAAAGCTGAAAGGAAACAGGGTGCCACAGAGACTTATTTGGGGAAATAAATATCAGCTAGATCCACATGTATTAAGGACAGTAAGTATGAGTTTTAAGCAGCCTCATTAGGAGTCTCTGTTGGTAAAATACTCACCTGTCAAAAATCGATGGTACGTGCTTGCCATGGCACCTAAGTTCTTAATTCTGTAAGAATTGTTTGTCAGGAAACAAATGTAACTCCAGGCAAATTTCATTCATGTAGAAGTTGATCACACATGTTTTTTCTTTGTGAGCTATTCACCTTGCATTATGTGTTTCTTCATGCATTTGTATGTGTGTCTTCCTAGGTTTTTACTTCTAGTACTGACTTTGGAGCGTAGGAGGGTGGAATGTGTATTGAAGACAGTATTTTGTATTTTGTATCCATGTATTTTGTCCTCTGATCATTCGTGGTTCTAAGCCCCACACTGCAGTTCACTGGCAGCAAATATCCCTTAGAGTGAACTAAGGTCTCACATCCAACATTTTACATTGATATCATCCTTAACCTTGCTCATGGAGGTTAAAAGACTTAAAACAGGTCACTTGTAAACATAAAGTAAATGAAAACAAAGGTGCTTGCTTTTGGGAGAAAAAAACCCAGAATGTGTTGATCCTTGTTACGGCAAAAGGAAAAGTGTGCCCAGTGTCATCCTGAGAGTGTGGAAATGTCCACTGAAGAATTGTTTTGTAGGACCAGACACAGATGAACTGCATATTGCTGACAGCTCCTGGGAGTCCCACCATACTTTCTCTTCGATTTTGCTTGCAGAATTGAGTTACAGAGGCTTTCTGAAGAAAACATGGTGCTGACAAATGAGCTGCAAAGGGTTCAGCAACAGCTTGAAGCTACAGAAAGGACAAATGATGTACAAAGGTAAGGGCCTGTTTGGTTCTACAACCTTGACTTCAGGCCTGTGACCCATTTCTTCTTAGCAGAAAGAGCTCTCTTTTCTCTCAGTAGAACGATCGTAGAAGTTATTGATACTATCTTACCTTTCAGAAAGATAGTATCTTACAATCTTACCTTTCAGAAAACCACAAGTGGTTGAGCCTTGTTGACCTCTGACCTAGGCATGTAAAGGGCTATGGCCTCTCTCCAACAGTGGGCAGCACCTGAGCACTTTGATCTCAGAAGTAGGCAAAGAGCCATATGACCATGGTAGCACCCCCCCACACACACCCACCCCACATTTAGCAACTAGCTGGCAACACTCATCCTATTTACCTGTGAAATCAAGATACAGCACTTTGCTACCCCTACAGAAATACTCCACATCACACCCAAGGGAGGGGAGCAAGTAGGAAGTCATTTTGTAGAGTCAAGAGGTGCTCCTGGAACCTGTGTAGGCAAGTAGAATATATTTGTTCATGTCCCAGTAATGGTTGTGGCTAGACTTTTCTCCAAGGTTCATTCCTGTATATTGATTTCAGTATTGCAGGGGGAGGTAAGAGCCCTGGAGCACTGAGGCTAGAGCAAGGGTGGAGATAAAGTGGGGAACAACCTATCTGTGAATTCTTTCACTACTGCAGCCGTATCTAAGGACAGTTTGGCCTTTTTAAAATAAGAGATTGAACATGAGCTCGGCTCTGAAGTGTTGACTTGATAGGCATGATGACCGAAGTACAGAATGTAGAGTAAGTGATCCAGAGGTGATTACTGTTGTTATAACAGTTCTGAAATCATAGTAACCATGGAAACCATTTTCTCTTTGCTACCAGAACCCTTTCCCAACAGACCTTAATGGGTGTAAGGTGGTTCAAGTCTATTTGTGTTACTGGATGTGACTATTCACATACTTTCCTAAGAAAACAATAATTTGAGTTTTTGAGGAATGTCATGGAGGATGTTCCTTTTGTTATAGTACTGGCAACATCTTGTTGTTGTTGTTATTAAGTGCGTCAAGTCGGTTCCAACTCACAGTGACCCTGTATAGGGTTTCTGAGGAGCAGCTGGTGAGTTTGAACTGCTGATCTTGTGGTTCAAACTGATCTTGCAGTCCAGCAAATTATCCTGCAGCGCCTCACCAGGATTCTGAAGACATCTTACCCCTCTAAAAAATCTGAAAAATCCAAGCTTAGAACCAGTTCATTCCAATTCAAACCCCTGCTGAGAATTTGCATTTTTACCCCAGTAAGAATGACATCCTCACCAACTGCTCCGCAGAAACCCTATGCAGGGTTGCTATGAGTTGGAACTGACTTAGTGCATGTAACAACACCAACAAGAATTACCTGGGAATCTTGTTACTATGTTAGCAATTTGAAGCCCTGGGAAAAAATGTCACCTTTCTAATTTCCTCTAGTTCTGAAAGCTTGGACTCACTGTCTGGTCACAGCAGCAGTGATAGTGTAAAGGAGAACAGAGCAGTACCATAGGAAAGCAGGGCATGTGGGAGAAGCCTGAGTGGGCAGTGATACTGTTAACTTTGCTCTTTCAACAGGAAGGAAATTGATATTTTAAGGAAAGAGAAAAACAAGGCCTGCTTTGAAATGAAAATGTTCAACAAACAGGTCCAGTATTGCTACCTGGTGTGAAGCTTAGAATAATTTAACACTTACAGAAATAAAGTGTGGAACTTTTTTCTGAAAGATTTCAGAATGCATTGCACCCCATCAACAACCTCCACCACCAAAATCAGAAAATTAACGTGGACACATAACGTACATCAGTCTTTAGACCCCATTTTGGTATTGCCATCCTGATAATACTCAGAATCATGGATGACATTTGCATTGTGTCTTTTTAGTCTCCTTTTATTATTCTATTCTTTATTTGGGGGAGCTTGACATGTTTGAAGATTACATGCAATAACTTTATAGAAAAGGAGCCCAAGTGGCATTGAAGGATAAGCACTGAACTGCTAACCACAAGGCCTGCAGTTGAAACCCACCAGCCATTGCATGGGAGGAAGATGGAGCTCTCTTCTCCCATAAAGATTTACAACTTCGGATACCCTACACACGGTCACTATGAGTTGGAATCAACTTGATAGCAGTGGTATTTGTAGAAAGTCTCTCAGTTTGGTTTGCCTGATGTTTTTCCATGATTAGATTCAGATGAGGCATTTTTGACAGGGGCACAATCCTACCAGGGGTGCAATCATCTGTCCTATTTCCAGTTATTTGATTGCCTAAGTACAGTGATAGTGGCTAGTTTTCTCCACAGTGTTTTGTGGGTAGATACTTTGTTGTGGCTATAGTTAGGTGCCTGTGACCCAGTTACAATTCATAGTGACCTTACCACATCGGAACGAAACACTGCCTAGTTTTACGCCATCCTCACAATTGTTCTGCTTGAGCCAATTGCAGCTGCCACTGTGTCAATCCATGTCATTAGGGGTCTTCCTCTTTTTCACTGATCCTGCACTTTACCAAGCATGATGCCCTTTTCCAGGGACTAGTCCCTGCTGACATGTCTGAAGTAGGAGAGTTAAATCTCATACTTCTTTCTAAGGAGCATTCTGGTACTTTCAGTATTCTTGTCCATTACCACAACTCAAATGCCTGAATTCCTCATTCTTTGTCCAACAATCCCATGCTTGTGAGGATATTGAAAATACCATGTCTTGGGTCAGGCACACCTTAGTTCTCAAACTGATATCTTTGCTCTTGAACACTTAAAGATGTACAGCAGATTTGCCTAATGCAATACATCATTTGATTTCTTGACTGCTGCTTCCATGAGTGTTGATTGAGGATCCAAGCAAAATGAAGTCTTTGATAACTTTAGTCTTTTCTCCATTTATCATGTTATTTATTGGTCCAGTGGTGAAGATTTTTGTTTTCTTTATATAGACTTACAACCCATACTGAAGGCTATAGTCTTTAATCTTCATCAGTAAGTATTTTAAATCTTCTTTGCTTTCAGCAAGCAAGGTTTTATTATCTGCATAATGCATGTTGTTAATGAGTCTTCCTTCAATCCTGATGCCATGTTTTTCTTCATATAATCCAGATCCTTGAATTATTTGCTCAGCATACAGATTGAATACATACGGTGAAAAATCACAACCCTGGTGAACATTTTTCCTGTTTTAAACCATTGAGTACCCCTTATTCTGTTTGAATGACTGCCTCTGGTATTCTCTGCTTTCAGACAAGATCTATCTGACATCAGCAGTGCTATTCCTTGTTTCACATCCTCTTTTGAATCCTACTTAAATTTCTGGCAATTCACTGTCGCAGCTGTTTTTTAACTATATTCAGCAAAATTTTACTTTCATGTGATATTAATAATACTGTTTGATGATTTCTGCATTCTGTTGGGTCACTTCCCTTTGGAATGAGCACAGATATGGCTCTTTTCTGATCTGTTGGCCAGGTAACTGTCTTCTAAATTTCTTGGCATAGGTGAATGAGTGCCTCCAGTGCTTCATCAATTCGTTGAAAGATTTCAGGTTGTATTCCACCAATTCCTGGAGCCTTGTTTTTCACCAATGCCTTTAGTACAGTGTGGACTTCTTCCTTCAGTACCATCAATGCCTCATCACATGCCACCTCTTGAGATGGTTGTGCATCGACCATTTCTTTTTAGTACAATAACTCTAGAACTTTCATCTTTTTTATGCTTTCTGTATTATTCAATATTTTACCCTTAGAATCCTTCAGCACTGCAAGCCAAGAATTGAATTTTTTTCTTCCGTCCTTTCAGCTTGTGAAGTTCTGAGTATGAAGTTTGATCTCCTGGCTCCAGGTCTTTGCACTTTTCGTTATGATACTTTGTCTTCTCAAACTACTCTTTGTTTCTGTTCAGCTCTTTTTCTTCCTTATTTCTTCCATTTGCTTTCGAATTGCTACACTGGAAAGCAAGTTTAAGAGTCTCTTCTGACACCCATTGTGGTCTTTACTTTCTGTCGTATCTTTTTAATGACTTTTTGCTTTCTTCCTGTATGATGTTTGTTCCACAGTTCTTCTGGTCTTTGATCATTAGTGTTTAATGCATCAAATCTGCCCTTCAGATGGTCTCTAAATTCAGGCAGGATATGTTCAAGGTCAATGTATCCTGACTGCATGTTTAATCAATTTCAGAATGAAGAAGTTGGTAGAATTCTTCTATTTCATCATCACTGGCTATATGTAGTTGTTGGTACATAAATTTGAATAATAGTGGTATTAACTTGTCTTCCTTATAGGCATATGTATCACAAACAGCATTGTATTTCAGGAGAGATCTTGGAATACTCCTTTTGATGATAAATGTGACACCATTCCTCTAGAATTTTTCATTGCCGGCGTAGTAAAATATAAAGAGGAAGACCCCCAACGAGATGGATTGACCAAGTGGCAGCATCAATGGACTCAAGCATGGCAAAAGTAGTGAGGTTGGCCCAGGATTGGGCAATGTTTTGTTCTGCTGTGCATAAGGTCGCTATGAGTCGGTACTGACTCGATGGCACCTAACAACAACAACAACAAAAGTATATGATTGTTAGCTTCAAAATGGTCATTATCTGTGCATTTCAGCTCACTAATTCCTAGGATATTGATCTTTATGTGTTGCATTTCATTTTTTGACAACTTGCAATTTACCTAGATTCATACTTCATAAATTTGATGTTCTATTAGTGGATGTTTGCAGCTGTTTCCCCTCATTTTGAGTTTGTCCCATCATCAAATGAAGGTCCTGAACACTTTCCTCCATTCGTGTCATCATGTTCAACTCTGTTTGAGAAGGCAGCTTTTCTGCTTTTATATTTTAAGTGTCTTCCAACCTGAAGGTCTCATCTTCCAGCACTATGTCTTACATAGTGTTCTGTTGCTATTTGTCAGTTTCTTGTTCAGAATTAGTCTGCCTGTCCTCTTTCCTAGTGCATCTTTGTCAAGAAGCTCCACTGAAATCTGTCTTCCATGAGAGACCCTGCTGGTATTTTAAAAATCATGGCATAGTTCCAGCATCACAGCAACACACAAACCACCACAGCACAACAAACTGACAGATGAGGAGTGCTGGGGGGAGATACTTTGGGACCATGTAAATATCCCATTACCCATCAAAAACCCATTAACTTTGATCCTTTGCTTTTTGCTTGAATAAATTACTACTGTGGTGGTTGCCAATCTAATCCCATCATTTTTTTTACATTTATAAATTGGTACTCTACTGTAAGAAAGAGTATTCCCCCCCATTTATTCATTTATGTGTTGTTTTATTACTATCATCAACTCCTATTTTATTCATTGAGTTGTTATTATATATTACCATCATGAAATCCTCAAGTTGTCTTTGTTTAGTCAATGGGAGCCTGGTTTCTGTGTGCTTTGGATATGTCCTGCTTTTTCTTGGAACACTCCCTTAATTTCAGGGACCACAAGATGTTTCAGGCTTACTTAATACTTTCTCTAACTTAGCCCTGGAACTAGCCATTACTGTGAGGAGCCCTTGGCTCCTTAGTAAAGACTGGTATTTAGAAGTCAGGATCTAGGAATCAAGTGTGTTCATTGTGCCTTGTGGCAGACAGACCTAGGAAATATACGTATGTGTATAACGCATAATATTCAAGCTGAAGGAACTGAAGGAAAAAAATTCAAGCTTCAACTTGCAATATCAAGGGATTCCATAGGCAGCATATTGAATGATGCAGAATGCATCAAAAGAAGATGGAACAGTTAAGTTAAAAAAAAGTAGAGGACAGTAAATGCTGGTGAGGATGTGGAGAGACTGGGAACCTCCTACATTGCTGGATGGGATTGCAAAATGGTCCAACCTTTCTGGAAAACAGTATGGCACTTCCTCAGAAAATTGGAAATAGAAATACCTTATGATCCAGCAATTCCTCTACTTGGTATTTATCCACAAGAAATATGAGCCATAACACAAGTAGATATATATATGCATACCAATGTTCATAGCAGCACTATTTACAATAGCAAAAAGATGAAGACAGCCTAAGTGCCCCTCAAGGGAAGAATGGATAAACAAACACACAATGGAATATTATGCTACCTTGAAGCATAACAAAGAAGCCGCAAGCCACCGCATAACATGGATGAACCTTGGTTTTGTTTTTAAATTTTATTTCTCTGTGTTGTTGAGAATATACAACAAAACATTCACCACTTCAACAGTCTCTACATGCAGAATCTAGTACATTGATTACATTCTTTAATTTTGTAACATTCTCATTTGAATACTCCCTTATTAATATAAATTCATTGCCCCCTAAGGGTCCTATCTAATTTTTGGAGTTACTGTTGTCAATTTAATCCCATAAAGAGAGTTAGTAAAAGAGTACAATATCCAAAGCAGACATTGTTTACTAGTTAAGCTAAATTTTTGTTTGGTTTTAAGATTTCAGGGGGTATTTTTGCTTTCATGTTTAAGGATTATCTCAGGACAATAGTTCCAGAGGTTCATCCAGAAAATCTGGAGTCCATGAATTTTTTAAACTGTTATGTATTTCTCCCTTTTGATCAGAATTCTTTTACAGAATCTTAGATCAAAATGTTCATAATGGTGATATAGTTAAGTGCCATATGTGTTTTAGGATCCAACTCATATTTAACCTGTGTACAACCAAATGAAACATTGCCTGGTTCTGCACTATGTTCACAATCATTGCTGTCCCTGAGCCCATTGATGCAGCCAGTGTGTCACTCATTAAGTGTTGAGCGTGTCCATCTTTTTTACTGACCCTCTACTTTACCAAGCATAATGTCCTACAGGAAATGGTCATTCCTATTAACATGTCCGAAGTACATCAGTTTCTGAGCGTTTCCTCCCCTTTTCATATGACCTGGTTCTCTGGAGTTGGCCTAGCCTTCATTGATGATCCCACTCTTGTGAATCAGGAGAACAGGTAGTTATTTGGTTTCAACAGGTGGGTCTGTGGGGCTGAAGGTTCCTGCACCCAGACTTATCACTGAGCATTGAGACCACAAATGTCAACTAAAGTTGGTGTGTGGTGAGGCCATGTGTGAAGCATCAGTGGTGGTTGGCAAGAGGGTGAGAGGACCAAGGCGGCTGCTCCTTAGCCCCCACCATGGCAGCTTCAAAGTACAGCCCTTTGCCACTCCTGAGTTTAAAGAAAACCTAGAACATGAACCCTCCCAGGGTTTTTTTGTTTCTCTTTTTTGTTGTTGTAACACTTCAGTGTTATGAAACCTACACTTCTATTACTTTAACCTTGCCTGATTCATTGTTAAGGAACTCTGGTAGTGTAGTGATTACAAGTCAGACTACTAACCTCAAGGTCAGCAGTTTGAAACTCCCAGCAGTTCCATAGGAGAAAGATGAGGCTTTTTGCACCTATAAAGATTTACAGCCTTGGAAACCCTTTACAGGGTCGCTATGAGTCGGAAACATCTCCACAGCACATAAGCACCACCACCAATTCATTGTTGAATATACTTGTCTAATTGCTGATATTTTGATATGGTAAGCCTATATTTAGCTTCATACTGTCTGATTTCTATACAAAGCACCAATCCCTGTGGCTCCTGATGGAGACAGCCTCATCTTTCATAGCTAATAGCTCTCACAGACTTTGACACTGTACACAAATGCCTTTTAAATGTATATTGAAGTGATGTCTTTTAAAGCAATTTATTCATCAGCAACCTTTTGTAGCAGGAAGTATTTGAGGATCAGCTTAAGGCTATAGAAGATCAGGTGGAAGAGGTGGAAATGATCTTGGCGAATATGAAAATGCTCCTACAAGAAAAAGTCGATGAGTTGAAGGACCAGGTGAGTGATGGGCTCCTGTCATTTCCACACAAACATCATCCTTTTGCAAAGTTCTCCCTCATGGATGTTCACACATTTGGTTTAGGAGGAGACCGTCTTGTCACATGCTCAGGGATTTCATGGTCATTAGGAATCTGGGGCTCTGACTAAACTTCATATTTGAATATAAAGTGTTTTTTCACAAGGCTCGTAATGAAAAGCAATTGATAGAAGAGCTGATTTTACTAAGTATATATCTTATATAATATTTGTGTGTTGCGCTTATTTTCTTATAGGAATTGCTTTAAGATTTATTTTTTGAGGCTTTCACATAATCTCAGGAAAGCTACTTATTCATTAGTCAATCGCTCAGCAAATGCTTACTGAACACCTGTGTGTCAGGGCATTGTTCTAGGTGGACCTGAGATAAACCCTCATGGAACTTACATTCTAGAAATGAAAACAGCTGATAATAAGACTGTGGAAGAACACTTAGAAAGCACACTTTCCTGGACTGGAGAGTCTGGATGATAGGGAAGACCACTCAACAGAAATGAGGATCTGAGCAGACTATCTCTCAAGCAGAGCCAGGCTGGCATTTTGGGAAGGTAGACTGTACTGTGCCTGGTAGGAAATTTGGCACTCCTGCCCACCAGGTGCTAAATGCCAGTAGCATCCCCTAACCATTGTTTGTTGTTGTTGTTAAGTGCCATCGAGTTGGTTCCGACCCATAGCCATTAGACAGACATAAAAAGGCACCCATATATTTATACTTCCCTACTTGTAGCTGTGGGCAAGCGATCTTTGCCTCTGTAAAAAGTGTCCCTCTGCTGAACACCAGACACCATGCCTGTCACAGCTCTACTATTCCTCTTCTTCTTGTCCTTTCTCCTCCTCCTCCGGTCTCTCCTTTTCCCTCCCTCTTTCTTTTTCCTTCCTTACTCTGTATCCTTCTCTAACCCGGAATCGTCAGAGCCATCAGTAATGCTAACCTGTGCTTCTTTTCCCCACTTTAAAGAACTCCCTTCTCTGATCCAATGACTGCCTTTTTCTCTACATAAACACCTTTTCTATGGTTGTCTGGGCTCACAGTCCTACCTGCCTCCCCTTCCTTTTCTGTTCAGTGGCTCAGTCACTGTAACTCCTCTCTCCCTAGGTCCACCGATTGCAGCAGCTTGGCCTTCAAAATATATACAGGCTCCAAGCACTTGCTCCGCACTGTTCTCATCATGGTCTAAGTCTCCTCATCTGTTTCCATCTCTCAGGTTTCCCTGTTTCCACCCTTACACTTCTACCCTGATCTATGCTCAGCACAACAATTGTAGCATATTTCCAAAGCACAATTGATGTCCTATCTCTTCTCAGCTTAGACTCTATGTTACCTTCCCATCTCCCTCACAGTAAAAGCCAGCCTTTTCACAATTGTCTTTAATATTCTGCTAGATTCTGCTCTGACTACCTCTATGTCTAGGGAAAGCCAAGATCACACCCCCCTAGCACCAGTGGCTGCCTGCTACTACCCAGTCACTTCCGGGCACACACTAGCCTCAAGGCTTTTGCACTTTCTCTTCCTACTACCTGGAGAGTTTGTACTGAGAGCCTCATGAGCCACTCTCTTGCTCTATATATGTATAAAGAGAGATTTTATTTAGTTCATGACAATGCCTTACACATTTGTGGGGGGTTGAAAGTCCCGAATCCATGGGTCTTGCTGCAGGCTTATAGGATAGTAGGGACTGATGAATTCAAGATCTGCAAGTCAGGTGGCAGGCTGAAGAGTTCTGCAGGTGTATATCACAAGAATTATAGACCAGGTAATGAAAAGAATGCAGGGCCAAGAAGTAAAGTGAAAAGACTGTGTATTTTAACCTGACTCAGTAGACTTCTGCCTATTTCCTGTCTCTCCTCTTTCTTAACCCTGTCCCTTCCCCAAAGCTTTTCTCCAAGCCCTCATGGGAAGATTCAGGGACCTTCTTGCTAGGACCCTCAGACCACTCCCTCCCCTTTCAGGACTTGCTGGGACCAAGCAAGAGCCAACCTCCTGCTAATCTTGTTAGGTAGCTCCACTTCAAGGAAATGAGGCATCTCATTTTGCATGTTTTCTGGCCTGACGCTTAAAGTTTAAGACACTTAAACTTAATGTATATTTGGGTGTACAGTTTGTTCTTACATTGATGGCACCATAGCGACAGCTCCTGGCCACTTCTGTCCTCTCCCCACACCCTTCACCCAGTGAGGACTCAGTTCTGCAGCCAGTTAAGCCCTGATGGCCCCACCCCGCACACACTTACAGGCTGAAACAGCTACAGCGAAAACCCAGCAAATATATTGTGTTTACTTTTCCAAATCCGGGCCCTCCAGTTCCTTCTCATATGGGCCAACAACTATCCAAAACTCCTTGCTGCTCTGTTGCTTTACCTCACCACAGCACACCCCTCCTCTTCACTAGTCCTTATTCTTTCCAAATTTCCAAACAACCAAAAAGTGAAACAAAATATTTATACATTATAAAGGAATTTTTTGTTGTTGTTTTGGTGTGTGTGTGTGTGTGTGTGTGCAATTCATTATTAAAGAGACCTTGTTCGTCCTATCAGATGAGTTTAATGTTTAGTTTGAAGCATGAAGAAAAGGATTTCTGTGTTCTACAGGAATGAGGGGTTTTTATCAGTCAGGTGTTACTTTAAGAAAAGTGAAATGTAGGAAAAATTATGCAAGTTTCTTTTGTTCTGTGAGCTTACCAGTGCTTCCCTTCAGCTGCAGCTGGGACTGTCTCAATGTCTTCACTTAGGAGACTCTGTATTGTTAATTGTAGACCCAGTGAGAATGTGAAACTGGATAATATATGAAATGCAAATTTTAAAAAATCATCCAAAGTAACAAAACAGAAGAGTGCTTTGCCATAAGATCCATTGATATACTAGAAGCAGGCCACAACCCAAGACCCCTTTCCAACTTACTGGCTGCTCACATCAAATCACAAAAAGGAAGGTGATTTTACATTGTAGAAGAGCACCTGCCAAAACACTGCGAATCAGCCTAACCAAGTTGACACACAGCATTAAATCACCATCCATCCCTTGACAACTTGGCATATATACATATCTCCTTAAATCAGACATAATCCTCAAATAAATAAAACAATAAATCATACTTCTGGCTAACATAACTAGCAAGCATAAATCTGAAAATGGACTAGTGCCTTTTATGTCTTATATTTCATAATAAGTAATCGGATAAGAAAGGGAAGAAAACAAAGAAATTTCATATACACATACACATATGAATACAACAAAACAGGGGAGAAATACTCATAAAAAGTGTAGTCTTCATTTCTACTATTGGTCATGTGGTCATAAATGGTATTTAGAATTCTACCTCCTTTAACTCTCTGTTTCCTATTCCATTTGCCCTCAGCAAGCACCTCATCTGGTAATATCTTATTCTTTTTTTACCTGGTGGAGTGACACAAACCTTCATTCCTAAAGGGTTTAGGCCATTAGTAGTCATGTCATAATTGGATTGCTATAGTTTTCTCTTGACTTTAATCACAAAGCATGGGGAACATGGTAAGACCATTGAATTCCATGAACACAGCCCATTGTTGCAATTTATTTGCTATGATATGAGTTTCTTGATCTGAGGCAATTCTATGTGGGATATCATGAAGATGGATAAGGCATTTTGTAAGATGAGAGATGAGATGGTAGTTTTAGCAGAGGCATTGCAAGTAGGGAAGGCATTCTATATACTGAGTAAGGGTCTATCCAAGTAAGAATAAAACATTGGTCTTTCCATAACGGAAGCCATCCATTGTAATCAACCTATCACCAGGTTGCTGGCTAACCATCCTGAAGAATGGTACCATATCATGGATTTCGTGTTGGTCTTTGCGTTTGGTAGATCTGGCACTCAGAAGTAATCATAGACAAGATGGCCTTGGTGAATGAAAGTCCAGGTTGCTGTTCCCATGTGTAACCTCCATACTTGCCACCATGGTTATTTATAAGCCCCTTAGGCAATGACGAGTAGCTAAGAAAAAGAGGCTGACTGGTATCCACAAAATGTGCCATTCTATTCAACTGATTGTTCAGATCTTTCTCTGCTGAAATCATCCTTTGTTGAGCATTCAAATAAGGCACAGGTATCTTCTTTGTTGATCAGCTGAGAGAAGTGTATTCACATACCTCTTCCTCATACCTCCTTGGTACCAATTTTCCAATCATGTTCCTTCTAAGTCCTTGACCATCCATCCAAACAGTTGATCACAGCTCATGAATCAGCTTTGAATAGCACATCTAGCCATTTCTCCATCCAAGCAAAATGAACAGCTAGGTGTACTGCTGAAAGTTCTGTCCACTGATTGGATTTCCCTTCACTACTGTCCATCAGGGAGGATGCAGAAAGGGGCTTTCAGGTGGTTCTTGCATATCGCTGCTCACAACCATCCATAAACCAGACATGAACTTTCTCTTCCTCACTCAGCTGATCATAAGAAATCCCCCATGAGTACAGACTGGGAAAGATAGTTATGTGACAAGAGTGGAGACTGAGCATTTGGGCCACTTACTCATACAAATTACTTGTACCTTAAGGACATCCTCAAAGGCCAATTTCATATATTCCACTTCCATTTGATAATAGAGTGCTGCTGTGCACATTCATCTTTATGTCTCTGTGGGTTAGAAAATACCCAGTTTCTGATGGCTATTTCAGTCTACATGGAAATTTCATTGCCCATGATTAAGCATTCAGTCTTACTACTAAGACCAGTAATAAGCCATAGCTGTTTTTCAAAAGGAGAACAGTTATCTGCAGAGAGTGTAAAAACCATGTGGGGACTATGTCTGATTTCCTCTGGCTTCACAAGAGGAAAGGCGAATTAAACACATAATCAGTCCAATGCCAATTCCCATGAAGTGTTCAGACATGCCTCCTCCCTACAAACTTCTTTACCCTATTCTAACACCAACCATTCCTTCCCACAGCACTCGTTGCTTCACATCTGGGTTCAATAATCCATTGCAATGGCCACATTGAACTTAAAATAATAATCACAATTATAGGGTTTATTAGGAAAGTGAACCAGGGTACAATTCAGCATCAGAAACAGCTCAGTATACAACAGTTCTCCAGTCAGGAACGCTTCTTGTCTGCCATACTGCAGGCACACTTCACTCTTGTCTTTGACCTCTCAGTCATGTGGCCCCAGGGTCTCTGCCCTGCTTGGGCAAGTGTTGTTACCAAGCTCTTTCAGCCAGTCTGTAAATACCCAAAGCTAGTCACTCAGCTTTACTCAGTCCATGGGCTTTGAAGTCTACAGCTGCTCTGTCTCTCCACACCACTCCCTCTGTTATCACTGCTTTTCTAGGTAGGGATCTCACATTCCAGTCATGCTTGTCTTTCTGGAAGGTCCTGGGATTGTCTGTTCCTCTTTCTAAGATGGCTCCTTGGAAACCTAGTAGGATGGCAAAACTAACCAATCTCAGTCTTAGAGTCCTGTATACCTTATTTGCATAGTCCCACCCAATCACTTGGTGGAAATTAAGAAAATTTCTTTTAAATAGAAAAGCCATATGAAGTAAATTCAAGATACCACAGAGGGTGGCAGCGTTCTACTCCAATATCCTAAGGGTCTGTGCTGTGATTCATCAATAGGCGCCTGCCAAAGATTATCTTTCATCAACACTTTAAGCATCACTGGATCCACCAGATCATATGGTCCAAGTGGTAGAGCAGCTTGCATGGCAGTCTGGCCCTGTTGCAGAGCCTTCTTTTGTTCTGGGCCCTACTCAAAACTAGTAGCTTTTTAAATCACTTTGTCAGTATGCAAGAGTAGCACATCCAAATGAAGGATACAATGCCTCTAAAATCCAATGGCTCAGCATGCATTATTATGCCTCTTTTTTTAGTTGTAGGAGGGGACAGATGCAACAACTCATTCAACTTAAAAAGAATATTTCAAAGCACCACTGGATCCCTAGAAATTTCAGTGAGGATGAAAGGCTTTTGAATTTTTGTTGAGTTAATTTCTCACCTTCTTACATGCAAATATCTTAACAATAATTTTAGAGTTGTTGAAATTTCTTCCTTTTTCGTTCCAATCAGCATAATGTCATCAATGTAATGAGCAAGTGTGATACTTTGTGGAGAGGAAAGGTTACTAGGTTCCCTGTGGACTAAATTATGATATAGAGCTAAAGAGCTGGTATATCTCTGAGGTTGGAAAGCGAAGGTATGTAAGAGACCTTCAAAAAAATTATGGCATAGTGGAATTGACAGATAATGGGAGAGAGTGGTAATCCAGCTTTTGTGTCACACAAGCAAATGAATTCAAAATGGGTGATGTTATTAGGTGCCATCAAGTCAGTACTGACTCATAGCAACCCTATGCACAACAGAGCAAAACACAGCCTGGTCCTGTGCCATCCTCACAATCATTGCTACACCTGAGCCAATTGCTGCTGCCACTGTGCCCATGCACTTTGTTGGGAGTCTTCCTCTTTTTCTCCAACTCTCCACCTTACCAAACATACTGGTCCTTCCTGATAATGTGTCCAAAGTATGGCCACCCTGGCTTCCAAGGATCATTCTGACTATACTTCATGCAACACAGATTTGTTGGTTCTTTTAGCAGTTCATGATACCTTTAATATTCTCCCCCAGCACCATAACTCAAACTCTTCTACGATCTTCCTTATTCATCCTTATTCAATATGTTGTTGTTATGTGTCGTGGAGTCGGTTCAAACTGATAGTGATCCTGTACAGGGTTTCCGAGGCTGTAAATCTTTACGGGAGCAGAAAGCCTCATCTTTCTCCCACGGAACATCTGGTAGTTTCGAACTGCTGACCCTGAGGTTAGCAGCCCAATTTGTAACCACTATGCTACCAGAGCTCCTTATAAGGTTATTGAAAATACCATTGCTTGGGTCAGGTGCACCTTAGTTCTCAAGATGACATCTTTGCTCTCAACAATATAAAGAGGTCTTATGCAGCAGATTTGCCTGATGCAATACGTCATTTGATTTCTTGAATACTGCTTCCACGAGTGTTGATGGTTGATCCAAGCAAAACAAAGTCTTTGACAACTTCAATCTTTTCTCCATTTATGTGGATGTTTATTGGTCCAGTGATGAAGACTTTTGTTTTCTTTATATTGAGGTGCAACCCATACCAAGTATTTCAACTCCTCTTCACTTTCAGCAAGCAAGGTTGTATCATCTCACCTTACTCCACATGCTACGGATCCAATGTGGGGGTTCTTCCAATTGCTGAATATTTGTGTTCTAATTAGACATTATGGAACTGGAGAAATTATTACAGGATGGTTGCAGGGACTCTCTGAACCCACTGAGTTGGACCTGAGATAAGACTTTATTATTAACCTGACTTCCATATGTCTCTACTCTGACTCTTGGGCCACAGTGACATTTTGGGGCTCCTGGAATTGTTACCAGTTTAGAGCCAGTGTTCAATAGTCCCCTTCAAGTCTGATTTGTTTCCTTTTCCTCAGTGAACAGTCACCCTTGTAAAAGGTTATTGTGCCCTTTGGGAAAACCTGAGAGAAAGATTGTGTATAATAATTTTGCTGCATAAATTTTGGGAGTATAGTTGGGTTCTTCATCAAGAGGACCTGGCCTCCCCTTCATTCAATGGGTTGTGAGACTGTAAACTGGCTTAAATCTGGGAATTGATTTAGGGACTGTGCCTCTATTTTGATGATTGAGATTAGACTGTCATTCACTGGACCTTAAATTCTTTTGCTTGTACAGATAAAACAAATATTTAGTAGGTTTCTCATCCAGGCCTAATTAGCCAAAACCATAAGTCCATGTGAGTCAAATTTTTCTATTGCTTTGACTCTACTGTCCATTTCGACAACCATGCCCATCTTGTCTTTGTGATTATTGCCACTTGGCTCCTGCCATCCAAGATCCAATCATCCACATTACAGTTAGATTTTCTGGTTCAGTGAGGAAAGTTTCCCTGTAATATCTGACCTACATAGAAGAACAGTCACAGTGGTCTTCAAGGATTCAGAGGCTCCCTTCACAAATTCACTTCTCACAGCTGTGGTGAGTAAAAGGTGTGTCCTTTTGGCACTCCCCGAGTATGTAGGTGGGTCCAACATGGTAAGTCTATGCTAATGTTCCAATTTCTTAAAGCTTTTGGATACCTTCTACAGTACACCAAGGCAGTTCTGGCATTTCAGTTGCATTTAATATAGGCCACCTCTGACTGTGTGTAGCCACTGATGCCACCATTGGAGAAACTGTTATAGCTTTCAAATCCAGTATGCCACATCTTTGTTGTGACTCCCTCAGAAAAAAGACGCAGCAGTTCAAGTCAGTTGTTCCACAGGAGACCTCAGGACCCAGTTGCTGCCACTGAGCTCCAGCTACTTTCTGCTTGCTCCATAAACTCTATAATCACTGTTGGTACCAAATATCGTAGTCTGGAGTTTCTGGAGGAACAAATTAGTCAAACGTATTTGTAAATACAGAGAGAGATGGAAAGGACTCACACAGTTGTGGGGCTGGCAAGTCCCAAATTTGTGTGGCAAGCTGGAGACTTCTTCTGACTCATAGAACTGCAAGACCTGTGATTCCAAAATCTCCATGTCAAGTGGTAGGCTGGAGACTTCTTCAGGCTTATAAGAACTAAAGGTCAAGGAACAATACTGCAGGGTCAAAAGAGAGAGCAAGCTTTGCTAACACATTCACTTATATAATGAAAGGAAACCAAACCTCAAGGCAATTGTCCTTTTCATCAGAGCACAAAATGGAATATAATTACATTATTAAAGTTGTTACGTGTTGTTGAGTCGGTTCCAACTCGTAGGGACCCTGTATAGGGTTTCCAGGGAGCAGTTGGTGGTTTGAACTGCCAACATTGTGGTTCACAGTCCAGTGCTGATCCTGTAGAGCTACACCAGAAGTCCACACTATCAAAGAGCACCTACCAAACAACTGTTGATACATCACATTAACCACCACAGTTCCCCCAACCAGTATAGCAGCCCTTCTGCTGTCTCCTGCTTGGTTTTCTTTTCTTAGCACTTCTCCTACTTGCCATACTATGTTTGCTTCTTACTGATCTCTAGCTGTTAAAATATGTGCTGCACAGCACAGAGGCAGGGCACGGCATATAGGAACATTTAGTGATCAAATGTCCAACAAGTGAATTTGGTTTTGATGGGATCCCCATACCTTTGTATTTTAAATGAGGCTTTTGCCAAGGTTAGTCATTCTACTCACTCTCATCTGCAAGATTGTGTGTGTATGGCATCCAGCTCACACTCCAGGCAACAGTGGTAGGGGTCAGTGGCACAGTGAGCCCTGGGAGATAAATAGGGCAATAAAGCATGCTGAAATGAACCAAACGTTGGCAATCTTGGCAATTTCATTGTTTTACAGTCTAAGGACTGTTGAAAAGGTCACCATCTTATGTTAAAATTATTCTTATAATTTCCATTAAATTGTCTCCACTACAGTTCATCACATTCTTAATATTTTGCCTCACTTCAGGGTAACAAGAGTTGTCATTAGATATAATACTTGTGTTAATTCCTTAAAAACTTAAAATTATGATTTCAACAAATGTGGAAGGATAGAAGGAGGAGGGCTAACATTCCTACATTAGACCCGCAGTAAAGTGTGCCTCTCTTCCTTCTCTAGTGTGAAAAAAATACAAAGTCCAGTTTGCTGCTCAAGGAGCTTTATGTGGAGAATGCACACCTGATGAGAGACCTGCAGGTCACTGAAGAGAAGCAAAGAGAGACTGAGAAAAACAATCTCATCTTGGAAGAAAAAAACAGAGCTCTCAACAAATTAATCATTAAGATTGCTCCAGCATCTCTGTCTGTTTGAAGACTGCTTATTTTCCTGTAATTTTTTCTGAAAAGAACTTCTTTTAAAGTGAAACTACTGTGATGTCATAACTTCCTTTGGTTCATTGGCCATGCATTCTCAAGAATATGATGATTGTGACTCTTGGCCCATTCCAGAAACACCTAACAAATATCTGTGCATGATGCTAGAGAAATACACATACTGGACAAGCCACATTTTTATAAAATTCCCAATTTTGCCACTAAGCCAAGACTGAAAGAGAAAATGGGTTAAAATAAACTTAATTCCAATATTGTCCTTTTGACTATGACAACAAGGGTTAAAATGCAGAATTAGGGCTCATGGTTTTCCTTTACTGACTTTTGGGTTTGTTTGTCTGTTTTTAAACTTAAATTCTATTTATTTTGTTGTTGAGGATACACACAGCAAAGCATGCACCAATTCAACAGTTCCTACAGGTGTCATTGACATTGATCATTCTTCCGGTTGTGCAACCATTGTCACCCTCCTTTCCTGAATTGTTCCTTCCTCATTAACAAAAGCCATCACAGACAGTATGTAAATGGAACCCTAATGTTCCTATCTAATCTTCTGAGTTGTTGTTGTCAGTTTGATCCCATATAGATAGTTCTTAAAAGATCATAATACTCAAGGCAGATAGTTTTCACTAGTTAAGCTAAACTATTTTTTGGTTTTGGAGTCCTGGTGTGGTAGGGAGGGTTAATGCACTGGACTGCAAAATCAGGATTTCAAGCTCACCCTGTATAGGAAACCCTATACAGGGTCACTATGGGTCAGCACCGACTCAACAGCACTTAACATTGTTTGGTTTTAGGATACTAAAGGTAATAGTTTTGGGTTAAGGTTTAAAGATGATCTCGAGATAATAGTTTCAGGGGTTCATCTACACTCCAGGACTCCAGAAATTCTAGAGTTCATTTGAAATTCTGTTCTGCATTTTTCCCCTTTTGATCAGGATTTTTTATGGAATCTTTGATCAAAATGTTCAGTAATGGTACCCAGGCATCTGGTCTCATGGCAAAGGAAGCTGTTGTCATAGTGGCAATACGTCATACATTCCATCTCCTCCTCCTAGTCCTGATTCCTCTTCTCCCTCTGTTGTTCTAGGTGAATAGAGAACAATTGTTGTGCCTTGGATGGTTACTTACAAGTAAACTAGAAGGCAGAAGAGAAGCACTGTACACATCCTGAGCCAATTAACTGAGATGGCCCATGAAACCATGACCTTAAAGCTCACAGCTTTATCATTTTGTTATTCATGTTTTGGACTGGCAACTTGGCAATAAAGGGTAACTTCCTTCTTTAGGAACTGCTCCACCATGTATGAATATATGCATAGTGATTAGGCCTGTGAACTTGTGGATGATATATTTATTGCAAATTAATATTTTTGTCATTGAAATTTCTTCACACTGGAAATTGTACTATGTGTGTAAAAAAAAATAAATAACAACAGAAAAGATAGTATAAAGTATAGCTTTATATCAAAAAATTATGGTTATTTGGTTTACCTGAATGCACTGCTGTACTATGAAAAGAGTCACTGTATTTACAATAGATTTTTTTCTATTAAAGATTTATATAACTTCCAAATTTGTTTTTAATTATTTCATTGTAAAATATTTCAAATATATAGAAAAATAGTTATAGTAGGGAAAACCCATGTATCCACCAACTAGATGAAATAAAAAATAGCATTTTGATGTATTTAAAGCAATTTAAATAGAGATAAAGACCCTATTATATTTCTACCCCCTTTCTCTTCCAAGAGGTACCAACTACACTGAAGGAGATCCTGCTTGTCTTTTTGTACATTTACTATATATGCACAAATGAGAAAAATGATAAGGCACTATGGGATAGTACAAACAGATAGTATTCAAATGGCTTGGAGATGGTGTCTGACCACCTCCAGCTTCACAAAGGGAAAGGAGAATTAAACCACAGTCCACAGCCAATTCTCAGATGGAGGTCAGACATGCCTTCATCCTCCTAACCTTCTTTATCTTATTCTGACATCAACCATCCATCTCACAGCACTGTACTGCTCTGCTGGGTTCAATAATCTGTTGCACCAGCCACACATAACTCAAGACACCATACTTACAGTTACGGGGTTTATTAGGGACATTAACAGGTTACAATACTGGATCAAAACCGCTCAGGCACAGTTGTTTCAGTCAGCTGCTGATAAATGCCCACAGGATACACCACTACACCTGAAGGCACTAGGTCTAGCTCCATGGATCAGCAAATCTAGCTCCTCCACTTAAGTGCCACTTAAGCCCACTCGGCAAACAAGCCTTCTGCCCAAAGTCACTCAGCTTTACTTGCTCTGTTTTGTGCTCTGGTTCTTAGTTCTGCTGCTTCTGCTCCTCTGCCATTTGTCTGGTGACAAAGGTTTCAGTCCCCGGGTTGAAGAGTTTCAATGTGCAGGGATCTCAAGGTCCAAAGGATGTGTTCCCTTCCTAGCTCTTCTTTGATGTTAGTGAGATTGCCCCCTCCAGCTTCCGAAATTTAACCCATGCTAAAGTTTCAAGTTTTTACAATTACAATAAACTCTGCTAACTTCCACAGCGGAATCATGTCATCCTATCAGTATCTTCTCCCACCTTCTCTTACCCAGACCCAGCAGGGAAGAAATGTTACTTGGTGGGAGTTACAGACTATGGCCAGAAGAGACAGTAAATAATTCATTACACCACACTCCTTTTAAACCTAGAAGAATGGCAAAACTAACCAGTCTAATGCATTGTCCCACTCAATCATTTCGTGGAAATTATGAAGACTATGATTAGAAGAAATTACAAAGACTTAGAAGATTAAGTAAATGCACCATACCATAGATGAAAAATATAGTTTTTAAATAGAAATACTCAACAACATAAAGTTTTAGTTTTCCTAAGTTAATTGATAAATGCAGTATATTCTCAATAAAAATACAAACAGGTAAAAATCACTTGGTCCAGGAAGAGCCGAGAGTGGGACCCTACCCAGAGAAGCAGCGAGGCCCGAGATAGAGGCAGAGATGATGACGTGGAGTGATGAAGCGGCTGGGGACTTTGGATCTAGAGAGGGAGAGGGACTGTGTGCTGAAGACTGCAGGGGGGGGGTGTGAGGGAGTGTAGGGGGCGGGTTTGTAGGGTATACCCTTTGGTCGGTTGATGATGCATGGAGGGGATTGGAACCATGGCAATGAAATGATATACGGTGGAATGAATGTAAAACTAAAGTTCTCTCATGTAAACTATCATATAATTCACAATAAAACATGAGAGAGAAAAAAAATTACTTGCTCCAGAACTAGGAAATCTAATTTAAAGTGTATGTGCACAACTGTGAAAAAGAGCAAGACCCTAAACAACATAGACTGACACAGTGACTGCAACAATGAACTCAAACATAGGAATAAACGTGAGGATGGCGAAGGATCGGGCAGTATTTCTGTTGTGCACAGGATCACTATGAATCAGAACCAACTCAAAGCAACCAACAACAAAAACAAATAATTTGAAAAACTGGAAGAAAAAAACCCAGGAGCAATGAATGGGGATTAGCAGAAGCCAAGAGCACATGAGGAATTGACTTTGAAGCATGTCTCAGAAAATACAAAGGATTCAAGTTTGCAGTCTGACCAATGGAATTAACTTAGAAATCAATACCTGAATGATATTTGGAAAATATCCAAATGTTTGAAAACTAAACATCACACCGCTAAATAGCCAAGGAAA
Source organism: Chrysochloris asiatica (assembly GCF_000296735.1). Taxonomy (NCBI): domain Eukaryota; kingdom Metazoa; phylum Chordata; class Mammalia; order Afrosoricida; family Chrysochloridae; genus Chrysochloris; species Chrysochloris asiatica. The sequence continues at coordinate 16,470,017 of NW_006408557.1, read as the reverse complement.
TAAATAAAAGGTGTGACTAGAAAATATTTTGAACTGAGTGAAAATGAAAACAAAATGTATCAAAATTTGTGAGATGAAGCTAAGTATTACTTAGGGGAAAATCCATAGCAGTAATTAGGATAAAAGGAATCAGATCAATGACTAAGCTTCCACCTTTGTTGAATGCTATTGAATTAGTTCTGATCCATAGGGACCCTGTATAGGGTTTCTACCTTAAATGACCAGAAAATAGAGCAAATTAAGGAGGTGGGGCAAGATGGTGGACTAGTCAGAAAAGCTATGTGGACCCTCTGCAGCACGGCTATGGAAAACTGGATGAGGCAGATGAAGAGGACAGTCCTACAACACTGAACTTTCAGAGGAAGATGTAGAAAAATGAATCAAGTGCTTACTGGAAGAAAGAACTGAGCAGACGCGGCAAAGGAAGAGGTGACTGCTGAGCTGTGGTGGCCAACAGGACCTTCCACATTCATCTTGAGAGTTCATGAGTGTCTTTAGAGACAAGAAAACATTCACATTGCAGAAACCTACCTGTGGTTCCCGGAGACAAAGGTGTGATTTATTTTTCTTCCTTTTCCCCTCTAGTTCCTCACATTCCCCTGTGACCAAAGGTGAGGCTGACCTCCACCAGCACACGCCCCCAGGGAAACTCCCACTTTCCAGGAAGTCAGAGCCACACAGAGGTGGTAAATGAGGTTGTGAGCCCCAGAGAGGATATATCTACAATAACACTGCTAAGGCGGGCCCTACTCCAAACCTGTGAAGTCAACACTGGCTAGCCCTGAAATGGCTCTTATAGGAGAGGTGGCTGAACAGAAGCGTAAGGTAAATTAAAAAAAAAAAAAAAAAAAGTGGGGGTGGAGGGGAGAGGGCTGGTGATCTGTGCAGACCTGCTGAGCACAGCATAGACATCTTGCATTTTCTGGGGTGGCTGTGAAGGCAAGAAGCCAGTAGACAGTTTAGCATACTGCTTACAGGTGGAGACAAAGCTATTGACTTTCATTTTTTTTTACTATTGTTTGGCTGGTTTCTTTGTTTGTTTCCTTTCTTCTTGCCTCACCCAACAGAAAAAAGCAATTTTACCATGCGACCAAGTCACAGCCATATGTTCTGTAGCCCCACCAATTGGATAAGAGCCAATTCTATTGCTATATACCAGCTCAGTGACTACAACCAATATGAGCTGAATCCACTCTGAAATTAGCTGTACAAAAATAATAGTGCATCGCTTACCTCTTGATCCATCACAGCTACCAGGAGACAGTTGGTAAGTGCCAAACATAGACTCATCAACTTAATACAAATACATCAACACCAAAATACCTTGGAATCAGCAAAAAAAAATCTGTTCACATGAAGAAACAAGACAGAGTAGCTCAAACAAACAACAAAAAGGCAGAGCTAGAAAATTTTTTGAGGAAAAACAGGCATTGGAACTACCTGAAAAAGAATACTAGGAGAATGATATTTAGGTACCTCCAAATCATTGATTAAAAAGGCCGAAAAAAAGAAAAGGAAGAATTCAGAAAAGTGCTACAGGAACAATAAAAAGAAATAGATAAAGGATTGGAGACAATAAAAAGCCTGCAAACATAAATACAGAAGATTAATACAAAAATATCAGAAGTGGACAATACACTTAAAGGACAAAGGAGTAGATCTGAATCAATGGAAGTCAGAATTAGTGAGCTTGAAGATAAATCTCACAGTACTGGTAAGCTAGAAGAAAAATCAGAAAAAAAGAATGAAAATCTCTGAAGAAAGTCTAAGATTCATTTGGGACACCATGAAGAGGAATAACCTATGGGTGATCGGAATTCCAGAACAGGAAGAGACAAAGAAAAACAGAAAAGATAGTCAAAAAGCTGCTAGAAGAAAATTTCCCTAACATCATGAAAGAAAAGAAGATAAGCATTCAAGAAACTGAGCAAACCCTAGGCATTATAGACCACAAAAGAAAATCACCAAGATACATCATAATCAAATCTCCAAAATCAAAGACAAGGAAAGAAACCTGAAAGCAGCAAAGGGGAAAAAAATGTTTCCTACAAAGGAAAACCAATAAGATTAAACTCAGAGGTAGGGCTTGATGGCAGACTAGAAAGGAAGATTGTGTAGATCACTACAAGTAAATACATGGAATTCCAGATGAAACAGATTTTGAGGACAGTCCTGCAACTCTGAACTTCAAATAAAGGAATAAACAAGGGGATCGTGTGCTTAGCAGGAGTAGGATTTGGAGCAGAGCAAGAAAGGAGGTGGCCTCTGATTTGGGGCTGCCATCGTATCCCACTGCAACCATTTTGAATGGGAGTGGATACAGAGTCAAGAGAGAGCTCCCGTCTCAGAGGACTGACAGAGACAAAGGTGTGAACTTTCCTTTTTCATTCTTTCCTTTTGTCCTGTCTACTCATTTCCATTCTCAGGACCAGACCAGAGACATAAATGAGTGGACACCACGAGAAAGGTCCTGCTACACAAGCAAAAGGATCTACATAGCAAAGATCACTAGGCACAGAACCAGAGAATGGAAGGAGTCAGCAGGAAGCATTTGCAACAGGAGTGTCTTCCAGAGTGGGTCTGGCCAACTCTGGTCTGGTTCTCATTAGGAGAAACAGCTGAACAGACTTCAGGAGTGAAGAAAAAAAGGGGGGAGAAAAAAGGTGACAAATAAAACCTTGAGTTACATCATAAGGTAGACCAGGGATACCTTGAAAGTTCTCAGGTGGATTTGAAGGCAAGAGGTCATAAGGTGATGGTAAAATTTTACTCATATTTTGTTGTAGTACTTTTTTGGGCAATATTTTGTGTCTGGGATTTTTAAGTCCTCCTTCTATCTAGGGGTAGCTCTTTTCTTCTTGCCTAGCCCAACGAGACACAGAAATTGCAGCCATGCAGCCAAGCTACAATTGCACTCTATAAACCCCATACCTAGGCAAGAGCCAATACCAGCTGCTATACAGCAGAGCAGCACCACCAACACCAGTGGTCTGTTAAAACACTGAATTGAGCTGTAAGAGCAGTGAAAAGAGAAGCCCATATCCTTATCACACCTACAAGGCGGCAACTGGAGAGAACTTAAGAATACACCAACATTGTTGTTGTTAGGTGCCATCGACACGTAGTGACCTTATGCACACCAGAATGAACCACTGCCCGATCCTGAGCCAACCTCACTACTGTTGCCATGCTTGAGTCCATTGATGCTGCCACTTGACCAATCCAT
>NW_006408557.1:16448531-16466216 GCF_000296735.1 Chrysochloris asiatica | reverse complement strand
AGAGTACAACTCTTCATAGTATTGTTATTATCCTTTTATTTCCATTGGTTCTGTTGGGATGTCACCCCTGTGGTTTCTTATGTGTTGTCTTCTCCTTTTCTTTTATTAGATTTGCCAGTGATTTGTCAATTTTATTAATCCTTCCAAAGAAACAGCATTTTTTTTCTTCCTATGGTTTTTGTTTCCTATCTCATTTACTTCTGCGCTAATCTTTTATTATTTCTTTTCTTCTTGTCACTGTAGGGGTACTTTGCCGGATGTAGGAAATGCATCACTGTGTTGATTTTTTCTTTCTTCTTTTGAGAGCGGTGAACTTATTGCTATAAATTATCCTGTCAGCACTGCTTTTTCAGGTCCCAAAGGTTTTGGAATCTTGTGTTTTCATTCTCATTTGCTTCAAGGAATTTAAAATTTTCATTTATTTGTTCTACTACCCAGTAGCTTTTAAGGATGTTACTCAGTTTCCATTCACTTGACTATTTCCTTGATCTTCCCATTATTTCTAATTTCTTAGCACTGTGAGAGTTAAGAAGATGTTTTGTAGTATTTTGATATTCTTATATTTTTGGAGACTTGCTATTCTGGAGAACGTTCCATGTGCATTGGAAAATAATGTGTATTGTGCTGTTGTTGTGTTGTATCCTCTGTACAAATCTATGTAGTTAAGTTGGTTATGGTGTTTAATTCATCTGGGTCTTTGTTGAGTTTCTTTCTAGTTGTTCGGATCTTTTACAAAAGTGTTGAATTAAAATTTCTCACTATTATTGTAGATTTATCTATTTCCTTTTTCAACTTATTAGAGTTTATTTATTTTGGGGCAATTTCATTAAGAGCATATTTATTATGATTATGTGTACCTGTTCTACTGACTCTTTAATTATGAGATAATGTCCTTCTTTGTCTCTTACACAGGTTTTTGCCTTGAAGTGTATTTTATCAGACATTAGTATTACCACTCCTGCTCACTTTTTATTGTAATTAGCTTGGTATGTTTTTTTCCATCATTCAATTTTTAATCTGTTTTTGTCTTTGTGTGTAAGGTGTGTCTCTTTTAGACAGCATATTGAAGGATCCTGTTTTCTTATCCAATCAGCCACTATCTCTTGATTTGTGCATTTAATCCATTGACATTCAGTGTAATTATCCATAGGTAGAATTAACTGCTGTCATTGTTTTTATGTGTGTGGTACTGCTGGTTTGTTCTGCATGCCTTCCTGTGCTAAGTTCATTTTTCTGAGTGCTTTTCCTTGTCAATTATTTTTCCATTTTAATGTTTCTGTAATCTTCTTGGATTGTCCTTTACTGGCTATTCAAGCTCACTCACCAGTTGCTCCTTGGTATTAATTCTTAGTATTAATCTTCTGGATTTCTATTTGCAGATTCTCTATTTGTCATGGATTGAAATGTGTCCCACCAAAACATGTACTAGCTTGGCTGGACCACGATTCTCAGTGGTTTGACTATTCCCTATGTGATTATTCCCTATGATGTGATCTGATGTGATAAACCAATTATAGGCTTGATAGTTAAGTCTTGGTGTGGCACTGTAGGATCAACACTGGATTGTGAACCACAAGGTCAGCAGTTCAAACCCACTAGCTGCTCCTTGGAAACCCTACACAGAGTAGGTATGAGTTGAAACTGACACCCCACCCTTAATCTCACCACAACCCTGATCCCATGTATGGGAGATTCCCAAGAGTGTGGCATGTAACACCTTTTAATTTATAAACGATTAAAGGAGACAGATGAGCAGAGAGAGGGACTTAACTACCACCAGGGGGAAATGTCAGTAGTAAAATGTATCATTTGACCCTGGGGTCCATGCACTGTGAAGTCTAGATCCAGTGATAGACTGATGTTAAGACATAGGAGGACTTCAACAAATGCTGGGCCTATGGATCCTGAAAGGAGACAAGGTCTTTTCTTCAGAGTTGTCACTCTGAATTCAGACTTTTAACCTCCTAAACTGTGAGAGAATACATTTCTTTGTGATATTTCTGTTATGTTTTAAGTGCCATCAATTCAATTCCAAACCACAGCAACCCAATGTAGGGTTTCCAGGGAGCAGTGGTTCAAACTGACCTTGCAGTCCAGTGCTTACCCTAAAGTGCCACAGCAGGGCTCCATTTTTGTTTTAGCAGCACTAAATATAAGAACTTGGCATCTGGAGCAGGATGCTGGTCAGAAACCTAAAATATGGAAACAATTTTAGAAGTGGATAATGAGCAAAGGGAAGAAGAGTACTAAGCTATTTAATAATAAAAGGCTAGATTGCCTAGAAGAGACTGTAGGTGGAATTATGAATGTCAAAGGCAATTCTAATGAGGGCTTGGAAATAAGTGAGGAGAGCTATAATAGTAGATTGCACAGATGGTCAGAAGCAACAGAAGAGAAACTTCAGCAGCAGAATCAAGAGACCAACCAAAGATGACCCAGAAGACAATCCGCAGAGCAAGAAAGCTGAGCATCTTTATGCAGGAGGCTTCCTGTTTTCCTCTTGATTTTCTGGAATTCCAATCACATCTTATTCCTCTTGACGGTGTCCCACATAATTTAGTCTTTCTTGAAAACAAAACAAAAAAATTTTTTTTTTCCTCTAACAGATTAGTATTGAGAAATTTGTCTTCTAGCTAATTTGGAATTGAATTTATTAAACTCTACTCCTTTGTCTTTTCAATGTATTACTTCTGAAGTCTCAGCATTCATCTTCTGGATTTCTATTTGTTGTTTTTGTGTTGCTTCTAATTTTTCATTTGTTAGTTTGTCTTTTCTTTTCTTAATTCTTCTCAAATTTTGTTTTCCTTGTTCATCTGCAAATTCCTCAATCTCTCACACCACTTAATTCTTTTGTCATGTAATTCCAATTCTATTTCTTCCTCAGAAAAGGTTTTGGGCTCTATATTTTGGTCACTTTTTTTTGAACCACTTGTCTAGTTTCATGTGAACTGAAATCATCTGTTGTCCCCAAGACATTTTGTTGATTTATTTGTATTTCATTGATGATTATATGTTGGTATGTTCTTAGGTACTCACCATCTGTCTCTTACTGTGTGACAGAGAATGTAATAGACAATGTGTGTGCACACAGTTCTCTGTTCACACTTCAAGCAGCACAGTTGGTGTTGGCCACAATCTATCACTGATGAAATAGTACAGTAGTAGGTAGAGGCCATCACGCAGTCAGTGGGGCTGCAGGAGATACAAGTATGGCAAGAAAAAAATATAAAAAATAAAATAGAAAAATGAAAACAAAAAACAGAAGAAGTCTGAAAATAATTTTAAAATACAAGTGGAGGAAAGCAGGCAAACAACAGAAAGAAGAAAGAATTTGATACATAAAAAGGAAAGGAAAATAAATACAAGAGTAAAAGAGAAAGAAAAAAATAGTAAACAAAATTAGGGAGGGATAACAAAAAAAGAGAAAAAGGAACAGTGAAGGAAAAAACTAATAGAAAAGAAAAAAAGGAAGGGAATAGAGAAACAGAAAAAAAGAAAAAAGTAGAGAAAGAAAGGAGAAAAAACAAGACAAGGAGGAAAAAAACCCAACTGGAGTAGGGTTCGAACCCAGAGAAACAAGAGATAGGGCACCTGGCATGGATTGCTGTCCTCTGCCAGCTAAGAAACTGACAGGACCAGGTGTGGGGAAAGAGGTGAGGGATAGGATGTCCAGTCCTAGACAGAGTTCCTGCTGACCTATAGGGTGTCTAGGAGCAGGGCATCTAATCTGGCACTAGAATTATCTTTTAAATCCATTTTTCCATGAAATTTTTGAAGTCGACTTATATTACTCTCAGTACTTAATGTTTAAAATAGTTCATTATTTAAAAGTAATGGTGACAAATGAAGCCCCTGATAAAAAGGAGCCCTGGTGTGGTGCTATAGGATAAGCACTCGACCATAAAGTCAGTTTGAACTGCAATGTTGGCTGTTCAAACTCACCAGCTGTTCCTTGGAAACCCTAAACACGGTCGCTATGAGTGGGAACCAACTCAATGGCACTTAATAACAAAGGTGACCCCCAAAAAATTACAGCCTCAAAATCCCCATGTGGAGCCTAATAATAGCTACAATAATCTAATGACTGGTGTGTTTATTTATTTACCAAACATTTTATTCTGGTTTGGGTGAAAGTTTACAGAACAAATCAGCTTCCTATTTAGCAATTTATAACATTTTATTTTTCAAGACACTAGTTATAATCCATTTAATGTAACAGCACTCTTCCGACTTACTCCCTGGGTTTCCATTCACTCAATTCTTGAACTTTGCTTTTGGACAAATGCTGCCCATTTGGTCTCATATGGTTCTGAGAAGGACATTCCTCATTAAGTGTTATAGTTCCCTGTATAAGCCTGTGTATTCTTTGGCTGAAAGGTGATCTCTAGGAGTAGCTTCTGCTCTAGGTTTGAAGAGTGACTACAGGTCATAGTGTCAGGGGTTCTACCAGTCTCTCAGACTACTGAGACTGATCTTCTTTATGAATTTGAATTTTTTTTTCTAAATTTTTTATCCACTCTATCCAGGTCTTTCTATTGTGATCCTGATCTGAGCAGCTAGTAGTGGACACCGTCTAGTTCTGATCTCAGGTTTATGAAGGCTATGGTTCATGTGGTCCGTTATTTCATTGCACTAATTGTTTCCTTTGTGTCTGATTTCCGTAACTCTTCTTTGCTCCGGACAGGAAGAGACCAATAGTTGTATATTAGGTGGCTGCTCACAAGCTTTTAAGATTCTCATTGCTACTCGACAAGGTAGGATACAGAACATTGTTTACAGTGTTATAATAATTGACCTAGATATTAGCCAAGACCATGGTCCCAAGCCTTCAACCAAGTGACTCAGTTCACTCAAGTTATTTGGTTACGGCTAAGTTTTCATGACTTTGATTTCTATGTGCTATACTATATATCTGAATATATTTGCAGTATTATGTGACAATATACTCTGCCAAACTGGTGTACTCCCCACTCCATAAAACACCTGTTCAACTTACATACCTACTTATGTATCCACTCATAAATTATTTGTTACTACTTCTAATAATGGCTGGTGTCTTTAAAAAGAGAAAATTAGGACACAGAGACATACAGTGAAGAATGCTGTATGACCAAGGAGACAAAGGACAGAGTGACTATCTCTATAAGCCAAGATACCAGGAATTGCTGGTAGCCACCAAAAGCTAAGAAAAAGAACAAGGCCCTGCCAACACCTTGATTTCAGACTTATGGCCTCCAGAACTAAGAGGAAATACATTTCTGTTGCTTTAAACCACTCTGGTTTTGGTACTTTGTTACAGAGGCTACTGGGTAATCAGACACTGGGGCTCACCCTACAGGCTTGCATAGTTATGTACCAGATCAGCCAAGTACTGCCTCCCTTTTCAAATAAGATGATTCACTATAGTTGACTACACATTGAATATACTAAGAAGTTTAAAGATTATCATCTCCCCTTACCTGTGTGACTTGGAAATAAATGTTCCAGAATATGGGACTTTTTGGCTTGCACCTGATCATGATGCCACAGCATTCTTGACAATACACCCTGCCAAACAATGACACAGATGCACCGGAGTCTACCTTCTCCCTGTACAGTCCATGCATTATTCAAAAAATAGATTCAAATGTAATAAATGTTTGCTTTCATGAAAAAAAAAACAAACACAACATTGTTATTAATGGTATAGGAATGTTGTAATTATGGATAGAGATTATTACAAGGAGGAGGAATCATGTACAATATAAAAAAACAAAACTCCTTAATGGTTAGCAAGTGATACTTATAAGAAAAGTAACCCCAGTTATACTTAAAGGATGCCTGTAACTTTTAAAATCAAAGAGGTATGGAGGTGTATACAAAGAGAGAAGTGCAGATGTCTCTGTCAGTTAGGTTCAGTCTGTGTGCAACTATGATAGCACGTGCTCCAGAATGCCTTGTCTGATTAACTGTTCACACTTCCAACGAGGTAAAAAATGCTGAGGAGTAAAAGGGAGAAGGGAGAGGAAGAAAAATTACCATAAAATAATTTCTTCGATTACATGTTGTGTCAATAAAAAGCAGCAACTGATTATTTTTCAAATTTCAACAGCAATGAGTCAGAATCAACTCAATGAAAATGAGTAGCAGTAATTAAAACTTAAATTTACTATATTTGTTTTTTAAACCAACTGAAATTGATGCCATTGTACTGAATTCTGACTTTTAATTAGAATGATTTCAATGAGTTATATGATTTACTTCAGTTAAATTCAATTAAAAACACTTGAATTTTATTAAATATTTTCTACGCACAGAAAAATCCAGATAGGTGAGAATTTTAGACAACTAAAATGTAAGTAACCCACTACCATCACGTTGATTTTAACACATAATGACCATGTAACAGAGTTTCTTTATGGGGGCAGACAGCCTCATTTTCTCCTGCGGAGCCACTGATGTGTTTGAACAGCCCAACTTGAGATTAGCAGTTCAGTGTCACCAGGGCTCATGGAACAGCTCATTATGAACACCAGTGAAAGCAGTGTCTTCTCTGTTAAGCTTTTTCTAAGATTTGAGTCTGAGCATCTATTATTCTTCTATGAAAAGAACAGTGGTAATGTTTCTCCTGCATATCTCAATGATTAAAAGTATTTTTCAGCTCAGAATGTATGTTGCTTTCAAGTATCCCATGTGACAATGTTCATGTAACATCAGGGCATCAATGACTTCTTAGCTCTCAGTCTTTTCTGTGTCCGTGAGAACCCTCTGCGCCTGTTCTGAAATGGGGAGAACAATGGGAAGGGGAAAAGAAGCTTCCTTGTCTGATTCCCAGCAAAACAAAGGGAAACAAAACAAAAGTGAACATTTATTAAACTCTGGAGTAAAGAAGTATGAGAAGCAAGGAAAGTAAACTTCCTAAGCACCAGAGGTGACCAAAGAAATCATAAAAAGGACGTACTTGGGTAGAAACTAAAATCAGTACATTCGAAAGTCAAAGGTAAATAACTTTAGAAAATAACTGAAGAAATAGAGATAATAAAAATTATCCAATGAAGCAAAATGTAAGTTGAACAGCATAATGCACTTAAATTAAAGGTCCTTCCTTACAAGCTTCAAAGGTTTATCTGGGAGGCTGGTAATCAAATTAATCCAAACCAGTCAGTGACAAAGACACATGATCCAACACAGCTGTCAAACTTGTTAAGTGAATTTTACAGAAAGTTTTACAAATGTATAAAGTGAACCATACTGAGTTATTCATTTTATAGCTATTTGAATGCCTTTGTTGAAAAGAAACAATGCCTACTATATTGACAAGTATAAAAGAATCTATGGGACTTCCAGCAAGATGGGAGACTAGGCAGTTGCACTACATGGACCCTCTACAAAAAACAAATGCACTTAACCAGTCATGCTGCCCTCAACTTCAACCAGCTCAATCAAGGGACTCAGATTGAGTGCCCTGAACAAAGATAACACCGAGGCCAACAGGAATTCCACTAAGGGCCAGGAACTCTATTGCCACATCTCTTCCACAAACTCTTCATGAACTCATTGAACTGCAGAAGTCCCCCCAGAAACTTCTCATCTCCAGGTCCAACAACTGCACTGTTCGTTCTTACAAATACGACAACTCCACAATAACCTGGAGACTACAGATTATTTTAACTCACAAAAAGAAACAAGAGTGAATGACTCAAACGAATGACCAAGATACAGAGTCAGAAGACAGTTCTGAGGAAGAAAATATAATAAAATTTACTGACAAAAACATCTAAAGAATGGTAATTAGGTACCTTCAAAGGACTGACAGAAAGATCAAGGAAAGAACAACATAATAAAAACTTTAAAACACTTCAGGAAAAGTGTAAGAACAGATGAAATAAAAACAAATTTAGAAACAATACAAAACCTGCATTTTAGAAACCCATTAATACTACTAAGATCTCAGAAATGGACACATGTGAATCAGTAGAAACCAGAATTAGTGAGCTTAAAGATAAATCTCTCAATACTAGGCATGCTAGAACAACAATCAGAAAAAAGAATGAATAAATATGAAGAAAGGTTAACAGTTAGGTGGAAGACCATGAAGAACAATTTACAGGTGATCAGATTTCCAGAATAGGAAGAGACAAGCACAGAGAAAATTGTCGAAAAGCTGTTGAAAGAAAACTTCCCTAACATCATGAAAGACAATAAGATATGCATACAAAAAGCTGAACAAACCACAAACAGGATAGATTCCAAAAGGAAATCACCAAGACATACCATAATCAAACTTTCCAAAATCAAAGACAAGGAAAGGATCCTGAGAGCAGCTCAGAAAAAAGAAAAGTGACCTATAAAGAAGAACCAAGCTCCGGTGTCTCAGCAGGAACCATGCAGGCAAGAAGGCAATGGAGTGACATATACAAAACTCTGAATGAAAAAGATTGCCAACCAAGAATCATAGAGCCAACAAAGCTGTCCCGAAAATACAATGGCAAAATTAGGACATTTCCTGATGAATAGAAATTAAAGGAATTTGTAATGACCAGACCAAATTTTCAAAAACTGCTATAAGGTGTTCTTTGGATTAAGAACTGACAACAGTAGGCAACAACCTGAGATTACCATTCATGACAACACCATCCAGAACTCAATCAAGATATATAAGTATTTAAAGTAAAACAAACATATTAAGACTGAAAATAGGGAATCAGAGATATTGTAAGGAAAAAGAAGGAAAGAGGAAAGAGTCTTGGCTTCAACAACAGGCAGGTTTATTGAGAGTAAACATGGGAGGGGGTACTCTAAGTCACCAAAGGAGACCAAGAGCCTGTCTGTTCTCTTACAGACTGGGGTATTTAAGGCAGTGTAGTCTGGGTACAGTTCTGGTGAGTTTACAATGGGAGTGGATATGGAGATTTTCCTGAAACCTGGAATTATCAGGATGTGTGTGTATGTGTGTGTGTGTGTGTGGGGGGGGGTGTCTCTAGGTGTAATAAAGACTTAAGCTTCCAGTCCCCGGAAAGCAGGACTTTATTCAGTGCTAACTGGGAGTAGCTGCAATGCCATTTTGTTGATCAGGTGCAGGCTCCTTCAGATATCAATATATAATGACAACAGAGCAAAAAGAGGGACTAGTGTAGACACAGAACTTCCAAATGGCAAGGAAGTCAAGTAGATTTCAAGATAAAACAGACTGCTTTAGGCAAGGAAAAAATTACCAAAGTACAGGGTAACCTCTAAGAAAAATAATACAACTACACAGCAAAATAAAGATAGAGGAAAATCAGAGACACTCAGTCAACATGAATATTACAGAAATGAAAAGAAAACCCACAAACAAAATGAACTCACCACAGAAAATTTGGAACAAAGAATACAGCAGCACCACCACACACACACACACACAAAAAAAAAAAAAAACACCCCAGAAAAATGACATCAGTTCATACCTATTGATAATTATACTGAATGTAAATGGATTAAATGTACCACTCAAGAGACGTAAAGAGTAGAATGGATAAGGAAACAGGATCCTTCAATAGGCTGACTACAAGAGACCTGTCAAAAAGATGGAGACAGTCCAAATTTCCATCAACAGAAAAATGGTTAAACGAACTTTTTACATACACACATAGACAATGAAATAGTACAAAACGCTGAAGAATAATGACTATGAAATACCTCAAAACATGGTTGAACCTAGAAGATTTTATGCTGAAACTAGTCAATCATATATGGGCAAACATTGTATGAGACCAATGTTGTAAAAAGCTAAAAAAAAAGGTTTTCTTGATAAAAGAAACTATCTATGATGGGGGAGGGGGTAGAGAGAGGGAAAATTATTCATGGACTAGAAAGTAGATATATGTAAATATGGGTGATGGAGCAGGCAATATACAACAAGAGGGAGACTAGTAGAGGAAAGATGAAGGTAACAGGAGACACAGGGAGGAATGCAAATTAAAGTGAATAGACATAAATGCTATTAAGTGTTGGTAAAAGGAGGGCAGTGCAGTTATGTAGTCAAGCAAAGTGTATGGTTTGTTGAATGTAAAACAGATGATCTGCTCTGTAAACCTTCACTCAATACACGTAAAAAACATATATATATATATATATCCTATGGTAAGAAAATGTTTCTCTTAATGATATTCCAAATTTTGTACATGATCTATACTTTAGGGTCCCAAAGAAAAACAAATTTTAGATATAATTAGATATTTTAGATGCCACATAATATCAACTATAGTTGATTATGCTTTCAAATTTAATTTTCTATTTTTTATAATTGAGGGTGAGGTGATACCTATGAGACACAGTTAACAGCATCGTCAAACAGAAGGCTCTGCATGCCATGGTCCACATAGAAAATGATGATTGTCCAATACATGACCAAATGGAGAAAGGGCTCACTTACACCAACCCCAGCCCTCCCAGGGCTGCGATTCACTATCCCAGCACACTGGATGGCAACATCAGCCGTAAAACTTGAGTAAGAAGTTCAACCTCAGGACCATGTCTGGATGAGATAACGTCTTCTCATAGTTCACTTTATAAGGACAGCTGTGTTCTTATAAATCAGAGCTAATACTGGCTCCTCCAAAAATACAGACTTTTATGACAGCATTAATTCATCACCTGTAACTACTCACTAGTGTCCTATTTCTAGGAAGACACTTAGGAGTGAAATTTGTGCCTTAGCAAAGGTCTTAGGGCACACACTCAATATCTATCAGGTTAAAAAATACTCAACTTCTGTTTTAATGAACTATTTAAAGCCTCTTGTAGCGTAGTGGTTACAAATCAGGCTGTGAACCTTAAGGTCAGCAGTTCGAAACTACCAGCTGTTTCATGGGAGAAAGATGAGACTTTCTGCTCCTGTAAAGATTTACAGTTTTGAAAACCCTGTACAGGGTCGCTATAGGGTAAGAATTAACTCGACAGCACTTAACAACAACAAGGGCATCAGTCTACCACTTGTCTGTCTGTTGTACTGTGGTGGCCTGTGTGTTGCTGATTCTGGAAGCTATGTCATGGCTATTTTAAATACCAGTAGGGTCACCCATGGTGGAAAGGTTTCAGATGAGCTACGAAACAAAGACAGACAAGGAAGGAGAGAAGGATTACTTCCAAATATTTAGTTACTGAAAACCTTATGAATAGCACTGGAATACTTTCAGTACCAGAATACTGAATACTGGAACATGAAGAGACGTGCAGAATGTGCCCTTTAGATGTGTAAATTATACATGCCTGAGTGGGGTTTTTTGATTTTTTAAAAAGCTAAAGTGAGTAGAGAGAAATATTGTTAACCGATGGTACATGGAGGGGATTATAATCATTGTAATGAAACAAGGTGTATGATTTGTTGAATGTAAACTGATGATCTGTCCTGTAAACTTTCACTCAATCCACAATAAAAACCTTAAAAATAATAATAAAAAAAAGACCATCATACAGGAAAAGAGCAAAGGGTCATTAAGAAGACAAGAAAGAAGGAAAAGACCAAAATGGATGTCAGAAGAGACTCTGAAACTTGCTCTCTAGTGTACAGATTCAAAAGCAAATAGAATAAGTGAAGAAGAGTTACAAAATTTTCAAAGGTTAGCTAGAGAAGACAAAGTCAAATATTATAACTAAACGTGCAGACTTGGGAGTTAGATAACCAAACGGGAAGAACACGCTCAGCATTTCTCAAGTGAAGGGAGCTAAAAAAATAATTCAAACCTCGACATGGGTATTGAAGAATTCTATGGGCAAAATAATTGAACGATGCAAAAAGCATCAAAAGAAGATGGAAGGAATACACAGTTACTGGACCAAAAAGAAATAATCAATGTTCAACCATTTCAAGAGGTAACCCATGATCAAGAGCTAATGATAATGAAGGCAGAAGTCCAAGATACACTGAAGTCATTGGCAAAGAACAAAGCACTGCTAATAGATGGAATACAAATTGAAATCTTTCAACAAATTGATGCGGCACTGTAAGCACTCACTCATCTCTGCCAAGAAACTGGAAGACAACTAACTGGCCGAGTGATTGGAAGATCAGCATTTGTGCCCTTTCCAAAGAGAGGTGACCCAATGGAATGTGGAAATCTTCATACAATATCACTGATATAAGAGTAAAGGTTTACAAAAGGTAATACAGAGACGGCTGCAAGCATTCTTTGACAGAGAACTTCTAGAGGTTCAAGCCAGATTCAGAAGAGGTTGTGGAACAAGGCATATCACTGCTACTGTTAGATGAATCTCGGCTGAAAGCAGAGAATACAATAAAAATATTTACTTGTGCATTAATGGCTATGCAAAGGCTTTTGATTGTGTGGATCATGACAAGCTATGGACAACATTGTGAAGTATGAATATTCTGGAATGCTTAATTGTGCCCATGAGTAACCTATACATAAGGAGCTCTGGTAGCATAGTGGTTACGAATCGGGCTGCGAACCTCAGGGTCAGCAGTTCAAAACTACCAGCTGTTCCACGGGAGAAAGATGAGGCGTTCTGCTCCCGTAAAGATTTACAGCCTTGGAAACCCTGTATAGGGTCACTATGAGTCGGAACCGACTCCACGGCACATAATAACAACAACAATGGTTTAAAATGAGAAAAGATGTGCACCAACATTATATTCTTTTACCACACTTATTCAATCTGTATGCTGAACAATCACAGAAGCTGGGTTATATGAAGAAAAACATGGCATCAGGATTGGAGGAAGACTCATTAACAACCTGCGATATGCAGATGATACAACCTTGCCTGCTAAAAGTGAAGGGGACTTAAAATACCTACTGATAAAGATCAAAGACCACAGCCTTCAGTGTGCGTTGCATCTCAATGTGAAGAAAACAAAAATCCTCACCATTGGACCAATAAACAAGATCCATATAAATGGAGAAAAGACTGAAGCTGTCAAAGACTTAATTTTGAACGGATCAACCATCAACACTCATGGAAGTGGCGATCAAGAAATTAAATGATGTGTCGCATTAGGCAAATCTGCTGTATGAGACCTCTTACAAGTTTTGAAGTGCGAAGATGTCAGCTTGAAGACTAAGGTGCGCCTGACCCATGCCATGCTATTTTCAATAACCTAATATGCATTCAAAAGTTGGACAGTGCTGAATAAGGAAGACTGTAGAAGAATTGATGCATTTGAGTTATGGTGTTGAGGAGAATATTGAAAGTACTGTGGACTGCCACAAAAACAAACAGATATGTGTTGGGAAAAGTACAGCCAGAGTGCTTGTTGGAAGTCAAGATTGCCAGACTTTTTCTCTCAAATTTTGGCCATATTGTCAGGAAGGACCAATCACTGGAGAAAGATTTCATGTTTGTTAAAGTGGAGGGTCGGTGAAAAAGAGAAAGAGCACCAGTGAGATGGACTGGTACAGTGGTGGCAGTGATGGGGTCAGATGTAGCAATAATTGTGAGGAAGGCCCATGACAGTGCACAGGGTCTCCATGAATCGGTACCGACTCGATGGTACCCAACAAGAGAATTAGTAAAATAGATCAAGTCACTCTCTCTAGCAAAATAGTCCACATTATCCAGAAGCCTTCACTTTGCTCACATCACAAACAGAGTCAACACCAATAACTCAGGGTCATTAGATATTAAATGGTTGGTAACAAGAAGGGAGGCAAAGAAAGAATCATGAAGATTAGGCTTTTTTATCTACAGTATTGGCATTACAGAAAATTAGAATAGAACGAAAATAAATTTAGCTTTGCCTTCTATAGCATCTAATGGGAATTTAAAGATTTCCATGAAAAAAATAACTATATTGAGATTTTTTTAAGCAAAAATGTATCTTAAGCTACAACCTTACAATTTTAATATTTCCTATTTGGAGTCTTGGTGTGGCACAGTATAATAAGCATTGGACCACAAGGTTGGTGGTTCAAACATACCAGCCACTCCTCAAAAATACTAAACAAGGCTGCTGTAAGTTAGAACTGACTGGACAGCACTTAACAACATTGTTATGTTTATATATTATTATGGATTAAAGTGTGTCCTACAAAAATACGTGTTGCAAATCCAAACATATATATCTATGGTTATTTGAGAATGAGTTTTCTTCTTGTTCATGAGGTAGTATAAGTTGTCTTTAAGTCAATGTCTTCTGAGATATAAAAAGGCAGATAGAGCAGGCAACTAAGCAACCAACTAAAGATAACAGAAGATAGATGCCAACGCATATGAACATCGTCAAGACACTGAGTTCAAAAAAGACAAGACCCTTCTTCCAAAGCTGACACAAACAGAAAGCCTTCCCTTAGAGAGGGGAGCCTGAAATTGAACTTCTAGCCAGAATAAATGTGTTTGTTAGTCATGCACTTGTGATAGTTCTAATAGCACTAGATAACTAAGACATACACTAAATACTTAAGAATTTTTTTTTATCATTTAAAAATGAAATCAAAGCTGAAAATGAACTTATTTTAATATAATTCCCAGAAGTTTAATCCAGTTTAACAGCCTCTGAAAAATGCTCTACTACTTAGCCAGAATAAAGCCTACTGTGATAATTTTCCTGGGAAAAGCTTCCTGTTAAATATAAGCAATGTACTGTAAATTATTTAACCTTTTCTTACTATGAGGGGGCTTCAAAAATTTCATGGAAAATTAAAAGATAATGGAATTTTTTCCATGAACTTCTGAAGCCATTCATATATCCAATATTTGCTTCAAGCCTTAATACAGTGACCTATATAAAACATCATACTAAAATAAGGTGTTACTTGTTTTGCTATTGATTCAAACATTTCTTTCATTCAACAACCTTAACATTCAAAGTACAGAATGATAAGAAAAGAAATACCTGGCTGTTTTTTTTTAATATGACAGAAGTGCCATCATCAACTTCAAATTCTCCATAGTCTCTTAGACACCGCACCTGAAAGGAAAATTCGAGGTTTTATCTATATATATCATTTTAAAAGATATGACAATAAAATAAATGGGGATTATATAAATGCCTAAAGAGTAAAAGCACTATATTTTGTTTTTGTTTTTTTTTCCCTATGTACTTAGGACTCCTACAATTACCAGATATTTATTGTGATACCCTAATTGTCCAAATTTTGTGTTTTGATGAGAATAAAGAACAAAATGTCTGAAAGTATATATGTGTGTGTTGGTACTGACAGGAAGCAAAACTAGGAACCTGGGTAAGGGGGTACAATATAGTTGGAGTTTTTCTTCTTTGCAAATCCTGAAATATTAAGCAATTGAAATGAAAATGAGGGTCATAATGGTGGCATCCAGCAAATAGAAGACTATCTTTTATTTCAACTAGCTTCCTAAGGATTCCTTCCATGAAGCATCAATATAAAAGAAGGCAAAATAGGTTTTTGTTTTATATACCATTCTTTCAATCTCATTTCACATTGAAGCTTTTCCCCAGGCCTACTTAAAAGCACAGTGGAAGAACAGACGTGGATTCATGTTACAAGACTCAAGAGTTCTTAGTTGGAGAAGAAATAGAATAAGGCAATTTCTGGTAAGTAAAAACATTGCTACAAGGGTTCCAGTTGATATATGAACAGATTTATTTCAAACAAAGTGTTCCTACACGTTTTTGTGATCTGTGTATGGCTGCAGACAAGTTCTCTCAGTCTTAGTCTCCTTGTTGTTTGTTGTTAAGTGCTGTCGAGTCTGTTCAGAATCATATGACCCTGTAGTATAGTGTTTCTTAGGAGCGGCTATTGGATTTGAACTGCCGATATTACAATCAGCAGTCCAATACTTATCCTGTAGTGCCACACTAGACTCCTTTGTTGTTGTTGTTAGCTGTCATCGAGTCGGTATCGACTCATAGTGACCATATATACAACAGAATGAAACACTGCCCGGTCCTGGGTCAACCTCACAATTGTTGCCATGCTTGAGCCATTGATGCTGGCATTTTGTCAATCCATCTCACTGTTGGAAAATAGGACCTTGTTGATAGAAACAATGATGGATATTGCAGGACAGAATTTTGCAAGACCAAAGATTTGTTCATGCCAGACTACCTTTTTTTAAAAAATATAAAAGATGACTATGCACATGGAACTACCAAATGGAATAATACACAGAAATCAAATTAACTCTTATCAGTGGAAAGAGATGATGGAAACGTTCTATGTCATCAGTCAAAACAAGGCCAGGGGCAGACTGTAGAACAGACCATCAATTGCTCATATGCAAGTTCAGGCTGAAGCTGAAGAAAATTAAAACAAGTCC
The DNA here is from genome assembly GCF_000296735.1 of Chrysochloris asiatica. Lineage (NCBI taxonomy): Eukaryota > Metazoa > Chordata > Mammalia > Afrosoricida > Chrysochloridae > Chrysochloris > Chrysochloris asiatica. The sequence continues at coordinate 16,449,998 of NW_006408557.1, read as the reverse complement.
ACCAAAGCCAAAATATGACCTTGAACATTACTCACCTAAATTCAGAGATCATCTCAAGAACAGATTTGATAAATTAGTAACTAATGACCTAAGACCAGAAGAGTTGTGGGGTAACATCAAGAACAACATAAAGGAGGAAAGCAAAAGGTCATTAAGAAGTCAAGAAAGAAGGAAAAGACCAAAATGGATGCCAGAAAAGACTCTAAAACTTGCTCTCCAGTGTTGAGATGACAAAGCAAATGGAAGAAATGAGAAAGTAAAAGAGCTGAATAGAAAATTTCAAAGGTCAGCTCTAGAAGACAAAGTCAAGTATTATAAAGAAATGTGCAGAGATCTGGAACTAGAAAAGCAATACCAAAGAACACGCTCAGCATTTCTCAAGCTGAGGGAAGTGAAGAAAAAAAATCAAGCCCCAAATTGCAATATTAAAGGACTCCATGGGCAAAATATTGAATGATGCAGAAAATATCAAAAGATGGAATATGCAGTCATTGTACCCAACAGAAATGGTTAATCTTCAACTATTTCAAGTGGTAGCATATGATCAAGAGGTATGATTACAGTGAAGGAAGATGTCCAAAGTGCACTGAAGGAATTGGCCAACAACATGGCTCTGGGAATTCATGCAATGCAAATTAATATCTTTCAACAAATTGATGTGGTACTGGAGGCACTCACTCACCTATGCCAAGAAATTTGGAAGAGAGCTATCTAGCCAATTGGTTGGAAGAGATCTGTATTTCTGCCCATGACAAAGAGAGGTGACCCAGTAATGCAGAAAGTATCAGACAATATCATTAATATCACATCCAAGTAAAATTTTGCAAAAGGTAACTTAAAAATGGCTGTCACAGTACATTGATCAGAAACTGCCAGAGGTTCAGGCTATATTCAGATGAAGACATGGAAAAGAGGGATATCCAGATGATGTCAGATGGTTCTTGGCTGAAAGCAGAGAACACCAGAATGATGTGTACCTGTGCTTTAGTGACTACGCAAATGCTTTCAATTGTGTGGATCATAACAAACTGTGGACAACATTGGGAGAATGAGTATTTCCGAACACTTAATTGTGCTCACAAGGAACCTGTATATAGATAGACCAAGAGGCAGGTATTTGAATAGAACAAGGGAACACTGAATGGTTTAAAATTAGGAAAGGTTTGTGCAAGGGTTGTATTCTTTCACCATATTTATTCAATCTGTATGCTGAGCAAATAATTCACGAAGCTGGATTATATGAAGAAAAATTTGGCATCAGGGTTGAAGACAGACTCATAAACAACCCACAATATGCAAATGATACAACCTTGCCCACTGAAAGTGAAGAGGACTTAAGAAGAACATCAGAGACAACAGTGTTTGCTATGGATTGCACCTCATTGTAAAGAAAACAAAAATCCTCACCACTGGAATAAATAACATCAAGATAAATGGAGAAAAAACTGAAGTTGTCAAAGATTTCAT
>NW_006408557.1:16446261-16447951 GCF_000296735.1 Chrysochloris asiatica | reverse complement strand
CCTAACAACAACGTTTCAAAAAGATCATTCTACAGTACTGTTTAAAGAGTGCCTTCATTCTATTTAAAAGCTTCATGTCTTTGCAATGTTTGGATAAAACCTTTTCAAATTTATTTATTTTTAACGAGTCCCCTATTTAAAAAAAGATTTCCAATAACAGTATTTTTATGAGTTAATTTAAGTGCCAGATTTATGGTATTTTGGATCGTCTGCTTGCGTAGTTCTGTCCTATGTGATTTGAAGCAAATCATACCTCATAAGCGTAGCGACTATGAGGTTGGAGCAGGACTGGGCAGTGTTTCGTTCTGTTGTTCATAGGGTCACTAAGAGTCAGTACTGACTGGATGGCATCTAACAGCAAAAAAAAAAACACCCAAAAAACCCCACTAAAGAACCAGTGAACTAAAAAGAAAAGTTGAGATGATTGAATCTGGTGAACAAAAAGAAAAAAAGAATACATTAAAGTGTACAAATCCTCAGGGACTTGTGGAACACCATCAAGCAAAGGTAGAAGATAGAAAGGGACAAAAAAAATATCTGAATAAAATAACAGCAGAAAAATTCCAAAATCAGACAAAGAGCAAGAATGTATACATCCATGAAACTTAAATCCATATAAAATAAACCCATAGAGATTTACTCTGCGTCACTTGATAATCAAACTGTACAGAGCCAAAGAACTCCGATGGCAGTGAGAAGTAAAGTGTCACATATAAAGGATCCCCCAATATGACTAAGTGCTGATTTCTCTTTTTCAGAAACTCTAGAGACCAAAAGGCAGTGGGATGACAGACAAAGGTAATGAAAGAAATGACGTAAACCAAGAATTCTATATCCAGCAAAACTGTCCTTCATAAATGCGGATGAAATTACAACATTCCCAGGTAAACAAACCTTGAGAGAATGCTAAAGAGACTCCTTGAGATTGAAATGAAAGGATACTAGATTGTAATCTGAAGCAATACACAGAAAAAAAGATCTCCGCTAATGGAATTCTTATGGGTATATATAAGTGCCAGATTTATGGTATTTTGTGGAACATAACTATTCTGTAACTTGAGTAGTTATGTCCTTTGTGATTTGGAACAAACCATACATAAACAAACACAAAAAAAGAACTGGGTCGTGATCTAGTTAGTTAAATTTCTACTTGGCATCAAAAATATTAAAATGTATTTTGTGATATCATAAAAGGAAAAAAGTGATATAGGAATATAGGATTTATACATTATTAAACTTAAATTTGACTTCAATTTAAACTAGGTCATTAAAATATATACAAAATAGGAAAATCAAAAGGGCTTACAAAAAATTTAAACACAAAACAAGTACTACTGGTCATAAGTTTAGGGAGATGTGTGAACTCCTGAGTCCATGTGCACTGACCAAGACACTGGGGGTTAGATCCAAGAGTTAAGTAGCCAACTGGTCTGAAGTGTGAGAAGGTGTGTGTGAACTCTCATTTTTAACTAGCTTAGATGGCTAGCTGACCAGAACTCAACCAAATGAAGATAAAGATGCTTGATATTGTGAGCAAGTACAAATTACTTTAATTTGATGAACTGGACCTTTGCTTATGGATGCAGTTGCAGTTTTCAAAATCCCAATCAAAATGGAAGGATTGTTCATATCAAGGATCAACCTTGTTTTCTCAGTGCAATGGGTTGATGATGATGTTGTTGTTAAATGC
>NW_006408557.1:16442734-16445926 GCF_000296735.1 Chrysochloris asiatica | reverse complement strand
GTAGTTAATCTTTCATTTCAGGAACAGAGGATCCCTGGAGCATCAAGAAGGAAAAATATGCCTGGAGGGATAGATTCTACCTAGAAAAGTGGCAATAGCAGACATAGCAGAGGTGACAGCATGGAGAGATACAGCAGCTGTGGGATCCAGGCACATGGACCGAGAAAGGCTGTGTGCCTGATGGCAGCAGGCTGGCTTGCAAAATGTGCTGCTGGACATTTAACTAAACATATTCTTGTTTTCCATGTGTACATCAAATATTTTTGCTTTGTTGATCTGTGAAAAACAAGATGTAAAAGGGAAACTACAGGGAAGAAATAGGATAAGTGTTGCTGCAGGGAGGGGATCATAATCATTTAGGTGAAATAACACATATGATTGGCTGAAAATAAAGCTGATTATCTTGTCTGTTAACCTTCACTCAATTTACAATAAAAAGTTAAAATAAAAATAAAAGTATTACTGGAAGAAATGACAGGTAAAGAATTGTTGGTGGTGGTGCTTGAGTTGACTCAGTGATACCTTATGCTCAACATAATGAAATAACATCATTGATAAGCTTGAGCTCAGTGCTACTCCACTTTGCCAATTTATTTTGTTGGGGTTCTTCCTCTTTTTAGCTGACCTTCCACTTTACCTGATATCCTTCTCCAGGGATTGGTCTCTCTTAATAATAATATATCCAATGAATGAGAGATGAAGTCTGGCCATCTTGGCTTCCAAGGAACATTCTGGTGGTACTTTTTCCAAACAGTTTGTTCGTCTCACGGTCCATATTACTTTTAATATTCTTCTCCAACACCAAAACTCAAATGCATCAATTCTTCTACAGTCTTCCTTTTTCTCTGTCCAATTTTCATACACATATGAGATGACTGAAAATACCATGGCTTGGGTCAGACACACAGTAGTCCTCAAACTGACATTTTTGCTCTTAAACATTTTCAAGAGATCTTGTAGAGAATACTTTCCCAATGCAAAACGCCTTTTGCTTTCTTGACTGGTACTTCCGTGAGTACAGATGGTAAATCCAACAACTTCAATCTTTTCTCCAGTTATCATGATACTATTTATTGCTCCAGTTGTTTGGATTTTTATATGCTTTATATTGAGGTGCAACCCATACCAAATGTTGTAAGAAAAATAATAAGACACATACAGAAAAGCAGGAAAATAGCAGAAGCACAAGGTAGCTACAAACAATTTGTGGAAAATGGAATTAAAAGGTTAATAGAATTTTCCCACAAATTTTTTGAAGCATCCTATTGACCATCGGTCAATTTGTCGCACTGTGGTGGCTTGCATGTTTTTGTGATTCTGAAAGCTATGCCAACAATATTTTGAATACCGGCAGGGTTACCTAAACTCAGGTTTCATCTGAGCTTCCAGACTAAGGCAGACTCAAAAGAAGTATTAGCGGCTGAAAGCCTTATGAATGTCAGTGAAACACTGTCAGTACCTGAATATTGGATACTGAAACATGATGAATAGCACCAAAATATTGTCAGATATAGTGCTGGAAGATGAGTCTCTCAGGTTGGAAGACACTAGAATACGACTGGGGAAGAGCTGCCTTCTCAAAGTAGAGTTGACCGTGATGACGCGAATGGAGTAAAGCATTCACGACCTTCATTTTCTGATGGAGCACAACCCAAAATGAGGAGAAACAGCTGTAAATATCCATTAATAACTGGAACATATAATTTAAGGAGTATGAATGTAGGAAAATTAGAAATTGTCAAAAATTACAAACATCTACATCAGTCCTGATTTGGCACTGTGGGCTAATGCATCAGACTGCAAAATCGTTTGAACTGCAAGGTCGGTGGTTCAAGTTCACTATACAGGGTCGCTATGGGTCGGAACAGACTCGACTGCACTTAAGAAACAACAATATATCCTAAGCATTAATGAGCTGAAATGGACTGGTATTGGTCAATTTAAAATCAATAATCATATGGTTTACTATGTCGGGAATGACAAACTGTTGAGGGATGGTGTCACATTCATCATCAAAAAGACATTTCAAGGTCAATGTTAAAGCAAAATGCAGTCTTTCATAGGATAATATCCATATACCTACAAGGAAGACCAATTAATACAGCTATTATTCAAATTTATGCATCAATCACTAAAGTCAGTGATGATGAAACTGAAGAATTCTACACCAACTTCTTCAGGAGCTCTGGTAGTGTAGTGGCTACAAATTGGGCTGCTAATCTCATGGTCAGCAGTTTGAAACTACCAGCAGTTCCATGGGAGAAAGATAAGGCTTTCTGCTCCTGTAAAGATTTATAGCCTTGAAAACCCTATAAACGGTTACTATGAGCAGAACTGGCTCCACGGCATGTATCACCACCATCAACTTCTTCAGTCTAAAACTGATCAAACATGCAATCAAGACATATTGATAATTACTGGTGATTGGAATGCAAAGGATGGAAACAAAAAGAATAAGTAATATATATGGCCTTACTGATAGAAATTAAGCTGCAGATTCACGTAACAGATTTTTGCAAGATGACTGACTTCTTCATTGCAAATACCTTTTTTAAACAACATAAAAGATGATTATATGTGGACTTCATCATATGGAATACACAAAAATCAAATTGACTACATCTGTGGAAAGAGATGATAAAAAGTCATTAATCAAAACTAGGGCTAGGGCAGACTGTGTAACAGATCAATAGCTCAAAGTTCAGGTTGAAGCTGAAGAAAGTTAAAACAAGTCCATGAGAGCTAAAATATGATCCTGTTAAAACAAGTCCATGAGAGCTAAAATATGATCCTGAACATATCAAACCTGAATTTATAGATCATCTCAAAAACAGATTTGATGCATTAGACACTCATAATCAAAAACCAGAAGAATTGAGGGGTAACATCAAGATCATAACAATGTAAAGATAATGTTCTCCCATGTAAACTATCATATAATTCACAATAAAACATGAAAGAAAGAAAAAAAAAAAGAACATCATACAGGAAGAAAGCAAAAGGTCATTAAGAAGATAAAGAAGAAAGAAAAGATCAAACTGGATGTGAGAAGATACTCTGAAACTTGCTTTCCAGTACAGAGATGCTAAAGTAAAAGGAAGAAATAAGGATGTAAAAGAGCTAAACAGAAAATTTCAAAGGTCAGCTTGAGAAGACAAAGTCAAATATTACAATGAAATGTGCAAAGATATG
>NW_006408557.1:16432433-16442528 GCF_000296735.1 Chrysochloris asiatica | reverse complement strand
GCATTGAAGGCATTGGCAAAACACAAGGCTCCTGGAACTGATGGAATACAAATTGAAATCTTTCAACAAATATGTATGCTAAGAAATCTGGAAAAACAACCACGTGGCCAACTGACTGGAAGAGATCCATATCTATGCCCATTCTAAAGAGAGGTGATTCAATGGAATGAAGAAATCATCAGAAAATACCATTAATATCTCATACAAGTAAAACTTTACTCAAGATAATTCAAAAACAGATGCACCAGTACATTCACCGGGAACTAGGTGAGGTTCAAGCCAGATTTGGAAGAGGCTGAGGAACAGGAATACCATTGCTGACATCAGAGGGATCTTGGCTGAAAGCAGAGAGTATCAGAGAGATGTTTACCTGTGCTTTAGTGAATATGCAAAGGCTTTCAACTATGTGGATCATGATTAACTATGGATAACATTGCAGAGAATAAATATTCCAGAACACTTCATTGTGCTCATATGGAACCTGTACATAGAATAAGAGGCAACTGTTTGAATAGAACAAGGGAACACTGAATAGTTTAAAATCACCAGGGTTGTGTTCATTAGCCATAATTATCCAATCAATATGCTGAGCAAATAATCCGAGAAGCTGGATTATATGAAGAAAAGTGTGGAATCAGGATTGGAGGAAGATTTATTAACAACCTGCAATATGCAGATGCTACATACACCCTTACTTGCTAAAAGCAAAGAGGACTTAAAAACTTAATGATTAGATCAAAGACCACAGCCGTTAGTATAGGCTGCATGTCAGCTTAAAGAAAACAATAATCATAATAACTAGACTGACACAATAACATCATGATAAATGGAGACAAGACCGAAGCTGTCAAAGACTTCACTTTGCTTTGATCCACCATTAACACTCATGGAAGCAGCAGTCTAGAACTCAAACCACGTACTGCCTAAGGCAAATATGCTGCACCAGATCTCTTTAAAGTATTGAAGACCAAAGATGTCAGTTTGAGGACTTCAGTGCACCTGACCCAAGCTATGGTAGTTTCAATAGCTTCACACTCATATGAAAGTTGAACAATGAATAAGGAAGACCATAGAAATACAAACAAATCTGTATTGGAAGAAGTACAATCAAAATGCTCATTGGAAGTCAAGGTGACCCGACTTCATCTGTCATATTTCAAACATATTATCAGGATGGACCAGTCCCTGGAGAAGGACATCATGCTTGATAAAGTGGAGTGTCAGCAAAAGAGGGAGACCCCAACAGTATGGACGTGCACAGTGGCAGTACCAACAAACTCAAGCATAGCAGCAATTGTGAGAATGGCAGTGTTTCATTCTGCTGTACACAGGGCTGCCATGGGTCAGAAACAAATCAATGGCACCTAAGAACAAGAAAACTTTTATTTTAGGTAATGACTTTAAGTAGGAAAGGATTAAATTCTCCAATCTCAAGGCAGAGACCCTGCAATATGCAGACAACACAATCTTGCTTATTGAAATGAAAGAAATTTTGAAGCACTTGCTTATGAAGAGCAAAAGACTAAAGGCATCAGTATGGATTACAGATCAATGTAAAGAAAAAAAAAATACAATTGGACCAATAAACAGCATCATGATAAATGGAGAAAACACTGAAGTTGTGAATGATTTCAGTTTACTTGGACCCACAATCAACACCCTGAGAGCAGCAGTCAATAAATCGAAAACATATTGCATTGGGCAAATCTACTGCAAAAGACCTCTTTCAAGCGTTTAAGTGCAAAGATGTTACTTTGAGGACTAAGGTACATCTGACCCAAGCTGCAATATTTTCAATCACCTCATATGAATGTGAAGCTGGATACGGAATAAGGATGACTGATAAAAAACTGATGCCTTTGAGTTGTGGTGTTGGCGAAGAACATTTAAAATACCTTAGACTGCCAGAAGAATAAACAAATCTGTGTTGGAAGAAGTACAGTTGGAGTTGCTCCTTAGAAAAAGGATGATGAAACTGTCTCATATTTCATTCTGTTGCATCCAGGGTAACTATGAGTCAAAACCGAATGACTGGTACTTAATGACAATAACAATACATAATCATGTACCTCTTTCTTAAATACAAGGCAGCATAATACACATACTGAATACAAATCCATTCTTAAGAGGTAAAACTTACTTCAATATACAAATTTTTTGGAGGTTTCATATCCTGTGTGATGTCCAAACCTTCATCTCTTCCCAATGACCTCATATAAGTAGCAAGGGACTTTTTATAACAATTGAACCACTCTACCTACAAACACAAAAGTGAACAAGTTACAAAGGAAATATGCTTTTAGAAATTGTGTAATCCATCATCTCTTCAAGAATAGCTCACATAAGATCATGAGTGTCAGCATTTGTTTCTTTATACAACAAGTATCATTGGTTGCCGTCTATAAGGCAGGCAATGGTCTATGCTCTTAGGGATGGATCATTAAACAAAATGGACAAAAATTCTTGCTCTCACAAAGCTTACAAACCAGCATACTTAATCACAAACTTAAAACATTCAACCGGAAACAAAATAATGAAAAACACGTTTCCAGAATTATGACCCCTTTATATCCTTCAAGAACTCTATTCCTGAAAACTACATTATTGACAAAGCAGTGCAGATGTACAATTGGTGAATGGAAAAATACGACATGGCATATTATTCAGTCACATTTTTTTTTTACTGTGAAAAATATGTTTAGTGAAAGAAGTTGTTCACAAAATACTAAACTGTATGTGAATCTATTTAAAGTAAAAAAAATTAACAATACTAAATTATAATTTTTAGAAAAGCAAGCTTAAATGATAAAATAAAAATGTTTAAAGCAACAAATTGATTAGTTTGCATAAAAGTAAGGAGACAGTGAGTGACCACTTGGCAGGAGAAAGAAAACTTTGTGTCTTAGAATGTGTTGTTCCTTGGTCACATTATTTCTTAGTGACACATCATTAAGCTGTAGATCTGTACATATAGATAAATTGGATTCTATAATACAAATGATCTAGAGGGATCCTTGTAGTTAAGTGCCATTGGGTTGCTTAGGACTCATAGTGACCCAGTATAGGTTTCTGAGGAGTGACTGGTGAGTTTGAACTGCCAACCTTGCATTTCAAACCAACATAGAGGTCAAGTTCTTTTCCTTTACCAAGACTTCTTAAAAGAGATTGTATAGCAAAACTGTGCCGTATTTTTTTTTTTAATAATAAAAGATAAAAAACTACTTTGTCTTGCTAAGTATGAGGGAAAACTTTTCTGAGAGAGGTCCCAAAGTATGCAAAACATGAATTTCCCACCTTGTGGTCTTTTGTGACTTTTAAGGACAGTGTTTCCACTAGGTACAGTGGAGTGTAAGAGACTTCAAGGTGAATATTAAGTGTAAGAAAAATCAAGTTATTTTGTCAATGGAATACCCACTTCATGTTCATTCTTGAGTGAAAAGGAAATGCAAAATGTACACATTTCTTACTTAAATGAGCACCATGATATTGTCACCCATTATTTACCTCTGAAAAATAGGAATAAGGCAGTAAATAAATACCTATTCTCATTATCGTTCATGATGTATTGCCTTGAGGATTTTATACTTAATAGATGATGAAGCAGTAAAAAAATAGAGCCAAAGAAAAGGTAAAAGATCTCACTACGCTGAAATTAGGTTTTAAGTAAACTTTTATACATTACCCCTATATACACTTTCATATTCTTCCGCTATTAAAGCATAGTTCTCTCTGATTCATTATAGTCCCCTTATTTTAGTTCTGCTTTTTACTTCTTTTATTTATGTCAAAAATACTGAGATCATCAATATCAGCATTAATAATTTTATATTTATGTTATCAGGAATTTGCTAGAATTTTAGCATGCATTATTTTCTCTACTCCTTACAATCACCCCAGGAGGTATGGACTATTATTTCCTTTTATAGATGAAGAACTAAAGTTTAAGAGATTAAATCATTTATTTGCCAAATGACTCAGAGTTAATAAATAACAAAGTGGGGACCTTAACCTAGGTTGAATGACTCTGGAGTCTGTAGATTAACCACTGAAACATGTCCTTAGATAACATACAACACACCTTACTTACATAAGCCAGTGATTTGTTTTGTACATAGTCATTAGAGATGTCCTATGATATACTTAGTCTTGGTCCAAAATGGTTATGTTGTAGCTGCTGCTAACCTCAAGGTCAGCAGTTTGAAACTACCAGCCATTCCTCAGGAGAAAGATGAGGCTTTCTGCTACCGTAAAGATTTACAGCCTTGGAAACTCTGTACAGGGTTGCTATGAGTTGGAACTGACTCCACGGTACTTAACAACAAAAACAACCATGATACCACTGCTAAGGCATCAATATCTGTGGCTCACTCTGGAGTGTATTTGCACTGATTTCACCTTTGAATTTTTCCAAAACAACAAAAAAATCAAGAGGAAGGGGCCAGGCCTCTTCCTTTTTTAGATGAGGATACTAGAGTAGAAGAAAGTTATTGGCCAGTGGCTTATTCTCTGGACTTATTTTATTTTCCTTTATATGTTATTTTATGGCTATTTGTATTGAGATGGGAAGTGACTCTGCTAGGAAACAAATTCCAAATGTGAAATCTAAAAGATGTATAATTATAAAATTTGCAGTCAATTGTGAACAAACAAAATATAAACTATTGAACTGAAGAACTAGATGGTAGCTGGCTACCATCACTAACTGCTTTGAAAGGGATCATGTCAGAAGGTCCTAGATAAGAGTGGGAGAAAATATGGAACAAATCTCAAAATCATAAAAAGATGAATCTTAGAGGCTGGTGGAACCTCGAGACTATAGAACAAGCAATAGATAGGTAGGTCTATATAGGACAGATGCTAGTGAGATATGCACACCATAGAATACTCAATCATTCGGAATCAAAGGGCAGCAAGAAGAAGGAAACAAGAAACACAGGGAGGAAGTAGGATAATTAATGTCATTATATTGAAAGGATTGTAATCACTGAGATGAAATGCAGTGCACAATTTGTTGACTGTGAAAGTGATGATCTGCTCTGTAAACCTTCACTCAATTCACAATAAAAAGTTAAAAAATAAGCTGTTAGGTATGCGCCCATATGCTTTCAACATACACACATTGTAGTTGTTGTTAAGAGCCGTCAAGTTGGCTCTGATTCATAGTGAGCTTGCAGAGTTTCCTATGAGTGGCTGGTGAGTTTGAACCACCTATCTTTTTTTTTTTTAATTAAATGTTTTTATTTTGCATTGAGTGAAAGTTTACAGGGCACATCATCAGCTTCACATTCAACCATTCATATAGCTTGTTTCATTACATTGATTATTATCCCCTCCATATATCATCAGTTTACAGTGTTTCTCTCTATCCTCTTTAGCTTTTTTTTTGGGATGGAAGGGGACTTGCCTTTTTTGGAATTTATAGTCTCGGCTTTTAGGGAAGGTTTTTACATTTGTCTGTGGATATCCAGGGCTCATGTATGAGATTACTAACAAGCATTACTGAATAATCAGATGAGGGACAGTTTGCTATGTCTACTAGGTAGCTAGAGTCTGATCCTCAGAGCCTATGGTTTGGACGGTCAACAACGCTTGGGCCTCCTGACCGGGTCTGCACTGTGAACCACCTATCTTGTGGTTCAAACCAACCTTGTTGTCTGGTGCTTATCCTATAGCGCCACACCAGGACTCCTAGTGGTTTATTGACTTTTTATTTTTACTTGATAAAGTGGAGGTTGAATAAAAAAGAGGAAGCCCTTCAATGAGGTGGGCCGACACAGTGGCAGCAACTATGGTCTCAAACACAGGAACAACTGTGAGGATGTCATAGGAACAGGCCATGATTTGTTTTGTATATAGGGATACCGTGAGTTAGAATGACTTGATGACACCTAACAACAACATGATCTCAAATCACACAGGCTTTATTCATGCTTTCTACGCTTACAGTTTCACACTGCTTATGGACAACTCATTCAGATCAAGAAGTTGTTTGGATATAAATTTGTGTCCTGCACTCTAACCAGAAAATTTGTAAGTCATTAGCAACTTATAATCTATTAGACATTCTAAGTCACCAGTAAATTAGTGTAACTATACAGATAGGATGATAAGATTCAGCTGTAGATGTTAACAGACTTCACTGCCATTGCAAAAACTTGAAACTCGATCATTAACCATTAGAGAGATGCAAATCAAAACTACAATGAGATAGCATCTCATGCCAACAATGACAGTGAAGTTCATTAAGCAGAGGGCAATAAATGCTGGCGAAGATGTGGAGGGACTGGGACCCTCCTACATTGCTGGTGGGAATGTAAAATGGTTCCGCCACTCTGGAAAACGGTATGGAGCTTCCTCAGAAAGTTGGAAATAGAAATACCTTATGATCCAGCAATTCCTCTACTTGGTATACACCCATAAGAAATACAAGCAAGAACACAAGTAGATTACATGCACACCAATGTTTATCACAACACTATTCATGGCATCATTCAGTATATTGCCCACGGAAGCCTTCATTATTGAAAGTCTAGCCGTGAATTTTTTCTTCAGTTCTTTCAGCTTGAGAAATGCTGAGCATGTTCTTCCTTTTTGGTTTTCTAACTCTAGGTCTTTGCACATTTCACTGTAATACTAGACTGTGTCTTCTCAAGCCGTTCTTTGAAATGTTCTGTTCAGCTCTTTTACTTCCTCATTTCTTCCATATGCTTTAGCACCTCTGTGCACAAGAGCAAGTTTCAGAGTCTCTTCTGACATCTCTTTTGGTCTTTTCTTTCTTGTCTCCTTAATGACCTTTTACTTTTTTCCCGTAAGACATTCTTGGTGTCATCCCACAGCTCTATAGATCTTCATTCATTAGTGTCTAATGCATCAAATCTGTTCTTGAGGTGGTCTCTAAATTCAAGGTCATGTTTTAGCTCTCAGTTACTTATTTGAATTTTCTTCAGCTTCAGCCAGAACGTAAGTATGAACAATTGACTGTCTACTCAACAGTCAGCACCTGGCCTTGTTTTGGCTGAAGGTACTGACTTTTTTCCCTTTCTCTACCCACAGTTGTAGGAAATTTGATTCCTACGTATGCCAACCAGTGAGGTCCTTGTGTATACTTGTCTTTTATTTTAAAAAGGTACTTGGAATGAAGAAGTCATTGGTCTTGCAAAATTCTATCAAGTGATTTCCAGCATCATTTCTATCATCAAGGATATATTTTCCAACTTCTGATTTTTCCTATTTATTTGTAACCTTGGCATTCCAATTACCAGTGTTTATCAATACAAGTGTTTATCAATACAACTTGATTGCATATCAACTTCAGAATGAAGAAGGTAGTAAAATTCTTTAATATTATCATCACTGTACTTAGTGGTTGGTACCTAAATTTGAATAATAGCGAAACTAACTGGTCTTCCTAGTAGATGGAAGGATATCAGCCTATCACAGACAGCATTGTATTTCAGGATTGATCTTGAAATGTTTTTGATGATGATTGCTCACCACTCCTATTGAATTTGTCATTCCCAGCATAGGAAACCATATGATAGTCAGATTAAAAATAGCTAATACAGTCCATTTCAGCTTACTAATGTCTAGGAAATCAATCTTTATGAGTTTTGTTTGGCTCTTGACAACTTCCAATTTTCCTAGATTCATACTTTGTACATCCATGTCCCAATTATTAATGGATGTTTAATGCTGTTTCTCCTCATTTTAAGCCATGCCACATCAGTCAATAAAGGTCCCAAATGCTTTGCTTCATTTGCGTCATTATGATCAACTTTACTTTGAGGCAGCTCTTTCCCCAGTCGCATTTTGAGTGCCTTCCAATCTGAGGGATTCATCTTCCGGCACTGTTATCTGACATATTCTGGTGCTATTCATAATGTTTTCATATTCTGGCACTATATCTGACAACGTTCAGCTGCTATTCATAAGATTTTTTAGTGGCTAAACATTTAGAAGTAGTCTGTCTCTACTTTTTTCTAGTCTGTATTAACCTGGAAGCTCTGCTGAAACCTGTCCATGATGGGTGACCTTGCTGCTATTTAAAATACCGCTGGCGTAGCTTCCAGCATCACAGCACACTCAAATCACCACAGTACAACAAGCTGACAGATGCACGGTAGGAACCCAAATTTACCTGACTCTAATCCCGTATATTTAAATATTGGGGCAGGATCATAAATCAGTAACTAGATAAATCAAGTGCTTCATTATAAATATTCATTTGATTAGGAAAGTACGTATGCATTTTATGGAAAAATCTCCAAATAATGAGAACAATGTTTTAATCCCATTGAGGAATCACTAATAAGTAAATATTGTTAAGTGTTGTTGAGTTGGTTCTGACCCATAGTGACCCTGTATAGGGTTTGTGAGGAGCACCTGGTGAGCTTAAACCACCGACCTTGTGGCTCAAACCAACTTTGCAGTCCAGCGCCATACCAAGACTCTATTTGTTAATAAGTTTCCATATAGCACTAGAATTACTTGCCACTAGTGGTTACAAATCGGGCTGCTAATCTCACGGTCAGCAGTCCAAAACTACCAGCTATTCCATGGAAAAAAGATGAGACTTTCTGCTCCTGTAAAGATTTACAGCCTCAGAAACCCTGTACAGGGTCAGTATTAGTCAGAACCAACTCCATGCACATAAAAACAACAACAACATTCCCTTCCTGGGAGTCCTGATGTGGTGCTGTGGGCTAATGCACTGGACTACTAAGTCGGTCTGAACCACAAGGTTGCTGATTCAAGCTCACCAGCACTCCTTAGGAACTCTATACAGGGTCACTACACGTTGGAACCAACTCGACCGTACTTAACACCCATTCCCTTCCTGAACAAACCCTGATACTGTAGTGGATTACATGCTGGGCAGTGCTAACTGCAAGGTCAGTAGTTCGAATATACTAGTTGCTCCCTGGGAGAGAGATGAGGCTCTCTGCTATAGTAAAGATTTACCATATTTGGGACATTATGAGTTGGAACTGATTCGGTGGCATACCACCACCACCACCACCACCACCACCACCACCACCATTCCTTCCTGGAAGATGCCCTGGTGGCACTCTGGCTTAGTGCTAGGCTTCTAACTGAAAGGTGGTGATTTGAAGCCACCAGTTCTGCTGCAAGAGAAAGATGTAGCAGTCAGCTTGCATGAAGATTTACAGTCTTTATATCCTGTGTTGTTGTTGTTATGTGCCGTGGAGTTGCTTCTGACTCATAGTGAGCCTGAATAGGGTTTCCGAGGCTATAGGGCAGTTTTACTCTGTGTTATAGGGTGAGCATGAGTCAGAATTGACTTGATACCAATGGGCTTGAGTTTTTATTCCCATATCCATCACAATAAAATTAAATACAGGTCAACCCTTGCTGAAAAGTCACTGTTAATTGTATATGGGGAAACTGTTGAGTTGGTTGTGTATACTTTGATGTGTATATTTTCAAAAACAACAAAATAAAATTTAAAGAAAACAAAAAAATACATATTGAACAATGCCAAAACTCAGGATTGTTGTGAACTCACAAATTGAACAATGGTGGTAACTTACTTCTTCAGCAGACATGTGAAATCGTAAATCATTTGGCAAGACACTGCCATATTCCCACCTGAGTGCTCTGATCCGAAGTAACCGGTCATACCTAGAACATTAAGAGGGTATTATATAGCATAAAAATAAAAAGGGAGATCACAAATTCTATCAGGAAAGACTCAAGACTCTTAACCTAAATGTCATGTGTAAATTTTATTTGGAACTTAATACAAACGAGCCAACTGCAATGAAGACATCTTTGGGACAATCAGAAAAGAAGAATGTTGATTGGAGTACTTCATTGTGATAACTGTCAAGCAGTATAGCAGTTACATACAAAAAGATCAGAATGTCTTTACTTCTTAGAGATGCAAACTAAAGCATTTAATGGTGAAATATTGTTTTAAAATACTCTAGCATAAATAAATCATGAAGTAAGTATGGAAAAATTGCTCTGGGGGTTCACTGTATGATTAAGCTTTTGTGAATGTTGCAATTTTTGAGAACAAATTTTAATACTGGAAAAAAGGGTTATATATATATATATATATACTTATAAAGA
>NW_006408557.1:16429029-16430062 GCF_000296735.1 Chrysochloris asiatica | reverse complement strand
CTATAACTGAATGGAATACCTAAAAGGAGTTCTAGAACTTGCCCAGTAAAATAGGACTCTTGCAAAGCCTTTACAGAGTATAGGACCTTAGGTGGAATCCTGAGTTCCATCCAGAACCTTATGAGGTTGGACATTCCCACTAGCAAGGACAACCACACCAGCCTGGAACAGTGACAGAAGATACATCTTCAAAGAAAGATCATCAGGAAAAAGAAAAACGTCAGCATGACTAGCTACTACAAAAATAAGTAAGCTGTTCGCCAGGAAGCCATCAAGGCAAGCAATCAAGTTCCTTCAGGACAAACTCCCCTCTAAGACTAAAACTCAAAGGGAACACACAAATAAGCATGTAAGCTTGCTGGCAACCTCGTTGGTCTACTGGTGAGTGTAATAGAGGGAAAGGAAGTAATGAAGAAATGGGCTGAGTTGAACCACAGTCCATTGACTCTCATTGACCTGGAGATGAGAGAGAGAAGAAGAAGGGCTGGTTGGTTCAAAGTGTGGTGAGATTCTAGTACACTTGAGCCCATGGAAAAGGACATAACCAGATAGGGCTAGATCTGAGAGTGAAGCATTCAGCTGATATGAAGTGAGGGTAGATGCAAAAGAACACCCAAACTTGCTGATAGTACCCATTTGACCTAACCTCGATGGCCTGATAATCAGAATTCAACTAGAAGATTACAAAAAAACAACAACACTTTTTTGTTGATAAAGGAAACAAGGGTAAATTGCTACAATTTGATGAACCTAACCTATACTCATAGAGGTAGTTACTCTAAATACCAACAAAGAGAGAAGTGTTCACATCAAGTATCAATGCTATCCCCTCTGTACACAGCATTGATACAGGCAGGCAACTTAGACATTGGCTACCTAAAATAAGGGTGTGATAAAGGCATGAAGTGACTGGCTTACAAGGTTTCAAGACAGAATTTAGTTTAAGAGTATGGGAGGAAAGAGTACCCACTGAATAGATTTCATCTGGTCAAGATGGGTCTGGTGAAAAGAGATGGGGATAAGATTCATATGA
>NW_006408557.1:16426402-16427457 GCF_000296735.1 Chrysochloris asiatica | reverse complement strand
AATGGAGCATCTTACAGATATGCTACAGTGCAGCGCTGGTTTCTTAACAAAGAACAGTGTCGAAATTTGATGGTTGGTATCAAATCACTTCGTCCATCTGACTTTGCTTCATTCCTGGTAAGAGCAATTAAAAAACAAAAAGGACAAACACATTTTAGGGTATTAAAATTCAAATCAGATTTTTTTCCAAAAATATTTTTCAAAGTCAACTAACCACGGACATACATGCCTGTTTTTACCTATTGTGTTTAACAGATGCTGTTGTTAAGAGCCCTTTAGTCGATTTTGACTTATAGTGACCTGTGCAGGGTTTCAAGGAGTGGCTGGTGAGCTTGAACCACCGACCTTGCAATTCCAATAGAACTCGCAGTTCAGAGCATTATCCCACAGCGCTACAATAAATAAATTGTGCCTGCTTTCACTGCAGAACTTTTATTAATATATTAAAAGGTTTTAAAAAATTCACAATCCAAAAGCTAACTAACTTGCCTATGACAATACTATAAGAGACGAATGTCATTTAACCATTTGTTATTGCACATTTTTATAGACTGATTAACCTCTATTATTTCCAAAACACAAATATGTTTACTCACTTCTGGAATTCCTTGATCATGCTGAGATAAGAGTTAAACCTAACATCATGGTTCCTAAAAGTATGGTTATTACATCATGTTTTTGTTATACTTAGCCCTCCTCTTTTCTTGGTATTTCCAAATCCTTACTATAAATAATAAACTAAGTTAAAATCGAGTCAGTATGGGATTTCACTCACCTATGTTTATGTGCTATACTTCAGAGTTCTTCACATAGACCTGGAAGAAAGGGTTCCACTCTATAAAGTTCCCCTTAAACATTAGACAACTATCACATTTTAGAACCAGAGGCACAGAATAAGTAAAAACCCACTTTTGCATTTTGAAAGCAACTGGAAGAATACAAAAATGATTCAACATGAATTCCAAGTTTTGCACTGTTGTTGTTAGGTGCCATCGAGTTGAGACCGACCCATTGCGACCTAATGCACAAAACAAAAACA
The DNA here is from genome assembly GCF_000296735.1 of Chrysochloris asiatica. Lineage (NCBI taxonomy): Eukaryota > Metazoa > Chordata > Mammalia > Afrosoricida > Chrysochloridae > Chrysochloris > Chrysochloris asiatica. The sequence continues at coordinate 16,426,418 of NW_006408557.1, read as the reverse complement.
CTGCCCGATCCTGGGC
>NW_006408557.1:16391884-16424487 GCF_000296735.1 Chrysochloris asiatica | reverse complement strand
TTGTTTTCTCAATGACTTTTTGCTTTCTTCATGTATGATGTTCTTGATGTTATCCCACAGGCATACCAGCCTGGAATTGCTAAAGCAATAGACGATACATCTTCAAATAAAGATAAGGAGGATAAATCCAAAACAAAAATGGCAGTATGATTGGCTACTACAAGAACAAGCAATTTGTTTGCAAGGGCACCATCAAAGCAAACAATTAAGTCCCTTCAGGACTAACCTCCCTCCAAGACTGAAACTCAAAGGGAACACATTAGCAGATACTTAAGCTTGCTGGTGACCATATTGGTCTAATGGTGAGTAGAAGAAGGGGAAAGGAAGCAATGCAGAAATGCGCTGAGTTCAAGCACACTCCATAGACTCCAATTAACCTGGAGATGAGAGCAAGACGAGGAAGGGCTGGTTCGTCCCAAGTGTGGCAAGAGCTGGGGACTTCTGAGACTATGGACAAGGACATAGTCACAGACGGCTAGAGCTGAGAGTGAAGATCCAGCTGATATGAAATGAGGGGAGACACACAAGAACGCCCTAACTTGCAGATAGTACCCATTTGACCTAGCCTTGATAGTCTGATAATCAGAACTTGACTAGAGGAAACAAACAAAAAAAAGTTTTTGATAGAGGAAATAAATGTAAATTGCTACAATTTGATGAACTTGACCTATACCTATGGATGTAGTAGCTCAAATTACCAACTGAGAGGGGAGTCCTCACATCACGTATCATAGGGACAGGCAATTTAGACATTGGCTACCTAAAATGAGGAGGCGATAAAGGCACGGAAGTGACTGGTTTACAAGTTTTCAAGAGGGAGCTTAGCTTAAGAACGTGCAGAGGAAAACAGAGACCCCACTGAACAGTTTTCATCTTGTCTAGATAGGTCTGGTGAAAAGAGATAGGGATAAGATTCTTATGATTCAACAGTGAGTAATTGTTACCATGACTAATTGTGACTGTCACAAATGTAAAGGAAGATGTTTTGTAACAAAAATGGGGAGTAGTTAATCTTACAGTCCAGAAACAGAGGACTTTAGTAGCATAAAGGGAGAGGAGCACAGGTGGAATGCGGGACCCTATCCAGAAAAGCAGCGGCACCAGGGATGGAGGCAGAGATGAGGACACGGAGAGAGGGAGCACCTGAGGACTCTGAACTCATGGAAAGAGAGGGACTGGGTACTGGTGGCCAGGAGGCAGGCTTGCAGAATATACCCTTTGGTTGTTTAAATTAATATATATTCCTGAGTGTTTTTGTGTACATTCCCCCGTGCACAACGCCCCCCCCAAAAAAAAGAATGGAAGCAAATACTGTTGAATGATGCTTGGGAGAGATCGTAATCACTGCAATGCAATGATGGTGTAAAGCTGATGATCTCCCATGTAAACTACCACTCAGTTCACAATAAAAACTTTTCAAAAATGAAAAAAAAAAAAAAAAAAGTCTGCATATATCCAGTGCACAATTGATTTCTATTCACCTTTATCAACAGAGGAGGAAGGAGAGTTAGGAACAGGAAGAGGATATGAAAGGTGTGGCTAATTGCCTTTATGAACAACTGCTTCTTTTGCCATAAGACCAGAAGAACTGGATGGTGCCTGTTGACCATTACTGAACATTTTGATCAAAGATTTCATAAAAGAATCATGATTAAAAGGGGGAAAATATAATACAGAATTCCAAATTCTCATGGATTCTAGACTTTCCAGAGTTATGGAAGCTTGATGAACCCCTGAAACTATTGCTTGAGATAATTTTTAAACCTTAAACCAAAAATATTCCCTGAAGTCATCTTAAAAATTAAACAATAGTTTAGCTTAACTAGTAAAAAGAGGTCTGCCTTGGGCATTATTATGGATTGAATTGTGTCCCCCTAAAATATGTGTCTGCTTTACTAGGCTAAGCTTCTCATTGGCAGTTATGTAGTAATGTAATTTGGCAGTTATATAACGATGCAATCACCCTACAATATGAATTCATGTGATAAGCTAGTGAGCTAGGGTGGTGTATAATACCCTTATCAAGCAACAGGGGAGCTTTTCTAGAGTGTGGCCTGAATAATAATTGATGAAAGAGATAAAAGGAGAGAGAAGTAAAAAAAGAAAGACCTCTACCACCAAGAAAGAGGAGCCAGGAGCAGTGTGTCCTCTGGACCCAGGGTCCATGTACTGTGAAGGGAACACTGATGCCCAAACAGATGGAAATCTCCAAGGAATGTCAGAGAAGTCTGATAAGGACCTCCCTCCAGAGCTGACAGAGAGAAAGCTTCCCCCTGGAGCTTGTGTCCTGAATTTAGACATCTGTGTCAAAGCCATCCATTTGTGGTATTTCTGTTACAGCAATATAAATAACTAAGATCCTCATACTCTTTTAAGAATCACTTATATGGAATCAAATGGACAACAGCAACCTGAAAGCTTAGACAGGAACCTTAGGAGGCAGTGAGTTTATGTTCATGAGGGAGGAACAACTCAGAAAAGGAAGATGAGAACAATGTCATTAAATTGTACATGTATATTTTGTTATGTATATTATCAACAATTAAATAAATTTTAAGAACACCCACATAAATCAAGGCCAAAGATGAAACCACATGTAAAAGATATGAGACTTCATTCTAGGTTGAGATATTGAAACTCTCAACTTAGTTCCATTAATTGGTACTTTTTCATTAGTACTTTTCACAAAATCATACAAGACTATTAATTTATCTTACAGTCCAAATTCTTCATTGTGCTAAATACCATTGTTAGAACTTACTATCTACAAATCTAGAACCTTATATTTAGCTTTTTGTAGTACTAGTTCACAGTAAACACCATCAAACTATCAAAAATCACTACTGCTTCTATATCATCTATATATTCCCTATTCAACTTTCATCAAATGAATTAACCCATCTATCACAAAAACAAATGCTCAAAACAGTGTATTCCACTTTGTTAGGGTCTTTATTGTCTTGCATCTTACTCTTTTGGAGTCTTGCTGTAGGAAAAGCACTGAACTGCTAGCTGCAAGGCTGGTGGTTCAAACCCATCATTGTTCCTGGGAAACTGTATATAGGGTTGATACGCGTTTGAATTGACTCAATGGTGCTTAACATCAGCAATGTGAATACAGCAATAACCAATATAAATTCCTCTAGTGCTGTGCTAATTTGTACAATTAGAATATGATCGAGTAAACAGAGAATTAACAAAAAAAATCCAAAATATGATACAAAATTATTGATCTTTCTTAAACTTTAAAAACAATCAATCTTATCAAAACTTACACATCAGACTGATTTTGTTCATATAAAGCTTTCATCTCCTCCAGAACTTGCCTGAGCACATCCTCCTAGAATATATAAATAATGAGATACATTTATTAATTCCCCCAATGCCAACTCTATCTGTATTATATCCTTAATTTATTTATATATAAAAAGCAATCAAGAGAGAGTCCTAGGTTCTGGGCCTTCCGGCTTTATTTTCTCCTTCCAGACCTGAGGCCTCCTCCACAAACATGCTTTGCCAGATCCTCAGTAAGGCCAAGAAACACCCAAGCTTGATACCTCTCTTTGTGCTTATTGGAGCTGGAAACACGGGAGCAGCACTAGATGTCATGCATCTGGCATTGTTTAATCCAGATGTTAGTTGGGACAGAAAGAATAACCCAAACCATGGAACAAACTAGGTCCCAATGAGCAATACAAGTTTTACTCAGTGACTGTGGATTACAGCAAATTGAAGAAAGAAGGCCCTGACTTCTAAATGAAATGTTTTCCCTTAAAGCTGCTTAGAATGAAGATCTTCCAGAAGCTAACCACACAATTTCCCACTTAACCAGGATATCTTTCTTCCCTTAAATGCACGGAATCATGTTGCTGTATCGTGTTGGGATTTACACTGAATAATAAATATCTGAAACTTGAAAAAAAAAAGTAATCAAGTCAATTCTGACCCATATTTATATGTCTCATCAAAAATTTATAGTCCTCCATAAACAATCAGCACAACTAAAGTAAATACTATTCACTGGCAGGGTGTGGGGGAGTCTTAAAATGTTCTTACCAAAAATCACAAAAGGAACAGTGCTTTGGTTTGTACTACACTAATTAAAAGGTCAAAGGAGTTTTCCCTAATATTTACTTTGACAAAACTTGTTTTCCCCTTAGAAAAATATACTTTAGAATTCTGAAATTCTTAAATGTTAAACACTAGGCTAATTAAGCATTTGAAAAAAAGTGACCCCATACATTGTTGTTAAGTGCCATCGAGTCGATTCTGACCCATAGCAACCCTGTATAGGGTTTCCAAGGAGCAGCTGGTGAGCTTCAACAACTCACCTTGCAGTTCAAACGACTTTGCAGTCTGACGCATTAGCCCACACCACCACACCAGGTCCAAAATATCTGTGGGCCCCACATTTAATGAATTCAACCAATAGTGTATTGAAAGTATTAGAATAATTAAGTGCTCAGAGCCATCCCTCAAAGGCTAAGAGGAACTGTAAAGTGCTATTTACACAGCATTTACATATTAGGTATTGCAAGTAATCTAAAGATGATTTAAAGACCATGGAAAGATGTGCATATTTTATACACAAATACACATTTTGTAAAAGCAACTTGAGCATCCCTGGATTTTGTATCCATGTGGGGCCTCAGAGTTTCGTGGAACCAACCCCCTCATGGATGCTGAAGAACTACTTTATATACACTAGCAAAAATTCCTTGGTACTACTGGTTCTGCTCCCGTAAAGATTTACAGCCTCAGAAACCCTGTACAGAGTCACTATGAGTTGGAACCAACTCTATAGCACATAACAGTAACACTGGTATAATTACAAAATCAACTACTGAACAATGTGCAAATACAAGAGACACTGGTCCTGATGGATGACGTGTAACTTTCTTTCATTAGATGGTTAAATAAAGACCATGATTATTAGAATTCAGTTAAATATTTCCCTTGTTTAACAAGCACTATTTTCTTTTTTCTTCAAATTTTTAAATTTTTTTATTGTGTGATGGTTTACATGGGGCAACATTAGTTTTACACTCATTCTATCATACATCATTTCATTGCCATAGTTATCATCCCATCCATGCATCATCACCCAACCAAAAGTTATACCCTGCAGGCCCCTTCCTCCCCCCACGGTCCTCAGCACACAGCTCCCTTCCCTCCCTGGATCTCAAGTCCTCAGCCATTCCATCTCTTCATGTCATCCTCTCTGTCTCCATCTCAGGCCTCACTACTTCTCTGGGTGGGGTCCCGATCTCTGTTCTTCTCCAGTGATGGTCCCCGGGGACTTCACTCCTAGACTGAAAGGTTAATCACACCCCTCCTTGCTATAAAATATCCACCTTTACCTTTCCAGTCCTCACATTCTGTCCTGATAACAATTATTCGCCCTTGCATCACGAGAGACCCATCCACATTTCTTTTCATCAGCCCTTCCTAGACAGGTTGGATATTACTCACTTGAGACTCCACCCTCCTCCTGCCCCTGTCGATCCAGGTTCCCTCTTGAAAGCTTGCAAGCTAGTCACTTCTTACCTTTGTATCCCTCCCCCTATTTTGGGTAGCCAATGTTCAAGTTGCCCATCCCTATACTGGACATATTGTAGCCCCTTTTTAGGTATTCCAATCAGTTCCAGGCAGAAGACGGACTTACAAGCTTTCTATGGTGGTATTTCTGGCTATTCCTCCCTCTACTCTCCCATGACTGTTTTATAATATAGTGCATGGAAAACCAAGGTTCAAGAGTCAGCCAAGCATCTCAACATTATTCCCCTCCTTTCCCCATTCCAACCATGTCCCAGTCTGTATCCCAGAGCCCTGTTGTTCCAAGGCTGTGCCTACATCATTTATTACCTCTGTCCCATTTAGCTCATTCCTACCTGTCTGTTCTCCCATCTGCTTTGTTCCTCCATTCCCCTCTCCCTACTTGTATATTGCCCCCCTCCCCAACACCCAAGCTATCCCATATCTATTCCATGCCCTGTGCTCCACCTTCCCCTCCGGTCCTTAACCCCACCCCTACGCCCTAGCATCCAGTTAAGCATCCACTTTAGTGGAATAGTATGGGTTCTTTTTCTTAGTCTTTTACAGTAGTGGTCCTATGCAGTATTTTTCCTTTTGTGATTGACTAATTTTACTCAACATAATGTTCTTAAGGTTCATCCATGTTAGGAAGTGGCATGCAGCTTCCTTGTTATTTTTCAATGTAGCATAGTACTCTATTAACAAGCACTATTTTAAACTTAAAACTGTGCAACTAATAGATCTGCTGGCATACAAAATCCAAATAATAAATAATTTCATAAAATATACACAAACTTTCAGGCTTAGATTTTTATCTCTAATGGGAATGACATTCTGTTCTGTGCCCCTACATTAGGTTATATGCCCTTAGAAGCCTAAGAAAAATTTCCTAGAGGTCCATTTAAACTATTACCAAAGTTCTATATATAAAAAGTGGATGATCATTTCAGTTTACTGAGCATAACATCTAGCCACAAAAGATTCTGTAATGGAAAAGATAAGAGTTGAGCTGTGTCCCCATGGAGTACCAGCTGATCATAGGGGTAGATTCTTGAAAGCCTGCGTGGGTAGTGGACCTGTTCACCCTCAGATCTGTTTTCTATCTCTTGCTTAGTTTGTGCACTCAACCTCACAGGTGAGTCTTCCAGGCTACTCAGTCACAAACAACCAAAGTAGAACAGGGATTGATTTTACAGCATCTGAGTCCTGGTGTGGTGCTGTAGGATAAGCACTGGACCACAAAGTAGGAGAAGCACTTAACAAGGTCTACCTCGGAGTCCTAGTATGAGCTGCAGGTTAATGCACTGGATTGCAAGGTTGGTTTGAACCACAAGGTCAGCGGTTCAAATTTACCAGATGCTCCTTGGAAACCCTATACAGGCTCACTATGAGTCGGCACAGACTCAATGACAACAAGGTGCACCTCAAGGAAAGCCCTGGCAGAGGAGCGATTAGCTGCTAACCCAAAGGTTGATAGATAGAAGCCACTGCTGCTCTGCAAGAAAACGATGTGGAAGTCTCTTCCCTCAAAACTTAAAGCCTTGGAAACTGTATGACACATCTCTACTCTGTTCTATAAGATAGCTATGAGTCAGAATCAACTGGACAGCAATGGGTTTGGTTTTAGTTTGGTTAAGACTGCCTCTGCCCAACCTCCCTCCCCCCAAAAAATGGTCTTAGTGGTAAACCAACACAGGTATCTTAAAATACTTTTTCGGTAAAAAATAACGTTAAACTCAGGAATGTAGCAGCTGGTTTTCAAGGCTACCCATGTGTGGACAGAAATGTCATTCTGCCTGTGGCTCCATGTTCTTACATATACCATGATACCTAAATTCTCTATCCTCAGTGTTGTTGCTGTCAGGTGCCATCGAGTCGGAACCGACTCATAGCGACCCCATGCACAGCAGAACGAAACAATGTCTGATCCTGGGCCAACTTCACTACTGCTGCCACACTTGACGCCATCAGTGATGCCACCTGGCCAATCCATCTCGTTGGGGGTCTTCCTCTTTGTAGAGCCATATATATGCACCTGTATTGAATTTTACACTGCTGTTTCCTAACTTTTTTAATGAGGTTAACTGTTCTGAAGTTGAAAAAATAGACTGGAATCTAGGAAACTGGTGATCAAAGGCTTTCAACATGCCCTGAGTTCACGAAGATCTCTCAATTTGACCCATAATTTCTCTTGACTAAGTTTTCTCATCTGTAAAATGATCTAGTTGGAGGGTTAGGTGCTCTTCAATTTTCAAAACAAAACTCATCACCTTCTCAAAAGACTCTTTTTCCTGAACTCACAAGTTACAAAAAGCCTTATTTATTCAGTTATCTATGAGAATCCTCCCTCTCATCTATTGCCCAACTCACCCCGTCCTAATTCTAAAAGTTACTAGTCCTGTTAGTTTCCATTCTCTAAAACTTCAACTCTTGATCTCAGTGCGCACAAACATGACAGAGCTTTAGCTCATCCACATTTCTCACTTGTTCTATTACAGTAGCCCACTAACTCCTTTCCCCATCTCCATTCAAATCCATTCTCTACACTGCTGCCAACAGTTACTCCAAAACATAAAAAGCATTCTGAGTTGCTGGGCCTGGGGGCTCAGGACCATAGTCTTAAGGGACACCAAGGTCAGTTGGCATAACACAGCCCACAAAGAACATCCTACATTTGTGAATAACAACTAAGTTCTTAAATGATCAGGAGTGGTCACCTAAGATGCGACTATTAGAGCTCTGGTAGCGTAGTGGTTACGAATCAGGCTGCGAACCTTAAGGTCAGCAGTTCGAAACTACCAGGCGCTCCGCGGGAGAAAGATGAGGCTTTCTACTCCCGTAAGGATTTACACCCTCGGAAACCCTGTACAGGGTCGCTATGGGTCGGAACTGACTCGACGGCACTTAACAACAACAACAACATGCAGAGGAAAGAAGAGTGATGAAAACTGAAGATGCTTGGAATCTATTAGTACCAATGGAAGACCAGTCTTCATGATCTTGAGGCTACAAAACTAGATGGTGTCACCCTCTCTCTTCTGCGCTGCCTACGGAAGAGGCGGCCATCTCCACCGGCATCATGGCTGCCCTTAGACCCCTGGTGAAGCCCAAGATTGTCAAAAAGTGGACCAAGAAGTTCATCCGGCACCAATCAGATTGTTATGTTAAAATTAAGCGGAACTGGCACAAGCCCAGAGGCATTGACAACAGGGTGCGGAGAAGATTTAAGGGCCAGATCTTAATGCCCAACATTGGTTACCGGAGCAACAAGAAGACAAAACACCTGCTGCCCAGTGGCTTTCGCAAGTTCCTGGTCCACAATGTCAAAGAGCTGGAGGTGTTGCTGATGTGAAACAAATCTTACTGTGCACAGATTGCTCACAACATCTCCTCCAAGAACCATAAGGCTATTGTGGAAAGAGCACCCCAGCTGGCCATCAGAGTCACCAATTCCAATGCCAGGCTGCGCAGTGAAGAAAATTAATAGACAGCCTGTTTTCGAGTTTTATTTGTGCTAAATAAAACCATAAAAGTGCTGCCATCTGGAAAAAAAAACACCAACTAGATGGTATCTGGCTACCACTACAAACTATTCTGACAGGGCTCACATTAGAAGACCCTGGATAGACTGGGGAGGAAACGTGGTAGAAAACTCTAAATTATGAAAAAGACAAGGCTTACTTGTCAGAAAGAGACTGGAAAAATCCGAAACTATGGCCTTTGGAACTGAACTCACCTTCGTGGCTCATTTCAGCCTTGCAGTAAATCGGTATAAAAATGGGGCGAGAGGAGATACAATAATACTAGTAAGATATGCTTACTTGGAATGGACACCCATTCAAGATCAAAAGGGTAGACTTTAATTAAGGACAAAGTCCAGAAAGTTTGAAAAGGAAAGTGGAATGGAAGCAAAAATCACAGAGAGGAAGTGGGATAACTGATGCTACATGGAAGGGATTGTAATGATTGAAATGAAATGATGTGTAAGATTTGTTGAATGTAAAACTGATGATCTGTCCTTCACTCAATTCACAATAACAAGTTTTTAAAAATCTGCTAGCAGAAAAACAAATTTTAAAAATCCTATTACTTCCTGGCCAGTTTCCAAATGCCTTAGGAACAAATGACTTACTTTTCTAGGCCTAGAACCCACCACTGGAGGTAAATACTGTTAACTGTTAGTAGAGGGAAAGGATAGTTAGTAACCATTGAAATGAAGCAAAGTATATGACTTGTTGAATGTAAAACTGATGATCTGCTCTGTAAACCTCCGCTCAGTTCATAATAAAAAGTTGATGATTGGCTCTGTAAACCTTCACTCAATTCATAATAAAAGGTTAAAATTTAAAAAATCCTAAACAGGAAATGTTGCATTACATTATTAATGCATACCAAGCTTCCTACGGGAGCTCTGGTAGTGGTTACAAATCAGGCTGCGAACCGCAAGGTCAGCAGTTCGAAACTACCAGCTGTTCCGTGGCAGAAAGATGAGGCTTTCTGCTCCCGTAAAGATTTATAGCCTTGGAAACCCTGTACAGGGTAGTTATGGGTCAGAACCGACTCAACAGCACATAACAACAACCAAGCTTCCTGGCCTCAATCTCAAAGTGTCCCTTTAAACTTAAATGAATGAATGCTTGATCAAATGGAGCAAAATGGAAGTTGAAAGGATTGATCCCATGTTATGCTGGTTGGCTGCCTTGGAACTTAAAAGACTGCTCAGTCAAGGGCTCAGGCAAGGAAGTAGATTCTTTTTGGTCACCCTTTGCAGTTGTGATCATGAGTCTTTAAATCAACCACTGTATCATGGTGTGGCACCACAAGGTTTGAACCACAAGGTCGGCAGTTCAAACTCACCAGCTGCTCCTCAGACACCCTATACAGAGTCCCTATGAATTGAAACCAACTCATCAGCACTTAACAACAATCCTTTAGTTAGATGTTCCCCACCCCCTTCTCAATGGAGACTCATCTTTCTAGGCAAGGCTCAAATGCAGCCCCCCTCTAACCTCCTGCTCTAGCTCACAGCAGCATTTTTCCTTTAGGTAGGCTCCTTGTCTATGAATCGCTGAGTGAATTATCATGTTACATTATATTCACCTGTTTTATTGCTCCTACCATCCACCCCCCACATCCACATAGTGGCTGCCCTACCAGAGTACAGCAGACTCTTGAGTCACACTGCCAGGGTTCAAATGCTAGTTCTATTCTTTGCCAGCTGTCATCACGGGCAAGTTACTTAATCTAGTCTCCCTCTGTATCTCTGGGAAAAAACAAGGTTAGACCTCAAAGGATTATGAGAAGAAACAATGTTGGTTAAGTGCTTAGCACCATAATTCCCAGCCGTTGTCTTGGCAGTAGAAAAATAATCATGATAGCAGTTATTATAAATAAACCCACAGCCATCCGATCAAATCCGACTCTATGGATAGATTCCAGGCTGTAAATCTTTGCTGTGGCAGAAAGCTTCTCTAAACGGCTGAAAGAGGTGGTTTTCTACCCGGTAAAGATTCGTTATCAGGCAACCATTAAATGTTTTGTTTAAAAACAACAACAGTTGTTGCTAAATGCCATGGAATCGGTACTGCCTCGTAGCGAACCTATATAGGGTTTCCGAGCTGAAGCTTCTTTGCAGAAACAAGAGTATCCTCTTTCTCTTGCGGAGCGGCTCGTGGGCGGCACGCGCCGACCTTGAGAAACACTACAGGAGATACATTCGTGACAAACAAATCGCAAAGTTGCATAAGTAAATATTTCCCTGTTGCTTCTTTACGCGTATTTTGTAATGTTGTTCCAGAATTTCCGTTGCAGACCTTGGAGCTGAGCGGCGGGAAGGTAAACCCGTCAGAGGAATTATTGGAAAAACTTGATGAAACCGACCCGCCCAGAGGCCGCCAACCCCGAAATTCGCTTTTCGGTCCATCCTTCGACACAGCCTATCCAACTCTACTACACCGTCCCCCCTCCCTCGCCATCTCACATTAAAGGCGGGCAGCTGTCCTTCCGACGTGTGGTGCAGCTCGCGGACCAGTTCCGTTGCCTTTTCACAGAACATAGCGGATGCACCCAGTCCCGCAGCCTCGTCAACCGCCGGGTCTCAAGTTAAACCGTAGTCAGACTCTCGGTAACCTAAATCCCACCGCTTCCCTAGCCTCAGCTCTTGTTTTAGCGCCAAACAGACCCAACCAATGGGGATGTAGTGCGGACGGCCTATGGAGGCTGCAAAGGGACAATTCCTTTCGCAGCGTAGCCGTACTATAGTAGGAACTTTCGCCTGAGCCCTTAATTGTTATTGTTGCTAGGTGTCATCGAGCCGGTACGGACTCGACTCATAGCGACCCTATGCACAACGCAACGAATAACTGCACGGTCCTGGGCCAGCCTCACAATTGTTGCCACGCTTGAACCCATTGATGCTTCCACTTTGCCATCTCGCTGGGGGTCTTCCTCTTTTTCTCTGATCCTCCACCTTACCAAACATGGTATCCTTCTCCAGTGACTGGTCCCTCCTGACAATATGTCCGAAGTATGAGAGCAGTTTGGCCAAACTGGCCTCCAAGGAGCACTCTGTCTGCACTTCTTCCAACACAGATTGGTGTGTTCTTTTGGCAGCCCATGCATGGTACTTTGGATATTCTCCTTCAACATCAGCCCTTAGCTAAGCAGACTCTTTTTTGAGTTCCAATCTGGCCGCTGCAGAAGTTTTGCTACCAGCACAGCATGAGATAAATCCCTTCACTCCCCCCCCCCCCCCCACCCCCCCGCCCAATTTGACCAAGCATTCATTTTTCATTTAGGTTCAAAGGAACAGTTTGAGATTGAGGCCAGGAAACTTGGTGTGCATTTATATCATGATGGAGCGTTTCCTGTTCCATTTGTTTTTGTTTTTCTAACTTTTTATTATGAATTAAGTGAAGGTTTACAGAGCGGATCATCAGTTTTACATTCAACAAAGCATATACTTTGCTTCATTATAATGGTTATAATCCCTTCCAGGTACCAAGAGTTAACAGTATTTAACTGTATTCATTCTATTGCATTCCTCCCTGGATATCCCCTTATCCTCATTTGTTGGCCTCCCTCATGTATATTGCCTGCCTGGTCAGCCATATTAACCTAGATCTGCCTCTAAACTAATGGTTAGGAGTAGGAAGCCGGACTGCTAACCTCAAGGTCAGCAGTTGGAAACTACCAGTGGTTCTGTAGTAGAAAGATGAAGCTTTCTGCTCCCCTAAAGATTTACAGCCTCAGGGTTGGTCGCTAAGAGCGGAAACCTACTCCTCTGCACACCACCACTACCTCTAACCCATGAATAATTATCCCTCTCCCTTCAACTGCCCTCACCCTCCACCCCAACCATCACAGATTGCTTCTTTTATCAAGAAAACCTTTTCTTGACATGTTACTTTTGTCTCATAAAATATTTGTCCTTTTGTGATTGACTAATTTCACATAATGACCTCCAGGTTCAGCCATGTTGTGAGGCATTTCACAGATTCTTTGTTATTCTTCGATTTTGCATAGTATTCCATTGTATGTACCAGTTTGTTTAACCATTTTTCTGTTGATAGACATTTAGGCTATCTTCATCTTTTTGATATGTTGCTTTTAGACAGCACTTAGGAAGATCCTGGTTTTTAAAAATCCATTGGGGGCGGGAGGGGGAAGTGTAGGAGGCGGATTTCTGGGATATACCCTTTGGTTGGTTGATGATGCATGAGGGGATTGGAACCACGGCAATGAGATGATATATGATGGAATGAATGTAAGACTAAGGTTCTCCCATGTAAACTATCATATAATTCACAATAAAACATTATTTTTTAAAAATCCGTTCTGCTCTCTCTGACTCTTGATTGGTGCAGTTCATCCATTTACATTTAGTGTAATTATCAATAGGCATGAATTGATGCTGTCCGGTGTTTTTTATGGTGCTCCTTGGTTTTGTTCCACATAATTTCCTGTTCATTTTGTGTGTTTTCTTTGCATTTTCATTTCTGTTGTGTTAATGTTTACAAATCTTCCTGATTTCCTTTTTTTTTTTTTTTTTTTTGATGTGCAGTTGTATTCATTTTCTTCGAGGTTACTCACAAGGTTGGCAGTTCAAGCTCACCAACTGCTTCTCAGAAATCCTATACATGATTGCTATGGGTGGGAACTGACTCAATGGCACTTAACAATAACAACAACCCTGTAATTTATTAATTTTTTCCCTTACAAGTAGTCTAAAAAAAAGTAGTCTTGAAATTTACTTGACTTCCTCACCATTTGGAAGTTCCCTATCCACACTATTGCCTCCTTTTGCTTTGTAGATGACTTCATTATACATTGACATCTCTGGTTCCCTGTTTTCAGTCTTGTAGGATTGTTTAACTTTAAATACTTGTACATCTGGATTGAGTTCTGGATGATGTTATCCTGTTTAGTTTGCAGTGTAGGTGTTTCTATAGACAGTAAAGAAAAAACTAACTTTTATTGGGTACCTTCTAACTTTTACAGTTATCTATAAAAGTGATTATTAAGACTCTTGGTACAGACTAAGAAACAGCTCTTAAAGCAATAGAATCAAAATTTTCACTTTCAACTCCACAACCACCATTTAATTTTTAAATAGTTATTTAAAATCTTTGTAAAATATCCCTTGTCATCAGATCTACCAAAACAAACCAAACCAATGCCTCCTGCTATACTATAGTCTGACTCTATATAACAAACCAAACCAATGCCTCCTGCTATACTATAGTCTGACTCTATATAACAGAATGACCCTATCTAACAAAGTAGAATTGCAACTCATTAGGTCTACAGAGATGAGGGGGGGGAAATGCTAGATTAACATTGAGAACTCTTTGAAGTTTTAGGCACTGAGCTGCTACCTGAAAGTTCAGCTGCTTGAATGGATCAGCTAACACAGGGGTGAAAGCAGTGGTAGTTTGCCCCCATAAAATCACAGCCTGAAACCCTGCTTCTCTGTAAAGATTGTTTCTGTTGCTGCTGCTGCTTCTGCTGTGAAGTGCCATCAAGTCGGTTCTGAGCCACAGTGACCCTGTATAGAGTTTCTGAGGAGAAGCTGATGAGCTTGAACCAACAACCTTGCAGTTCAAACGGCTTTGCAGTCTGGCACATTAACCCACAGCACCACACCAGGACTCTCTTAGTGTTGCTTCTTGTTGTTGTTAAGGGCCGTCGAGTCGGTTCCGACCCATAGCAACCCTGTACAGGGGTTTCGAGGCTGTAAATCTTTACAGGAGCAGAACGCCTAATCTTTCTCCCATGGAGTGGCTGGTAGTTTCGAACTGCTGGCCTTAAGGTTCATAGCTCGATTCGTAACCACTACGCTACCAGAGCTCCTTAAGTGACTCTAAATCAGTATCAATTCATAGTGACCCTGAATAGAGCTTCCAATGATTGGCTGGTGGGTTTGAACCACAAACCTTTCAGTTAGCAATCCAGTGCTTATCCTACAGTGCCGCTCCGCTCCAGGACACCTTGAAATCTGGTAGGGCAGTTACACTCTGTTCTATGGGATCACTATGAGTTGGAATCCACTATACTTGGCAAAGTTGGTTGCCTGTATGTTTGTTTGTTTTTATTTCATATTAACATGAATTCATGTGTTATCTTGTGTAGCTAATCTGAGGAAATTTTCATAACCACATAGAAACAAAGGTAGGGATCATTGCTATAGAAACATACTTAATTTGGCTGTTTTAAAAATAGCAATATTATTTGGATTCATTTAAGTTAACCCTAGAAGCAATGTTGCTCTTTTCCAAATATAGATACGATACATATGTGATCTGAGGATGGTCATGGTAACTGTTCTTAAGTGTCCTTGAATCGCATCTGACTCATAGTGTTGCCAAACTGAAATGAGGGCTTGCTGCCTGTCACTGTAGTCAATCACAGAGTCGGGAGAGAGCCAATCCAACCTTTATTAGCAGAAAGCCTGCAGTCTGGAGGATGGAAAGAAAAGTTTCTCAAGACCGTTCCATCTATTATGAAGAGTGGGCACATTATATAGGATAAATTGCATTTGGATGTACACTTAATCTAGTTTAACTTTAAAATAGCATAAACAATAAACAATGAAAAAGAGACAATAAACTTTTCCAAACATTCTGTCTTTAGGGAAAGGGGAACCAACAGGCAATAATCCTTCTCAAACATTCCATCATTTTAGAAAGGAGAAACAAACAGGCAACAATCTTTCTCAAACATTCCATCTTTTGCTGATCTTTAAACTAACTGTAATGCCTAGGAGCAGAGGTCCCTGGGACCATCAAGGGAGAAGAGCGGAGAGCGGGACCCTACTCAGAGAAGCAGTGATGCCTGAGATGGAGGCAGAGACGATGACGTGGAGAAATGGAACAGTTGGGGACTTTAGACACAGAGAGGGAGAAAGGCTGTGTGCTGATGACAGGGGGTGGGGGTTGGAGGTGGGGGGGGCAGGCTTGCAGGGTATACCCTTTGGTTGGTTGATGATGCTTGGAGGGGATTGTAACCATAGCAATGAAACTATATGCGATAGATGAATGTAAAACTAATGTTCTCCCATGTAAACTATCACATAATTCACAATAAAACATTGAAGAAAAAACAAAAAAACTAACTGTAACACCTAATGACTAACCGACTCGATTTTGTTTAGGTCAGTAGACCCATGCTATCATTAGTACCAGGAATAGGGTTCCTGAGGAGCAGCTGGTGGGTTTGAACTAACCTTGGTTAGCATCATTGCTTATCCTATAGCACCACACCAGGACTCCAGGACATGGGAATAGTTTATTTTAAAAATAAAGTCTCAGAATTTTCTTCATATGCTGAATGACATTTCCTTTTCAGTCCTACAATAATGAATAACTTAGCTAAATGTTTTTTTTTTTTTGAAAAGTGCTGCAGGATTGTGGTCCAAAGACCAGTCAGTATTCAATTCCTTTTCTACTATAAGCATTTTTCATTTAGGCACCTAATGTCCATGAAACTCAATTCCTTACCTGTAAAAGAGGATTATCTTACAGGTAAAACAAGCTCTAGGGTGGTGATGATTCAATAATTAATTTAGTAAATATTTATGAAGTGTCAACTATGTGTAGGCATTATTTTAGAAACTGAGCAAAAGCAGTAGAAAAAGTCCTTGGTCTCAGAGTACACACTGTAGTATGGGAAAACAGCAACATACAGAAAAATTCATGACAGATATAGGCATTAGTGCACTGAAATGGACTGTTGTTGGTCCCTTGAATCAGACAATCATAAGGTTTACTATTCCAGGAACAAAAAATTCAAGAGTAATGTCGTAGTATTCATCATCAAAAAGAACATTTTAAGATATATACTGAAGTACAATGCTGTCTGTGATAGGATCATATCCATATATCTACAAGGAAAACTAGTTAATATCACTGTTAATTAAATATATGCACCAGCCATTAAAGCTATTGATGATGAAAGAATTGAAGTATTCTTCCAACTTCCTCATAGTAGATTACCAGCTGGGCTGCTAACCACAAGGTCAGTTCTTGGAATCAACCAGTTGCTCCATGGAAGAAAGCGCTGGCTTTCCGCTCCCGTAAAGATTTACAGCCTAAGAAACCAAATAAATGGTCACTATAAGTTGACCCCCCCAAAAAAAAAAATCCTCACCACTGGACCAATGAACAACATTCTTATCAATAGAGATTTTTTTTTGCCATGGGCTGCCAAAAGAACCAATAGATTCGTTTTGGAAGAAGTGCAGCCAGAGTGCACCTTAAAGGCCAAGATGGCCAAACTTCGTCCCTCATACTTTGGACATATTGTCAGGAGGGAACAATCTCTGGAGAAGGATATCATGTTTGGTAAGATGGAGGGTCAGAGAAAAAGAGGAAGACCCCCAAAGAGATGGATTGGCCAGGTGGCAGCATCGATGGACTTAACTGTGGCAACAGTAGTGAGGTTGACCCAGGATCGGGCAGTGTTTCGTTCTGCTATGAGTCTGTGCCGCCTGGATGGCACCTAACAACAAAACAACAACAACCTTTCTCTTAAGAAGCTCTGGTTGTACAGTGGTTACAAATCGGGCTGCTACCCTCAGGGTCAGCAGTTTGAAACTACCAGTTGTTCCGGGAGAAAGATGATCGCTATGAGTCGGAACCGACTCCACAGCACATAACCACCCCCACTTTCTCTTGATGTTTTTGTAAACATTTATATAAGAACATTTCCAGGATTTATCTTGACTGGGTTTCCATTGAGAAATGGGAGCAGAGGGACAGCCCCTGTGCTCGCTCCTCCTCTGCTTTCAGGCGCAGCTAGTGATCAGGATGCGTTCGCTCAGGACACGAGTGGAAAACCCTCTACTGAGTTAGTGGTCACTCAGTTCAGCAAGACTTTACAACTGCTCGACCTTGCCATTATGGTGACGCGCAAACATTGCTTCGCACGCCTTTCTCAAAGATGGCTGCGGATGTCGCCGGATGAAGGGCGCGCTTCCGGAGAAACTAAGGAGGGGGCAGGCCTGAAGGAGGGGCTGACAAGAGTACGGCGCTGATTGGTTGGCCCCGTTGGCCGGGCTTGGAGCTAGTCCGTAGCAGGGCTCCGAGGCCTGGGCAGAGATGTAAGGGGCTCCGGGACCTAGGTTACGGCGGCAATTTCAGGCCGTGGAGACTCCTGCGGGAGCGTTGCAGGACGGCGGGCGAGGTCAGCTGGCGCCCTCGGCGGCCGGCATTGTCGGGCGCGGGATGAGGAAACGTACCGAGCCGGTCACCTTGGAGCATGAGCGCTGCGTTGCCTCGGGTTCTTCTTCCTTAGGCTCGGCCGCCGCTGCATTGGACGCCGATTGCCGCTTGAAGCAGAATCTGCGTCTGGCAGGCAAGGGGCCTGCTGAGCCGCGCTGTGCCGCCGAAGCGGGCATGAAGCGGGCGCTGGGCAGGTGAGACGTCGCAGACAGGGGCAGAGGGTCGGGGACCCTTCGCCCCTCACCTGGCTCCCGGGCCTCCACACCCTCTTTAAGTTATGTTTAAGTTATGAACCTGCGGGAGCACCTCTCACCTCTATCCTGGTGTTCTCTTTCAACCCATCTCCCTTTTATACCTAGCTGGCAGGCGCAGTCCTTGTGCAACCCCCAAGATTCTCACTCCCTCTCCAGTTACTTGTGCATAGGAGCATCCCGTTTACTCTCCCGTCCCCTCCGTCAGCACTCGCAACTCAACTCTACAACCCTACTCTTTTCCAAGTGAGACCTTGGGGACCCATTTTGTGGCAGGGCTGGATGAGAGATCTTCCTAGGGGATTGGATCAGCTGGGATATCACAATGAACAGGAGAGAAGAAGGGAGGGGATTAGGAATCCCTGGGAGTCCCCTGGACGCGGAACATGTAAGAGATGCTATCTGAAGTGGTGGCCTCAGAGCCAGAAAGTACTGGCTTGTTTCTGGCTCTCTGCATTTGGACCCTAATCAGAGTGCGTGAATGAGCGCCACTCAGATTTGATCAGTGTGCGTAAGCTTGCTAGCAACTCTATTTCTTAGTTCGATGATTCTTGTTCTCGAGTAATCAGTTGTCAGAAATGGAATTCGTTGAACCTTTGGGGAAGGGTTATATGGCCCATGGTGCCAACGGAAAGGAAAGGCGCATGGCATCTTCATTTTCTCTGCAGGGGCTGAAACTTGTGTGATGTGCAGATGGCTGGTGGTGCCAATTAGTCCCAAGGACTTAGTCCATGAAGGGAATTGCCTGAAAGCCCAGAAGTCATTCCACTATTTGTGTTCTTCCATTAGATAGGAGATGGATGCATTAACGTAAAACTGACTTCAGAATGGAAGCACTGGGGACACAGTGGTTAAAGGACTAGGCTGCTAACTAAAAAGTTGGCAGACCAAGCCCACCAGCTGCTCTGTGGGAGCAAAGTGTGGTGGTGGTTGTATGTCGTGGAGTGTTTCGACTCCTAGCTAGCCTGCATAGGGGTTTCCGAGACTTAAAATGTTTTGCAGGAGCAGAATGCCTCCTTGTTCTCCCTCGGAGCGGCTGGTGGGCTCGAAAAGCTGACCTTGTAGTGCGCAGCCTTAGAAACCCTTTGACCACTTTGTCCTCTTTGACCACTCCTTTACATGATATTGTCATAGCCAAACAGTCTGTCTTTTTCCTCTTCTGGTCTTTCTTTCAATAAGTATCTTCTGCCCCTTTAGCCATTCCTGATTGGTCTGCATGTCGTTTCAAGTGGGAATATCCTACCTCCATATGTTCTGGGTGGGCCTCAGGATTCCCCTCCATACTCCACAAAGGCTTAGCAAGAAACCTATTTCCCTGAGTAAATTATAGCACGCTTTTAGATAATCCAATCGGTTATAGACTAAAGATGGGTTTATAAACTATCTGTAGCCATATTTTCAAAACATTACTTTTTATTCCACTTAAATGTCTATGTTACAGTAGCAGGCAGAGGAAACCAATATTCACAAAGTAATCAAGCACCTTAACATTATCTTACCATTTTTATCCACTAAGACTATGTCTCAATCCCTATATCATAGAGCCCAGTCGTTCCAGGGCTGTGCATACATCACAATCTACCTGTAGCCCACTTAACCCATGCATATGTCTCCAAGTCTTCCCTTATCATCCGCTTTCATTTACCCTCTTCCTCTTTCTTGTTCTCTCTCCCCCTCCTTTTTATTGTTCTTCCTGTCACTGAGCTATATCATGCATCTATCCCCTAACCTGTGAGTTTCCCTCCACTCCCTCCCACCCCTGGTAACTGTCAAAGAATTATTCTTTTAGTATGGAAATCTCTTCTTAAGCTTTAACTGTAATGGTCTTATGTAATATGTGTCCCTTTGTGCCTGACTAATTTCACTTAGCATTATGTCCTCAAGGTTCATCCGTGTTATGAGGGGTTTTCAAGCTTCATCATTATTCTTCAAGGTAGCATAGTATTCCATTGTGTGTATGTATCCAAGTTTATCCATTCTTCTGTTGATGGGCACTTAAGCTATCTCCATCATTTTGCTATTATCAATAGTGAGGTGATGAACATTGGTGTACCTATATCTACTTCTGTCTGGTTCATATTACTTGTGAAAATGTAACAAGTAGAGGAATTGCTGGATCGTAAGCTATTTCTATTTCCAACTTTCTGAGGACACACCAGACCGTTTCTTAAGAGTGGTTTAACCATTTTACAGCCCCACCAGCAATGTAGGAGGGTCCCAGTCTCTACATCCTCACCATTATTTGTTGTCCTCTGTTTTTTCAAACTTCCCTGTTACTTCTGGTGTGAGATGATCTCATTGTTGTGTTGATTTGCATGTCTCTAATGGCTGGTGATTGTGAACATTTCTTCATATGTTTGTTGGCTGTCCGAATGTCTTCCTTGTTGAAGTGTCTGTTCATGTTCTGTGCCCATTTTTTAATTGGATTAGTTGTCTTTTTTTTTTTCAGAGGTGTTGTAGTTTCCTATAAATTTTAGAGATTAGGCCTTGTCTGATACGTTGTTGCAAAAAAATTTTTTCCCAATCTGTGGGCTGCCTTTTTACTGTTTTGTTGAAATCTTCTGATGAACTTAAGTTCTGATTTTCATTGTGTCCATATCATTTTTTTTATCCTCTATTGTTTGTATGTTTTTGTTTTGTTTTTTTTGCCATGTTTGATAGTCTCTGTATATGATTTATTAGAGCCCGTAAATTTGTCCCTATGTTTTCATTGATGATCTTTATAGTTATGGGGTTTATATTCATATCTTTAATCCATGTTGAGTTAGTTTTTGTGTATATGGTGTGAGACATAGGTATTGTTTCATTGTTTTGCAAATTGATTACCAGTTTTGTCAGCACCATTTGTTGAAGAGACTATTTCTTTCCTTTTTAACATTTTGCCTCTTTGTCAAAGATAAGTTGACTGTATGTAGCTGGATTTACTTCTGGGTTCTCAACCTATGTATCTTTCATTGTGTCTATATCAGGCTGTTTTGACCACTGTGTCTGTGTAGTAAATTTTGAAATCAGCAAGTGAGAGGCCTAACTTTGTTCTTCTTCCTAAGCAGTGCTTTGCTTATCTGAGGTCTCTTTCCCATCCATATCAAGTTTGTGATTTTTTTTCCCCACCTCTTTAAAGAATGTTGTTGGAATCTGGTTTATGATTGAGTCATATCTGTAAATTGCTTTGGGTACTATTTACATTTTCACAATGTTAAGCCTTCCTGCCCATCAGCATGGTATCTTCTTCCATTTTTGTAAGCCTCTTTTGGTTTCTTATAGTGGCACTTTGTAGTTTTCTTTGCATAGTTAGATTTATTCCTAAACATTTCATCCTTTGCGTGGCTATTGTAAATTGTTTTGTTTTCCAAATTTCCTTTTCAGAGCTGTCTTTGTTAGTATAGAGTAATCCTATTGAATTTTTTTTTTTTTTTAAATTCTACTGATTTTTACGTGTTGATCTTGTACTCTGCCACTTTGCTGAATTTTCCAGTGAGTTCCTGTAGTTTTTTTACTTAATCTTTGGGATTTTCCATGTATAGAATCATATCATCTGCAAATAGCATTTTGCTTCTTCTTTGCCAATTTGGATGATTTTAATTTCCCTCTGTGCTTTCTGGCTAAGACTTCCAACATAGTATTGTATAGGAGCTATGATAAAGGGCTTTCTTACTTGGTTTCTGTTCCCAAAGGGAGTGCTTTCAGTTTCTATTCATTGAGAGTGGTGTTGGCTGTTAGTTTTGTATATATGTTTCTAATTGTGTTGAGGAATGTCCCTTCAATTCTAACTTAGTTGAGAGTTTTATCAGGAATGGGTGTTGGATTTTGTCAAATTCCTTTTCTGCATTAATCGATATAATTATATGGTTCTTCTCCCTTTTTTTATTATATGGTGGATTATGTTGATTGTTTTTCTAATACTGAACCATTCTTGCATCCCTGGTATGAATCCTCTTTAGTCATGATTGTTATTTTTTTTTGATACATTGTTGAATTTTATTGGCTAGAATTTTGTTGAGAATTTTAACGCCTATATTCATGGGGAATTTGTTGTTGTTGTTAAGTGCCATTGAGTCAGTTCCGACCCATAGCAACCCTGTATAGGATTTCCAAGGAGTGGCTGGTGAGCTTGAACCACCAACTTTGTGGTTCAAACGGTCTCTGCAGCCCTCTGCATTAGCCCACAGCACCACACCAGGGGACTTCTCATGAGGTTTATTGGTGTATAATTTTCTTCCCTGGTTTTGGCATTAGGATTATACTTGTTTTGGACATTTTTTAGTTGGTAGTTTTTTGATGACCTGATCAATTTCTTCTTTTGTTATAGGTCTGTTCAAGTTTTCTACTTCACTCTGTGTAAGTTTAGATAGGTTGTGTTTTTCTAAAAATATATTCGTTTCCTCTATATTTTCAAAAATTTTTTTAGCATAGTTTTCATAGTATTCTGGTATCCCTTTTATTTTCATTGGTTTTGTTGTGACGTCATGCATGTACTTTCTTATGCATGCTATTTGTATCTCCTCCCTCTTTTCTTTTGTTAGATTTGCCAGTGGTTTGTCAATTTTATTAATCTTTTCATAGAACCAGCTTCTTGTCATATTTACATAATTTTTCTGCTTTCTAGCTCATTTATTTCTGCGCTAATCTTTATCCTCTCTTTTCTCATTGCTTTTGTTTTCTCACAGTGGTTTGTTGTGTTTTTGTTGTCATTTGTTTCTAGAAAATTTTAAATTTTACTTTATAATTGTTCTCCTACCCAGTAGTTTTTAAGAGGGGTGTTATTCCATTTACATGTACTTGATTTTATTTCATTGATCTTCCTATTATTGATTTCCAATTTTATAGCACTGTGATCTGGGAAGATGCTTTGTAGTATTTTAATATATTAAAAATTTGTGGAGACTTGCTTTTTGGTAGCCTAATACGTTTGTTCTGGAGAATCTTCTATGTTCATTGGAAAAGAAAGTGTATTGTGATGTTGGGTTGAGTGCTTTGTACAAATTTATGAGGTAAAGTTGATTGATTGTATTGTTTAGTTTCTCTGTGTCTTTGTTGAATTTCTTTCAAGTTGTTTTGTCCTTTTTTTTAAAGTGGTGCATTAAATTCTGGTGGTGGTGGTGGTTATGTGCTGTGGAGTTGGTTCAGACTCATAGCAACTCTGTACCGGGTTTCTGAGGTTATAAATCTTTATGAGAGCAGAAAGCCTCATCTTTTTCCCGTGGAACAGCTGGTAGTTTTGAGTTGTCTATTTCTTTTTTCAAGTCTATTATTGTTAGATACCATCGAGTTGGTACTGACTCATAGTGACCCTATGAACAACAGAATGAAACAATGCCTGGTCCTAGGCCAATGTCACAATCATTGCTACACCTGAGCCCATTGCTGCTGCCACTGTGCCAGTCCATCTCGATGGGAGTCTTCTTCTTTTTCTCTGATGTCCACTTTATCAAACATGATATCCTTCTCCAATGACTGGTCCATCCTTATAATATGTCTGAAGTATAAGGATGAAGTCTGGCCATCCTGGCTTCCAAGGAACACTCTGGCTGTACTTCTTCCAACATGGATCTGTTTGTTCTTTTGGCAGTCCATGATACTTTCAGTGTTCTCCTCCAACACCATAACTCAGATGCATCAGTTCTTCTGTGGTCTTCCTTATTCATTGTCCAACTCAGGCATCCCTCCCACAGCATTCTGTGCTTCACATCTGAGTTCGTTAACTCATTGCAGTTGCCCCACAGAACTCATACACAATACTCACAGTTATGGGGTTTATTAAGGAAGCTAACAGGAAACATTTCAGGTCTGTAAACAACTCAAAATGCAGCAGTTCTCCAGTCAGGAGAATGTCTCTTCTCTGCCATACTGCAGGCATGCCTTGCTCTTGCTTTCAGCCTCTCAGTCATGTGCCCTTTCAACCGCTTCCCTGCTTGGGCAAGTATAACAAAGCTCCTTTAGCCAGTCTTTAAATACCCAAAGGACACATTCTGCAAGCCAGACACCTGCCCAGAGGCACTCAGCTTTATTTGATCCATGGGCAGGGAAGCCCGCGCCTGCGCTGACTCTCCATATCACTGCCTCTCCTGTCACCACTGATTCAGGTAGGGACTTTTCTCATGACTCTTCTTTCTTGATGGTCCTGGGATCATCTGTTTCTGTTGAGATGGCAACTCTAAACCTAGTAGGATGACAAAACTATTTGCATGGACCACCCAATCATTTGGTGGGAGTTAAGAAGCTTTTTGGATAGAAAAGCCATATCAAGTATATTCACATTACTACAGGTCACCCCCTGGCTTTTCTAGCTGTTGGCTTCCATGCATGGAGGATTAACTTCCCCCTTCTTTCAGTCACATCTTCTACAACTGCACTTTTTAAAGTCACAGCCCTGTTAACAATTACTCACAATTGAATCATAAAATCCTATCAGCATCCCCCTACCCTTTCTTCCCCACATCCATGTGGAAAAGATGAAACTGTTCAGTGGGATTCTTCCTTGTGTCCCCCTCATTCTGAGACTAACCACACTCTTTGTTAAATTAGTGAGGCCATATCACTGGAGGGTGTGTCCAAAACCCAATCTCTTTGGAGTCCTTTTCCAACTTTTGTAGCCCCAGTGTTGCTTGGTTTCTTTACAGTCTTCACGTGGCATCTGTCTGCCTCTTCTTTATGCTTGCTTTTGTGTCTAAGTTTTTCCAGGTAGGGAATCGCACATTCTACTAACTACTTTTCTTTCATTTTCTAAGAGGCTTCCTGTTTCAGATGGTGTCAGTGTGAGGAAAGATTTAGAAGATTAGAACTCTTAAGATTGTAAAGTTGTAGGCAGAGAAGAGGTATCATAAAAGGAAAATACACAAAACTCAGGAGTGCTAGCATGTATGGTTTATTTTTGAAGCTTGAAAGAAGTTCCTGTGAACTTTAGGGTAAATATCAGATTTGTGAG
The DNA here is from genome assembly GCF_000296735.1 of Chrysochloris asiatica. Classification (NCBI taxonomy): domain Eukaryota; kingdom Metazoa; phylum Chordata; class Mammalia; order Afrosoricida; family Chrysochloridae; genus Chrysochloris; species Chrysochloris asiatica. Next base: position 16,399,057 of record NW_006408557.1, on the reverse strand, counting down.
ATCTTCACACAAAGTTCATGTATATTGACTGAGTTCTTCATAATGGGATGATGTCTTAGTTACCTAGCACTACTGTAAGAGAAATGCCACAAATGGATGCCTTTAAAGAACAGAAATTTATTTTCTCACAGTTCAGGAGGCTAGAAGTCCAAATTCAGGGTTCTGGCTCAGGGGGAGGGTCTCTGTCAGCTTGGGGGCTAAGATCCTTGCCTTTTCCAACTTGTGTAGCCCCAGTGTTCCTTGGTTTCTTTACAGTCTTCATGTGGCATCTGTCTGCCTCTCCTTTATGCTTGGGTCTGTGCCTGGTCTGCTCTTTTTATAATGCAGAAAGAGATTGGGTTTAGACACACCCTCCAGTGATAGGGCCTCATTAATTTAACAAAGAAAACAGTTTCCAAACTGTATATTCACAAGTAGTGGGATTAGGATTCCAATAGGTATTTTGGAAAAACACAATTCAGTCCATAGCAGAGGGTATGGGTAAGAGCATTCAGAGTTGAAGCAGGCCATTTTAATGCAGTATTCCTTCAGATCTCTAAATAGGTTATAAGGCTTAACTTTTCACTGCTTTCTTTTCTTAAAGTGTGCAATATACTCTCTACCTTTTCATTCTTCACCTGTGTCATTCTTGGCTCTGGAATATTATATTGTTCCTTGCCTTAAAGTGACCATGTCCTAGTGTCAGGTACCCCCTATGTTACTTAATTCAGCAAATGATTATCATGCTTCTGTTATTTGTTGGGTGTTGTGTGGTATCTTTACAGTGGGGATGTAATAATGAATTAAGGCAGTACCTGTTTTCAAGGAGTTTGTTGTGTGCCAATATTTATTTGTGGCAGCCATCATCCTTTACATCCATCAGTTTTTTTCTAGAGAAGGTGGTTTACAGAACATTATTTTATTATTTCTTATTTATTTATTTTTTTTTAGCTTTCATAATTAGATTTATTGTCTTCAAAATCATTGAGCACAATCTTAAGTCAGTAAAATTTCACAGTAGACTTTTCAAGTATTTGATCTTTGGCATATGGTAATGAAGTGTAAATCACTGCTATTTCCAACAGTATACAAAAATCATACTTGGTTTAAGAGTATTCATTTAATAATTTAAATTCTTCAGAAAACATCAAAAAATGAATTACCATTGTACTGTAAACAAGATCAAGCTGTATCTAAAGCTACGGAAAAGAGAAGATGATCCCCAAAAGCAGAACAAAGCTCACATCCTTCAAAGACAAATGTACAGAGAAATCATGAAAAAGATATTAACAGAGCTGACCTGTCAATTACAATAAGAGAAACAAGAAACAGTTTTTAACAGAAATGATCCCTGGGAAGGTACAGTTTTGAAAGGTAATGAGGTGCTTTAAAAATTTTTTTTCACTTGAAAATTCTGTGAAGGTTCGTTAATGTTCCATTTGATTATTCAGAAGATGTGCTCTTTTCAAGAAGCAGCTTCAAACAGCAATTCTGGAATGTTAGTTGCGACTTGAGTGTGCCATCTTCAAAGCTTGATCTAGATCCTCCATCAGATCCTCTTTGCCCTCTAAGCCCACAGAGAGTCGAACTAATGTGTCACTAATTCCAAGGACATCTCTGTCGCGCTTTGGCACAGATGCATGGGTCATGATTGCCGGAAGTTCAGCAAGACTTTCTTATCTTCCCAAGCTCTCAGCCAGAGTAAAAAGCTTTAAGTTCTTGAGGAAAGTCTCAGCATGCTGAAGAGTGCCCTTCATAAAGAAGGTGATTATCCCTGGACAGCCTGTGCACTGACGCTTCGCCAGCTCATGCTGCGGATGAGACGGTAGTCCAGGATAAATAACCTTTTCTACCAGGGGATTAGATTCCAGAAACTGAACAACTGCCATTCCATTTTCAAAATGCTTTTCCATTCGAACTTGTAGAGTCTTTAGACCTCAATTGCAGAGGTAACAGTCAAGAGGAGATGGAACGGCTCCAATAGAGTTTTGCAAGAAACGGAGCCTATTATGCAGATTCTCAGAATTAACAGACACTAATCCCATTACAACATCTCTGTGGCCGTTCATATATTTTGTTGCTGAATACATGCAAATATCAGCTCCCAAAGACAAAGGCCGTTGGAAGTATGCTGACATAAAAGTGTTAACCATGGCCATAATAATATCTCCCTGTTTATGGATGGTGTGTGCACAGGTGTGTGTCAATCATCTTCAAATTCGGGTTTGTGAGGGTTTCAATGCAAACAAGCTTGGTTTCAGGTGTAATTGCTGCCTCTAGCCATTTGGTTTTGGAACAATCAACAAAAGAAATCTTCAATCCAAATTTATTTGCCACCTTCCTGAAGTATTTGTTGGTACCTCCATATACATCATCCATACAAATAATTTGGTCTCCTGCTTTTAAAAGATGAGTGATAGTCATGGTGGCTGCTAAACCTGAAGCAAAGGCCAAACAGTACTTAGCCCCATCCAATGCTGCCACTGCTTTTTCCAAGCAGTTCCTGGTGGGATTTCCAGAACGGCTATATTCAAAACCCGAGTGCTGGCCGGGTGCTCCCTGCTTGAACGTGGTGGGCAGTGAGATTGGGGGCACCACATCCCGGGAGTTCCATTGCTCTGGTTCCTGGCCCACATGAATGGCTTGTGTGGCGAAATGTTGGAAGTTAGTCAGGAAACCATGTAAGGAGGCGTCTCTTTTTTGCATGTAGTGGTACTGATGAAGAAAAGAGGAAAAGAACTAGAAAGATAAAAATTCAGAACTTGAGGCTTCTGGATTGCAGATAGAACTACAAAAGCAAAGAGATTAGGCACTCAAGATGATCCCATCGAGAACACACAAAAGGCCTATTATTTCTTATGATTTACAAACTAGGGACTCAGGCAAAGCTCATCTAGGTGATACTTTTGCTCTGTACAGCATAAACTTAGATCACTTGGTGATATTCTGCCAACATTGGTCTGGACGGTCAGAGAGGGTTTCATTCACAAATGATTAGAAAATCGTTTGTTAGATGGCTGGAAAGCTTAATTCAACTGGGGATATTGACTGGCATACCTACCTGTAATCTTTCTAGCATGGAGGTCTCAGCTTAATAGGGCTTTTTACCTGGCAACTAGACTCTCCCAGAGAAAGTGTTCTAAGAGCCAGCATTACAACAGGCTAAGCCAAATCTGCAAGGTTTGACCTAGCCTGGAAATTCCTAGAACATCATTTCCAGTGTGTTCTGTTGATTAAGCTATTCATTACAGCCATCCCAAATTCAAGAGAAGGATTGAAATAGATTCTACCTCTTGATAGGGAAATAGTATACACGTACAGGGAGAAAATGACTGATCATCTTGGAGACAAATTACCACACAGACTGCCCTATTTCTAGAGATGATTGACAATAAAGAAAGACATCTTCAAGAACTGAGAGACTCAGGATCACACCAACTCAAACCTGGAAGACTTTATTTTTCTTAAAAACCTGGGGAGACTTTTATAGGACAAAACAAAACACATTGCCATAAAGTTGATTCTTACTCATAGCCCTGTGTAGAGTTTCTACAACTGTAAACTTTATGAAAGTAGAAAATATCATCTTTTTCCTATGAGGTAGCTGATGGGTTTGAACTGCTGACCTTGTGGTTATCAATCCAATACTTATCTTACAGCACCACCAGGGCTCCTTAGAACATAATAGGTGGTCTATTAAAAGGAAACCAGACGACTTGGGATAATTACACCCAAATGTTTTGTTAGTGCCTGTTGTTGTTGTTAAGTGCCATTGAGTCGATACCAACCCATAGCGACCCTGTGTAGGGTTTCAAAGAGAAGCTGGTGAACTTGAACCACCAACCTTGCAGTTCAAACTGCTTTGCAGTCTGGTGCATTAACCCACAGCGCTATACCAGGACTCTGTTAGTGCCTGTAGTAGAGACAGAATATAGAGGGCTGTTCGTGATGAGTCTCATCTCACATTCTTCCTGTCTTACAGATTTCTTTTTTTGCTATGACATTTTTCTGTATAGATTTATCTCCATAGTAGCTTGTCTCTTAAGCCAGGGGTAGGTAGAAAACCATTTTTTCACCAAAATTTTCAACATTATTCGCAGGCCATGCAAAATTATCAACTTAAAACTTAGCTTGCTATATTTAAACATTTGATTAAAGGAGCTGGTAGCATAGTGGTTACGAATCAGGCTGCTAGCCTCAGGGGCAGCAGTTCGAAACTACCAGTTCCACAGGAAAAAAATGAGGCTTTCTGCTCCCATAAAGATTTATAGCCTCGGAAACCCTGTACAGGGTCATTATGAGTTGGAACCGACTCCATAGAACATAACCAATGCGATGGGCCTCAAGATCTGTTTGAACTGCAAGTCAGTGGTTCAAATTCACCAGCCTTCCTGAAACCCTGTACGGGGTCGCTATGAATTGGATTCAGCTTGATGGAACTTAGTAACAACAACATTGTGATGATTGGAACTGCAGATGCCTTGACAGGGCCTGATAGATCAAATGATTTAACAGGCCTCATATGGCCTGTGGGCTGGACGTTCCCCATCCCATCTTAGGCTCTCATTTTAGTGATTAAAAAGTAATGCAAAGCTGCATATCGGTCATTATTGTTGTTAAGTTGTTAAGTGCCATTAAGTCGGTTCTGACTCATAGCAATCCTGTATAGGGTTTCTGAGGAGCAGCTGGTGGGTTTGAACTGTGAACTGTGCAGTTCAAACCAACCTTGTGGTCCCGTGCTCCTTCTATAGCACCACACCAGGACACCATTCAACAGTGTTTGCATCATCATTCAACATTCTCTCTGTTGTTTGTTTTGTTTTGTTTTGTTTTTTTAATGTACACAAAAACACTCAGGAATATATAATCATTTGAACAGCCAAAGCGCACATTCTGCAAGCCTGCCTCCTGGCCACCGGCACACAGCCTTTCTCTTTCCATGAGTCTAGAGTCCTCAGCTGCTCTCTCTCTCTCCATGTCCTTATCTCTGGTGTCGTTGCTTCATTGCATAGGGTCCCACATTCTGCTGGTTCTCTTGTCTCTTGCTGTCTTGCTGGCCCTAGGATCCTCTGTTTCTGGACTGTAAGAATGACTATTTCCCCCCCGCCCCTTTTTTTAAAAAAAAAGTTTTATTGTGAATCATGTGATAGTTTACGTGGGAGAACATTAGTTTTACATTTATCCTATTGTATATCGTTTCATTATTCCCCCCTTTTTATTATAAAACTTCTACCTTACCTTTGTGACAGTATCAGTCATGATAACAATTATTCACTGTTAAATCATAAGAATCTTATCCCCATCTCCTTTCACCAGAACCATCTAAACAAGATGAAGACTATCAGTAGGTATTCTACCTTCCCCCACACACTCTGAAGCTAAACTCCCTCTTGGAAACTTGTAAGCCAGTCACTTCATGCTTTTATTGCCCCCTCATTTTATGTAGTCAATGTCTAAGTTGCACTTCCCTATCAGCCCTGTATGCAGAGGAGATATGATTGAACCTTGATGTGAAGACTCCTTCCCTCTCAGTTGGTATTTTGAGCTACTACATCCGTAAGTATAGGTCAAGTTCATAAAATTGTAGCAATTTACACTTGTTTGCTTTATCAAAAATTGTTTTTTTTATCTTCCTCTAGTCGAGTTCTGATTATCAAGCCATCAAGGCTTGGTCAAATGGACACTCTTTACAAGTTTGGGCGTTCCTGTCCGCCTCCCCTCACTTCCTATCAGCTGGATACCTCACTCTCAGCTCTAGCCCTCCATGGCTATGTCCTTGTCCATGGGCTTAAGAATCCCCAGGTCTCACCACACTTTGGACCAACCATCCCTTCCTTTTCTCTCTCTTATCTCCAGGTTGACCAGGAGTCTATAGATATATCTTTTTTTGTGTGTGATGAAACCTAAGATTCAAACGCTAAATGTTTTCAAGCTTTAATAAAGTATATACCAATTCCAAGTACCAAGCATGATATCAAAATTCAAATCCATGAGTTTACTTTTAATAAGCATTAAGAGCAAATTCTGTTCCTATCTTACTTTTGATTTCACAGTGCATTCAGAGATGAGTTATAATGAGGGGTGGGGGTAGAGATCCATTTCATTTTTCTGGTCTGGCCTAGTTGTTATGTTTTGGGCTGTTAACCACAGGTCAGCAATTTGAATCTACCGGTTGCTCTATGGAAGAAAGATGAGACTTTCTACTTCCATAAAGATTTACTGCCTCAGAAACCTTACACAGAAACCCTGACTCGATGGAATACCACCACTGTCAGCACCAAGGTCATAAAGGCTGGAATTCGCCTGAAACATTAGTCCTTTGGACTAATTGTTGCCATGTGCCTTTGAGTTTCTTTACTCTTCTTGCTCTGAACTGGGAGAGACTAATAATTGTACCTTAGATGACTGTTTACAAACTTCTAATACCTCACTCACTACTCACCAATGCAGGATGTGGACCACTGTCTCTGTGGATGAGGTTATGTCAAATGACCTTGAAGTCACCCAGGACTATGATCCTAAGCCCCCAGGTCCTGTGACTCATTCCCTCAAAGTTTTTAGTTATAGCTAAGAATTTTTCCTAATGTTGCCCCTGTATGTCATGGATACACTTACAGCACACACGAGGGGGCTTCAAAAAATTCATGGAATAAAACAGAATTAAAGGATAATGGAATTTCCCCACAAACTTTGAGAACCCCCTTCATATAAATAGTATGTAAAAATATTCTCTGTCAAACCTGCATGTGTCTGTCTTTACCTTGATAATTCTGTGCTGACCTCCCACTTATTGAATATTGTTTTTTTTAATAAATGTTTTATTTTGAATTGTGTGATAGTCTACATGGGAGAACATTAGTTTTACATTCATTCTATCATCTATCATTTCATTGGTATAGTTACCATCCCACAATCCCATCCATGCATCCTCACTCAACCAAAGGGTGTACCCTGTAAGCCTGCACACCCCCCACCACAGTCCTCAGCCCCTTTCCCTCTCTGGATCCCAAGTCCCCAGCCACACCGTCTCTTGATGTTGTCTTCTCTGCCTCCATCTCAGGCCTCACTGCTTCTCTGAGTAGAATCCCGCTCTCTGCTTTTCTCCATTGATCTCTGCTCCTAGACTGAAAAGTTAATCACTCCCCTCCTTGCTACAAAATGTCCACCTTTAGATTTCCAAACCTCACAATCAGT
>NW_006408557.1:16368920-16370439 GCF_000296735.1 Chrysochloris asiatica | reverse complement strand
GACTCCACGGCACATAACAACAACAACAACTTCTGTCTTAGCAGTATTGAGAGATTTGTGTTCCAGCTCGTTAGTTCTGGCTTCCATCTCTTTATTTCTGCTCCTTTCCCCTTTCAGTGTATTTTCCATTGCTTATATTTGATTATTAATCATCTGGACCTGTTTTTGCAGCTTTTGAATAGTTTCCAATGCAGTATTGATCTTGTTTGATTGCTCTTGTAGTACTTTCCTGATTTCTTCCTTGTTTTCCTCCACCCCGTTTCGGAGCACTTGGATTTGTTTCCATATCATTCTTTTGAATTCTTTCTCAGGCAAATCTAAAACCTGCTCTTCCTCTTCTGGAGAGCCTTTGTCTCTCTCCAGCACATTTGTCTCAGTTACTCTTTTATGTTTTGGGGCACGTTTTGTGATCATTTGTTGTTTTTGAGATCTTTTATTTGTCATTTCCAGTAGTTATGTGGGTTTTTTAATACTTAAATGGATGTTTGTTCTTATGTTACTAAGCTTACTGGGTGTCTCCTGGTGGATATGATCCGGAGATAAGCTTCCCTTTTCACATGTAATGTTTAGCAGCTGTTATTCGCTCTTGTCTTAATAGCGGAATATTATGGGGTATGCTTGTAGCTTGGCTATATGGCCACAATTGCTATCTCTTCTTGGGTAACGTAGGGAGAAAAAGCTCCCACCTCCAGGAAAAATGTGTGCTCAAAAGGTCCAAAAGTAGAAGCAATATAAAAGCAGAGATAAGAACCTCCACTTTGAAACAAAAATAAAACTGTGTGTGCTTCATCTCAGTGATTACAAGCCCCTCCCTACCTGCAACAACAGCTATCCTACTTGGTCCTTATTTCTCCCCATTTACATCTTATATTTCACAAGTGAACAAAGCAAAAATATATTGTGTACACATATAAAACAAACAAACAAAATACGCATTTAAATGCCCAAAGGACACATTCTGCAAGCTAGCTTTCTGCCTGCAGGCACACAGTTACACTCAGTCCAGGGGCATAGAGCCTGTAGCTGCTTTCTCTCTCCATGCCACCATCTATTCTGTTGTTGCATTTCTAGGTAGGGATTTCACACTCCACTCATACTCTTCCTTCTTGTTGATGATCCTGGGGTCACCTGTTCCTGAAATGAAAGATTGAATACTACCCCCTTTTAGTTATATATCTTCTAAAATTATAGTTGTGAGCATCACAATTAATCCTGCTATCACTCACTCAAAATTAAATCATAAAATCCTGTAACCATCATCCCCTAGCCTTTCACCAGACCCATCCGGAAAGCCTCACCACTGGACCAATAAACACCGTTCTTATCAATGGAGAAAAGATTGAAGTTGTCGAGGACTTCATTCTTCTTGGATCAACTACCAACAATCATGGGAGCAGCAGTCAAGAAATCAAACAATGTATTACATTAGGCAAATCTGCTGCACAAGACCTTTTTAAAGTGTTGAAGAGCAAAGATGTCAGCTTGAGGACTAAGGTGCGCTTGACCCAAGCCATGGTAT
>NW_006408557.1:16366753-16368320 GCF_000296735.1 Chrysochloris asiatica | reverse complement strand
GCTTGTTCCTTGATATGAACAATCCTTCCATTCCTGTTGGAATTTTGAGGAACTGCATCCATAAGCAAAAGGCCATTTCATCAAATGGTAGCAATTTACACTTGCTCACAGTATCAAACATCTTATTCTTCGTCTGGTCCAGTGCTGGTCAACTAGCCATCCAAACTAGGTTAAATGGCTACCTTGCTGCAAGTCATGCATACCTCCCTGCACTTTAGGCTAGCTGGCCACTTCTCTTTAAGCCCCAGCCCATGGGCTCAGAGATCCCCACATCTCCCAAAGCTTGAGACCATCCCGGCCTTTCTCTTCTCTCATCTCAAGGTCAACGGGTGTCAATGGAACATGGCAAAGCTCAGTCCAGGTCTTCATTGCTGCAATCCGCGCTCCCCCTCCCCCATTCCACTCACAAATAGACCCAAGTGATCAACAGCGAGCATAATAGAGTGCTCACAGATTTTAGTCCTAGAAGGGGTTTTCCCTGATCGGCTGCCTTTCCTTGCCTGATGCTTTAAAAGAAAATAGTTTGCTTGATATTCAAACAGCCAAATAGTCCACTTTTTTTCTGCAGATCTTTCTTTCTATAAGAATCTTCTATTCTCCCAGCAGTTCTGGGTTTGTCTAGTAGGAATGTGCCAACATAGTAGATTTGGGTGGGGCTTAGGGTTCATGAGGTTTTCATTGGGTAATCATTCAGATGGGATTGCCTCTCCTTCCTACTCTGTTATTCTGGAAGTTCCACTGAAACCTGCCCACTATTGGTCATCGTGCTGATATTTAAAACACCTGTAGCATAACTTCCAGCATTAGATCAACACACAAGCCACCACAGTATAACAAACTGAGAGATAATGGTGTTTGTTTTTTTCTGTATTACCCTTAAAATTAGAGATAGGTCTGGTTTTTTTTTTTTTTTTTCCCTTTTCACTTTCTAAATAATGTCATTCCCTGGTTTTGATATGAGGACTATGCTTGCTTCATAAAATGTATTAGAATGTATTTCATCCTTTTCTATATTCTGGAATAATTTGAGTAGAATTGGTGACAGCTCTTCCCTGAATGGTAGGTAAAACTCACTAGTGAAGCCATCTGGACCTGGACTTTTTTTGGTTGGGAGTTTTCTTATGACCTGATCAATTTCTTCTTTTGTTATAGATCTGTTCAGGTTTTCTGCTTCACTCTGTGTAAGTTTAGGTAGGTTGTGTTTTTATAAAAATGTAGTAACTGGAGGTACTCCTCTAGATTTTCCAATTTGTTGGAGTACAACTCTTTATAGTATTCTGTTACCCTTTTTATTTCCATTGGTTCTGTTGTGATATCACCCATGTGGTTTCGTATGTGTGTTTGTGTCTTCTCCCTCTTTTGTTAGATTTGCCAATGGTTTGTCAATTTTATTAAACCTTTTGAAGGAACCAGCTTCTTGTCCTGTTAATTCTTTCTGTTTTCTTTTATTTATTTCTGCTCTATTCTTTATGATTTCTTTTCTTCTGGTGACTGTAGGTTTATTTTGCTAGTCTGTTTCTAACTGTTGGGGATGCTGTGCTAATGTGTTGATTTTGGGTTTTCCTTC
>NW_006408557.1:16355230-16366108 GCF_000296735.1 Chrysochloris asiatica | reverse complement strand
CATGATAACAATTACTCACTATTGAATCATAAGAATCTTATCCCCATCTCTTTTCACCAGACCCATCTAGACAAGATGAAAACTATTCAGTGGGAACTATTTTTTTCCCCCACACACTGTTAGACTAAACTCCATCATGAAACCTTGTAAGCCAGTCACTTCGTGCCTTTATAACCCTCCTTCCCCTATTTTGGGTAGCCAATGTCTAAGTTTCCTTTCTCTATCTACCCTGGGTACAGAGGGGATAGCATTAATACTTGATGTGAAGACTCTTTTCCTCTCTATTGGTAGTTAGAGTTACTACCTCCATGAGTATAGGTTAGATTCATCAAATTGTAGCAATTTAGCCTTGTTTCCATTATAAAATGTTTTTGTTTTGTTTTTTTGTAATCTTCCTCTAGTTGAATTCTAATTATCAAGCCATCGAGGCTAGGTCAAATGGGTACTGTCTGTAAGTTGGGGTGTTCTTATGAATCTCCCCTCACTTCATATCAGTTGGATGCTTCACTCTCAGCTCTAGCCCTCTGTGGGTATGTCCTTGTCCATGGGCTAAAGTGTCTCCAGGTCTCACCACACTGTGGGCCAACCAAACCTTCTTCTTCTCTCTCTCATCTCAGGTCATTGGGAGTCTATGGAACATGGTTGAACTCAGCCCATTTCTTCGTTGCTGCCTTTCCCCCTCTTCCACTCACCAGTAGACCAATGTGGTTGCTAGCAAACTTACATACCTGCTCATGTGTTCCTTTTGAGTTTCGATCTTAGAGGGGAGTTGTTCCTGAAGGATCTTGATTGCTTGCCTTGATGACTTCCTGGCAAACAGCTTGCTTATTCTTGTACTAGCCAGTTATACTGACATTTTTGTTTTGGGTTTTTCCTGATGATCTTTCTTTGAAGATATATCTTCTATCCCTGTAGCTGTTCCAGACTGGTCTGCTTGTCCTTGCTACTGGGAATGTCCCACCTCATAAGGTTTTGGATGGGACTCAGGATTCCACCTTGGGTCCTATACTCTGCAAAGGCTTTGCAAGAGGCCTATTTCACTGGGCAAGTTCTAGAACCCTTTTTAGGTATTCCAATCAAAGATGGTCTTACAAGTTTTCTGTAATCCTGTTTCCCAACATCCCTTTCTATCCCACTCAAGTGTTTATTTTACAGTAGTGGGCAAGGGAAACCAATATTCATAACAGTCAAGTATCTTAGTATTATTTCTCCTGTTCAAATATGCCTAGATCCCTGTATCGCAGAGCTCTGTTGTTCCAAGGTTGTGCATGCATCATTATTTACCTCTGTCCCACTTAGGCCATGCAAACCTGTCTCCGTGTTCCCCTATCTTCCTTATTCCTCCACCTCCTCCCCCTTCTTGTACTGACCTCCTCAACACCTGAACTAAATTCAACCCAACCCAACCCCAGTGTTGTGGTTACCATATATTCCATTAACTCTTTATTCCATTTAATCCGGTCTATTTTATCTTGTAATCTACCTGACCTTCTCACCACCTGGGTCTCTGTTTCTCTGTGCTTACCTTCTTTCACATTGTGATTGTTTTGATCATTGACTGACCTCCCAGATCTCTGTTCTTATAATTTTATTCTGTTCTTAGCTCTTCCATTTGTCAATTGAGTTCAGGGTGATGCTGCCTCGTACGTCAGTCTCTGGTTATTGTCTGTTCTTGTTGGTTCTCAGTCCACAGAACTCCCTTTAGGATGTTTTTCATAGCATCATTGGCATTGGCAAAATCCCTTAGCTTCTGTTTATCCTGGAATGTTTTGATTATACCTTTGTATTTGATTGACAGCTTTGCTGGGTAGAGGTTCTTGGTTGGCAGTTTTTTTCTTTTATTGCCTTCTTGCCTGCATGGTTTCTGCTGAGAGAGCCAAACTTAATCTGATTTGCTTGCCTTTGTATGTTACACTTCTTTTTTCCCTAGCTGCTTTCAGGATTCTGTCCTTATCTTTGATTTTAGAGAGCTTGATTATTATATGTCTTGGTGATTTTCTTTCAGAGTCTATCCTTCCTGGGGTTTGTTGACCTTCTTGAAGGCTTATCTTTTCACTTTTCAGGATGTTATAGAAATTTTCTTCCAGAAGCTCTTCAGCTGTCTCCTCTGTGGACTTGTGTGGTTTTTCCTGTTCTAGAATGCCAGTAATTCTTAAGTTATTCCTCTTCATATTATCCAACATGAATCTTAGGCCTTCTTCAGATTTTTTTTATCCTTTTTTTCTGCTTGCTCTTCTATTTTAGTAGATTGAGAGATTTATCTTCTAGCTCACTAGTTCTGGCTTCTAAACTCTTCAGTTCTACTCCTTTGCTCTTTCAGTGTATTGTCCATTTCTGATATTCTATTATTAATCATTTGGACCTCTTTCTGTAGGTTTATAATTGTTTCCAGTGCTCTATCTATCTTATTTGATTGTTCCTGTAGTGCTTTCCTGACTTCTTCCTTATTTTTCTCAACTCCAGTGTATAGTGTTTTGATACATTTTATAATCATTTTTCTGAATTCTTTCTCAGGCATTTCCAAAGCCTGCCCTCCTTCTAGTATGTTGTGTAGGTTTACTTCCAGATCATTTATCTCAGTCACTTTATCTCATTTCTGGACATGTGCTGATATGGTCATCTACTTCTGTTTTTTGGGATTATTCAGGAGTTAGCTGTGGCCTTAATACTTATATGGGTGTGTATTTTGATATTTTTTTTTATGCTTTCTGATTGCCTCCAGTAGATGTGATCAGGAGATGGGCTTCCCTTTTCACTCTTCTTCCTGAGAAATTTCAAGGTGCCACTGTTGGTCATTATGACATAACTCAGGATTTAATTTTTGGCCTATTTCCATTTTAGTCTGCGTGTCCTGCTCCACAACTCCTGTTCAGACCTTTTTCCTAGTGATAAACCAGTTAGGGCCAGCTGAGGCCATTCTGCACTACCGTTTGATTTTAAGTCGAAATTCTTTCCTTAAATTTTGAGGCGATCTATGCGCATGCATAGTAGAGCCCTCTGGGGGTGGAAGTGGGGGTGTCCTCTCACTCAGGCACCCCTCTAGTCATCTGAATTGAGGTGCACAGACAGCGAGAGACCAATGAACAGATTAAAAAAAAAAAAGAATGTCCACACTGTTTTCTCTGTGGTTCTGTCAGGTGTCAGTGGCTGCTCTGATCTTTCCCCAGCTTGGTCTCACCCAAATTGGTGGTTCTGGGGGCAGCTGAGCACTTGGATTAGAAGTGCTCTAATCTACTTCTGCTACAAATTCCCCTAGCTGTAAGTCTTCCAACCTTATAAATATTCCTTTATATGTGGTTCAGAATTCTGGCACCATCCTCTGAGCCTGCTTGGTCTGGTATTCTGTATTGTTGCTGACAGAGCTTGTCACTGCACTTCTACCTGATCCACCATCTTGTTTGTTTTCTCAGCACTGTTTTTGCTGTGTCCCAAAGATTTTGGTATGTTGTGCTTTATTCTCATTTGTTTCTAGGAATTTTGTAATTTCACCTTTTATTTGTTCTACTATCCATTCACTTTTCAGCATGGTGTTATTCGGTTTCCATGTATTTGACTTTATTTCCTTGCTCTTCCTATTATTGATTTCTAATTTTATAGCATTATGATCTGAGAAGTTGGTTTGTTGTATTTTGATGTTTGTAAATTTATTGAGGTTTGTTTTGTGGCCTAACACCTGGTCTATTCTGGAGAATGTTCCATGTGCACTGGAAAAGAATGTGTATTGTGCTGTTGTTTTGTTGAATGCTCTGTACACCTCTATGAAGTCCAGTTGGCTGATTGTGTTGTTTAGTTTCTCTGTGTCTTTGCCAAGTTTGTTTCTGGTTGTTCAATCATTTTTTGAAAGTGGTGTGTTAAAATCTCCCACTATTATTGTAGATTTGTCTATTTCCTTCTCTAATCCTATTAGGGTCTGCTTTACATATTTTGTGGCATTTTCATTGGGCACATGTATATATATTATTATGGTTATGTCATCTTGTTCAATTGGCCCTTTATAATCATTTAAAGATAATGTGCTTATTCATTTCTTATGCTTGTTTTTGCCTTAAAATTTATTTTATCAGAGATTACTTTTGCCACTCCTGCTCGATTTTTATTGCAGTTAGCTTAGTATTTTTTGCCCATTCACTTTTGATAGGCTCTATTAGGAAATGAAAGTTCGTTTTGTTAATCTTCATTTTCAGTCATCCGGGGCATCAAGAGATAAAAACAATTATTTGATTCATAATGCCAGTTCAGTATAATAACAGAAATTCCAATTGTAACTTCCCAGAGGATGTTATAGCATTTATTTGATGGCTGACCTGTGGCTTTTGGGGACTAACTATGCCATTACTTTTCCTGTTCTGTGTTGCAAAGTAGTACAAAGTCTTTGATTACTAGTATCTCTATTTTTTTCCAATAGGAGAAAAGCATTTAATAAAGAAGTGCATAATTTGAAAGCAGACATAATTGCAATTCACATGGCATTCTGTCTCTTACCAGCTAGTGGTCTTTTGGAAAATAAATCTGCTACACTGTGTTCAAAGTCCTGATGTGGCACTATAGGGTAAACACTGGACTGCTAACCTCAGTGGTTCAAACCTACCAGTTGCTCCTTGGAAACCCTATACAGGGGCACTGTGAGTTACACAACACTTAACAACAACATACTGTGTAGAATATCTTTTAAAAAAATAATGTCTCCATTGCTCAATGCATTTTACTTATGTTTGAGTACCATCTGAGAAGGCACATAGGAGAAGAAAAGAGCAGAAAAAGCTGAATTGAATTTGAATGAATAATATGATTGGGGCAGGTTTCTACTTCTGACTCCAGAAGGTAGGTTGTAAAACACTGTCATTCTAAGAAAAGAATATGATGACCAAAAGCTATGGAGACTAGAGCAATTTTCCCCCCCTAAAATAGCCTTCATTAGTTATTTTTTCCTGGAAATTTCAACAATCCTATCTTTTATTACCATATTCTCCAATGTAAATACCAGTCCCTCTGGTATTCACACAGACACACTGTGTCTGTGTAAATAGTCTGATCCATATGTCCCAATTTTAGATATCAGGAAAGATAGGCTTTGTTCCATTCTGTGTTGACAGTATGACTCATAAACAAGCCTCATTCTTCCTTCATCTATGACATGTGCCTTATATGCAATATTTTAACCCAGAAGGCACAAACTTTGGTATTTAATGCTGAAGAGTTACAATGATCAAAGGCTGTGCAATAAATGTGAATTTCAGTGGAAGAACATATTCTCTCTGGCAAAACCCACTCAGAGCTGAGATCAGACTGAAAAGATCCTCCTCCTTTGGGTGTTGTGATCTGAGTGGTGCAGTGCAGCCTGCCTTGCTTACCCTTCCTTGCTATAAGCACTCCCCAGGCTCTCCTTCCTGCTTCTCTTCTTCTGGGACAGTATGTGCCCCTGTGTCCAGCTTCTGACTTCTATACCTGTGAACTGGCACCGCAGGTAAGAAACAGAATCTCAGGCCAAATTATTGTTGTTTTTTGCTGTTATTTGTGATTTCCTGCTTTATTAAACTTGTTTGATTTGCTAGGGCAGAACCTATTTATTTCCCCTTGAAGTGGTTTTGATCTTTAAATAGGACCTTCTAGTTTGAAAAGATTAAAAGGTTCATTAGGCCACTCCAGAATAGCTTTATTTATTCCCTAGTTCATTCCTCTGCCCATTTTATATAAAGACCAGTGGGAAAGAGAGTCAAGTCTCCTTGTCTGTCTGTTCCAAATGCCAGGGGAGGAGAGACAACCAAATATTTTGCAGAAGAACTAGGGCACTCAGTTCTGATCATTCTTCTACATTAATGATCACCAACAGTAATTACTTAATCAAGTATTGGTTGAATACTAACTACGAGCCAGCACTGAGTTTAGTATTTCAGAGTCAGATAAAAAGATTGAAGGTTAAAGGTAGTATGTTGGGGATCAGCAGACAGGATGGACCAAACTAGGCTTTCTTGGCCCAGGCCAAAGATTCCTCAGCACATGCTTGCTTGCTTGTTTCCCCAGCCTTTTGGACATCAAGGTTAATTCTCCAGCAAAAGCTCTGAGTCTTGATTCCTGTGTAGGCACAAGTGTTTTCACGCCCTGTAAAGAATGTGGCTTTGTCTGTTTTGCAACTTTTCCTTTTAGACTTATGACTTGTGAACGTCTCAGTGGAACATAAAGAAGATGCAGTGTTCTCAAGCAAATGTTATAAGAGTTATCTCTTGAAACAAATTGAAAGTAATATTGTATACATGTATTGTTCACTTATTAACTATCTAATTATCTAACTTTTCACATTTTCAACAGTATTTAAAAATCTGCTGTCTTATAATTTTGTGAAATAACAATATGTATCTAGCCAGTAATGAATGCTGAGGTGTGAGGTAATAGTAATGCTGACTGTGATGGTTAATGTGTGCCAACTTGGCTTGATTATAATTCTCAGTGGTTTCACAGTTAAGTAATGGTATAATTTGGAAGTTATGTATTGATGTTACCATTGTCCATTTTCATAACACTGTCTGTGATGGTTAATGTTATGTGTCACCTTGGCTTGGTTCTGATTCTCAGTGGTTTCGCAGTTATGTAATGATATAATCTGGCAGTTATGTATTGATATAATCATTGTCCGTTTTCACATAATGCCGATTTTTGCATCCTTCATATTCACATAACACCGATTTCTGTGCAATGACCTGGTCTTTTGAATCTAACTACGTTGATGTATGTGGAGTGGATATATTTGCTTATAAATTTATCTATCATATAAATTTCTACTTTGAGATTTTACTCTAGTGTGCAAATACTTGTTCATGTTTTGGGAGTTCTTTCTAATGGTACATTGAACATGCCATCTGTTTGCCAGAAAAGTATGAGACTTGCCCTCAGCTTAATCTAAAAAAGCATTAAAAGCGTATGATAGTTCTGATTTACTTTATTGTTGATCAGTAATAAATTCTTGTCTATCAGCTTGTCGTATTGTGGTGGCTTACATGTTGACTGTGATGTTGGAAGGTCAGCCATGGGCGTTTCAAATATCAGCATGGTGGTCACTTATGGTGGAAAGGTTTCAGTTGGAGCTTCCAGATTTACACTAGGAAGAAGGAAGAGAGAGAGGTAGTCCACGTCTGAAATATTAGCCACTGAAAACACAATTAGCAGTGTAACATTGTCTGATATAGATTCAGAATTGTATTACTGAGAGGACTTATCCTCAGAAATCCACTGATAGCTGAGATATGTTTAAATATATATTTAAAAAAAAATAAATCTGTGTGTGTATGAACGTGGAAACTACTGAAATGGTGTAGATTTTGTTGTACATATTTTACCAAAGTTGAGGAGAAAACAGTTAGAAAAAATGGTCTGCTGACTAGCTTTAACTCATGGGTAGCCTGTTCTTAACTGCTTATCCTTTTTTCTGCTTGCTCTTCTGTTTTAGTAGTGTTGACAGATTTATCTTCTAGTTCACTAATTTTGGCTTTTTATTATCTCTTCAATTCTACTCCTTTGTCCTTTCAGTTTATTGTCCATTTCTGATATTCTATTATTTATTGTTTGAACAGCTCTCTGTAGTTTGTGAATTGTTTCCAATGTTATTTTAAGGAGCTCAGGTAGAATAGTGGTTATTAGTCAGACTGCTAATTTCAAGGTTAGCAGTTCGAAACTACCAGCAGTTCCACAGAAGAAAGATGAAGCTTTCTGCTCCCATAAAGATTTACAGCTTCAGAAACCCTATACACAGTTGCTATGAGTTGGAACTGACTCCACGGCACATAATCACCACCACCAAGACGTTATTTGACTTGTTCATTCATTCTTTTATGAGGATACAGTGGATTTTCCAGATGCTACATGGCATGTGATATCACAGCCATTTGAATAAACAAGCAGATATGCAGCTGTCTTTTATTAAGCTGTCTGACTTTAACAAATTTATAAAAACTCTTTAAATTTACAATGAAAGAAAACCTGAAGTGTCCCTCTTCATACTAAAATATTTTGTATGGAAAAATATAATTATTTTACAATTTTTGTTAGTATTATATATTGAGCTCATTACTACTATTATTAGATTAATTAATGTACATTTAAGAATTTTCTGTTTTAATTTCTCATATGATAAATAATATTTTTAGTGTAGAAGGATCCTGAGACTAAAAGTTTATGTATGACCAGATTCAAGCATTTTTAAAAGGCAGAAAGAGACAGGATGAAGAGCATTCTTTGAGCTTGTTAAGGATGAAGGGGAGTTTTGAGATCCTGCAGTGATCACCTGTTCTTAGGTCCCTGTCTGACTTTTGTGGTGTAGGAGGCAGTGACAGAAAGTTTTGGTTTCCTTGCTCTCTTCAGGACCTGGTTGGACAGGTTTTGTTTGTGCCCTTGGGGGAGGCTTACCTCCTACAGGTAGCTAATAAGTAACCCAACCCTGTATTTGATGAGCAGAAAGGGTACCCAAGAGACCTAGAGAACACTCTCTTCTCATAGGAAGTTGCTGCTTGGGTCTGATTTAAGACTGAGCACTTTCTATGATCTGGTTGCCTTTTTGTACTGTTATCCAAGAGTGGGATAGGAAAAAAAAAAAATTTCCCCCCCTCAGTAGAATTCTAACCTTAAATCAAAAGTCTTTCTAAAATAAGCAGTGATGCCTGAGATGGATACAGAGAGGAAGACATGGAGCAGCTGAGGACTTTAGATCTGGAGAGAGAGAGCGACCCTGTGCTGAAGACTGGGGGGTGGGGGTGGGAGGTGGGGGGCTGTAATGTAGGGGGCAGGCTTGCAAGGTATACCCTTTGGTTGGTTGATGATGCATGGAGGGGATTGTAACCATGGCAATGAAACGATATACGATAGAATGAATGTAAAACTAGTGTTCTCCCATGTAAACTATCATATAATTCACAATAAAACATTAAAAAAAAAAGTCTTTCTAAAATAACTATTTTAATAAAACAGTGGAGAGTCATTTTACTATGGCACTATTCTTGTAGGAAAACACAATATTCTTGTATTTTGTTTTGTGATTTTTATAATGCTGGTATTAAAGTATAGCAAAATTGTATCAACTGACTTTTGATCTATTAATTGCTTCTCTCTTGCAGGCGGAAGGGTTTGTGGTACCGACTAAGAAAGATGCTTCTCTGTATTTTGGGATTGTACATTGCCATTCCATTTCTCATCAAACTATGTCCTGGGATTCAGGCCAAACTGATTTTCTTGAATTTTGGTAAGTGCTGTATGTGAATTTTTCCTTTAATTTTACTTACAGTTCATTTTTCATGATGATGTCTGATTTTAGAGAATATCTTTTTTTTTTTTTAATTGAGATATAAATTACAAAATGTACACATCTTGTATGGGGCAGTTTATATATATACACATAAACAAACACATGTATGTACACAACAATAGGTCAAAAAGTATAGCAACTAGGGTTCCAGTTCACACATGCACTTATTTATTCCAAATATAACATGTTTAAATAGCTCTGTAATAAGTGAAAATCTGCAGACATGTTCTCTCAGTAGTATGCTTGTCTTTGTCTTGTTAGGAAGTCCTGTAGGATAAAGCACTGAACCATAAGGTTAATTTTAACTACAAGGTCATCGGTTTGAACCCACCAGCCGCTCCTCAGAAACCTTTTACAGGGTGGCTATGAGTCAGAACCTACTCCACAACACAACAACATTCTTATTAGCATGCCTTCAAAACAAAGGTCCAGTCAAAACATTGGTATCCAAGAAGATCTTCTGGGCCAGTGAAATTTATGACAGACAGGTCAGCTCAGAAGGTTATGGCAACGGTTGTTTTTTTTTTGCAGTTTTCAAGGAATAACTTGATAGGTTTTCTCAAAGGGCACAGGACGACAATCACAGGGCTTATTTGGAAGAAGTTTTAAGATCATTGAAAATTGCTTTGGTGAGATAAAGGACAGGAAAGTTGTGCTGAGAAATTATTTTTAATAATGATAATATGAATTCTACAAGAGTAACAAGGGCTGTCCGGTGCGAATTTTGTTGAGAAACCATACACTATACATACTACAGTCGTCCTTTTAGACGTTTTTGTTTCCCAAACTCAAAGAGCATTGAAAAGGAACACTATTGAGCCCTTGTGGGGATGCCAAACTTGTCATTTTGATGTAGTGTAACATGACAAGTGCAGAATTCTTCAGGGCAGGGCTAGAGAGATGAAGTGTACAGATATAGATGGAGGATGTGTTGGGCAACAGTAACTTCACGTTTTCTTACTTTTGTTTAATCAAGGTTTATATGATTTTGTAGAAATGCTTTTGGACTTACCTTAATATATGTGTATAAATGAATATATCCACCCAGATTAAAAAAGAAATAGAACATTTCTCATTTCCCTTATGGCCCTTCTAGTTTTAAAAGGATATCTTTTAAAAATGTCATACGATGGCATTGCTTTTCCAGGCTGGTGTGTGTGTACCTAGGTAACTGTACTGCATGGGAGGGGAGTGGTATTTATTTTTAACCAGTAATTATTATCATTATTATTTTTAGTAGTAAAGTGCTGTTGAGTCAGTTCGACTAATAGCAACTCTACGTAGGGTTTCCCAGGAGCAATTGGTGGATTTGAACCACCAACCTTGTGATTGGCAGTCCAGTGCTTATCCTGTAGCATCACACCAGAATTTCATTTTTAACCAAGACGAGTAAACTCTGTTAAGAACATTGGAGGGTCTACTGAAGCTGTGTAGTTGAGAACATTAATTGTCCTTAGAAAAGACCAACGTATTCCCTGGAAAAGTATAATTATCTTATATGTTGTTGTTAAGTACCATAGAGTCAGTTCCGACTCATAGTGACCCTGTACAGGATTTTCGTGGCTGTAAATCTTTTACGGGAGCAGAAA
>NW_006408557.1:16350334-16355107 GCF_000296735.1 Chrysochloris asiatica | reverse complement strand
TTTGATTTTTTGTGGAATTATATGCTGTCTTTATAGGTATTGCAATTTTTTTTTAGTTTACTTGAGTATCATGTGTTCCAAAGTTGTGTTCCTTTCATGTTGTTCACTGAATTTACTTTGGAGAAGGTGGAATAGGGAAGGTGTAGAAGTGGCAAGCTTATGAAGTAGAAGGTAAAGGGCTCCCAGGTATATGGTTTCTGGGAATAATTCTTCAAAAAACCATAATTTACCCTTACAAGATGAATCTAGGAGGAAGGGAACAACTAACTACCTGGTGTTAATTGTTTTCAGTAGAACAGGAGCTCACAGCTCCATAAACATGCTTTGGAAATTTGTGTGACAGCATTACGGCAAGAGACTTATAAAAATGTGGTTAGTGTACTCTAGACTTGATCTTCGGTTATATTTTACTTGCAAAAAGTAGATTTGGGCCTTGTGTTTGGAGGCTTGGGAAGCTGGGTTTGATGTGAAAATAAGATGGAAACTGGAAAAAAGAAAGGGAAGGTGCAGAGAGAGGAGAGAAAAGAGCTGTTGAGAGCTGTGAAATGTGATTTGATGTAATGCAATGCGACTTGAGGAATTTGAAGCAAGGGATGAGTAAAGCTAGGTATAGGTGAGTAAGAGAATTAAGATCCTGTCACCTGCAATAACACAAAGGATCCAGGTTCTTTCCATCATCTGGGGTGTTTAAATTTGGTATGTTAAGTGTAACAGACTTGATCATAGAAACTTTGGTGTCACTAAGCTAAAAAGAATTTATCTTTGTACTGGAAGAGGAAAAGGATTGGCAAGGTCAATATTTAATAGTTTATAGATCTAAAACAAGTTTTAAAATTTGGTGTCTCATTAAAATAATTATAAAATTGCATTTAATATTCTAATTTGATTTTCCTAACAAAAAGTAGGTGAACTTTTACAATTTATCATCTGTAAGTCTTTGCTACTATGATAAGCACAGACGTAAGAGGAACTAGTAACATAATACAATCAAGGGTTTTGTTTTCTGACTCAGTATCCCTTCACAACCCATCCAGTCCCGAAACTAACTTGAGTGTCCTATGAATTCAGCTCTCAGGACTGCAGACCTAAAAATGGGCCTTGAGAGACTTTTTGGGCAGTGGCTGGTATATAGTAAGGTCTTGGCAAATGAGTGAATTGAATTGATTTTTTTCATATAGACCATTGCACTGCTTTAGCCACATCTACAGATTTTCTGTGCTGATTTCCTAATGAGACTGCAGAAATTCCAGAAAGGAACGTACGGTTCTCCTAGTCCAGCTCCCATGGCACTGAAGAGGAAGGCTAGGCTTGTGGCAGTGGGGCTATCTTAAGCCTCTCAGAGAGGAGTCCTTCCTTAACTCTTTCCTTCCACATGTGTCCTGCACACCAGTAAGGCCTCCTACAGCATCTTTTCAAGGCTATTTTTACTTTGTTGTTACTATTTTTTAAATCTTTGTTTCTGAGCTTCTTTTGTAAAATTGTCCAAAGGACTGGCACTTTCCTGGGAGCAGTGACTGAGTAGTCCCTGTTTCTCTCTCACCCACACCCTCACCTACCTTGGTAACTGTCTCCCTAGTAATCACAGAGATTTACTCCCCAGGCCATGTAGCTGGCTTCCTCCATCTTGCCAGCCTCTGATCAGGACCTTCCCCTCTAGTAGAAGTGACCTTGGTCTCCACCTGCACTGCACTGTCCCCAACTCCAAACTCTGGCTGCTTCTGTGTGGTAACAATGTTGAAGCTCTTTCATGTATAGATAGACTGTTGAGTCTGCTCCCTTGGGAGAAGGGAACGTTTTCTGACCTTATTCCTCAGCCCTTGGCTCATCTCATCTAACTATCTCTCATCTATCTTTCTCAGGTCAGTAGATAAGATCAGGCTCCTGTGTTTTTCCATAGTGTGGGTATACCAGAGTTTACTCAACAGGGGCCCTATTGGCATCATCTGTGCTCACTTTGGAATCCTGGTGTGGTACTGTGGGTTAATGCACTGGACTGCAAAGTTGGTTTGAACCACAAGGTTGACGGTTCAAGTTCACCAGCCACTCCTTGGAAACCCTATATAGGGTCACTATGAGTCGGAACTGACCTGATGGCACTTAACAACAACAATATGCTCACTTTAGGACTCTGTTGTATCAATCAGTGTGTCTTCATTCAGCTCTGAAAAGTATTCCGTAGATACACGCATTTCATGTGCCTGAACTTCACAATCCACTGGCCTTCCGTGTTGTGATAGCACTAGTTCCAGCCTTCAACCTAACCTGCTTGAGTGACTTTGACAGAATTGTTGGCCTCCTCTCTCAGGCCAACTTACAACACAGGCAGCCCTAGACGATGTTGCTTTATTTGCATTTTCTCTGAACAGCTTTAGTGCTCCAATCTTGCACATACTGGAAGTATATTGATGACCTCAGTGTTCCAGTTGAAGTTGGAGGGTCAGCATGTCTGGCAGTGTTGTGCTGATAAAGAACTTGACACTTTTTGAAAGCCTCACCCCTGCCGTGTGTATAGGTAGGTATGTGTCTTATCCATCCACTCCTACTAATCCAGATTTCCATCTTTGTTTCTACAGTGAGGGTTCCCTATTTCATTGACTTGAAGAAGCCTCAGGATCAAGGCTTGAATCATACCTGTAACTATTACCTTCAGCCAGAGGAAGATGTGAAAATAGGTGTCTGGTGAGTTTGATAGGCACCCAGGTATCTAGGAGACGGTGGGGGCCCTGGGTGGCATTGACACTGACCTGGATGTCAGATTCTGAAACTAGTGCTTGTACATTTTTATCTTTACTCTTTCCTTTTCCAAGGGAAATCCTCAGCTATGTTTGATCTGAATGGTATAAAAAAATTTTTAAATGAAATAAACTCTTATTTGGAGTTTTTTAAAACAGCAAAGACTTTGTGAATTGGGTTATTTTTTGTAGAGAACTTTATTTCTGGGAAAGAAAAAAACAAACAACAAGCTAGAATAGACAAGAATCTAAGCAAAAAATCACAAGCATATATTTAACGGTAAACTTTACTTTTCAAACAGGCAAGTTTCTAGATAGTGAAACCGGCTTGATTTCTTCTCATATCTAACATGCTTTGGCAACTGGTGATGGTATCATTTGTTGTCTTCTTAACATTTATTTAAAAAAATAATGCAGACGGGTCCCTTGTGATACAATAGTGAATAATTGTTATCAGGGCTGTTTATGAGGGTCGGAAATGTAAAGGTAGATGTTTTATAGCAAGGAGGGGAGTGATTAACTTTTCAGTCTAGAAGCGGAGAACTTTATTTCTGGGAAAGAAAAAATTTAACCTAAAAAGGTTAAATTTAAATTAGACTTAAGCTTGGTGACTTATTTTTGTCTCCGTGAGATACATTTTAATGTTTTCTGCTATAAACAAGTGGGTGTTTCCAAATAACAGAATCTTTGTACATGATTGACCAGCCTGCTGTGGCATTTTCATTCTTCTGTCAGAAGCAATTCTGAACCACTGCTCTTTCTTTAACTCTCATTATTTTTCAGGAGCCATAAAGGCTCTTTATGCTGTCTTAGAAAAGCACTGTGTATGTGAGAAGCTTCTTAATTACATAAGAATAGCATCAGGATAGTTTTAAATAGAATTCAGACATTCCTAGTAATGCCAGGAAGACCTGGCCCTTGGTAATGAATCTAAAATGACATAGGTTTCTGTGCTTAGAAGTTGGTTCATGAATTAAAATCTCATGTCATTTTCTGTCCTGATTTACTCTACCACTGACTGACCAATGTATGCATATTGGACACTTCCATATTCTGTCTTCTGTCGAATGTTTGATTTGTTTGGCTCAGGGCTATGTAGTAGAACTTGGTCAGTTTTCTTGTTGGTTTATCTGTGTGTCTGTGTTTTAAAGAATTGAGGAGTTGATCAGAGTTTTCACTCAGATGTTGTTAGGTGCTATTGAGTTGGTTTGGACTCGTAGTAGCCGTATGCATAACAGAAGGACATACTGTCTGATCCTGTGCCGTCCTCACAGTTGTTGTGCGTGAACCCATTTTTTGTTTTGGTTTTTAACTTTTTATTGTAAACTGAGTGAACGTTTATCGACCAGATCATTGGTTTTATATTCAACAAATAATTTGTTTCATTTCAATGATCACAATCCTCTCCATGTAATATCAGTTATTGCACTTCCTCCCTATGATTCTTATTTTCTATTCCACCTTCCTCGCCAGGCAGTATCAACTCATAGCGACCTTGTATAGGATTTCTGAGGAATAACTGGTATGTTCGAACTGCCAACCTTGTGGATTACAGTCCAGTGGTGATCCTATAGCATCATACAAGTCCTTAACCCCACCTTAATCTTTACTTCTTAGCAACTCACATTTCAAAATGGGTCCATAATCAAAGACATAGAGTCTAGGATGTACAGTATATTGCAAAGTGGAGAAATCTGGCTAGAAGGGCCATAATAAATAATAACTACCCTGCACCAAGCATCATAGAGTTAACTACACTGTTTGAGATCTTATCTTGGCTTAGCCACATTTCAGCTGCCACACCACTGGGAAGCCTGGCCCAGTCAAGTTGAAACAAAGCCTTAACTATTACAGTAGTGGTAGTCTAGAACTGGAACCATTGATTGATTCTGGTGTCAGGGTTGTGCAGATTGATGGTCACACTTTCCGTTAGCCCATTGGACTGATGGAATGTCTTCAATTTTCTTTGCTTTTCACTCTTTTTTTTTTTTTAAACGTATGAAGAGACAGAGTTGTACCGTAGGTGGCTGTTCCTGAGCTT
>NW_006408557.1:16333478-16343648 GCF_000296735.1 Chrysochloris asiatica | reverse complement strand
AGCTGTGAGCCTTCCAACCTTCTAAGTATTCCTTTATATGTGGTTCAGAGTTCTGGGACCAGCCCCTGAGCCTGCTTGGTCGGGTATTCTGTGTTGTTGTTGGCGGATCTCTCTGCTATACGTCCACCCGATCCGCCATCTTGTTTGTTCTCTTTTAGCTCATTTTTTAAAAACACTCAGGCATATATAATAATTTAAACCACCAAAGGACACATTCTGTAAGTCTGCCTCCTGGCCGCCAGCTCTCAGTCCCTCTCTTTCCATAACTCTAGAGTCCTCGGTCCCTCTCTCCATGTCCTCAATTCTGCCTCCATCTCTGGTGTTACTGCTTCTCTGGACTGCATTATTCTTGTGCTCTTCTCCCTTCATGGTCCTAAAGTCATCTGTTTCTGGACTGTAAGATTGACTACTCTCCCGTTTTTGTTACAGAACTCCTACTTAAGATGTCATATGTCATCCTTGCAGGTCGAAGTTACATAGTCAGTTGTTTTAGGAACTGGGACAATGTGTAGCCCATTGAACTGTTCTATTGGATAGCCTGTGTTTGCTGCTCTCTGATTATTATTAAAGTTCTGTCGATTCTAACTCTTAGCAACTCTGTATAGGGTTTCTGAGGAGTAACTGGTATATTTGAACCACTGGCTTTTTGTTTAGCAGTCTTACTTATCCTACAGTGCCGGACTCTCTGCTTTGTTTGTTTTTTTTTTGTTAATTGTTATTGAGTCGGTTCCAACTTATAGGGTTTCTGAGAAGCGACTGGTGGATTTGAAATGCCGACCTTGCAGCCCAGTGCATTACCCTGTAGCGCTACACTAGGACTCCTGCTTGTTGTTGTTAAGTGCCATTGAGTCAATTCTGACTCATAGCAACCCTGTACAGAGTTTCCAAGGAGGGACTGGTGACTTTGAACCACCGACCTTGCAGTTTATACTGGTGTTGCAGTCCAGCGCCATTAATCCACAGTGCTCATTACAGATACAGTCTGGTTGAGTGCAGAAAGAACATGTAATTGTGCTCCTTGCCTCTGCTTCTGTTTCCAGGCATACAGTCCCAGCTGTATGGTGGAAGAATGCCCAAGGAAAGGACCAGATGTGGTATGAGGATGCCTTGGCTTCTAACCACCCTATCATTCTGTACCTGCATGGAAACGCAGGCACCAGGTGAGGAATGGGAGACAGCAGGTGAGAATCTACATGGGTGCAACTTTCTGCACTGCAGAGCTCCTTTTTGGGGCTGGGGATGTTAGTTCAGTCAGCTAATACCACCAGGAGCAAACCTGCAGTTTCACAGAATTAGGTTATTGACCTATTGAATAAGGGAATGTGCATAATGGCATCTCAGAAACAAAGGAAAGAGCAGCATGATTCCAGGATTTGAGGGTGGGGGTATTTATATGAAATTTAATTGAAGCAGTGTTTCCAGTGACTCAGCATCAGGTCTAGTCCACAAGTGGACCCAGGTCCTGCTTTCTTGGAAACCACAATGCTAGATAGATGTAGGAAATTTCATCCAGAAACCCCATGTCTCAAGGTCTGTACTGAGGTTGGAATTGTGCTTGCTCTTAGGCTTAAGTGGATGTTTTCTTTTTGCCTATGTAATTTTCACCAGCAAGCACTTTGTGCTTTTAGGGAACAAGGTTTCCCAGTGAGTTAAGAAAGCAGTAGTCACTGGGAGCAGAGATTATAATGATTCACTTCATAGCTCCACATGTCCTTTGGGAAATGTGATCTCCAGTGAACTTTACAACTGGTCTGCCATCCCAGGTTGATGAATGCAGGGCAGATTTTCACTTTCTTATGGCGTAACTGGTTTTAGATAGCATTTACCTCTGTGATGGCTCCAGTGTACAGACAGGTGAAACCTGAGCCAGTACAGTCCTACAGGTACGGGGACGAAAAGACCAGACAGTGAAGAGCAAAGACAAAAGAGAGAGCAGTAGTTTTCTCAGAAGAAGGGTGGTTGTAGACAGAGGGAAGCCAATGAAGAGATCACAACTGAGCACTCATAATAAGTTAATCCTTTCAGACTCTTGTCTCCCATCATGTGGTCAGGGTGAACATTATGAATTATTTGTGTTGCATATGAAACTAACAATGTCAGTGCACCCTAATGAGTTGTTTGCACCCTAATGAGTTGTTTACAGAAGGCTTTGTCCAATTTTTTCTAAAGGTTTTTATTAGTGGTTTTAATGACACTTTCTTCAAACTGGCTTGAATTTGAACGATTACCCCTACTTTAAAGACATCACACCATGTGGGAACACTTGGTGGTCAGGACGAAGGGAGAATGGAAGTTGAGGGGTGGAGGTGTATATTCTGAGGAAAGCTTTGCTTGAAAAACAGCCTAGGTCACTGATGCTGTGTGCTTTATAGGTTATATATGAGAACAAGGAAGGAGTCATCATGGGGCATGGTTAGGGTAGGCCAGATTGGCAGGTGTCCGTAGGCAGAACAGTCAAGCGAGCCATGCCTGGGCCTTCCTGGAGGGGAGCAGTATGCGCTGCGGGTGTTTTGTGGTAGAGGAGGGCACCACAGAAAACCCAGGCACACCCTGGAGGGCAAGGGCAAAGCGCAGGGTATGGTACTGATAGGCAGACCAGTTGTACACTTCATAAATTCCTTTTGTATTTGGACCAGGTTTCTGTGGTTTCTCTTCTGCTTTTCAAAGAGCAAGTGGCTACAGCCACGCTGGTGATATCTTGCTATTGTTAAAAGTAATCAAAACTCACCAAAATTTGAACATAAAATATATCCCAAGCAGTTATTCGGTATGCATATAGAAAGACCATTTTGATTTCAGAAAAAGCAAATGGCTCAAAGAAGTTACGTACAATGCAGTGTGTAAAATGGAGGTATAATGTTAGGTACAATGTTAGGTACAAAGTTAGGTACAATGGAGCGTATACAGTGGAGGGAGAAATATAGAAGATTGTTCATTGACTAAGTATAACATGTTTGATTAAACCCTACCCTCTTTTTTCTGTTACCAAAAGATACAGATAACATGGTGATCTGTGACCGGTCTTGTCACCCAGCCATATCTTTTGAGATTCAAACCTGGCTTTGAATATGGAAGAGAGGACTTGCAACTTTGAGTGAGAAAAGGCTGCTGGCAGATTAGTGGGCCAGGGATGTCATTAAAAGGAATATATGATTTGTGAGTAAGAAAACTCCCAAATCAAAGCAAGATATCTGCTACCAAATTCTCTTTGACATTCTAAATGAGAAATTTTTACCGTTTATCGTGAATGATGCGGTTTTCTGCTCCCTTAAAAGTTTACAGCCTCAGAAACCCTCTCCATGGTTACTCTGAGTCAGAATAGACTGTATGACAGTGGGTTAATTGTGAATGAAGTTCAATGAAGCAGTGCCAGTCACATGGTACAAAAGACTAAACCTGCTACACTTTCAGGCTCAAAGGGATGTTGTGACTATCAGAGGTTCCCTGTTCCTTCCTCCAGAGACTGCAGGCTTCTTTTGTCCTGTGTGTCAGCCTTCCCCAGCACAGTGCCCTTGCCTGTGTCTTTGCCTCACTGGGCCTTTCGGGGCTATGAGAGGTGTCAGATGTGACAGGTCTGGAGTCTAGAAACCAGAATGTTTGACACTGACATGGAATCTTAAGGATGGCCAGGTTTTTCGTATAGCTCGTGTGGATCACAAGGTTTAGTGCTGTTGAGTTAGTACAGATGACAGGATGGTCCTACTTAAAATACATTCTAATAAGTGATGGACAGCTTAACAATATGGAAAAGCATGAGGAAAAGATCCATGTTTGTACCTATTCCAAAGAAAGGTGATCCACAGATTGTACCTTTCTGACTGACCCTTCTCTTCTGTTTCTAAGACCCACACTCTTTGGGATGCTGCCACCATTGTGCACACTCTGTACCCCTCTGTAGGTAGTATGGACATTTTTTTTTAAATCCCCAGGAATTCTTCCAGAGATAGTTGAAAACTTTTGCTGTGGTATTCCCTGGTTTGAACTCATTTCTTTGTTTTCTTTATTTCTGTATTACTTTGGTTTTCCTCTTTTATGTCTTCCTTGTCTCCCCTCAGAAGCCTCCCTCACCTGCTATACATACCTAAATTGGTTAAATGTTCCTTATAAAAAGCAAAACAACTCAACAAGTATAAAGAGAGTGAAAGATTCCTCAGCATGCCACCCATCTGCCAGTGATGCTTTCTTCTCCCAAAGTAACCCCTGTTCCTATTTTGATGTGTATCTACAATAAGAAGAAGGTCAACAACATGATAGGAAAATGGGAAGAGGTTATAGACAGTTCTTGTACAGAGAAATAATTTATTTGTGAGAAGGAATGTTCAACCTCTACAATAAGGCATACCCATTGAAACTGATCTTAGGGTTTCAGTGGGTATTCTTATACACTGCTGATAGGCTAGAACCTTTGTGAAGAACGGTTTGACCAAGATAATAGTTGTATATCCAGAAAGGTGCTATGGTGTACATGTGTGAGAGAGGACGCAAGTGCTAGTGGTCACTGCAGCAGCACTTAGATTAACAGTAGGTGGGAGGCAGGAACAAAAGCAAACTTGCAATAAGAACAAGCTAAAGAGTGTACTGGGGTTGGGCCGGCATTTTTTAAGTGAAAAGAACAGGCTGTAGAAGGTGCACATGGTATGGCCCATGTGTGTGGTTTCTTTGTGCCCAGATGGTCTCTATGTGCACAGGAAACTGAGGTTGGTTAGATTTAAGTGGCAGACTTGCTATGTATCTTTTTGTATCTATTGAATTCTGTGCTATATCATGAGTGAAGTATTAAAAAAATAAAGTTTAAGAGTTTACTTAAGAAATCTTCCCAAAGTGCTAAAACTGCCCCTTGTTTGGCATAGTATTGCCAGAGGCAAAGCTGGGCCTGCATCATCTTACATGAGGAGAGAATCATTTGTCTACATTGACACACCCTAGTATGAAATTTGGGAACCAAGTCACAGTGTGACTCTGGGCCTGACCATTTGAGAAGTTGTACTAATACCTATTTCCTTATTTTCTTCTCCCTTGACATTCCAGGGGAGGGGACCACCGTGTGGAGCTATACAAGGTAAGGTGTAAACGTAAGATGACACAGGCACAGGGTGACACAGTCTCCTTGTGCTGCTTACGGGCTATCATTTTAGGAGGCTTGAACAGAAGCAAGTTATCGTTTTGGAAGTTGGTCATGGACTTTTACGGAAATGCTGCAAGGTAGTATCCCAGTTAGTAGACTCTACCTTAAAATGCTTCCCACAGTGCTGTCTTAAAGGGTACTTTTCAAAAATTATGTGTGTTTATTTTGTAGATCCTATTCTAGATATTGACAAATTATCTAAAATGTGTTTAAAGTGCCTTTAAGTGTTATGTTATGCATAAGCATGAAGGATAAAGAAAGCTCTGTGGTCAAGGAGCTTTTCTACATTGCTATTGAGGGTCACAGATGAGCTGGCATAGACATTCCCCACATCGAATATGGCATGCTCTCAGACACTCCTGGCATACTCAGTGGGTATGCCAACAGGATTTCCCAGATGCAGGGTGGCACCTCAACAGCTTCTGGTTAGCTCTGCTCATCCTCAGGGGTGTTTCTATAGCAGAGTCAACCATGCTTGTCTCCTTCATACTTTTCTTAAATGGACAGCTGTATTTGCTAGCAGGGCAGGAAAGAACACAAGCAGATATGTGGGTATGTTGTAGGTGTAGACTGTTGGAGGGCTTTCCCCCCTGGAATTTAGTACATTATAGCATATTAGGGCTGGGGAGTGAATGCCTTCATGGTCCCAGAAAGTCTTATAAGAAGCTAGGTATAGACACCAGAGATGGAGGCAGAGATGGTGACGTGGAGAGATGGAACAGCTGGGGACTCTGGACTCAGGGAGGGATAGGGGCTGTGTGTTGGTGGCCAGAGGGCAGGCTTGCAATTTGGTTATTTAATGGTTATATATTCTTGAGTGCTTCGGTGTACATCCAAAAAAACCCTAGAGGGAATGAAAGCAAATGCTGTTGAATGATGATGTATGGAGGAGATTGCAATGAAACGAAATATGATAGGATGAATGTAAAGCTGATGTTTTCTCATGTATATGATTGCTCAATTCACAATAAAATCTTAAAAATGAAAGAAGATGCTAGGTACAGAGTGCTTCCATGTACCCAGCAATGGAGTAGATCCTCTGTGTGGGTTCTTTGATGGACAGTTCAGCCCTGCTTGTTGCTTCCTGACCACCAGGGAAGGACATGGGAGTGGGGTTTGTGTAGCCATGGCCATCATGCTCTCCAGGAATGCATTAGAATGATTGTAGCACCCACTACAAAGACTGAAACCAGAGCCTTTTAGGGAGAATGGTTTGGGCTGAGTCCAACAGAATAGATGTCTCTGTTCCTGATCAGATGACTTAAAAGAAACAGACCTGGCAGGCCAGTCATTGCAGTCTCTCCACCTTTTTACCCCACCCATCCATTAGAGGGAGTCCCGGGGTGGTGCCAGACTGCAAAGCCGTTTGAACTGCAAGGTCGGCGGTTCAAGCTCACCAGCTGCTCCTGGGAAACCCTATACAGGGTCGCTATGGGTCGGAACCGACTCGATGGCACTTCACAACAACAACATGGAGCCCTGGTAGCATAGTGGGTTATGCATTGGGCTGTTAACTACAGGGGTGGCGATTCAGATTCACTAGTCACTCCACAGGGGAAAGATGAGACTTTCTGCTGTAAAAATGTATGGCTTCAGAAACCCTCTACAGGGTCACTGTGAGTTGGAACCAACTCGACAACACATGACAACAGCAACATGAGAGTGTGCACTTCCTCTTATTCTCAACAATCCATAGTTGAGAGGACATTATTTATAGATTTTGTGACTTTGTGTGTGATATAAGGAACACACAGTGTGATGGAAAAAGAAACATGGACACAAAATGGCTGTGGGAGGTGGCCTTTTGTGCTTCCTAAGGAGGGGAGCATAATGCAGCAAGCACAGACTGGTGGTGCAGCTTGCATTTATATTTCTCAGCACCCTGGTGTAGGCATACGTAGTGGGTTCTTTTGGGTGACTCCTACCTCCCACATTCTGATTCTGTTAGTGAGGGATGGGAGTGGTGATCTAAGTTAAGGCAAAGCAAGAAAAAAGCTCCGTGAAAGCTTAAAATATGAGAAATGTTGTATTTCAGTAAAGAATCTGCACTCTGAAGTTCCTCCTCCTGCTGGATCTCGGCCCTTCTTGCTGGAGTGTTTAAAGTCCCCCCAGTCAGAAGATCACCATTAAGCTTCCTTCCCTGGGTGCAAGGCACCAAAACAAAAACTCTGGTGACTTTAGTCCATGACAAAGTTGCCTTCATCAGTGATGATCGTATTTGTTGCCAGAAATGTTTATTTTTCACTTCACAGGTGCTGAGTTCACTTGGTTACCATGTTGTCACCTTTGATTATAGAGGTAAGATTTCTTTTTGATGAGGCACTTGAGCACAGTGTCCTTCTCATTCATCCTTCGATTCATAGCTGACCCCTCTGATCAAACCTTGTGGCTAAGAGTAGAGGAGTTGCATATCTTACTGGGGGCCCTGTGATAGGGCCCCCAGCCAATGCCCTCTCTCAGCAGAATGGACAAGTAGGAAGTGCTGTTTTATTTTTCTGCTGGGTCCATGTTCCCTACAGCTTTAAGTTCTGAAAACAAGGAAATGGAAAGGGAACTGCTAAAAGAAAAAGTATTTCTTCTCCCATCTTTGGATCTATTATCAGGCTTGCCACATCGGTCATGTCAGTACAGATGAAGCAAGAATCAATTGTTTGACTTTTTCTAGGAATGTTTTACCTTAATGAGCATGAAAAAAATTACTATTGAACAACTGTTTTATAGGTGTAGTTCTCAATACAGTTCTTCGTTAGAGACAAAGCAATGCTTGGTTAGCTGAGTTATTTTGAGCTTGGGAGATGGCAGTGGTACCAATATGCCCAGACCAAATGGCTACAGAGGAGGGGTTGAAGTGAGCAGTTGTTGGCTGGGTGTGGGGACTGTGTCAATTCCTGCAGAGCCTGTAACAAATAGCTATAAATCCGATGGCTTAAAACAACATAAATTTATGACCTTGTAGTACTGGAAGTCAGAAGTCTGAAATGTTTTCACCGGGTTAAAATTGAGGTATCAGGTCAACAGGACTGCATTCCTTTTAGGTGTTCCAGTGATGTTTCCTTGTCTTTTTCAGCTTCTTGTGGCATCCACATGTGTTGACTTGAGGCCCCTTTCCATATTCAAAATGAGCAATGGCAGGTTGAGTCTTTCTCAGATTGCATGACTCTTACTTACTTGACTACTTCTTTCATTTATAGGACCCATGTGATTACAATGGGCCCACCTAGATAATCCAGAATGTTCTCAAGGTCAGTAGATTGGTAAACTTAATTCCATTTACACCTATAATCTCCCCTTCCATGTTGTTATATTTAGGTGCCGTCGAGTCTGTAACAACTCATAGCGAACTTAGACATAACAGAACAAAACACTGCATGATCCTGCTGCGCCAATCACAAACTTTGGTACGCTTGAGCCCATTATTGCTGCCACTATGCCAATCCATCGCATTGGAGGCCTCCCTCTTTTTTCACTGACACAGACTCTTCACTTTAACAAGCATGCTGTCTTTCTCTAGGGACTGACCCCTCCTGATAATATGTCTGAAGTATGACAGAGTCTAGCCATCCTGGCTTCCAAGGAGCATTCTGCTTGTACTTCTTCCAATACAGATTTGTTTGTTTTTCTGGCGGTCCATGGTATTTTTAACACCATGACTCAAATGCATTGATTCTTCTGTAGTCTTTATTATTCACTGTCCAGCTTTCACATACATACGAGGTTATTGAAAACACACCTTAGTCCTCAAACTGACATCTTTGTTCCTAAACACTTTAAAGAGGTTTTGTGCAGCAGATTTGCCTAATGCAATATGTCGTTTGATTTATTCACTGCTGCTTCCATGAGTGTTGATACTTGATCTGGACAAAAGTCTTTGACAACTTCAGTCTTTTCTTCATTTATCTTGATGTTGTTTATTGTTACAGTGGTGAGGATTTTTGTTTTCTTTATAATGAGGTACAACCCATACTGAAAGCTGTAGTCTTTGATCTTCATCGGTAAGTATTTTAAGTTGTCTTTGCTTTTAGTCGCTAGGCTGTATCACCTGCATAGCACAGGTTGTTAATGAGTCTTTCTCCAATCCTGATGCCGCATTCTTCATATAATACAGTTTCTCGGATTATTTGCTCAGCATACAGATTGAATAAGTATGGTGAAAGCATACAATCCTGGCTCACACTTTTCCTGATTTTAAACCATTCATTGTTCCCTTGTTCTGTTGGAACAGCTGCCTCTTGGTCTATGTACATGTTCCTCATGAGCACAATTAAGTGTTCCGGAATACTCATTCTGCCTAATGTTGTCCCTAGCTTCTCATGATCCACAGTAACGATAGCCGTTGTGTAGTCAATAGCACAGATAACCATCTTTCTTGTATTCTCTGCTTTTAGCCAAGATCCATGTGATATCAGCAACGATATCCCTGGTTCCACATCCTCTTCTGAATCTGGCTTAAATATGTGGTAGTTACCTTTCAATGTACTGCTACATCTGTTTTTGAATCATCTTTAGCAGAATTTTACTTGCATGTGATAATAATGGTGATTTCCACATTCTGTTTGGTCACCTCTCTTTGGAATGGGCACAAATATGGATCTCTTCCAATCAATTGGTTAGGTAGCTCGCTTCCAAATTTCTTGGCATAGATGAGTGAGTACTTCTAATGCTGCATCACAGTTTGCTAAAAGATTTCATTTTTCATTCTATCAATTCCTAGAGCCTTGTTCTTTGCCAATGCCTTCAGTGCACCTTGAACTTCTTTCTTCAGGATCATTGGCTCTTGATCATATGTTACCTCTTGAAATGGTTGAGCATTGACCATTTCTTTTTGGTATAGTGACTGTATGTATTCCTTTCATCTTCTTTTGATACTTTGTGCATCATTCAATATTTTGTCCATAGAATCCTTAAATATTTCAAGTTGAAGTTTGAATTTTCTCTTCGGTTCTTTCAGCTTGAGAAATGCTGAGCATGTTCTTCCCTTTTGGTTTTCTAACTCCAGGTCCTTGTACATTTCTTTATAATACTTGACTTTATCTTCTTGAGTTGCC
>NW_006408557.1:16332158-16333378 GCF_000296735.1 Chrysochloris asiatica | reverse complement strand
CTTTCACAGCTTCAATCTTTTCTCTGTTTACCTAGATTTATTTTCTTGGTAGGGATCTAATGTTCCACTCAAGCTCTTTCTTCTTAATGGTCCTGGAACAGTTTGTTCCTGAAATGGATGATGAATGCTCCCGCCTTCTAGTTTAATATCGTCTACAATTACAGTTGTGACCATCACAATTAATCCTGCTAGCAGTTTCTCACAATTGACTCATAAAATCCTATCACTGTCACCCTATATTCCCTTTCATCAGATCCATCTGGAAAAGAGGAAAACTATTCAGTGGGGATTCTACGTTACTCCCTCATTCTGAAACTAGGCACACTCATAAAAGCTTATAAACCACTTCATGCCTTTATAGCCCTCCCAGTTTTGAGAGCCAATCTATCAATTTCCCATTCCTATCAACCCATTACATTGAGGAAACAAGCTTCTCCCTTGACATGAACAATCCTTGCATTCCAGTTGGGATTTTGAGTGAATGCATCCATAAGCAAAAGTGCAGTTCATCAAATTGTAGCAATTTATACTTGCTCTAGTATCAAACATTTTTATCTTCATGTGTTTGCGTTCTGGTCAGCTAGCCATCTAAGCAAGGTCAAATGGGTACTAACTGCAAGTTTATGCA
The DNA here is from genome assembly GCF_000296735.1 of Chrysochloris asiatica. NCBI lineage: Eukaryota > Metazoa > Chordata > Mammalia > Afrosoricida > Chrysochloridae > Chrysochloris > Chrysochloris asiatica. The sequence goes on along the minus strand of NW_006408557.1, from coordinate 16,332,750 downwards.
AGCCTCACTGCACTTTAGACCGGCTTGATGCTTCACTCTCAGCCCTGGCCCCCAGGGACTAAGTCAGTGCCCCTGGCCTCAGGCATTCACATATCACCCTAAACTTCACACCAGCCAGCCCTTCCTCTTTTCTCTCATCTCAAGGTTAACAGGTGTCAATGGAACATGGCCAAACTCAGCCCATGTCTTCATTGCTGCATTTCTCCTAAATAGCGAGCACAATAGACTGATCATGAGTTCCCTTTAGTTCCATTTGAGTTTCATTTCTAGAAGGGGATTTTCCCTGATGAGCTGACTTTTCTTGCCTTGATGCCTCTAAAGCGAACATCTTGCTTGATATTCAACCAACTGTCCATTTTTTATTTGCAGGTCTTTCCTTCAATAAAAATAATCTGTTCTCTTAGCAGTTCTGGGTTGGTCTGCATGTCTTTTTAGGTTTTTATTGTGAGTTGAGTGAAAGTTTACAGGACAGATCATCAGTTTTTCATTTAACAAATCATATACTTTGTTTCATTACAATGGTTATAATCCCCTCCATGTACCATCAGTTAACAGTATTTCTCTCTATTCATTTTAGCTCTTTTTTTTTTTT
>NW_006408557.1:16259109-16329379 GCF_000296735.1 Chrysochloris asiatica | reverse complement strand
GAACAGTTGATTGTCTATTCCCTAGTCTGTCCCTGGCTTTGTTTTGGCTGATAATGTACAGCTTTTCTACCTTCTCTTTCCACAGATGTAGTCAGTTTGATTTCTGTGTATTCCATCTGGTGAGGTCCATGAGTGTCGTTGTCTTTTATGTTGTTAAAAAAAAGGTATTCGCAATAAAGAAGTCATTGGTCTTGCAAAATTTTATCATGCAATCTCCAGCATCATTTCTATCACCAAGACCGTATTTTCCAATGATGACCATATTTTCCTTCTTCTTTGTTTCCAACCTTTGCATTCCAATCACTAGAAATTATCAAAAAATCATGATTGCATGTTTGATCAATTTCAGACTGAAGAAATTGGTAGAATTCTTCAATGTCATCATCACTGTCATAAACACTGGTTTATGTGTAAATTTGAATAATAGTTGCATTAACTGGTCCTCCTTGTAGGTGTATGTATATTACCCAATCAAAAACAGTATTATACTTCATGATAGATGTTGAAATATTCTTTTTGTTGATGACTGCAATGCCATTTCTCTTCGATTTTCATTCCTAGCATAGCAAGCCATTTGATTATCAGAATCAAAATGGCCAATATTAGTTAGTCCCTTTCAGCTCACCATTCAAGTTCACTAGCTCCTTGGAAACCCTATTCATGGTTGCTGTGGGTCAGAGTCAACTCGATAGCACTTAACAACAACAACAATGCCTAGGATATCGATGGCTTCCATTTTATTTTTGACAACTTCCAATTTTCTTAGATTCATATTTCATGCATTCTGTGTTCCACTTGTTAATGGATGTTTGCAGTTGTTTTTACTCATTTTGAGTTGTGCCCCATCAACAAATGAAGGTCCCCAAAGCTTTACTTCATTATGGTCAATTCTACTTTGAAGAGGCAGCTCCTCCTCAGTTGTATTTTGAGTGCCTTCCAACCTGAGGGGCTCATTTTTTGGCACTGTATCTGACAATAATCTGGGTACTTGATCTCTGGGAGACTCTGCTTTATGAACATCCTCAATGGACTAAGGATGACCCTGTCAAGAAAACCAATTAGACGCAACCCTGTCAGTTGGCTGCAGCCTTTACCCATCCTTATGTCCCCTCCATTGTGTTCACTCTGTCTCTATATTTCTGCACCTGTTTCTGTATCTCTACCTATCTCTGGCTGTCTCGATGTCTTTGTCTCTGACTCTCTGTGACATTAACTCTGTCTTTACCTCCTTCTGTAACCTATGAAACCCTGCGCCCTCCTAATCATGACTGTCTAGGATGCCAGGGTGGACCCTTCTGCACATAGACTCTGTGGGTTTGCTCATGTAACAGAATCCACTCTTTCTAACCCTGTGCTTTCATATCATTGGATGATGACTCCCTGCTGAGCTGCTGAAAGACAATTGTACTTGAAAGTAGGGAGAGAGGCCAGTGGGAAGGATATTTTCAATCCTTGGTGCTAGGAAAGTAATGTAGGGACCAAGATGGTTGGCTTTTCTGTTATGCAAATGATATGCTAATTGCACTCTTAAGGTGAAATAGAGGGGTCCTTCCCTTTCTGGGTCAGAGGTCAGAGTTGCTTTGAACCAGAAAATTGCCTCCTTTTTACTTCTTTTCCTAGCCGCCTTTTATCTGCCGGCCATTTCTCTGGAGCTGGGCAGCAGCAGGACTGAAAAGTCAGAACTGGGCCCAGACTCCTGCCCAGCAGGTGTCCAAATCTTCCTGTTGTTGTTAGGTGCCATCGAGTTGGTACTGATTCATAGCGACCCTATACACGACAGAACTAAACACTGCCCGGTCCTAGGCCACCTCATAATTGCTATGTTTGAGCCCATTGATGCTGCCAATCCATCTCTCTGGTGGGTCCTCCTCTTTTTCTTTGATCCTCCACTTTACCAAACATGATATCCTTCTCTAGTTAAGGTCCCTCCTGACAATATATCTGAAGAATGATACATGAAGTCTGGCCATCCTGGCCTCCAAGGAGCACTCTGGCTGTACTTCTTCCAACACAGATTTGTTTGTTCTTTGACAATCCATTGTACTTTCAATATTCTCCAACATCATAACAAATGCATCAATTCCTCTACGGTCTTCCTGAGTGAATAAGGAAGACTGATGTGCTCCTGGGATCCCCATTAATGGCTTATTGGTGGGGAAATTCTGTTTGCTTCCCTGCTTGCCTAGGCCGGTATTAGATGCTCCATCCTGGGCTAGCCTTTATCAATGCTCGAAGTTCTGGGAAGTCTTTGGCTGGTAGGGATTTGGAGCTCAGGTCTGACTGCCACTGTCTGCACAAAGATCCGTGCCTGGTAGAGGTCTTAGAAGTAGAATCTGAATGCCTCCATCTCACAGTAGTACTTAACCAGTAGGAGTCGTGGGGTTTGAACGCTGTCTCACAGAAGCCCCTCAAGACTTAGTCAGGGGTGTATGGACCATCTGCCCACTTTTAAGTAGTGTTATGAGGTGAGGAGGGCTTGTGGGGGCCTCCCTACATGTGAGGCTGTGGGTTTTGATGACATAAATATCTAGGGCCCTTGACTGGAAGAGCAAGAGGATGGTCTGTCCCTTAGACTGTGAGGTTTCTGGGAAGTAGTTTGTTGATTTGGCTCTTTGTTTTTTGACAAACAAATGTGCAACCTACCAATTTAGAGTCACTACTGATAGATGACGTTGGATTTGGCCAGAAAGTCAGGGGCTGAGGAACCAGTGTGAGGAGGGTAAATGTCATGCTCCCACCTCCCCCCATATCGTCACTGATGCTGGAAGGAGTGGTGCAGAGTAGACCTGATGGACTTCCTGCCCTCTCCCCACTACCCACTCCGCCTAGTAGAACAGGTGGCCAACAGCATGACCAGGACCTCGGGTGGTGGGTCTTCTGCTTGTGCCATGAAGGGCAACTCACTCCTAGTCAGCAAGAGTATCCTTTCCTGTTTCTGGGCTCAGCTACTGTGTGGACTCCTGTGTGTGTCATATATGTCAGATTATGACCATAATCTCACCTCCTCCTGTATTTTTCTCCAGGTTGGGGTGACTCGGCAGGAACACCATCCGAGCGGGGCATGACGTATGACGCACTCCATGTGTTTGACTGGGTCAAAGCAAGAAGTGGTGACAACCCCGTGTACATTTGGGGTCACTCTTTGGGCACAGGGTAAGTATTTACCAGCAGATGCCTCATGTACACCTTATGGCACTCCTTGAGTACTGGTGAATGCTTCCCACTGGTACCCCATTTATGTTTGGGGTTACTCCTTAGACATTAGGTGAGCATTTCTTGCTGGTGTCCTGCTTATATTTGGGTCATTTTTTGTAACACTCACACCAGGTAAGTGTTAGAGGTTTCCTATATACATTTGATGCATTCCCAGGCACCAGGTGAGCATTATCCAAAGGTTCCCTGTGTACATTTGGGGCCACTCCTTGGTCACCAGTTGAGTGGTTCCCATATGATGTAGCCAGCCTTAAGCAGGAGCTAGTTTTCTCATAGGAACAGCTTTCCAAAACCATGATCTGAAGAGAAGTACCTGAAGAAACCCTGAGGTACTACTGTTATTCCCCCAAGTCCTTGCCCACCTCGTCTCCATTAGGTGCCATCGAGTTGGTACCGACTCATAGTGACCTCATGCACAGCAGAACGAAACACTGCCCGATCCTGGGCCAACCTCACTATTGTTGCCATGCTTGAGTCCATCGATGCTACCTCTTGACTAATCCATCTTGTTGGGGGTCTCCCTCTTTTTCTCTGACCCTCGACCTTACTAAACATGATGTCCTTCTCCAGCGACTGGTACCTTCTGACAATATGTCTGAAGTATGAGAGATGAAGTTTGGCCATCTTGGCCTCCAAGGAGCACTCTGGCTGCACTTCTTCCAACAACACGGATCTACTGGTTCTTTCAACAGCCCATGGCATTTTCAATATTCTCCTCCAACACCATAAATCAAAAGCATCAATTTTTCTACAGTCCTCCTTATTCACTGTCCAGCTTTCACATGCTCGTCAGCACTTCAGAACACAACAATGGAGACTAAAATATTTACTGATGACGGTCAAAGAGCACAGCCTTTGGTATGGATTACATATCAATGTAAAGAAAACAGAAATCCTCACCACTGGATCAATAAACAACATTCTTATCAATGGAGAAAAGATTGAAGTTGTCAAGAACTTCATTCTTCTTGGATCAACTATCAACACTCATGGAAAGCGGCAGTCAAGAAATATAGCATTAGGCAAATCTGCTGCACAAGACCTTTTTAAAAGTGTTGAAGAGCAAAGATGTCAGCTTGAGGACTAAGGTGCACATGACCCAAGCCATGGTATTTTCAATTACCTCATATGCATGCGAAAGCTGGACAATGAATAAGGAAGACCATAGAAGAATTGATGCTTTTGAGTTATGGTATTGGAGGAGAATATTGAAAGTGCCATGGACTGCCAAAGAACCAATAGATCCGTTTTGGAAGAAGTGCAGCCAGAGTGCTCCTTGGAGGCCAAGATGGCCAAACTTCATCTCTCATACTTTGGACATATTGTCAGTCGCTGGAGAAGGATATCATGTTTGGTAAGGTTGTGAGTCAGAGACAAAGAGGAAGACCCCCAAGGAGATGGATTAACCAAGTGGCAGCATCGATGGACTCAAGCGTGGCAACAGTAGTGAGGTTGGCCCAGGATCGGACACCGTTTTATTCTGCTGTGCATAAGGTCTCTATGAGTCGGTTCCGACTCGATGGCACCTGACAACAACAACAACATGAGCAGCCAATTAGTTGAAAGAAAGTTTCCTTAGGGGTCTTGCTTGCTTCTGGACACTTGGGGCATATCTTACTAGCTTTTTGCTGGGTCTGTTGCCTGTATCCAGCTCATTACCCAACTTCCTGATTCTTTGGACTTGAGCCAGTGACCTGCTCTATTGCCTGCTGATCCTGGGTGTCATCAGCAGCCTCCCAGCTTACCTGCCTGACCTGTCAGCCTGCCTGACATCTGACCTGCTGCTCTTGGGTTCATCAGTCCTGTAGGTACATGAATCAAAAGGCTTCTGATCTGTGGACTTGGGACTTGCCCACCTTTACAGCACTGTGGGTTAATGCACTGGGCTGCAAAGTCAGTTTGAATTGCAAGGTTGGTGGTTCAAACTTACCAGGTGCTCCTCAGAAATCCTATTCATAGCCACTATGGGTCGGAACTGCCTCGGCACACAACTGTGTGAGGTGTTTCCTTGATGTAAACCCTTCTTTATATACATATATAAGTTTCACTAGTTTTGCTTCTCTAGAGAGCCTGATCTAAGACACCATCTATGGATTAGCGTAGGCCAAGCATGATTTTGAGATATGTATGTTTGTCATCAAATCCAACTGCCACTGTGCTTCAGTTACGCAAACTGAGGACATTTATGAACAAACTGATCATTCCTCTGATATTGACTTACCAGAGAACTTGCAGGAGGAAATAGTGGGTGTTTCAGTTCCTATGTCTGCTTAGAGGGGAAGCATTGTCATGGACAGTCCAGAGTGTTTCGGAACGTACCCACTGCTGTCAACACTCAGACCTCAACAACTTGAACAGCCATTTCCCAGTTGATCCACTGTTTCTGAGGAAGTGACCCTCCTGACTCTGGCTTCTCCCTTGGACAGCATCCAGCAGTTCATGTTGGACCTGCAATAGGCAGTATCTCAGGACAGGGCCTCTTCACCCTGATTGGGAGAGTGAGCAGCCCAGAGCTTCTGTGTACCCTGAGTGGTGGGAGCAGGCCCTAGATGTGGTCCTGAAGTTCAGGGAGCCTCAACTGGACTGACTTGTAAATGCTGCCACCTTCATATGGGCAAAAGGCTGCATCCTTCCAAGCTGGTAGGTGTCTCTTTTCTGCCGTGGGTGTCTCATCTGCTCAGCTCAGCAATGTCCACAGTGACCTTGGTGTGGCAGTCACAGGGAGGGGAGGCCAGCCCAGTGCTCTTTTTCAGGGGCCCTACTTCCTGACCACGGCCTGACTGGACATTTGTTTTCCTGGAAGCTTTCTCATAACCACTCAGCACCCAGAACACATTGTTGAACAGACATCTTAATCATGGTTTTTGTTGGTTGGTTTGTTTTTTCTAATCATGGTTTTGCTGGATTCCTTTGATTTTGCTTAGAAAATCTTGGGGGTTTTGCTTATTTTGTTCTTAAAATCAGGAAACATTTATTCCTCCCTTCTGTCCCTGTGAGTCTCACCAAGTCAACTGCTCTAGTCACTTTCTAATACTGATACAGTCTCATCTCAGTTGTTTTTGTCATAATTCAGCTGAATCATTTTTCTTTCTTTCTAGGGTTGCAACAAATTTAGTGCGACGTCTCTGTGAGCGAGGTAAGAGAACATGTCTAAGTGGCATACCTGCAGATCCTGTTGTGTGGCTCGAGGACTGGCTGCCACAGTGTGGGTCCTACAGCTCCCACTTTGTGGGTGTTTCTGAGCCATCTTTGCTCCCTCTTGTCTTGGGAGTTGGCATTTTTCGGACACTTGTTGCACTCCAGCCCTTGTTCCAAGTTCTTGTGGAGAGGGTGGTTCCATTGCCTCCATACACATGCAAGCAGCAGAGGCACTGCTAGACTCAGCATTGTGGGACAGGAACTTTAGGATTCAAGCTTGCCTTCCCCATGCCTACCACAGCACTGGGTGAGACCAGAGGCTTTATTAAGCAGCTTCCCTAGCCACAGGGGTTGGTGAACTTATAAAGCCCACCTGAAGCCTGCAAGCCCATGGCCACACACCCAGCCTTCGAATGAGGGCACTGTGGAGGTGGGTTCCTGGTTGGGGAAGTTCCCAGAATCAGACAAGGCTGGTGGAGTAGGCACCTAGGGCATTGGTCCTCATGGAGAGCCTGAATCTGCAGGAGTCTGGACTGGCACCCAGAGCCACCCAGAGCCTCACAGTCCTTGATTTACTGCCGAGAGTACCACAGCTTCTGAGATAAAATCTGCCTCCTCAGGTCTGCTCACCACATTACTCTCTGTCTTGTTTGTCTAGAAACACCACCAGATGCCCTTATATTGGAATCTCCATTCACCAACATCCGTGAAGAAGCAAAAAGCCATCCATTTTCGGTGGCAAGTAGAGATTTTATTTAAAAGTTAATTTAATGATTAAAATAATTACTATAGCATATTAAAATCACTATAAAATAGAAATTAATTATAAAAATTACTACTAAAATGTTTTGATTTAATATTGATTTAAAAACAGCCCTGTGTAATTTTGGGCACAGGCATAGTTACAGAGCTGTCTGGGAAGTTTGTAACTCACCAGGCGTGGTTAAGGGGGCATGTTATTACAGAGCCTTGCCTACATGCTGCTGTGGCCATGGGGTTCAGCAGGGCAGTGACCTGGGGTCTAGGGGCTCCTGGGCAGTCTCTTGGAAGTGCGATGTTTGGGTTGTCCCATCACTTTTGAGGCTGGGCAGCTCATCCTCTTTGGTGGAGCTCTAGTAAACGCACTTTGGAATTTCAGTCATTCAGCCCCTACCACCAGAGCCTCTGCCTTGTTTTCAAAAGCCTGCCCTATTAGGGTCCCTCTTGTCCAGGTTTTGTGCAGCTGGCCAATGTTCTGGGTAAGCTCTGAGTCTGCCCACCCATCCTGATCTTATAGCTGGCCCATCACAGATCAGAGGCATCTTTTATTTTGGTTTATCCTTTAGATCTAGATGTTTCTCCAAAACCATATGAGAAAAAATGTGAGTCCCCATTTTCTCAGGGGTGGCAGGACTAGTATCTGATTTCTTGGCTGCAGTATAGCCTCTGCAGTAGCTGGGTCTCTGGGGCTTATGGGGATTAACCCTCTGTCCTTAGTGACAAAGCCTGTCTGGAAGCCTCTTGAAGATAGCGATGGTCATGAGGGGTGGGAGGAAGATGTGAGAGCACTCTGAGAATGGCTCTGGCTGTGGGATCTACCCTCAGCTGTGTGTCTTCTCTGCCTCATCATCTGTTTTGCACATGTTTTCCCTTAAAAGCTTGGTGGTTAAGGGCAGCACTTTGTGAACTTGCACTTTAACCTTTGCCTTCTGCATGGATATGTTGGTAAACACTCTGAAAACTTTCTCCATGTTTTTTCAGATATATCGATACTTCCCTGGATTTGACTGGTTTTTCCTTGACCCCATTACAAGTAGTGGAATTAGATTTGCAAATGATGAGAAGTGAGTACCCGGGTTTCTCCTGAAGCAGCCTCTTGGCCCCAAGTCTCCCCACTGAGCCCTGGCAACACAGGCAAAAGCTTGGGTTGCAGGCAGTGCTGTGTCCCTAGCTCTGACAATTCTGGGAACCAAACCCTGCTTGGATGGCAGCAGACTCTTGCTGAAGGCCTAGTACTTTCTCCAGATACTATAAAGTGTAGCACGACAGAGACTCTCCTCCATTCCCAAAGCATGGACTAGAGGAGAGTTTATGTGTAAGGGTGCTGGGAGAATGTCAGGGTGGGTATGCCCATGGACCCAGAGACTGGCTGTCCAATACTGCTAACAGCTTGAGGTATAGTCCAAGAAATACCCAGACCCCTCCCAGTCTTAGTGTCCTGTTACTCTGTTAGGCAGCAGCTGAAATGATTTTAATCTTTTGAATTGTATTTAATGAAAATTTTAATACCCTTGTAAATGTTTAGAACTGGAGTGCTCTGGATGTACTTTACACTAGAGATAAAGGGTATTGACTTATTTTGCCAACAGGTCATAATAGCATTCATTCATAATAGTTTTCTTGGCACACTTAAACTATTCAGTGTACAAATATTATTTTGTAACTTTTTAAAGAATATGCCTATTAGCAAAAATAATCATTTTCAATGACCAGAAAATGTACAGGGGCCAGATTTTGGTGAATGAAATGATCTCTAGATACAATTCACACTATGACTAACTAATTAGAGGTTGAATTCTCACTTTCATGCAAGAGACTGGGGCTTGACCCCCCAGCTAATGCATCTCATATGTAGCTGTCATTGGAGACTTCAGTGTTGCTATGTTGCTAAATAGGCTTAACTAGAGCTTCCAGACTAAGGTAAAGTAGGAAGAAAGTCTTGGTGATCGATCTCCAAACTTTTGCCAGTGAAAACCTTATGGATTACGAATATCTAATTCATCTGATCATGGGGATGGTACAGGACAAGGCAATATTTTGTTCTCTTGAACTTGGGATCACCATGAATCAGGGGCTACTTCCATGGCAACTAACAATAGCAGTCACCTAGCCAGAATAGGTACTGATAGAAACATCTGAGGCATCAATTTTTTGGTTCTCTAATGTAAGGACCACAGCCTTCAGTATGGTTTGCACATCAGGTAAAGAAAACAAAAATCTTTACCACTGGACCCATAAATAGCATTATGATAAATGGAGGAAAGATTGAATTTGTCAACGACTTCATTTTGCTTGGATCCACTATCAACACTCATAGAAGCAGCAGTCAAGGAATCAAATAATATATTGCTTTAGGTAGATCTGCTGCACAGACCTCTTTAAAGTGTTCAAGAGCAAAGATATCAATTTGAGGACTAAGGTACACCTGACCCTCGCTATGATATTTTCAATAGCCTCATAGCATGTGAAAGTTGGACAGTGAATAAGGAAGACCATAGCAGAATTGATGCATTTGAATTATCTTATTGGAGAAGAATATTAAAGTATATTATGGATTGCAAGAAGAGCAAACAGATCTGTGTTAGAAGAAGTACAGCAAGAGTGAACCCTAGAAGTGAGGATGGTAACAATTCATCTCTCATATTTTGGACCTATTATCAGGATGGATCAGTCCCTGGAGAAGGACGTCATACTTGTTAAAGTATGTCAGCAAAAAAGAGGAAGAGGGTTTTGGTGGCAGCAGAAGCAGATTCAGGTAGGATTCCGCCGGGGAGGGACTGAAAACCCAGAGAAGGTGCTTCCACGGAACAGCACCAGCGCTCTGGATCTAGCATAAGGTATAGGGTGTTAGTTTATGCACATGCCAGTGGAAAATCATGGAATAAAGGAAAATATTGTGATTTAGGAATCGCTCGAGACATGGGACTCCCTCTGCGGCAACCCTGCCCGGGCCGAGTTCAGAGGGCAGGGCTACAGCCAGATTGTCACAGGGAACCGGTGCTAAAAGTGGTATAGTGACATTTGCAAAAGGAGGTGTGGGGAAATTCTACACATTTTTTCCTCCTCTTCCCTGTTGCACCTTCTTTGCCCAGTCCAGATACCTTCAGGTAGATGGGTGTGCACCCCCCCCTCAAAAAAAGTCCAGCATTGAGCCCACTTTTTCCCACGGCACAGAGAGAAAGAGCCCTGTCAGTCCCCAGGGTCAATTCTTTGGTGGCTGCCTATGATGTCAGCCTCTGGGTCCCAGCCCTAAAATTAATTTGTGGGGGACCCTTTACTATGGCATATCCAGCAAGAAAAAAGCAGGTCTGTTAGATCTGACAGACAAACTATATGAATAATCTGTAAAAGCCCAACATAAAAGGACACAACTATCTTGAGAATTATGCTCTGCACATGCAGATACCTAACTGACCTTCAGAAGCACAAATAGTAGTCAATCTTTCTCCCATTAACTTCTCAATATCTATCTGTGCACCTCTACAGTGGTGACTAGAGGAGGGGCCTGAGTGAGCGGACACCCCCACCTACTGCTGGAGGCTTCTATGGTGCACACACATTGCCTGTGTAGCAAGGCAACTGAACAGTCAGCCACAGTTTTATTTTTGTTCCAAAGTGGTGGTTTTTGTCTCTGCTTTCATATTGCTTCTGCTTTTGGTCGTTTTGATCACTCATTTTTCCTGGAGGTTGGAGCTTTTTCTCCCTACGTTACCCAGGAAGAGACAGCAATCGTGGCCATATAACCAAGCTACAAGCATACTCCATAATATCCCACCATTGAGACAAGAGCCAATAACAGCTGCTAAGCATTAAACGAGAAAAAGGAAGCCTACCTCCTGATCCTACCCACCAGGAGACACCCAGTAAGCTTAATAACACAGTAACAAATAACCATTTATGCATTAAAAACCCAAATAACTACTGGAAATGACAAAACAAAACAAAAAAACAACAACAAAAGATCTCAAAACATGTCCAAAAACAGAAAAGAGTAACTGAAACAAAATGAGCTGGAGACAGACAAAGGCTCTCAAGAAAAGTAAGAGCAGGTTTTGGATTTGCCTGAGAAGGAATTCAGAAGAATGATATGGAAACAAATTCAAATGCTCCAAAAAGGGGTGGAGGAAAACAAGGTAGAAATCAGGAAAGTACTACAAGAGCAATCAAACAAGATTGATACAGCATTGGAAACAATTCAAAACATGCAAAAAGAGGTCCAGATGATTAATAATAAAATATCAGAAATGGACAATACACTGAAAGGGGAAAGGAGCAGAATTGAAGAGATGGAAGCCAGAACCAGCGAGCTGGAAGACAAATCTCTCAGTGCCGCTAAAACAGAAGAGCAAGCAGAAAAAAGAATTAAAAATTTGAAGAGAGTCTTAATATTCATGTGGGATAACATGAAGAGAAACAACTTAATTATTGGCATTCCGGTACAAGAAGAATCAGAGAAGTCCACAGAGGAGATAGTTGAAGAGCTTCTGGAAGAAAATTTCCATAACATCTTGATAGATAAGAAGATAAACATTCAAAAAGCCGAACATACCCCAGGAAGGATAGGCCCCAAAAGAAAATCACTAATATATATAATAATCAAGCTCTCCAAAATCAAAGACAAGGAGAGAATCCTAAAGGTGGCCAGGGAAAAGAGAAGTGTTACAAAGGCAAGCAAATCAGATTAAGCTCTGACTTTTCAGCAGAAACCATGCATGCAAAGAGGCAATGGGGAGATATATAGAAATTCCTAAAAGAAAAAAAACTGCCAACCAAGAATCATCTATTCAACAAAACTGTCAATCAAATATGAAAGCGCAATCAAAACATTCTAGGATAAACAGAAGCTAAGAAATTTTATCAAAGCCAATACAGCACTTCCAAACATCCTAAAGGGAGTTCTTTGGATTGAAAACCTGCAAGAACAGACAACGACCAGAGATTGACAGGCATGGCAACACCACCTGGAACTCAGGCGACGGATAGCAGAGTCCAGAACAGAACAAAACTACAACAACAAATTCAAAGGAGCTGAGAGGTCAGCCAAAGATCAAAATAATATCAATGTCAAAGAAGGGAAAATTTTACAAACAGAGATCCAGGTGGTAAGGAGGTCAGGTAGATTATAGGATACAATAGATTGTATTAAAAGGAGAGAAAAGTTAATAGACTATAAGGTAATCCCAAAGAAATTTAATACTTTACAGTTTACCATGAAAATGAACTTCCAAGCAGAACAAGCAAACATGACAAGAAATAGCACAAAAAACACAAACTCAGCACAAGAAGGCATGCAGAATGAGCAGCACTAACAAAAATTAACATAATGGCAGCAATTAATTCATACCTGTCAATAATTATATTGAGTGTCACTGGATTAAATGCACCAGTGAAGAGACAGAGTGGCAGGATGGATAAGAAAACAAGACCCTTCAGTATGCTGCCTGCAAGAGACACACCTTACACACAAAGACAAAAACAGACTAAAAGTTAAAGGATGGAAAAAAATATACCAAACTAACTGCAACAATAAACAAAGAGGAGTGGCAATACTAATCTCTGATAAAGTAAACTTTAAGACAAAAGCCAGCATAAGAGATAAAGCGGGACACTATCTCATGATCAAAGGGTTAATTGAGCAAGTCAGCATAACCATAATAAATATCTATGCTCCCAATGAAAGAGCACCAAGATATATGAAGCAAATCTTAGTAGAATTGAAGAAAGAAATAGATAAATCTACAATTATAGTGGGAGATTTTAATAGGCCACTTTTGAAAAGGGACAGAACAACCAGAAAGAAACGCGACAGAGTTACAGAGGAACTAAACAACACAATCAACCAACTTGTCCTCATAGATGTATACAGAGCATTCAACCCAACAACAGCACAATATACATTCTTTGCACATGGAATTTCTCCAGAATTGGCCATGTGTTAGGTCACAAAGCAAGCCTCCATAAATTTACAAACATCTTTTCAGACTACAATGCTATAAAACTAGAAATCAACAATAAGAATACCAAGGAAATAAAGTCAAATACATGGAAACAGAGTAACACGCTGCTGAAAAGCAACTGGGTAAAAGAAGAAATAAAACGTGAATTTACAAAGTTCCTAGAAACAAATGAGAATGAAACCACAACATACCAAAATCTTTGTGACACAGTGAAAGCAGTGCTGAGAGGACAATTTATTGTGATAAATGTGCACATCCAAAAAGAAGAAAGAACCAATGAAGTTGGGAGGTAAGTCCAGCCACATTCAATAGACCCCTGTGAACCTGGGTGGAGACCTGGATGGCCAGCAGTATGGGCCCAGAGGCAGTGACATGGCCACAGAGGACTAGAGCGGAGAGTGAAGCATCCAGCTGATATGAAGTGAAGGGAGATGCACAAGAACACCCAGACTTGCAGATAGTACCCTCTTGACCTGGGTTCGATGGCTGGATGATCAGAACTTGAGTAGAAAAAGAAAGAAGAGGGGAAAAAAAGAAGAGTAATCCACTACAATTTGATGAACTTTACCTATACTTATGGAAGTAGTAGCTCAAAAAAGGGAACAAGTCTTTACAGCGATGATCACTCCCACTCCCTTGGTACACAGGGTTGACAGGGATGGACAATATAGACATTGGCTACCCAAAATGGGGAGGGAGGAGGGCTGTAAATGCAAGAGTGACTGGCTTACAAGCTTTCAAGATGGAGCCCAGTTCCAGATGGGGCTGAGCCACTGAATGATTTCCAATCTGTTGGGACCAGGCTGGCAAAGGAAATGGGGATAAGACTCTTGTGGTACAACAGTGAATAATTGCCATCAGGACTGACTGACTGTGAGGGTAGGGAATATAGAGGTAGATGTTTTTTGACAAAAGGAGGGGAGTTGTTGACCTTGCAGCCCAGGAGCAGAGGTCCCTGGGACCATCAAGTGAAAAGAGCAGAGAACGGGACCCTACCCAGAGAGGTAGTGATGCCAGGGATGGAGACAGAGATGATGACATGGACAGATGGAGTGGCTGGGGACAGGGAACTCAGGGAGTGAGAGGGTCTGTGTGCTGACAACTGGGTGGCGGGCCTGTGCGGTGTACCCTTTGGTTAATTGATGATACATGGAGGGGATTGTAATCATTGCTATGAAACGAAATACGATAGGATGAATGTAAAAGTGATGTTCTCCTATGTAAACCTCACAATAAAAACTTAAAAAAGGGAAAGGGAAACATTACCTAAAGACAAAGTTGAGAAGAGATGGGAAGATGGTGGAGTGGAACTAGGAAGCACAGGGAGGAAGTGGCGTAACTGTGGTTGCATGGAGGGGACTGCATCATTGAGATGAAACAGTGGATGATTTACTGAATGTAAAACTGATGATCTTGTTTGTGAACGTTCACTCAATTCACAATAAAACGTTAAAAGGAAAAAAAAAACAAAAAGAGGCAGACCCCCAATGAGATGAATTGGCACAGTAGCAAAGCAATAGACTCAAGCTTAACAACGATTGTGAGGATGGCACAGCACCGGGCCATATTAGTTCTGTTGTCCATGGATCACAACGAGTCAGAGCAGACTCAGTGACACCTAACAACAACATACAACAGTAAATAGTAAAACTATCCCAGCAGAATGCAAGACTATTAAGCGCCACTAGGAAAACCTTCCCAAACACAAATCAAAGTATGTGAGAACCACACGCCCCCACTCCCCTCTACCACCCAGTTTTTCTCGGCCTGTGTGTGCTGTCTGGTCACCTCTTTGTCACCCCCTCATCTCCCCCATACACAGTGTGAAGCACATCTCCTGCTCCCTGCTCATTCTCCACGCTGAGGATGACCCAGTTGTACCCTTCCAGCTTGGCAGAAAGGTGAGTGCCATGAGTTATTGCTGCTGCCCCTGGCATGGGCAGGTGCCCAGAGACGTGAGGCCTGGCCCCAGGTCAGTTTTATACAGACTAAGCTGGTGGGCCAGACTGGGCATAGGTAGGTGTGGAGAGAAGTACTATTGCTGGAAAAGAAGGGCAGGTGAGGCCTGGACCAAGAGGATGCCATAAACTGAACATTTTCACTAGATCCTACTGCTGGACTCCACACAGAGGGCCCCACTGGCCATGCCCCAGTCATGGAGGTTGTCTCTGGATTGCCATCAGGCTGGAATAGGTGTGGACATGAGAGAGAGGAATGAGTAAGGGCTCCCACTCTTCATGCAGTCCCCATCAGGGAGGAGCTTCTGGTGTGGACAGAGCCCAGGCAGTCAGTGGCAGAGAGACAGTTGTCTCACAGACTCTGCAGAGAGGCTGTCAACTTGTTAGCTGGAGGGAGTGGGATCCTTGATGAGCTTTGTCCCCAGTCCAAATGCTTTCTGTCACCAATTAAGTTGATGTGGCAACTTCTAGTCTCTTTTCTTGCCTTTGGGACTAGACTGATATTAGAAGAATACCCTACTGTATGTAGGTTTTAACATTTGCTGTTGCTGAATTTGGTTAAACTTTGCTGCTGGAAATATAGAGGGGTAGGGTTGACCTTATCATCAGATGCAGGCTCCAAGCACTTCTCGGAGTGGGCTCCTCCTGAGCGCACAGGTGTGTGTGTGATGGGGGTCTGGCTGTATAGATAACAATCCCAGCAAATGCACATTTCAGACCCTTGTAGAAGTTAGCTATGATGGGGAATGGGGAGGGAGTGGAGCTGAGGTGGGAGGCCAGTGGTCAATGTGAGCATCTGGCTGGTCTGGAATGGGAACACCCAGACATCTGAACTCTTGCCCATTTTTCATACCCATGCTGGTGCACTGCAGGGTCCCTTATGACTTGAGAGCTTCTCTACCTTGGCACTCCCCTGAGCAAGGGAGCAGGTAGCCTAGTAACAGGTGTGAGGGCAGACCTTGCTGAGAAGCTGCCCAGCTCCTGTCAGCACCCCTCCACATGCCCCTCCCTTCCCCCACTTACCCACCCCTACCATGGCAGCAGTGGAGTAGGGAGGCTGGACCTTCCTTTGGAGGAACCAACCCCAACTGATCTATACCAGAGTCCTTTTCTCTGGCCTCTAACCCTTGCCTACACCTCTCCCCAGCTCTACAGCATTGCTGCACCATCTCGAAGCTTCCAGGACTTCAAAGTTCAGTTTATCCCTTTTCACTCAGACCTGGGCTACAGGCACAAGTACATCTACAAAAGCCCTGAGCTTCCTCGGATACTGAGGTGAGATGCTGCTAGTGCATAGGCTTCAACTCAGGCTGTCTTGCTAAGGTGAGGTCCTTGCTAAGGCCTAGGAGGTGGGGCAAGGGGCAGCTACTGAACTGTTTGAAGGGCCTCAGTGAGTCAAGACTCCCAGTGATGTAAGAGCCTTTCACTTTCATACTAAGGGATTTGAAAATGCTTTCCATAGGCCCTGGACCATCCAAATGAGATAGGTCTGGTGGTCTCCCTGTTATATAGGCACGTGGATAGACACAGGTGTGCATGTGCACACATGCCAGGGAGACATGCACAGGTCTGAGTACACAAATGCAAACATCCACACAGGCACATTTGTGCATACATACACACATGCAACGCACTTGCACGCACATGTATACACAGGCATATGTGCATATTTACACACTGAACACCCTGGCTGCACTGAGTTGGGTTTCAGGTCCTCTCCTGGTAGCATCCTGGGCTAAGCTATCAGATTTCTGTCCCTGAACACAAGGCAGACTGGGGACCCCTATCTTGGGCCAGCTCCTCCCAGGCCTGTTTGTCCCTAGCTGCTTTGCTAGAGAGATGTCACTACTCACTGGCTGGAATCCAGGGTCAGGGCATGGCTTGTCGCTTGGAGAGCCACTGGCCCACCATGGATCTAGGTGCCAAACCCATGTCTGAGGGGCAAGGCCTTAGCCATGGTGACAAGGAGTACAGGTCAGAATAGACCAAATGCCTACTTTCCCCTAACCAGGTCGTCACCCCCACAGAGCCTTTGGGCCAAGGCTACTCCCCAGCACTTGTACCAGGCCACAAGGCCCTCCGCAGGATTTGACCTCTGCAAGATCCTGAACCTCTCATTGGGTGGATGAGTGGGATCCCCCACCCCGGGGGCACTCAGCATGGAAGCACGTGAGCCCTTTGAAAACATAGCTGCCGTCCTGCTTGGTAGCTACTATTGCTGTCTGGGTCTGCAGCCTATGGTCCCCAAGCTGAGGCACATTCCAGTGCAACTCCGCTTTAAATTGAGGCTGCTTTCTTACAACCTTTGGAAGTTTTAAGGGCCAAGCCCATCTCTCTTAGTGGTTTGGCCACATGGAAATGGGGATCCCCGTGCTTTCTGAGGGGACAGTGAGTTGATAGGGCAATGCTTTGTGGCTGTAGTTTTACTCCATATAAAAGGATTGCAACACAAAACATTCAGACTGGAGTGAAGATTTCAAACGATAAGAGCAGCCCATAGATCTGGTCTTCCTCCCAGTGCTATACAGTTTCCAGAGTATCATTGCCCTCCCTTGTATGTAGCCATGTGCTTCCACCTCCTCATATGGGCAGTGTGAGGATGAAGGTGGTGGCACCTCTGATTTGGGCGCCTGTCACTTGATTTATGGAAGCCTTTCTTTGGTCTAGGGAGTTCCTGGGGAAATCCGAGCAGGAACATCACCACTAAGGAGTAGCTGCGTAAAGGAAGCATGAAGACCTCTGCTCTCCTCCCCATTCCCTGGCCAGCTGGCACCCTGGGCCATGGCGTGGCAGCATCAGCACTGCTCAGGAACCCTGCATGTGGATGCCCCAGGAAACCCAGTCTGGTTCTGGGGGGTGTGAGCCTTCGTGAATGAAGTGCTGGGTGGGAATGTGGCCTTCTCTCTCTTGCTGCTATTCAACTTGAGTCCCTGTTGGGAAGGATGAGTGACAAGAACAGACGGCTGCCACTATTGATCAGTGTTGCACATGTCTTGCTTCCTGAGTAAGCATGGAGAGCTGGACAAGGGTACAGGGTCTGAGTGTGGTATGGGGTCTTGGTCCTCTCCCCAGCTTCCCTGCAGAGGACAGGGATACATTGGATTCTTACTGCCCCTTCCCACCCATGTCGATGGACTCTTGAGCGGTCAGTTGCCCACCCCTCCACCCCCTGCTCTGTGCACATGCTTGCCTCCTTGACTGTCCCTTTGCCCTTTGCCCCACCCCACCCTCCAAGTGGACCCTGTGCACCCACCAGACTCAGGGTCTAGGTGGTGACGTACACTTCTGCATTCCTCCCATCTGTCTGTCTAACCTGGGCTTAGACTGAGCATTTATTTAAGAATAAAATTGTGGTGGTCTGTCTGTTGTCTTCTCTATGAAGCATGAAGTGCCCAGCCTCTCTGCCCACAGCCTCTCCCTGTGCTGCCTGCAAGGCCTCGGGGGTGGAGAGTGGGAGGTGGGTGAGGCACCAGCAGCAGTGGATACGCTTGGAAGCACTGAGGGAGAGGATTGTTCCCTTCCCTCCTGTAAGATCACGAGGTCGCACAGAGAAGGATAATGTCACAGTGGGCTATGGCTCTTCCTGACTGAGAGGTGTCATTTCCTTAAGGTGAGCTTTTCACCTTAAGTTTAGGAAAACCGTTACTTGTACCTGTATGTTGGTTGCCTGATTAACGTGCACTGGTGATCTATCTACAGATTTGCATTGACAAGTTTCTGAGTACTTAGAAATGTGTGCTGCTGGAGACCGGGAACTTTATTTTTCACTCAGGTTAGGTTATAGGAAACACAAATATTTACTCACTGGTGGTGTCTATTTGGCTTGTTTGGAAAACCCACATTCCATGCAGTGCTGCTTTCATTCACTGTTCTGAAAACTGTGTACACCCGACCCCCCCCCCCGCTAAAGACTTACATCCCCGTCATCAGGCCAGCTTTACCCATTAGGATACAGCTCCTCGTAACATCTCCCAAAGATCAAGGTAGGCTGGAATTGTAATAATGCCTGCTTTTGACATCTGACTACAGCTGACACTGTGATCCCTCACTTCTGATATGCCCCAGAGACTGGCTGCCCTCCTTGTTAAGTGCCGTTGTGTCAGTTCTGACTCATAGCTAACCTGTATAGGGTTTCTGTGGAGCAGCTGGTGAGTTTGAACTGCCATCATTGCATTTAAACCACCCTTGAGGTTCAGTGCTTACCCTATAGTGCTACCCTAGGACTCCGTAGAAGTCTCCGGCACTGGAACCTTCTAGTCTCAGAGCAGTTCACCAGGACAGGGGAGGGCTGGCTCATTTGCACCCCTGGCATTAGCAGCCAAACCACTGAGTGGTGTTTGTTGAAGGGTTGTGTCCAGTAGCTGCTGCGACTGGCTGTTTGGTTCAAAGGCAGACGGACACAGCTTTTCTGACGTACCTGGGAGCTACTGGTGACACATCTTGGCTGCCGAACCTCCTAAAGGGATTCGCCCCTTGAGGTGGCTTTTGCCTTGTTTATACTAGAAAGAAGCTTGCCTCCCATGCCTGACAACTAACAAAAGGTGTGTGCAGTCTCCTGTCCCTTGCCAGCTCAGCTGTGCGTCATACTACTGAAATGCTTGGGAGACACCACCTGGTCACCAGCATCCCATCAGCTCTGGCCCAGTTCTGGTCCTTGATAGATGTTCATTGTGTAATAACCCTCGCTACTGGAAGCCTGTTAAATACCATCAAGTTGGTTAAATACCATCATAGTGTTTCCGAGGAGCAGCTGGTGTTTTTGAACCACCAACTTTGCAGTTAGCAGTCCAGTGGTTATCCTACTAAGCCGTGCACGGGGCATCTTTTTATGTGCTAGTGGGTTTGAAGCTCAGAGGCAGGACAGCCATGGTTTACTAGCTTACCTCCAGGTGTCATACACACGAGTGTTCCCCTGCTTTGCTGAGACGGGAACCTGAGGCTCAGTTCTCCATCTATTCCCACCAACTCAGAGAACTGTGTCCTCACACCGTTCTAGCTCCATCTTCATCCTGGCCCTTTTTGCCTTTGCTAAAGTCATCTCTTTTTTGGAGGAGGGGATGGAGGATGAGGCAAAATATAAAGATACAAGCTGTCAATAATTGTTGGACAAGCAGGCTAAAGCTGAGGTGGTAGCCCCAGGAGGGAGGCCACTGTGGTCATCTGTCAGCTCACCAGGTCACACAGCATAACCCCGCTGCCCCAAGTCTGAACTGCTTAATTTTTACCTTGCTCCAAGCAACTAAGCTTAATAAATGATGGGGCAGAAGACTACTACTTAAACAAAATAGGGACAAGGAAGATGTGGGCAGATTCTAATTGTAGGTACCATGTTTTAGAGCTTCATAACCAGAGGATGTGGCTCCTAGTAGCACAGATCCAAGGCCTAGGAGTGGGAAAGTAGAGTCCTTAGACTCCATCTCAGGATTCGGCCTGCTGTTAACCTCAGTGTTGTGCCAGCCCCCAAGGTCTAGGATAGGCTGTGCCCAAGGAAAAGCCTGCAGAATGCATGCTCTTTGGCCCTAGCGTGGGTCATCCTTTGGGTAAAATTGTGTTCTGCTTGCAGGTAACTGCTTTTTTTTTTTTTTCCTCTATAATTCCTTTATTGAATTGTATTCAAGTAGAAAATTTTTACTAAGAGACTCGGCTTGTTTTTCCTGAAGTAGGAGTTCCGAGTTACAAATATAAGACTGTTTTGTTAACACCAAAACAATCAAAATCAAAAGGTTTCATATTTTTCAGTAATAGGACTATTTTAAAACACAGTTAGGTTTTTGTGGGGTGCTGACTGATACACAAACATAAGGAACCAGAACTAGGGGGTGTAACAGGTGTTTTCCTCCCTCAATAAATTGCCACCCGCTCCAGAAGAAATAGTCTAGTTACTCACTTAAGGTCACAGAGCTAGAAGCACAATCAGGGGGTTTGTTGAGGACCTCTTCTCAGAGACTTGAACTAAATAAACAGATACTTCTGCTACATTACGTGAGAATCCTATTATTTTGTGTAATATTCTTGGAAGGAGGCATTCCACAGGAGCCCAGCCTTCCTCTTATCTGTTATCCACAAACAATGACAGATCAGTTTTGGAATTACCCATCAAGTATACTTCATCTGAGACCCAAATCCCACCTCATGTCAGACAATTTAAAAACCAGACAAAGCCTGAAAACAACTAAACAAAAGTATTCCATACAAACCAAAATGGACCAGGGAGATCATGAAGTCTCCTTGTAAGGACCAACATGCTGCTAGGACAGCCAGAGCCTTGGGGTGTTTCAGAAGTCTGTCTTGTTACACAGATACCCCAGAGCAGTCAGCAGGGCCCTCACACTTAGAAGATTTGAATCTTAAAATTCACACACAAGTAGAAAGCCTCTCTTCTCTTCACATGTGCATTGGTTGGCCCCCTCCATCCCAGTTCTCACGCCTATGTAACTAGGAATGGAGGGGAGGTTAAAAAAGAAAAGAAACCTACCCTAGGTTGGACAGATTTAGGAGGCAAAATGTCTTAAGTTATTCTCAACAGGAATGGGGCATTTTGCTATATAAATGCTATCCCCAATCTCAGTGACTCATTGGATAAAGATGCACTGATCAGAAAAGGTCCATTCTTAAACATGCTGAAAAGAACTGGGTCCAAGTGGGTCAGAGAGCACAAATGTTTCTAACCTGTGTCTGCTTTAGAATCACTTTAAATCACTATGTTTCATTAATATGCAATGGGATGAGATTTCTAATTTTTGTGCTGTAGGTATTCTTAACTAAATTATCAGGCTAGCTAAGTCAATATTATTTGGAACCAGTTTTTCTGAGTATGAGGATTCTTGCATCAAGTGAATGAGGACTCAAATGAGGGAGAAAAAGAAGATACTTGTCAGTTTGAAAGTCACAGTTTATCTTTCTATAATTAGATTATGAGGAAGATGAAGAGCCCGCTGATAGCAGGAAGAAGCAAGAGTCTTGTAAGTCTGGCATTTGATGAGATATTCAGTTACTGTGTGTTTCCATTGTTTTTCCATGTCAGAACGTACGGCAGAGACTTGGGAATTTGCATGCCTGAAGCCAGGTTACTCTTGTGTTCCACAACTATGTTGCTTGCAGGGCTGTTTTTGCCACAGTAGTTGGCTGTGCCCCAGACAAATGGGGTGCTGGTGTGTTCCCACAAATCTTTATCCCAGTCTTCCTCACAAGGAGGATACTGCCAAGTGCTCTCAGCCAGAGTCTCTTGTCCAAGGTTCCTGGTTTGGTTGACAACATCCTGCTCAGTACAACTCTTGTCATCACAGCCTGAGATATGATGACTAATTTTGGCTCGAAGAACCTGGTGGCGAGCATTGAAGGGACAAGTAGCCAATTTGTTTGTGACATCAGGGTGATTCTTTCTGTACTTGATAAGATGATAAGGAAATCTGCAGGCCCTGATCTATTGGTTTTTATCATAGGGACACTGAAATAGCTTTTCAGGGTCCAGGGAATAGATGTAAGTTTCTTCCATGTTGGAAATGAAGGTGCCAAATTCAAGTGCTCAGTCAAGACACACTCAGGTAACTGCTTTTTTTTATTCAACCTGCAACTCTATGGTGGCAGAAGGAACATCATTTCACACCAGAAATCCAAATGCTTTTGATCTCCAGGAGATAGCATTCATCGAGCAAGTGGATCTAACAACTGTAATTGCATACATGGCGATGCACACATACGTGGCTCAGTCCCACATGCAGCTGAATCTCATGAACTAATTTTCTGTTCTTGGCATGCAAGGCCACGATTCAGACCAGCCCCCTCCATAGGAAGGAAGGAACTGGGACCCAGAGATGCATCAGTGAGGGTACAGCAGGGTGCTCATGGCCTGGTGCGGTCTTAGGCTTCCCTGCTAGGAACTAAGAACTCCAAGGTTGGGTCTTGCAAGAAGACTGGGCCCCAGTGAGTAACCCCTAACCCTGACATTGCCCATGGTCACAGCTCAGCAGTTCTTTAGGGTCACTGCAGTCACCAAGCAGGACCCATTTCCGCTCAGTTGTAGTGGGAACCAGCACCTTCTGCTGGCCCTGGGAAACGTGGAGGGCAGCATGCAAAGAATAAAACGAAGACACACAACCACCAGCCACGAGCACAGAGATTGAATGAGTCTCTCAAGGGAGGCAGTGAGAGCAGGGACATTCACACACAACCAATCTGGTGGGATGTGTGGCATAGGTCAAATGGGTGATGGCAAGCACAACCAATCAGAACTTGGTCACTCCCTGCAAAAATATCCAGGAGCTCTAGTGAACCCCAGCATTCCCAAGCAGAGTCAGAAGCCACTTCCCCACACAGCTCTCCCACCATATGGCAGGACTGGTGGCCTTGGGGAGGAGGTACCCAGCTATTGTCGTGGCAGAGTTACACATCCTCCTCATGAGCCCACCTACTCCCTTCTCCAAGATAGGCTGTGTGCACTGATGGGAAGAGGAGAGGGCAGAGGCGCTGGGGCAGGGGTTCTTTGTCAACACAGGCAGAGAGCTGCCAGGCAGGCATCCAGTGCACCAGCAAGAACAGGCAGGCCAGGCCAGGTTGGAAATACATGGTAGTGCTGCCTTTGTTGCTGAAACTTTAGTGAACTTTTAGTGACTAAAACAAGAAAAACACTCCAACTAGTTAAGTTGCCTTATGATGTTAAATTTCCTCCTGTAAAAGTACAATCCAGCTAACCTTGCACCATAGATTATACTAGATGCCTGACAGATGTACCCCTAGTCATTCTAGGTGTCCCTTGTCAGCCTCAGCCCTGAGCCCTGGGGTAGTTCCCACAAGGGAAGTACACAGTGCCATGTGGCCTTGCAAAGAATGCTGGACTCACCTCACTGCACAGGACAAGAGCCCCAACCCAAGAGAAGGTGGGGACAGAAGGTGAATACTTGCTCAGTGCCAGACCTCTCCCCTCATCCTCCTCTTCCAATATAAAGGTACCCAAAATTAACTCTGATCAAGCTAGGGCTCCGGGCCACAGGGGAAGAAGGCAGTAGACATGGGTCAGAAGGCTACCTTGTCCTCAGTTTTAAATATTAAAGTTTACATCTTCTGATGCCTCTTCACATAAAACTGGGTCATACACTTCCTATTTAGCTACCAGCCTTGTTGCAAAAAAGTAAAAATACTTTGTTGTTGTTAAGTACGTTGAGTCAGTTCTGACATAGCAACCCTGTATAGGGTTTCCGAGGAGTACCTGATGAGTTTGAACCACCAACCTTGAAGTCCAGTGCTTATCCTACAGTACCACACAAGGACTCAGAAGTACAAATTTTAAACGTTGAGGCCATGCAGAATCTGGGGTTTGCTCCACAACAGTGGAAGAGGGCCATTCAATAACTCTACAACCCCAGCAGCTGACACTATGGTGAAGACATGTTGGTTATACTATGGTCTCTCCCACATGAATTTAGAGATCATCTGAAGAACAGATTTGATACATTAAACACTAAAGACTGAAGACCAGAAGAGTTGTGGGATGACATCAAGAACATCATGCATGAAGAAAGTAAAAAGTCATTAAGAAGACAAGAAAGAAGGAAAAGGTCAAAATGGATGTCAGAAGAGACACTGAAACTTGCTCTCCAGCGTAGAGATGCTAAAGCAAATGGAAGAAATGAGGAGGTCCAATAGCTGAACAGAAAATTTCAAAGATCAGCTCAAGAAGATAAAGCCAAATATGAACAATAAAATGTGCAAAGATCTGGAATCAAAACCAAAAAGGAAGAACACACTCAGCATTTCTCAAGTTGGGGGAACTGAAGAAACAATTCAAGCCTCGACTTTCGTTTCTGAAGGATTTTCTGGGCAAATTATTGAATGATGCAGAAAACATCAAGAGAAGAAAGGAATACACAGAGTCACTGTACCAAAAGGACATGGTTGATGTTCAACTATTTCAAGAGGTAGCATATGATCAAGAGCCAATGATACTGAAGGAGGAAGTCCAAGGTGCAGTGAATGAACTGGCAAAGAACAAGGCACCAGGAATTGATGGAATATAGCTTGAAATCTTTCAAGAAAGTGAGGCGTCACAGGAGGCACTCACTCATCTATGCCAAGAAATTTGGAAGACATGCCGACTGATTGGAAGAGATCCATATTTGTCTCCATTCCTGAGGTGACCCAAAGGACTGCAGAAATCATCAGACAATCTCTTTGATATCCCATGCGAGTAAAGTTTTACTAAAAGTAATACAGAAACGGCTACAAGCATATATTGACAGAGAACTTCCAGAGGTTCAAGCAGGATTCAGAAGAGGCCGTGTAACGAGGGGTATCATTGCTGATGTCTGATGGATCTTAGGTGAAAGCAGAGAACATCACAAAGATGTTTACCTGTGCTTTATTGACTGCGAAAAGGCTTTCAACTGTGTGGATCATGACAAGCTGTGGACAACATTGCGAAGTATGAGTATTCCAGAACACTTAATTGTGCTCATGAGGAATCTGTACCTGGACCAAGAAGCAGTTGTTCGAATAGAACATGGGAACACAGAATAGTTTAAAATTAAGAAAGGTGTGTGACAAGGTTGTATTCTTTCACCATACTTATTCAAGCTGTATGCTGAGCAAATCATCTGAGAAGCTGGGTTATATGTAGAAAAACATGGCATCAGGATTGGAGGAAGACTCATTAACAACCTGCAATATGCAGATGATACAACCTTGCTTGCTGAAAGTGAAGAAGACTTAAAATATTTACTGTTGAAGATCAAAGAGCACAGCCTTTGGTATGGATTGCATCTCAATGTAAAGAAAACCAAAATCCTCACCATTGGACCAATAAACAATTCTTATCAATAGAGAAAAGATTGAAGTTGTCAAGGACTTCATTCTTCTTGGATCAACTATCAATACTCATGGAAGCAGTTGTCAAGATATCAAATGACGTATTGCGTTAGGCAAATCTGCATGCACAAGACCTTTTTAAAGTGTTGAAGAGCAAAGATGTCAGCTTGAGGGCTAAGGTGCCCCGGACCCAAGCCATGGTATTTTAAATAACCTCATACGCATGCAAAAGCTGGACAGTGAAAAAGAAAGACCGTAGAAGAATTGATGCTTTTGAGTTATGGTGTTGGAGGAGAATACTGAAAGTATCATGGGCTGCCCATAGAACCAACAGATCTGTGTTGGAAGAATTGCAGCCAGAGAGCTCCTTGGAAGCCAAGATGACCAAACTTCATCTCTGATAC
Organism: Chrysochloris asiatica; assembly: GCF_000296735.1. Lineage (NCBI taxonomy): Eukaryota > Metazoa > Chordata > Mammalia > Afrosoricida > Chrysochloridae > Chrysochloris > Chrysochloris asiatica. The sequence goes on along the minus strand of NW_006408557.1, from coordinate 16,303,150 downwards.
TTCGGACATATTCTCAGGAGGGACCACTCACTGGAGAAGGATATCATGTTTGGTAGGGTGGAGAGTCATAGAAAAATAAGAAGACCCCGAGCAAGATGGATTGAAAAAGTGGCAGCATCAATGGGCTCAAGCGCAGCAACGATAGTGAGGTTGGCCCAGGATCGGGCAGTGTTTCGTTCTGTTGTGCATAGGTCACTATGAGTTGGTACCGACTCGATGGCACCTAACAACAACAAAAAATGTGTTTGAATTTTTTCATAATCAAGTTTTAATAAATGGTTCTTTTAAGAGACAGGAAGTAGCCTTTCCTAGCCCCTGCCCTGCACTTAGGTATTTAGAATGGAGGTTGCAGAGCTGGGCAGGGGCACCAGTCTGTCTCCAGCTCAACACAACTCCCTTCCACAGACCTAGCATCCAGAGGCTTAGAATAAAAGGCATTGAAGATCAAGCTAAGCAAGGTGCATACAGGGTTCCTAGAGGAGCCAGGGCCACCTTCTACATAGTCCCTTTTGCTGAAAACCCATGAGAACTTCACACATTCCATGTACCTTTCCAGCCTGGCTCTACTCCCTTAGAATCCAAAGCCCCAGGAATCAACAAGGATGTTGGTAAAGTGCTGGAAACCCCACATAAGCCAGGAGTAGACAGGGGCTGTGAGTGGATGGAGCCCATTAGTGGACAGAAATCCATGAGTAGACAGGGGGCTGTGAGTGGGCAGGGGCCTATAAGCAGACAGAGGATGACAGTGGGCAGTACCATGAGTGCATAGAAACCTACTCCCGGGGGCTGCTGGGTGGGGGGATCTTCAGGTCTGAGGGCTCCGCACCCCAGATGTCCCGGGCGTATTCCATGATGGTCCGGTCGCTGGAGAACTTGCCTGAACAGGCAATATTCCAGATGACCTTTTTAGTCCACTCCTTTGGGTTCTGTGGAGGCAATTAATTTGTTACAGGACCAAGGGCATGTAAGAGAGTCTGCATTCCCAGAATTGTCTGGCCATGCCACATGAAGTTGTCATTGATCTGCAGAGGGCAAGAACCCCTGGACCCAGATTCTGCCAGTGCCCTGTCCATGGGCCCCACTGTCCTTGCTCCCTATTTCATCTTCTGGGCCAGCCTTGGCAGCCCCGCCAGCACTGCATACCTGAGGCCATGGCACACCCCCTGTGATTTGGTTCCTGGATCGGACCTTGGGTTGGGAGCAGAAGCCGTTCCTCTGACCTCATGGAACTCAGTGGGCAAACACCAGCTCCCTACCATGCATGCTTTAGTCTGGTGACTCCTCTGACGCCAAAAGAAATTCAAGGTTCTAGGTGGGAGGCAGTGCCGGGTTCCAATACTAGCCCCTCCAAATCACAACACATTAGCTATAAGGTTGCTGAGATGACACAGGATGGACCACAGCCTGAAGAGAAGGACCAGGATGTGTGTGGGCCGCAGGCAGTGGCAACACTGACATCTACAACATGGTCAGAACTTGCCAAGCCCCTGACCAAGGCCAAATGGGGACTTCCCCAAGAGGGTGCAGGCCAGACAGGAGAAGAGCCCTCCCTGGTACTGTCCCCTGGGCTGCCCATCATGGAACCAATGAATGTTACCTGGTATAGCTGGTCCACCTTCGTCTGACAGGCCATGTAGTCCTCATAGTCTGCAAACACCTTGAACCTGCAGCAGGAAAAGAGTCTGTGCCTACCAGCATGTACCAGGGTGGACAGCAAACAGCAGAGCCCACACAGCGTGAAAGCAGCCAACAGACTGCAGATAGAAGCAGGAAACAAGAATACTGAAGCCTACCATGCCACTTCTGACCAGTCTGGGCCATGTCCATCTGACCACGGGAACTTCTCTGTGAGCAACACTTATGTATTGAGAAGAAAACTTTAGGGAAAAACTAACTTTCCCCAACACTCCTTTAAAGAAATTCAAGATCACACTCTGTGTCTCACATCCACCTGTTATCATTACATGTGACAACATCCCTGCATGCCAACTTGCCTTTCTTTTGGTGATGCACGTTAAAGCTGAGGCAGGCGGAGGTTCTGGGGAAGAACATTTCCAGCCACATACCCACCCTAATGTCTACCTGGTCTAAGTACTGGTAACACATGAAAAACTGTATTTCTTGGTGTTCTGGACAAAATGTAAGCTTTTGAACGTGGAAATATACTTTGTTTACAGTTGAGTCAGAAATATAATTTAAAAAATTATTTCAAGTCCTAGTTTCACCATAGACTTCTGCCAGATTCCTGTTTATATAGTTGTGCATACATGTGTATGTATGTGGTATGTGTGTAGTTATCATCTGGTCAGAATGAAGCCAGTTGACAGAACAGTTACCAAAAAGCAATGACCATGATGATGGTAGCACAAAGTGGTAAATGTAATTAATGACACTGAACTATACACATTAAAAAAAAAAAAAAAAAAGGCAAGCACTTTGCTGTATCTTAACACAATAAAATAAATATTTTAAAAAGCAATACAAAACAGTGTTCAAAACAAAATAAAAAGAAATTGAAAGGAAAGAGGCTACTTCTCAGCATGTTTGGTAAGCACCATCGAGTCGGTTCTGACTCATAGGGACCCTGTAAGGGGTTTCCAAGGAGTGGCTGGTGAGTTTGAAGCGCCGCCCTTGTGGTTCAAACCAACCTTATGGTTCACTGCACTATTCTGCAGCGCCACATCAGGACCCCATTCAACTTTTAGCCAAGAGCAAAGAGCTGTTATCAGGGCCAGCATTTTATAGTCATTTCTAATGAGAAACAAACATCTTCACCATGTTAATTACACTGTGGTAAGGCACTAACTGCATTAATACAATGTTACTGACACAAGTTAGTTCTACATTATCACAGCATGTCAACGCAGGCCATCACACTCGGCGTACCTCATCACCCTCTCCAGCCCACTTCACAGAGCATTCCTGCCTGCCCACCCTCTTGGAGACAAATGCTCATGTTCACTGAAATGTCCAACCCCAGGCCTGGGAAGCACCCCAGCCAGTATCATCGGGGCAGTGCCTGTGTCCATTACACCCATTCCCCAGGTTGATCAACACCCTCCTACTGCTCAGGATGGCCACTGGCCATGGTTCACTCCAGCTCTCATTCAGCAGTGGCTCTGCCCAAATCTGGGCACACTGGGGAGGAGAGCATCTCACAGTCACTTCTAAACACTAGCACTCAGACCCTAGGAGGGCCTTTCTGACCTCACTGTAACTGAGGGTCACACAGCAGAGGTCAGCAACAAGTCCTATGTCAGGCCCATGAGAGGACTAGTTCTTACCTGTCATGGTGCATCAGCATGTTGACAATGTCTCTGAAACAGTCGGGCTCCTTGGGAGAGAAGTATCCACTGCTGATCTGGTCCACCACCTGCTTCAGCTCAGGGAGGCGGTCATAGTACTCTCTGGCATTGTACCTGTGAAGACCAACTCACACAAGTCAACGTCAGTACCCAAGAGTAGGAGCCCCTAGATGTTCTCCCAAGTTCAGGGTCTATGCTACCTGGGATAGCAACTCAAAAGAGGATTGCTGGAACTGTGATGTGCAATGGATACAAAACTAATGTCATCTGCTACTCTTCTTGAAAACGGTTGTTCCTAAAAAATGTATAGTCTTGGGTGTAGCCCACATGGCCTAAGGGGGCATTTAAAAAGTTCATGGAAAAATAAAAGCTAATGAAACCTTTCTATTAAATTTTTGTTGTTGTTTTTAAACCCTCTGTATTTCTGCTGCAAAAGGCTTCCTCCTATAGAAGCCTGGGCAGTTTTCAGACCCACATGTGGTGCCCATAGCCCCTGCCCCTACAGCCTTGTGCTCAGTCACACACTTGGAGCCCCTGCATCTAGAGCCATCACACCTGCATCCTCACCTTATACCCCCCACTGCTTACCAGAAGGGGTAGGGTTTGAAAAGAGCCCCTCAGTTGAGACCGTGAAGATGTAGAGGAAATGCAGACTTAAGACAAGCAGGCCCACACTATCAACTTCAAGGATGGAAGGGATACAGGATACATTCAGAAAGAGCCTTGGGTGGGGGCTGGGTGGGGTGGCGAAGGCAAGCAGGAAACAACTCTGGTGATATTTACATTTCACCTGCTGGTGGACAGGCCTCGCCAACTCTCACAAGTATATACACAATTAGACAATACTGCCTTTTCTTGTCTTTTCAACTATCCCTCAGAATTAGACCAAGGTGATCTCCTCAAGGTCAAGGTCAAGGTCATGAAACACAGGCAGCATGAAGAGTCATTAAAGGCAGAGAAGACTGGAGAGGTAAGACAGCCATATGCAGTGCAGACTGGGTCTTGGACCAAAAGATGATGTTGCTGGAGCAGGGACGTGGAGTGTAGTTAACAATAATGCATAGTGTTGACATCCCATCTTGGTCCCTACAGGTGTACGTGATGGAAGGCACAAACAGCGGGAAGATTAGGGACAGCACAAGGACCCTGTACTACCTCTGAACCTTCTCTGTAAACCTAACTTACTTTAAAACAAAAGGTTATTTTAAAAAGCCAGACAGATATCATCTCACCCCAGCACTAATAGCAAAGTTCAAGAAACAGAAAACAACCAATGCTGGCAAAGATGTAGAGAGACCAGAACTGGATTCCACTTTTACACTTAGTGGTGTGAAATGGTGCACCCACTGTGGAAGACGGAGCTCTGGTAGCATAGTGGTTACGAGCTGCCAACCTCAAGATTAGCAGTTCGAAACTACAAGCAGCTCCACGGGAGAAAGATGAGGTGTTCTGCTCCCGTAAAGATTACAGCCTCGGAAACATTGTGCAGGGTCACTATGAGTCGGAACCGACTCCACAGTACTTAACAACAACAACTGTGGAAGACAGCATGGGACATCCTTAAAAAGTAGAAAATAGAAATACCATGTGATCCAACAATCTTTCTACATTGTATATATCCTAGAGAACCACAACGCAAAAGTTGTATGCACACCAATGTTTCTCCTAGCACCATTTACAACAGCAAAAAGCGGAGACAGCCTAAATGCCCATCAACAACAAATGGATACACAAACTTTGGTATGTACAATGAAATACAATGTTGAAGAATAACCATGAATCTGCGAAACGCCCCATTAACATGAGTGAACTTGGGAGGACATTATGCCGAGTAAAACTAATCAATCACAAAAGGACAAATACTGTATGAGATCACTACCATAAAAGATCAAGAAAAGGCTTTCACACTAGAAGAAATATTCTGTGATGGTTACCAACGTTGGTAGTGAAGAGAAAGTAGTTAACCGGTGAGACGGTAGACCACGTGTTAACTTAGGTAATATGGAAGGCAATAGACAAGAGGGAGGTTGGCAGAAAAATGATGAAGGCAAGGAAAGGCACTGGAAAAAGTACAAAAGTTAAAGGGAACAGAGGTAAGTACAGAATCCTGCAGCAACAGTGATCTGTGGGTAAGTACATGGATTGAGACACAGGCTGAATACACTGTGAGAGGGAGCATACCCACCACACATATATAAAGGTTTGATAGAGGGTATTTGTACATGCACGGGTGTTTACTTTTACTGCAAACATATCTGTGAATGTGGTAGAGTATATATACAGGGGGCAAATTATGGAAACTTCTTAGACATTATCAAATACTTTGAGGGAATGAGCTGCTGGGTCTGGAAGTGCAGAACCATAGTCTCATGGGGTACCATGGCCAATTGGCATAACATAGTCCATAAAGACAATGTTCTATATCCTACTTTGGTGAGTAGTGACTGGGGTCTTAAAAGCTCAGAAGTGGCCATCTAAGGTGCAACGATTGGTCTCTCCATATATGGAGAAGAGTGATGAAAACTGAAGACAATTGAAAACAATTAGTACAATGGACTAATGGACCGTGGGAAAATCAGTCTATAACCCTGAGACCAGAAGAAAACTAGATGGTGCCTGGCTACAGTTGGCCATTACCAACTGCTCTTAAGGGGATTACATTAGAAGGTCCTGGATAGAGTAGGAGAAAATGTGGAACAAAACTCAAAATCATGAAGAAAAAAAAAAAAGGCCAAGACTACTGATTAGATAGACTGGTGAAACACAAGCCCAAAGCCCTTGGTCACCCTTCAGGTCTGGAACTGAACTTAACCCCATGGCTCAGTTTTCAAAGACTGTATAGATACATAGGGGGACAGGAGTGCTGGTGGCTCCACAGGATAAACAATGGACTGCTAAGATTGACAGTTCAAATCCACCAGCTGCTTAAGTTTTCTGCTTCCATAAAGATACACAGCCTCAGAAATCCTAATCAGGTCAATAATGAGTCAGAACTGACTCCATGACACCTAACAATAACACAGGGGAGACAACAACACTAGTGAGGCAGACAAACAATGGCCAACCATTCAAGATCAAAAGGGCAACATTTACTCAAGGACAAAATTCAGAAGAGTGGGTAAAGGAGGAATGCAAACAAGAAACAGAGGGAGGAAATGGGGTAAGTGATATTATTCTGAGGGGCTTTCAATCAATAAGATGAAACAAAAACACTTAGGAATATATAATAATTTAAACAACCAAAGGCAAGCCTGCCTCCTGGCTGCCGGCACACAGCCTTTCTGTTTCCATGAGTCTAGAGTCCTCAGAGTTATGGTGTTGGAGGAGAATACTGAAAGTGCCACAGACTGCCAAAAGAACCAACAGATCTGTGTTGGAAGAAGTGAAGCCAGAGTACTCCTTAGAGGCCAGGATGGCCAAACCTCGTCTCTCATACTTCGAACATATTGTCAGGAGGGACCAGTTGCTGGAGAAGGATATCTTGTTTGTTAAGGTACAGGGTCAGAGAAAAAGAGGAAGGCCTCCGGTGAAATGGAATGGCAAAGTGGCAGCATCAATGGGCTCAAGTGTGGCAACAATTGTGAGGTTGGTCCAGGATTGGGCAGTGTTTCGTTTTTTTAACAGGGATGCTATGAGTTGGCACCTACTTGATGGCACCTAACAACAATAAGAAGAGTCCTCAGCTGCTCTCTCTCTCAACATCATTATCTTTGCCTCCATCTCTGGTGTTACTACTTCTCTGAGCCCTAACTTATTGATTGCAAAAATGGGGTGTCATCACCCTGTGGCCAAAGAAATTGGGCTTGGGAGCCACCTGCCCTGTGCTATTACCTTGGCCACACTCCTGTGAAGGGAGTAGTGTCCTTTAGTTATCAAGGGAAGAATGGCGCTCCGTGGACTTCACTGGAAGGAGGTTTATTCATTGAGAAACCCAGTCTGAGCACAGTAGAATCAGAGTAACCCAAGGGCACCCTAATCTGAAGCCGGTCTAAAATGGCTGGCCACCCCCAATGAGCTGTGCTGTCCCCTGCCCCACACCACCGCAGGTCCAGGTGAGGGTGCTGGGCACACACCCTTTCCGGTCCAGTGCCTCCACTTCCTCCACCCGCATGCCAAAGATGAAGAGGTTCTTCTCCCCCGCCTCCTCGGCCATTTCCACGTTAGCGCCATCCATGGTCCCAATGGTGAGGGCCCCGTTGAGCATGAACTTCATGTTGCCCGTGCCAGAGGCCTCGGTGCCCGCAGTGGAGATCTGCTGCGACAGGTCTGCAGAAGGAATCACTACAGCAAGCACAGGAGGGTGGTCGGTCAGTTGCTTGCAGCTACCTTCTCATATGTCCTGAGGTGCTACCTTACTCTAAAAGCTACAGCAAAGGCCTCGCTTCCCAGGGCAGAAAGGAAGATGGGTTCCAGGCTGGTGACCCAGGGCAGAGCCTCCAATCCTGTTCCTCTCTGTCCCTCTTCTCCTCCCCAAAAAGGTAGCCACCACCTGAGATGGATGGTACAGTGTGTCATCACTCACCCCAGGAAGGAGCCAGAGAAAGCCCTTCCAGGCTTCACTCCCACAACCCCGACATCCATTCCAGAACTGAGACCAGAGCCACTCTCCCCCAACCAGCCTTCCCAAGCTCCCTTTCTTGATTCAGAGCAGCTAAGGAAAATGAATCCAAAATAAAGTCTCCTATGGAGAAGTCTTCTAGATGACAAAGGCCGTCATTTAGAAACTTGCAAGGACCACAGCCAAACCAAAGCCTGGTGAAACCTCTGGTACTGGTTTTCATTTCTTATTATTCTGTTGTCAGTCTTCCCATAAGACACTACAAAGCATTTGCTGGAATATGCGTGGCCATTACTCCTCAGGTCCGATGTGCCAGTGTTCCATATCAGCCACCAGTCATTGGCATGTGCAGCAGCCAGGCATGAGGTTCTCCCCATGGGCCCATGCACCCCTGACTGGGTAGGCAGAAAGACACTCCTGGTCTTGTCCTGTGACTGGCTGTCCCTGTCCAGGGCAGACTAGCTTGACCTTCTACCCCATAGTACCCTCAGCTCATTGTGCTGCCCCCTCGCCATTTCCCCAGTCTGGAGGTGGGTTCTTGGAGCCAGTTCTTGTCAAAAGGGGGCGAAGGATCACAGTAGGAAGGAGGCTCAGCAAATACAACAGAGATGACCCCACATCTATCCAGAGGCTACCTGAGTGGGCCAGATGGATTCTAATGGTGGTAGGAACCACCATTGGCCAGCCCTAAGATTAGGGCATGCATCCTAGTTAGTTGAAGGAGCCATGTAAGATTCAGTACTTGAAGTTCAACAAAGGAATAGTCAACTGCACCAAAGTTCCTAACCAGCCCCTGTCCAGGGTGGCCCTAGTCCACCTTGAAGGCCACCATGCCCAAGACTATTCAGCAGAGCAGCATATTCCCAATATAAGGCCTGGGGAGACCTGTAGCCTCCTTGGCATGGAGCAGCTCATCAGGCAGCAACTGCTGGCATCACTCTGCCACGCACACAGAGCCTGGGAGTCTGCTCAAACCATTCTGCTGCCAGGACACCAGAGGCAGCCAATTCAGAAGGATGTCTGGGTCAGATGAGTGTGCTCCCAGGCACCTCCTCAGGGAAGCAACACATGTCTAGTCCCCAAGGACCTCTCCAGTGTGGCAGGCCCAGTCCTGAATTCCAAACAACTGGTGAGTGCGGGCTTGCAGCTGCACCCAGGAAGCATCAGAGGCAAGTACTGGCCAGTGTGAAAGAACCATGCACTTATGGGCAGCCAGACCAGTGGCAGGAAAGGCCTCGGGGTGGAGGCAGGCAGGTGGTCCACACTCTTTCCCTACCTAGTTACATGGTATATCAGCAAGGTGACTGGGGTCCCAAGACAAGGAGGCAGGGTGACGAGACAACAAAACCAAGTGCCACAGGGGGGATGTGCAGAGGGGAGGGCAAGTAGCTTGAGGAACATTCTGCTGGTGGCACACACCAGTGCTCTCACAAGAGGGAGCACTTTCACTGTGACCTGCTGCTCTGCTGGGGACCTGTTGTCCTGACTGCACCCACCAACCATCTTGCACCCAGGAAGAGCAGGGCCCCATTCATGAAGGTCTTTCAAATACCTTTCTCTGCTAGAGATACACGGTAGTTCTCCAGGAAGATCACTTTGAGTCTGTCACCTACAATGGGGTCATGATTGACGACACTGCCAATGGACGTGACTAGTTTGATGATCATTTTGGCCATGTGGTATCCAGGAGCCGCCTGGAAGAGGAGGTCAGTGTAAAGAGGGTCTGTGTTGTCCTCAAGGTTCCTGGGAGAAGGCCAGGCCACTGTGAGGGCTACAGGACAGGCAGGTAGACCAGGGATCCCAGGGACACCGAAGCAGTGCTCTAATGACATGTCTTGCATGCAATCTGTCAGATGGCCCCTGCCTGAAATGTGTTTTTAAAAAATCCCCTCACTGAATGCAGGATGAGGTCCTTCATTGTTGTTGTTGTTAAGTGCCATTGAGTCGGTTCCGACCCATAGCGACCCTGTACAGGGTTTCCGAGGGTGTAAATCTTTACGGGAGTAGAAAGCCTCATCTTTCTCCCGCGGAGCGGCTGGTAGTTTCGAACCGCTGACCTTAAGGTTCACAGCCCGATTCGTAACCACTACGGTACCAGAGCTCCTCCTTCATAGGAACCAGAAATGTCTCAGGTAAACTCTGACACGTCAGTCTCTGCCGGGCACTTCCTTAAGTATGGTTTCCCAATTCCTGTGTGCTTTCCAAAAATTAGGAGAACTGACTGTCAGAATCATAAGAAACTCCAGGAGTATGACACCATCTCAGCAGTGAAGGCAGCACGTGGGGACTGACCACCCAGCTGCAGTGGCAAGTGAACCACCAGGAAAGTCGGAGGAAGACACAGGAGAGACACTGCAGACTACAGGAGCAATGAGACATACTCACAGTCTCCACATGAGGCCCTTGTTTTCAAATAAATGGCTACTTTAACCAGAGTGGGGCTATAGGCCCTTGACTGGAGTCAGCAACATGGGGATTTGTGACACATTTTAGGGGAGATGATGACACTGTGTGGTTATTTACAAAGAGGCCAGGTATGGTTTTGGAGAAAAATATCTTTCTGTGATAATGTGTGATGAAGTATTTAGGAGTGAAGCATCAAAATAACTGTGATTTAACCTGAAACTGACCAGCAATGCCTGGGGAGATGAAGCATGTGTGGCAAAATGTCCAACTGGGGAACTGGGGAGAGCTTCAGGGATTTTTGTGATTCTTTCTCCTTTGTTCATGGTTTGAAATTTCTTTTGAAGCTTTTTAAAAAGTCCATACTCTTGCAAAAGGCAAACAACTGAACCCACTGATGAGTTAATTCCAACTCATAGTGTCCTTAGAGGAAAGAAAAGAACTGCTCCTCAGGGGTCAATACCTTTTAGAGGAACTCAAACACCAACAGGAGAAATAATGTGGTGTCTAGGATTTGCCTCAGACTCTGGGGCGAGGGACAAAGCAGAGTTATTGTTGGGCTGAGGGTAGGTCCACAGCTCCTACACCTGACTGCCTTGTAAACAGTGAACCGGAGCACAAGATATACTAGCGCAGCCCACTGGCCCAGGCTTGAGGCGTGTCTCGGGTTGAGGGTTAGAGCAACTGGTTGGAACTTGGTCTGTGGGCTGCTGCTTCAGTCCAGCTTTTCAGAAAGAACACTGAACATAAGAATGTGAACTGCCTGTCCCTAATAGTAGTACATTGAGATTCTGGTGTCCATTCTAGGACTCTAAGAGTCTGTGCCACATTAAATAAAATAGATCGAAAGTAAGCTGGACTCCAAGTCGCCCACACTGATGGAAAACATGGTCACACTGTACTGTAATTATGGGACACAGCTGACTGGTGCTCGAAAGGAGTTTGTTCCAGCTGTGGTGAGACCCTGGCAAGCCCTGGGCAGGCAAGGGTGCCTCAATTCAGTAGCGGCGACAGGCACTCAACTGCCATTGTGAGTCATTCTCTTGTCCCACAGGCCATGTTAGCAGGTGACCTCTGCACTTGGTGCTGCCTGCCTGATACAGTTGTTCTCAGCTTTCTACTCACTGGGACGGCTGGTACCAAGTTCTACAAGCCATCTACCAAAAGCTGGGTAATGGTTTTAAGCCAATCTTAGAAACGAATGTCACAGGGAAATCACTTACCTTTCCCCCGATCATGACAGTTCTGGGCACAAAGGACTTTGTTGGAGCTTTTCTTATTCCTGCAGACAAAGGAGATCCAGTTAGGCACCAAAACTGCACCCCTAGAAACACTCATAGAAAGAAATACCAATGGTCCACCAAATGCCCCACACCACAGTGGCTGAAGACCCTAAGACTAAGACCCAGAGACAAAGACACAAACAGGTCCACACGTGAGACAGACTATGCACCCTACTCTCCACTTCCTCCAGGTGGGCCAGGAACTGCTGGCACAATCAAGACTCCCTGAGCTCTGCTCTCAGTAAGCACTGTCCTCACACAGTCTCACAGGAAATGCTGCTACCTGACTTCCAGGTATGGACACCATTACTCAACACCCTCAAACAAGTAGGCATTTGTGTGTTAAACCATGCTTTAGGCATGTTGTTCTGATTACATGGAGAGACAGAGATGAATTTAAGATGTGGTATGTGGTAATGGGCCATCAGTATGGGGCAGGGGGAGGGTTCTCCCTTAGAAACTGGGTTAGAAGTCCCTAACTCTCCACACTCCTCTCATCAGAACCTGAAGACTCCCCACCACAAGCTGGACTCAGGGCCTAGTTAGAGTGGTGGGTCCACCTCAGCCTCCCCAAACAAGGTTGTCCTGGCTAGGTCAGTGATTTGCAGAGTCTTGGGGTTAAGGTTACATAAAATGAGGATGAGAGTCAGCCACGGCTAGCTGCTCACTGAGGAGAAAGGATAACCAGATACAGATAGTATGCTGTCATTGTTGTTAAGTGCCATCGAGTCAGTTCTGACTCTAAGCGACCCAGTGTAGGGTTTCCAAGGAGGAGCTGGTGGATTTGAACTGCTGACCTTGTGGTTCGCAGTCCAGTGCTAATCCTATATCACCATACCAGAATTCCTTATCATGGTTTATTTCTAACATGTGATTTCTGGTTCTAGTAGGTATGTGACTGGAAACCTTCTGACGTCTGAAAACCACACAGAATAATAGGGAGAAAAGGGAAAAAATAAATGAAAAATCCAACCAACGTTTTTTCTAAAACTAAGAAAGAGGAAAGGTATGAATGCTGCTATTATTTTGTGACTTCTGCAAAGCTCAGTGTCAGGTCAGTGGGCAGATGGGCTGCCAGCAGCATGGGATTCAAGGGTCTCCTGTCTTCCCAGAAATGGGCAATGGGAGCAGCTGGAGAACTGGGAGGCATGGGGAAGCATGGAAGGAAGCCCTACAAGCCAAGAGTAGAGCTAGGCAGCATCTCTTCTACAAGGGATCAGCCCTTGGAAGGACAGTCTGGACCTTCTGTTGATAGTGACCAACAAGCAGAAGCCAGGGCTGATCATGTAGCCTACTGTAGCAAGCTAACCTTGAAGAGATGGAAGGAATGCTGCCAGAGAGGGTCCCCTTTGATATTTCAACAGGAAAACTGTGAAGCCAGGAAGCTTCTCTGGAGTTCCATCCAACTCCAGAAACACTCAAGGGCAATCCAACTTACTCTAATACAAACAACAAAAAGTAAGAGCACACAGCTTCATTGCAGACCATGAGAAGTGGAGTCTACAAACCAGCATGCAAGGTGGTTTGTAGATGAGGGGGCCAGGGCTCAGTCCTCAGGGTCAGTGAGTCAAGGAGCCTGGGACAGAAGGACTGGCAGAGCACAGGGCAAAGGAAGGAAGAACTACTGCAAAGATGCATAGCCTGACTACAGAATCAATTCAGGAAGAGAACCCATAACACAGTAGGAGACACAGAGGGCAGGAAAGAGAGATATCAACAGACAAGAGGATAAGTAAAGAGAAATAAATCACATACCAGTTGTAGTCCCAGAAGAAGGACACCAAAGCAGGGGGACCAAACACTGTAAATAAATACTTCAGGAAAACCATCTTGAAATAACATAAAATATCAGTCAATACATTTAAAGAGCACTCTGAGTACTAGGAAACTGACCTCCAACAAATCAACACAAAGACAGGTCCTTGGAAACCCAGGACAGGTAATAGGGGTAAATCTCTTAAGAGTGAGAGAAAATCACACAGCTCCAGACTTCCCCATGCCAACATCCTATCCGTAGATAGTGGAGAAAGATCTAGTAGACACTTATGCAAAGAAAATGAGGTTGATAACTTAATATTCGGAACTGAAATTGTCCTCCATCTTTAAAGGCTACACAAACTATTTTGAGTAAGACCTCAGGAAACACTGTCTACACAAGCTAATGTTGTGGCCTATAGGTACAGACTCCAACCAAAAGGAGTTGGTGGGATGGGCATGACAAAAGGTTTGGTGGTGAGTATAGAATAGATCTGACAACAGATCAAAATAAGACAGACATTAGCGTGACATAGCAACGTGCAAACACAGCTCTGTTGTTGTTAAGTGTCGCTGAGTCACTTCTGACCCATAGAGTCCCTGTATAGGGTTTCCAAGGAGCAGCTGGTGAGCCTGAACTTCAGACCTTGCAGTTCAAACCAACCTCGCAGTCCAGCGCATTAACACACAGCAACACATCACAAACAGAAGAAATAAAGAGAATGTTTACAAGTTGTGAAGAATGTAGCCAGTCAATAAACAAGTTGTGTAGAAATTGTTGAAAAGGAACTTAAAGTGCTATGTAAACCTTAATCTAATACAAATAAAACATTATATTTTTTAAAAGTTAACACAGGAGACTTCAGGTGAGATAGTGGACAAGGCAGATGTACTACACGGACACTCTACAACAAAGAGAGGACAGGCCAAGTAAAATGGACAGAGATGAAGTTTTTGGCACCCTGAACTTCAGAAGAAAGGTCAGAGAGGTGGATGGAGTGCTTGCTGAGAGAAGAGGTAATGGAAATAACTAAAAAAAGAATTCAAAAGAATGTTACGTACCTTCAAAGGATCAATAGAAAGATCGAGGAAAGCAAGGAGAACACAAAAATATTTTAGAAGAATTTAGGAAAATGTTACAAGAACAGACAAAATAAATGCAAAATTAGAAACAATACAAAGTTTGCAATTAGAAATCCAGAATATTAAAATTAAAAATCTCAGAAATGGACAATACATTGAAAGGGCAAAGGAATAAATGGGATGGAATCGAAACCCGAATTAGTGAGCTTGAAGACAAATCTCTCAAAACTATATACTAGAAGAACAATCAGAACAAAGATGAAAAAACTCCAAACAGGATATATTTCAAAAGAAGATCACCAAGACATATCATAATCATAGTTTCCAAAATCAAACAGAAGGAAAAATTCCTCAGAGCAGCTCAGGAAAAATGAAAAAATTACCTACAAAGGAGAAACCATGCGGGCAAGAAGACAATGGGATAACATACAGAAAACTCTGAACGAAAAACATTACCATCCAAGAATCATATACAAAGCAAAGTTGTCTGTCAAATAACAACATGAAATTAGGTTATTTCATGACAAACAGAGAAAGAAGTTTGTAGTGACAAGACAAACTTTACAAAAAATGCTAAAGGGTGCCCTTTGGACTGAGAACCAACAACAGCAGACAAAAACCTGAGATTATCCTATATGACAACACCACCCAGAACTCAATCCAGATACGTTGTTGTTGTTGTTGTTGGGTGCCATTGAGTAGGTACCGACTCATAGTGACCCTATGCATAAACAGAACGAAACACTGCCCGGTCCTGGGCCAACATCACAATGGTTGCCACACTTGAGCCCACTGATGCTGCCACTCTGCTAATCCATCTCGTGGGGGTCTTCCTCTTTTTTTCTGCCCCTCCACCTTACCAAACATGATATCCTTCTCCAGCGACTGGTCCCTCCTGACAATATGTCCAAAATATGAGACAAAGTTTGGCCATCCTGGCCTCCAAGGAGCACTCTGGCTGCACGTCTTCCAACACAGAGCTAGCTGTTGGTTATTTTGGCAGCCCATGGCACATTTAATATTCTCTTCCAACACCATAACTCAAAAGCATCAATTCTTCTGTCTTCCTTATTCACTGTCCAGCTTTTGCATGCATATGAGATTATTGAAAATACCATGGCTTGGGTCAGGTGTACCTCAAGCTGGTATCTTTGCTCTTCAACACTTTAAAAAGGTCTAGTGCAGCAGATTTGCCTAATGCAATACATCATTTGATTTCTTCACTGCTGCTTCCATGAGTGTTGATAGTTGATCCAAGAAGAATGAAGTCCTTGACAACTTCAATCTTTTCTCCATTGATAAGAATGCTATTTATTGGTCCAGCAGTGAGGAATTTTGTTTTGTTTACATTGAGATGCAATTCATACCGAAGGCTGTGGTCTTTGATCTTCATCAGTAAATATTTTAAGTCCTCTTCACTTTCAGCAAGCAAGGATGTATCATCTGCTTATCACAGGTTGTTAATGAGTCTTCTTCCAATACTGATGCCATGTTTTTCTTCATTATAGCCCAGTTTCTCTGATTATTTGCTCAGTATACAGGTTGAATACATATGGTGAAAGAATACAACCCTGTTGCACACCTTTCTTAACTTTAAACCATTCAGTGTTCCCATGTTCTTTTGAACAACTGCCTCTTGGTCCATGTACAGATTCCTCATGAGCACAATTTAGTGTTCCGGAATACTCATACTTCGCAATGTTGTCCATAGCTTCTCATGATCCACACAATTGAAAGCCTTTGCGTAGTCAATAAAGCACAGGTAAACATCTTTCTGGTATGCTCTGCTTTCAGTCAAGATCCATCAGAAATCCACAGTGATATCCCTCATTCCATGTCCTCTTCTGAATCTGGCTTGAACATCTCGAAGTTTTCTGTCAATGTATCCTTGTTGCCGTTTCTGTATTACTTTTAGTAACACTTTACTCACATGAGATATCAAAGATATTGTCTGATGATTTCCACATTGTTGGGTCACCTCTCTTTCGAATGGGCACAAATACGGATTTCTTCCAATCAATCGGCCAGGTAACTGACTTCCAAATTTCTTGGAATAGATGAGTGAGTGCCTCCAGTGCCACCTCACTTTCTTAAAAGATTTCAATTTTCATTCTATCAATTCCTGGTGCCTTGTTCATTGCCAATTTCTTCAATGTACCTTGGCTCTTGATCATATGCTACCTCTTGAAATGGTTGAACATTAACCATTTCCTTTTGGTACAGTGACTCTGTATATTCCTTCCATCTTCTCTTGATGTTTTCTGCATCATTCAATAATTTGCCCAGAGAATCCTTCAATAATGAAAGCTGAGGCTTGAATTTTTTCTTCAGTTCCCTCAGACTGAGAAATACTAAGCATGTTCTTCCTTTTCAGTTTTCTGACTCCAGATCTTTGCACATTTTGTTGTAATATTTGACTTTATCTCTTCGAGCTGACCTTTGAAATTTTCTGTTCAGCTTTTGTACCTTCTCATTTCTTCCATTTGCTTTAGCATCTCTACACTGGAGAGCAAGTTTCAGTGTCTCTTCTGATATCCATTTTGATCTTTTCTTTTTTCTTGTCTTCTCAATGGCTTTTTGCATTCTTCATGCATTATGTTCTTAATGCCATCCCACAACTCTTCTGGTCTTCAGTGGTTAGTGTTTAATATATCAAATCTGTTCTTCAGATGATCTCTAAATTCAGGTGGAAAATATTCAAAGTTACGTTTTAGTTATCATGGACAGCTTTTTCTCTTCATTTTGAGTTGTGTCCCATCAGCAAATGAAGGTCCCGGGGACTTTACTCCCACGGGCTTTACTCCATTCACGTCATCAAGGTCAACTGTACTTTGAGGAGGCAGCTCTTCCCCAGTCGCATTTTGAGTGCCTTCCAACCCGAGGGGCTCATTTTCCAGCAGTATATCTGACTGTGTTTCTCTGTTATTCATAAGGTTTTCAGTGACTAAATATTTTGAAGTAGTTCGTCACTCCTTCTTCCTAGTCTGTCTTCGTCTGGAAGCTCATCTGAAACCTGTCCACCATGGGTGACCCTGCTGGTATTTAAAATACTGGTGGCATAGCTTTCAGAATCACAGCAACTCACAAGCCACAATAGTACGACAAACTGAGAAACAAGTGGTGGCAATCCAGATACAGAAGTATTTAAAATAAAACAAATCTATAAGACTGAAAACAAGGAACTAGAGGTGTCAATTTATAATTAAGTCAACTATAAAGCAAAGCAAGGGAATAGTGGAGAACTTCTACATGGCAGGAAAGTCAAGTAGATCTCAAGATTAAACAGATTGTTTTAAGTAGGGAAACAAATTAATAAATTACAGGATAACCTCACAGAAAAATAATACATCTGCACATCAAAATTAAAAATAGAGGAAAATCAGAAAGATTAAGCAAACATTAACACACATAATTGAAAATGAAGGGAACACCCACAAACAGAATAGAAAAATTAAAAGGAAAAAAAAAAAATCAAGAAGCAACCAAAAAAAAAAGGCACACAGAAAAATGACAGCAATCAAATCATGTGTATTGATAATTATACTGAATGTAAACTGATTAAATGTACCAATTAAGAGACATAAAGAGCAAAATGGACAAAAAAAATAAGATTCTTCAATAAACTGTCTATAAGAGACATGTCAGAATGATGGAGACAGCCTAAATGCCCATTGCATACACACAATGGAATATTACACAGTGTTGAAGAATAAGGATGAATCTATGAAACATCTCACACCATGGTTGAACCTGATGAACATTTTGCTGAGTGAAATTAGTCAATCACAAAAAGACAAACATTGTATGAGACCAAGACTCCTTGTATGGTGCTGTAGGATCAGCAATGGACTTCGGACCACAAGATCGGCAGTTCAAACCCACCAGCTGCTCCTCAGAAACCCTATAGAGGGTCACTATGAGTCAGAATCAACTTGATGGAACTTAACAATCACAATGTTGTAAAAAGTTTTAAAAAGATTTTTGTGATAAAAGAAACAATCTTATGGTTACAGGGTAGAGTGGGAGGGAAAATTATTCAGGGGCTATAGGTAGTGTAGGAAACAAGGAGCTCTGATAGTGTAGTGGTTATGAGTCGGGCTGCTAACCTCAAAGTCAGAAGTTCAAAATTACCACCCATTCTGAGGGAAAAAAGAGGAGGCTTTCTGCTCCTGTAAAGATTTATAGCCTCAGAAACCCTCTACAGGGTAGCTATGAGTCGGAACCAACTCCATAGCACATTACCACCACCACCATAAGGTAGACATATGTTAACATAGGTGATTATTGAAGTGCCGTCAAGTCGGTTCCGACCCATAACAACCCTGTATAGGGTTTCTGAGGAGAAGCTGGTAGACTTGAACCACCAATGTTGCAGTTAAAACGACGTTGCAGTCTAGCTCATTAACCCACAGCGCCACATCAGGACTCCAACATAGGTAATAGGGAAGACACTATACAACAAGAGGGAGATCAGCAGAGGAAAGATGAAGGTAACAGGAGACACAGGGAGGAATAGAATAGTTAAAGTGAATAGAGGTAAATGCTGTTAACTGCTGCTGCATGGAGGAGATTGTAATCATGTAACGAAGCAAAGTATATGATTTGTTGAATGTAAAACTGCTCTGCAAACCTTCAGTCAATTCACAATAAAAATTACAAAAAAAGTTAAACACACCATTATCAACAAACTGAAGTGACAATCTACAGATTGGGAGAAAATTTGGGGGAACCATTTTTAATATCCAAAATATATAAAGAACACCGACAATCTAATAACAAAAAGACGAATGACCCAGTCAAAAACTGAGCACATGAATAGGTGTTCAATGTCATTAAGGCAACCCCATAAAACCCAAATCTGTTGTTACTGAATCAATTCCAACTCAGAGCAGAACTGTTCCAGAGGGTTGTCTTGTCTGTAATCTTTAAGCAAACAGGTCACCAGGCTTTTCTTCCATGGTGCTACTGATGTGGGTTTGAACAGCCAACCTTTAGGTTAGTGTTGTTGTTGTTAAGTGCCACCAAGTCCTTTCCAACTCACACTGATCTTGTATAGGGTTTTCAAGGAACGATTGGTCGGTTTGAATTGGTGAACTTGCATTTAGCAGTCCAGTGCTTACCCTATACTGTCATATCAGGGCTCCTCATTAGTCATTAGTGAGATATCACCTCAATCCCACTAGAATGGCTATAATTTTAAAACTGGAAAATAAATGTTGGCGGGCATGTGGAATAACAGGAACCCCATTCTTTCCTGGTAGGAATGTAAAATGGCACAGCCCCTGTGTAAGACAGTTTGGCAGTTCTTCAGAAAGTTGTACTCGGAACTTCCATACGACCCAATGATAACTGTCCTAGTGTACCCAGAAGTAAAGTCAGGAACACAAACAGAAACCTGTACACTTTTTACACTAGCTAAAAGGTGGGAACAGCTTAAATATCCATCAAGAATGGATAAGCAAATGTGATACATACACACAATGGAATATGACTCAGTCATTTAGACAAATGAAATATGCTGTGCCATAGATGAACCTTGAAAACATTACGCTGAAAGAAATAAGTCAGTCACAAAAGGACAAATACTATGTGATCTCCCTCAAATGAAATACTTAGAATAGACATATAGAGACCAGAGTTTATTAGTGGTTTTCATGGTTAGAGGGAAAGAAAAAGGGAGAGTCATGTTTAGGGGGCATTTTCTGTTAAGGGTGGTGGAATAATTGGGAAAAAGAGAGTGGAAAAGATAGATGTATAACACGATGAATGTATTCAAATTAACAGAATTATACATGTAGAAATTATAGAAAAAAAAATAGTTAAATTGAAAAATGTTTTGTTATATATGTTTTATACATATATATCCATATATTGTTGTTCTCAAGTGCCATCAAGTCAGATTGGACTCATAGTGACCCTATGTAGGGTATCCAAGGAGCAGCTGGTAGGTTTTAACTGCCGACACTGTGGATAGTAGTCCAGAGCTTACCCTACAGGGAGCACCACACCAAGACAAAAAATAAAGAAAGAGTTGGTCCCTTAAAAACAAGAAGAAAAGAAAAAGCAGAAGAAAACACATGAGATATGAGAGGGCTTCAAAACTTCATGGAAAACCCCATTATTATTTAATTCCATTTTCCCATGAACTTTTGATGCTCCCTTGTATAAACATGTAAGAAAACACACAGATAAACACTAAAAGGTGAAAATATTGTTGGCTGACAAGAGGGTGGTGGTAGAATGGAGGAAAGGGGTTACAAGCTTCTTTCACTGTTGCTAATAAACCAAGAACCAACAAACAATCTTACATTCCAGGAACAGAGGACCCTAGGACCATCAAGGGAGAAGAGCATGAGTGGAATATGGGACCAGAGATGGAGGCAGAGATGATGACATAGCGAAGCAGAGCAGCTGAGAACTCATAGAAAGAGAAAGGTTGTGTGCTGCCGGCCAGGAGGCAGACTTGCAGAAGGTGCTCTTTGGTTGTTTAAACGATTATATATTCCTGGATGTTTTTGTGTACATAAAAAAAAAAAAAAAATAGAGGGAATAGAAGCAAATACTGTTGAATGATGATGCATGGAGGGGATTGTAATCATTGCAATGAAATGAAATACAATAGGATGAGTCTAAAACTGATACTGATGTTCTCCCATGTAAACTATCAGTCAATTCATATTAAAACTTTTAAAAAAATTCTAAATACAAAAAGATATATAAAAAAACAAAACAAAACAAAGCAAAAAAAAAAAAAAAAACCCAATAGAATTGCTCAAGCAGGGAAACTGGACAGCATCGAGGAAATAATGAAGAAAAATGCAAAACATGCACTTGCAAAAGCAACCATGGCAAGGAAAAAAACACTAACTAGCTAATGCTAGAGTCCTGGTGTGGTGCTGTAGGGTAAGCACTGGATGGCAAGGTCAGTTTGAACCAAAAAGATTGGTGGTCCAAATCTACTAGTTGCTCCTTGGAAACACTATATGGGGTCGCGTGAGTAGGAACCAATTGGATGGCACTTAAGAACAGTGACTATGTAACTGCTGCTCCTAGATGGAGGTGGTGGAGGGGGGTTGTCACACTAATCAGTGAGCCACTGGCTTATCTAACTGTCATCTCAAATGACTTTACTGAGGCTTAGTGACAGGCATGGAGTCCTGATGTGGCACTATAGGATAAAGCAAAGGACTGCAAGGTCAGCAATTCAAACTCACCAGTGGCTGCTTGGAAATGCTATACAAGGTTGCTATGAGTCGAAAATGACTCAGTGACACTTCATAACAACAACAAAGTGACAGATACACAACATCAAGATAGCATCTATTGTATTACAACATGATTCAGCGATGCTGTTGTGTTAGGTGCTGTCAAGTGGGTTAGACTCATAGCTACTCCTATGTACAAGAGACTGAGACACTGCCCGGTCCTGTGCATCTTCACCATCATTGCTGTGTTTGAGCCCATTGTTGCAGTCATGGTGTCGGTCCAGCTTGTTGAGACTCTTCCTCCTTTTTGCTGACTCTGTACTTTACCAAGCATGATATCCTTCTCCAGGGACTCTTCTCTCCAGATAACATGTCCATAGTACATGAGATGAAGCCATCCTCATTTCCTTGGAGCTTTCTGGCTGTACTCCTTCCATGACAGATTTATTCATTCTTTCAGCAGTCAATAATATATTCAGTATTTTTTACTAACACCGTAATTCAAATGCATCAGTTCTTCCTTGGTCTTTCTTATTAACTGTACAGCTTCACATGCATGTTAGGTGATTGAAATATCATGGTTTGAGTCATGTCCATTGTGATAGTTAAGGTTTTATGTCAACTTGTCTGGGTCAGGATGCTCAGGGATTTGGTAGTTGAAATGTAGTTACCCCCATGATGAGATCTAATATAATGTAACCACCTCTATGATGAGCTCTGCTATGAGCAGCCAATCAATTGAAAAGAAGTTTCCTTGGGGGGCGTGGCCTACTTCCCATATATTGGACGCTCAAGCAAAGCTGCTTTCTGCTGGGTCTTGATCCTGTATCTGGCTTGTCATCTGGACTTGTCACCTGCTCTATTAACTGCCGATCGTGGGAGTCATTAGCAGCCTGCCATCTTGCTTGCTTGACCTGCCTGCCTACTACCTAAACTGGTCATCTTTTTTTTGTTGTCAAGTGCTGTCCAGTTAATTCTGATTTACAGCAATCCTGTATACGGTTTCCAAGGAAAGCTGGTGAATCTCAACTGCTGATCTTGTGGTCAGCAGTCCAGTGCTCATCCTACAAGGCCACACAAGGACTCCAAACTTTTCTTCATATAGAAATCTATATATAAAACCATCTTCACTGGTTTTACTTCTCTAGAAAACCCAGCCTAAAATACACACTTGACTCTTCAAAGCGATATTGTAGCTTTTTTTTTTTTAAATGTTTTATTGTGAATTATGGGATAGTTTACATGGGAGAACATTAGCTTTACATTCATCCTATTGTATATCATTTCATTGCCATGGTTACAATACCCTCCATGCATCATCAACCAACCAAAGGGTATATCCCGCAACCAGCCGCTCTCTCTCTCTGGGTCTAAAGTCCCCAGCCGCTCCATCTCTCTCCACGTCATCGTCTCTGCCTACATCTCTGGCATCACTGTTTCTCTGGGTAGGGTCCTACACTCTGCTCTTCTCCCTTGATGGTCCCAGGGACCTCCGCTCCTGGACTGCAAAGTCAACCACGCCCCTCCTTTTGCTAAAAAATGTCTACCTTTACATTTCCAACCCTCAAAGTCAGTCCTGATATCAATTATTCACTATTGTACCACAAGAGTCCTATCCCCATCTCCTTTCATTAGCCCTGCCCAGACAGACTAGATACTACTCAGTGGAATTCTACCTTCCTCTGCGCCCTCTGGATCTAGGCTCCCTCTTGAAAGCTTGTAAGCCAGCCACTTCTTGTCTTCTACTCAGTGGAATTCTACCTTCTTCTGCGCCTTCTGGATCTAGGCTCCCTCTTGAAAGCTTGTAAGCCAGTCACTTCTTGCCTTTGTAACACACCCATTTTGGGTAGCCAATGTCCAAGTTGCCCGTCCCTGTCTGCTCTGTGTATTGAAGGGGTGGGAATGATCCTCACTGTAGAGATTTGTTACCTCTTTTGAGCTACTGCATCCATAGGTGTAGGTCAAGTTCATCAAATTGTATCAGATTACTCTTTTTTTCCTCTTCTTTCACATCTTAGCTTTTTAATACTTTAAAAAGGGCTTCTGTAGCAGATTTGACCAATGCAATATGTCATTTGATTTCTTGACTTCTGCTTCTGTAGTCATTGATTGTAGATCCAAATAAAATCCTTGATAACGTTAGTCTTTTCTCAATTTATCAGGAAACTGTCTATTGGTCCAGTGGTGAAGATTCTTGTTTTCTTTATGTTGAGGTGTAATCTATACCGAAAGCAGTAGTCTTTGATTTTCACTAATAAGTATTTTAAGTCCTCTTCACTTTCAGCAAGCAAGGTTGTATCATTCGTGTATTGCAAGGTGTTAGTGAGTCTTCCTCCAATCCTGATACCACATTCCTCTTCATACAGTCCAGCTTCCTGGATTATTTGCTCAGCACACAGACTAAGTATGGTCAAGGGAGGGAATGCTGGGGCACGCATATTCTGATTTTAAACCATGCAGTACTCCTTTGTTCTGTTCAAACAACTGTCCTTGATCTATATACAGCTTCTCCATGAGCACAATGTGTTCTGGAATTCCCATGCTTTGTAATGTTACCAATAATTTGTTATGATCCACACATTCAAATGCTTTTGCCTAGTCAATAAAACACAGGTAAACATCTTCCTGTTATTCTCTGCTTTCAGCCAAGATACTTCTGACATCAGTAGTGACAGCCTTCATTCTGCATCCTCTTCTGAATCCAGCTTGAATTTCTGGCAGTTCCCAGTCAATATAGTGTGACACCATTTTTGAATCATTTTCTGTAAAAGGTTAGTTATATAATAATGATATTGTTTGGTAACTTCCACATTCTGTCACATCATCTTTCTTGGGAATGGACATGTATAGGGGTCTCTTCAGGCAGTGTGTCAGACAGCTGTCTTCCCAACCACTTTAGAAAGCAGGATATGATCAAGAATCAATAGTATTAAAATCAGAAGTCCAGGCTACATTAAAGACACTGGCAAAAAAATCAAGGCTCTATGAATTGACAGAATACCAAATGAGATGTTTCAACAAATGGGTATAATGCTAAAAGTGCTATGTTTTGTCAATGCCAAGAAATCTGGAAGACAGACACCTAGGTAAATGACTGAACGAGCCTTATCTAGTTAATAATAGCTCTTGAGAATAGCTCGGTTATCTAGAAAAGTGCATTATGGCTCCTGAGGTTTAAAGATCTAATACTCACTGCATTAACATTGCTGTTGCTAAGTGCTGTTGAGTGGGTTCCAATTCATAGTGACCCTGTATAGTGTTTCCAAGGAGCAGTTGTTGAGTTTGAACCACCAACCTTTCAGTTCAAACCAACCTTAAGGTCGAGTGCTTACCCTATGGCACCATTATAATAGTTCTAAAACCTAGTTTTTCCTTAAGGTTTTACCATTATACTTGTAAACCCAGCAAATGTTCACACTTACTTTGGAAGAAGTCTTTGATGTTTATTCTCATCACGAAATGCGACCTTAACAATTTTAGGTACATGAATGCATTTAACACACAATATTTTGTTACTTAGAGTTCCTGGGTATCAGAATGTTACTGAGTTCAGTTGCTAATCAAAAGGTTGTTTGTTAGTCTGAGTTCACTCAGAGGCTTCTCCAAAAAAGGCCTGACAATCTACTTCCAAAATGATCGGTCTTTGAAAATCAGAGTCTAGCACAGTTCTACTCTGATGTACATGAGTTGGGGCTGACTCAATGGCAACTGATTTTATTTCATTCTTTCTGAGTATACTTTAAGTGTCTCTAATGAGCAGAACTTGGAGTCCTGATGTGACGCTGTGGGTTAATGTGCCAGACTGCAAAGCCGTTTGAACTGCAAGGTCAGCGGTTCAAGCTCACCAGAAACCCTGGGTCGCTATGGGTCAGAACCGACTTGACGGCACTTAACAACTAACAACAACAATGAGCAGAACTTAGCCAAATATGTAAAGTAAGTCTAATATACATAATTGTTGTTGTTCTTAAGTGTTGCCAAATCAATTCTGACTCATAGTGACCCTGTACAGGGTTCCAAAGAGCAGCTGGTGACTTTGAACCACCAAACCTTTGGTTTTCCTATAGTACCACACCAGAAGTCCAATAGAAATAATAGCTACATTTAAAATAAAGACTAAACTGAACATCAAACCCAGCCTTGGGTTCTGCAGAAGTCCCACCTTCACCAGTGAAGTACACATTGACCAGTATAGGACTCAGCCCATGGACTCTACACTGGTTACTCCCCAGAAGGGTTAGAAGTTGAGGGCACACCTGTCCCTTTTCTGGTACTGGGCACACAGATAGATCAGTGTGTGATGTCATCCCTGCCCACCTGCCTTTGGAGAGCCGGGCACTGGACCTATGCATGAGGTGTGTGCCTGCTGGATGCTTGGAGGACAGCCATAGCAGATGGAAGAGGTGGGACCACTCACGGTTGTATAGGGTGATGATGTGCAGGCAGTTCAGTAGTTGGCGCTTATACTCATGGATCCTTTTCACGTGGACATCAAACATGGAGGAAGGGTTGATTTTCACCTTGTACTCCTTCTCTAGGAAGGCAGAAAACTTCAGCTTGTTTTCCTGGGGAGAGGCAAGAGAAATTTCAGGCTAGGTAGCTAGGAGGGACTGTTCCATGATGTTAATCAAAACACAGATTTCCAAGGCCAACAAAGCTCTGCTTTCTGAGAGAAACCATAATCTGAGATAGTGGATCCAGGAAGGCAGCTAGCTGCTATAGGGAAGGCAGGAAGGGGAGGATCGTGATGTGAAGACCAGCACTGTAAACAGATATACACAAGACAGTGCTGACAACTGACCTGTGCCAGGAGCTGCAGGACTGGATCAGAACTGAAGACCTCAGGACAAGAAAGTGAAGTGAAGAGGCCAGTGGGCAGCCAAAGAAAGGCAAAGGGAACCAGACACAGGGAGATTGTAGGACACTTTCTGGGCTCCTCACTGTGTGGGCACGGGGCAGGGAGACACATAACTGGCAATGCAGAGGACCAGAGGCCTTGATGAATCCCGACGGCCATCTGCACAGCAAAAGCAGGTGGAGGGGCACAGAAGGGGTAGGCTTGGGATAGGGAAGGGGACTTGGAGACACTGGTAATTAGCACCACCCAGGCCAACCCCTCCTACAGAAGGCTGTAGGAACCAAGGGAAGCCAAGGAACACAGTCTGGCACCTAAGAGCTGAAGTAGAAATCTTGGCAAGAAGCTGAGTAGGGTATGGACCCAGGACTCTGAGGATTTTGAAAACTGATACATCCACCCATTAAATGCTAGGGTGGGCTTGCAAGGGTGCCCCAGAATGCACCTTGGTAGGACATGACCCTAAATGTTAGGCCCACCTGTTTGACTTTGGCCACATCCCTGATGAAAGTTTCGTCATTGACCAAGGGCAGCAGCTGCTTCAGTTGACTCAGATCAGTCAGGAAACCCTCCCCAATTTTCTAGAAGAGTAAAGGAGACATATGTTTCTACCCAGAAGCAGAGCCGTCAGCTCCCTGTCTTGTCACCCTCTCTTCTGTTCCTCCTTGCCAGGCTCACCCCTTTTGGCCAGCCCACAGGACTGCCCTCCTGTTGTGACACTCTATCTCCCCAGGAAATACAGTTTATGCCAGGACTCTAGGACCATTAAGCATCCTCTCCCTGGCTACCCTCTCGGTGTCCTCTTGACACTTCCATCAGGAAGTTTTTCTTTCCACCAAACATAAGAGTCTATATACCCCACTTAAAAGTTTACCAATCTCACCAGAGTCTTCCATCTGTTACATGAAACCATCACCTTGACACAGCAAGCCACACACCTGGGACATGTGACTCCAAGGCCCCTTCCCTGTCTCATGCTGTGCCTCACCACCTGCCTGCACCTACCTCAAAATGGAAAGCTCATTGAGTGCCTCTTGTTTACGGCCTCCTGTTGCTAACTTACAGGAAAAAGAAAATTCCTAAATTAGCCCCTATATACTCCAGTTGTCTTGCCAGCTTCTCCTCAAACTTTGCTCCACCTTGTCCCTGGCATTGAAGTCACGCCTGCCTTTCCACTCCCTGGATGCACCATCTCCTGCTGGCCACAGGGCCTTAGACCAGAGATTCTCACTCAACTGGAGCACCACTCTTAGTACCTCCCTCCACACCCCACCCAGGTCCCAGCTTCACTATTCTGCTCTCAGGGAGACACACACGTACACACCATGCACTCACATACATGTACAGACTTCCACTTGTACACACACATACACACACTAACTTCCATGCATACCTTCCCATGTGCACACAGATGCAAAGAAGTATACTTGCACTAGAGTGTACGCATATAGCCCCAGGCCAAGGAGTCTCCCTTGACAAGCTCTCAGGCACCATGATCTTCTTAGGATATCTCCACCTGCATCTTGCACTGGTCTGTGAGCATCTAAGAACTTGACATTACCCTCACAGCCACTGGTTACCCAAAGTCTAGGTACTTCTTCCTTGACCGAAGCCATCTGTGAAGAGCAAAAGAGCCTCTGCCTTACAGACCTCCAGCGCACACAGTTGGCCACTTTCATCCATAGGTGGAGCTGCTCTGCAGTTACCTCACAGCACTGTCTGGAAACCAGAAGCAATTTCTTGATGCCTTCCCCTGGGCCTGCTGACCAGCCCTACTTCCTGTGTCCAGGCAATATCCAGCAGCACCAGCAAAGGGCTGACAATGCCTACTTAGAGGACAACTCAACTGCCTAATTCTGCTTCTGGTATCCTCATAACACACATTTCCAGACCCAGTTTCCCCACAGGGAGAGAGGTGGGCTCTGGCACTACCTCTGCAATGATGTCAGCCAGACCAGGATTGCACAGCAGGAGCCATCGGCGGGGAGTGATGCCATTGGTTTTATTCTGGAACTTTTCTGGCTCCAGTTCATAAAAGTCTTTGAAGCTAAAAACACAGAAGACAGGTTTATAGTCACAAATGCTTTGTTCTCAAGTTGATGAGCAATAGACAGAGTGACCTTTTAAATGAAATGCTCTGGAGACCATGGGGCTGACTTTCTAAAAATTTCAGAGTAGTGCAGATCACCGCACATGTCCAGATGGGTCCACGATACCTAGCTGTCAGAATGTTGGCTACCTAGCTGTTGTCTGTGCTGGCTGTCCCTCAGAGTACTAAGGCCAGTTCTTTATAAACCACATCCTCGTGGTCTCCATGGACACACCCTCCAGTCAGGACCATGGAGGATGTGCACGTGCAAGCTTTAGAGCTCAATATAAACCCAGGCTCAGTCCTTTCATCTGTAGAACGGAATACCCAATTCAGACGTCTGTTGTGGGAATGACTCAATATACCACGGAAAGCCCCTGGTCAGCACGAGAAACACAGGGGTCCACCAGTTGCCTTCATCAGAGTTCCCTCTACCAACACCAAGGGATGAAGCCCAGCCAATGTTCCTCATCCTTCCAAAAGCAGGGTCCATACACATGAGCTCCAAGACCCTGCCTGGGAAGACTGGTGATACAGAGAACACAGATGAGCCATCTCCCCTAGGGTCACACTAGTCACTTGACCCTTTGCATGTGGCAGATGAGCACAGACAGTGTGACTCCACAGTCATAACTTGGGACGGAGGTAGTGTGTGGGGCATGGACACTCACACAGACTGCTTCACGATCTCTGAGTGGATCTTGGCCACGCCATTGACTGTGTGGGAGCCAATCACACACAGGTGCGCCATATTGATCCGTTTGCAGTCCCCCTCCTCTATCACTGACATCCTCCGCAGGTGATCCACATCGCCCGGGAACAGGGCTGCCACATGCTGTGTGAGACACGAGGGCAGAGCATTCTCAACAACCAGAGCTCCTAGGGGCACCTGCCACAGCCTGAGAGGTTCTGCTTCCTCCAGAAAGCCCAGTGGCCACAGTACCTACACTTCAGCCAGCCACTCAGCACTGTCACCCAGATACCAGGAAATACCTCAGCAGGGAGGCCCAGGCTCATGGCCCAGGTCTCTCACAGTGCTGCTCTGTTGGGAACAGATGAGAGGACCAATCAGGTGAAAAGACACGCCATTTGACTCATGCGAAAAAACCAGACCACTGCCCAGACAGTTATTTCTGTTATAAAGGTAAACAGATTATAAAGGGAACAGTTACTTTTTCAAATATGGGTTAAAAAGTAAATTATGATGAGATCTAAATTTTCAGTCACCCTTGCTTTTGTATTACTGAGGAGCACAGAGAAAGAACAGAGTGCTTTATTTTGCAAGCACCCTATGCCGTTATGATGGCCATAGGACAAAAGTCTTCTGAGCCTCCAAAGAGAACACTTATATCGAACCCAGGTGCTCAGGGATGAAGATATTGTAAAAATGGCTGAATCTACAAACCCCTATAAACAAGACCTCTGCAAAGAGACCAGCCCACACTGCTGCTGAGTGACAGCTCCACTGTCCCCATAATTTAGAGGACATAAGCTACTCCTCTCATAGATCAAGTACGTCACCATGCATGAAGATGAGGGCTGCGGCCTTCATGCAGTCCACATCCCCCAAGGGGCAGATGCTCACATCCAAGTGCCTCTGGTTGATGGTGTAGATGATGTCCAGGTGCCGCGGCAGCAGTTTCTCAAACATGGACACGGGCCAACGTTCCAAGGCCTCAGGCAACACTGTATGGTTGGTGTACGCACATGTTTTCTTCGTAATTTCCCAGGCCTGGAATAATAATAATAATAATAATAATAATAATAATAATAATAATAAAAGACAACCCAAAGGAATCCTGGTGATGCAATGGTTAAGCTCTAGGCTGCTAACCCAAAAGTTGGTGGTTTGAAACCACTCCACAGGAGAAAGCTCTGACAATCTGTTTCCATAAAGGTTGTATCAAGAAAACCCTATAGGCAGTTAGTTCTCCTGTTACATAGGGTCTCTATGAGTTGTAACTGACTCAATTACAACACAATCACAAAGTGGATTTAAAATGAAAAATCTAATCAAGCAAAAAATGAGACAATCTCACTATACTAAAAGATCTGAGACCCAAAGAGCTGAGTCAAGAGAACTTATATATGAAAATACAGAAAATATACACTTCTTTAAAATTTAATACTGTCTACTTTTTATCATGAATCCTAAAATAAAACACATACATAAGTCTTAAGAAGTACCATAACCCTTTCCTTGCCTTCAATCACTCTCTTGTCTCCTGATCCTCACACTCTTGCTCTTATTTCATGTCTACCTGTCATGTGGGAGAGCACCAGAAGTTCTCCAAATGACCTTCTCTCTCTACCACCCACCTCTCTACCACTCTGTCATCATGAGTGGTAGTTTCTATCTATTTCTCCTAGGGTTACAATGATATACATATCTCAGCTTCCAAGGACTCCTGCTTTGGTGCTATAGGATCAGCACTGGACTATGTCTTAAGAAGTGCCATAACCCTTTCCTTGCCTTCAATACCACAAAGTTGGCAGTTCAAACCCACCAGCTGCTCCCTGGACCCTGTACATGAGTCAGAGCCAACTCAACAACACTTAATAACAATAACAAGGATAAGATCAGCTATTCATAATAGTTTTTTGGATAGCTTTATTGGATTGATTAAAAACACCATCACCAGATCTGGTGAACAGAGATGGGGATAAGATTCTTATGATTCAATAGTGAATAATTGTTATCATGACTAATTGCTACTGTTACAACTGTAAAGGTAGAAATTTTGTAACAAAAACAGGGGAGTAGTTAATTTTACAATCCATGAACAGTGGACCTTAGGACCACCAAGGGATATGAGCAGGAGCAGAATGTGGGACCCTATCCAAAGAGATAGTGATACCAGAGATGGAGGCAGAGATGAGGACATGGAGAGAGAGAGAGCACCTGAGGACACTAGACTCATAGAAAGAGAAAGACTGAGTGCTGGCAGCCAGGAGGCAGGCTTACAGAATGTGCCTTTTGATTGTTTAAATGATTATATATTCCTGCGTGTTTTTGTGTACACCCCCTCCCCCCAAAAAAAACCAGAGGGAATATAAGCAAATACTGTTGAATGATGATGCACAGAGGAGACTGTAATCATTGCAATGAAACGATAAGTGTAAAACCGATGTTCTCCCATGTATCACTCAATTCACAATAAACACTTAAAAAATATATATGAAGGTTAAAAAAAAAAAAAAAAAGAACACCAACCCTCTACACATATGGCCAGGTCCACAGAGAACACTGTCAGCCCCATATAGCATTCTCCTTAGTGCTTACTTTGTCCCAATCCATTTTCTCCACATCCACCAGGATTCGCATGAGCTCAGGGATGGAGAGGGCTGGGTGGGTGTCATTCAGCTGGATGGCCACCTGAAATGAACGAAAGGGCAGGTCCTCAATTAGAAGCCTGCTGTTGACATCTGCTGGTGGGGACAGAGAGTTCAGCCTGGGAGCACCAAGATTAGAAGACATGGTCATACCCTTCTCTGAATGAGGAAACTGACAAGAAGCTAGTGGACAACACATAGGTTTTGTGGCAGAGCTTTGACAACAGTGCTAGGAACTGGGGATGACATAACGACCCTGAATAAGACTTCTTAGAAGTAGATGCTTTGAGGATCTCAAGGGTCTTATGGGAGGAGGGGAGTCAGGGCTGACAGCAGGCAAGTGTTCTAGGAGGCCCTGCTCTGGCTGCTCTCCAACAATAGGCTCTCATCCTTGACTGAATGTTCCTTTCCATTACCGTATGGAGTGTTTTAAAATAGCCTACACGGAATGATCTTTCACCAGCTCCCCTCCTTCATAGTCTGTGCTGCCTGGGCAGGGAGAAAGGCAGGAGGAATCCCTTGATGGTACTGGTAGACATTTAGAGGCATGGTACAGGGTAGGTCAGAGGCAGGAGAAGCCACGATGAGGGTGCTGCTAGTCTGTCCCACCCTCTGCCGTGTCTGTCTTGAGAGGGAACATACTGCAGAAACCCTGCCCTAATGGTCTCTTGCTCCATCATTGCACATGCAGTCAGTCACCTTGTCTGGGAATGTGTCAAAACAGGTCCTCACTGGGTCCCGGCAACCAAACTTGGAGGATTTGAAGCGGCGGATAATGTCCTGCAGGGTGGCAGCCACCACAAAGTATTCCTGCTTCAAGCGCAGCTCCTTGCCCTCAAAGAACTGGAAACACAGGTGCTCAGTTATGCCATACCCGCAGGCTTCTCACATGTTACCACCCCAGAATAGGAGACTCACCATCACAGGGAGAGCTGCAAGGTTGGCAGAGGCCCACCTCTAAGACTCTAAGACATGTACTAAGGGCCTTCAAAAAGTTCATGGAGAAATTCCATTATCTTTCAATTCCGTTTTTGCACAAACTGTCAGCCCAACTTGGTACCAAGGCTCCCTCACTTCACTGAGGTCCCCATCGGAGGTGGGGCCCATATCCTCCCCTCAGGAGACCTGGGGTCAGGTGGATGTGCTCAAGTTCTGGGTAGAAGAAAGCAAGTGGCCAGAACTCTAGTGCACCACCAGTCTCAGACATGGAGGTAGCCTGGGCAGCAGGCCAGGCCATGCTAACCATGTGCAGACACTGAGCATGGAAAATGCAGTCCATTACCAATTCGAAGTTTCAGATATGCCCAGTGCTAGTCACTCAGAAACTCTACGACTGAGAATCTGCTTAAACTCTCAGGGGAGGTAGAAAGGACTTGTGTGCTGTGTGAGGACCGGTGTGTTTTAGCACCAGTGCCCTTCGCCACTATATGCACATCCCTGTGATAGAGTCAAACAGCCAATTTTAAAACCACACAACCCACTAGGGCAGGCAAACTTTTTGAGCTCTTGTACTGCAGCAATAACCAAAAAAGCCACCAGACATTAAGTTTAACCTCAGCAGATTGTGGTTGCCATAGCCATCAAGTGCTGCACTTTCCAAACCACGACTGCTGTGTGTCTCAGAGCACCATGGCAAAACAGGCTCTGAATCTCTGCTGCACAAAGGCTGCCCAGCTAACGTTGGGATAAGCTGCATTATGTGGCTAACAATGGCTGCAACAGGCCTGGGCCAGCCCTCTGTGCCTGGCACCTCATCCCGGTTCCCCACACTCTGTCCCCTTTTCCTATCCCTGCACCCTATCCCATTCCTGCACTCCATGTCCCCACACCTTATCCCAACACCCCATTATCATGTTTCATTCTCACATTCAATTCTTGCACCTTGTCCCCACATCCCCTTTCTCTGCTCCATCCTATCATCTATCCCTGTACTCCATGTCCAAATTCCCCCCAGCCCATCCCTACAGCCTGTTTCTATACCTCCCTCTTCCTATCCTATCCCTACATCCCATCTCTATACCATGTCCCCCTTTCGTCACCCTGTCTTTGCTATCCCTCTCCATGCAGAAGCATATGATCAGCTTGAACCCTGCCTCTCATCACTAAGTCCCTAGGAGGTACTGTGTTGATGGAGGGTGTTATTTAGACATGTGAGAGGAGGCAAAAAATTC
This sequence comes from Chrysochloris asiatica, assembly GCF_000296735.1. Classification (NCBI taxonomy): domain Eukaryota; kingdom Metazoa; phylum Chordata; class Mammalia; order Afrosoricida; family Chrysochloridae; genus Chrysochloris; species Chrysochloris asiatica. The sequence goes on along the minus strand of NW_006408557.1, from coordinate 16,269,110 downwards.
CTTTATAAGTTCTTCTCAGGAGAAAGGTGACAAAAGAGAGACCTTAACAGGCATTTTCCTTGATGAATTACCATTGTCCTTACTCCCTGACAGTGGGAATATGCTCACAAATGTCAACACAGGGCTGCTAATAACCACTGCAATGTCCAACCTCCCAACTTGAGTTCAGCAAACAGCTTCTGCTCAAGGGTCCTTCAGCCTCTGGTTCACTTCGTCATATGTGGAAAAGGTACAGTACAGGCGTGTTAACCACGCATGCTACTCACATTATCATTTGGGTAGAGGACTCTGGAGATGTTCTCAGCCAAGTTCCGATCCAAGACAGCCTCAATATAGTCACCCACATTGACTAGATAGAGACAAGGTACAGTAAGTGTGCACAGGCCCCTACAAATGACCTCCATGTGGCTTCAGAAATATGAGCCCCAAAACTTACCAATCATTTATGTGAAAGGTATCAGGGACACGCATTTCTGAATAAACATCCCACTCCCCCCTAGGAATTGTTGCTCTGCCTCACCTCACTGTCTGCTCCTAAGAGGGCACCAATCCCTCGCTCCGGTAGCTGTGGAAGGGCAGGCCTTCCATACCCGTCCTAATGCTCCCATGCTTTACAACCCCAATTTCCCCTCTTCCTTAGGGCAAATGGAAATGAGCAAGTCATATCCGGTCTCAGCCTCTGGCCTGGACCTCACTGGACTCACTGAGTACCAGTCTCATCAGCTCAGAGCCCACCTGGGCTAGGGTGCCCACCAGCATTCTCCAGGGGAGCCAAGTACATTCCATAATGAGCACATTGAGTGTTAAAGCTGGCCCACAGTGTCAATTTCTTAGGTTGGGGCAGACAGACGGGGACACACGTACAGTCGTGGAGTTTGAAGCTGTTGGGTGCCTTGGCAGACCATAGCCTCATGGTGTTGACAGTGTTGTTCCTGTAGCCTGGCACCGGCGTGTCGTACGGCATGGCTAGCACCACCTGCACAGGAGACATCCAGGTCCTCGCCACTTACCTTAAAAATCCTTCCCTGAGCAGGCATCAACACCGACCTTTGATGGAGATGTTCTCACCTCCCTATCAGGCTCAGCTTCTTGTCCTCTACTGGCTGGAAGCACACATGATCTGTCCCCAGCTAAAACCTGCACCAACCAGCGGACCTCCCGTCTACCACAACTGAGGGCACAAATCTAGATCTGTCCATTGCCAATAGTCAGTTAAGCCTTGCTCTTTTCTAGCTTTATCTTCTTCAGTATGTGCATTATGGACATACTACTTAAATATTCTTTTCTTTGTGTTTGGAGGAGGACTGCATTCACCTGGCTCTTCCTATCTCACTGACAACTGTTCTGGTCTCCTCATCCTCTATCATCCCAAATAAAAGGGGCCTCAAGTTGGTCTTAAGCTTTCTCTCTTCTTACTTGATGCTCAATTTAGCAATCCCAGGACTTGACTAACTTCTCCAGTTGAAGACTTCTCTTTCTGACTGTTTCCAAAGATTGATAGAAAGGTTCCTCCTATGGATGCCTTGACCCTATAACTCAGCACTCTTCAAACCAATTCCTCATACTTTTTTCCAGGAAAAAATGCAGGACCAATTCTCTATGCCTGAAGCTTATACTCCCTTTTCCATGACATTATGCTGATGTATCCAGAACATTAAGCACAGGAAATGTTGGGCAAAAACTCAAAACTTCTGGGCTTTCCTGGAGGCATACTTACACGAGGTATATTTATTGCAGTTTGTATAAATACTACTGTGGGCTTTGAAACCACGTTAGTATTGAAATCATAAAGGACTTTGCAGAGTTGTTGCCAGGACCAAAGTCCCAGAGTCACCTCTCCCTCCCTGCCCCATCTCAACTTTCCTTTGTTTCCTACACAAGTCCTCTGCAAAGCATCTCTAAGCCGATACCACAGCTCTCTCCCTCCTGCCCTGCAGAATTGAGGCCATCGTTCTGTCCTGCACCATCAGCTCTCCAACCCACCTTCCTCGTGCCCTCTCCAATATACACCAAAATACCACCTTCTTCTATAAGCATACACTCAAAAATGTTGGTTCCCATCTCTGCTTTTTCAAATGAAATACAACGTATCAAAGCAGCTTAGGCCTCTGCCTCATGGTTCCAGTCAGTTGTAGCCCTGTGCATCTGTGGTTAAAGCTCACATTCCATGAGAGCAAGGCTACCGCTTCAGCATGCCCACAACTTCCAGTCTTGCAGCCTCATTCTGGTTTACTCATTCTACCGGCATCACATGTTTAAGTCCTAATGACACTCAAGCTTCACGGTGCATCACAAATATCCCCTTTCATGGTGTCGCTTCCGCCCCTTACCCCTGAAACGACTTGCTCTCACTCTGCCTTGGGACTGAACAGTTCTCTCCCACCTCTACATCTCTGTTACTATCACTACCATTATCCTTCAGTCTGGTCCACCACAGGTCTCTGGTCTGGACAGAAGGGTGTCTGTGCCCAATTCTGGGCACCTAGCGGGAGCTCAGAGCTTTCAGTGTGCATGACTATTGGTGGATCTCTGAGTACACTAGAGGGCACATGAACCACACAGACAGAGCACGTTCAAGTGCTAGGGAGGTCTTGTGTCCACCCTTATTAACCCTGTGAGAATGCGACTTTGCTTGCTATTCAACTACATGGACACAGCAGAATGTTCAGTAGGCGGCACACAACATGCATGGCTGCCGGGTTCACCCAAACATATAATCCTGCTAAATGACAGACATGTGGCTTCTCCTGGATGTGCTGCCAGGCTTAGCATTTCTCATCTGGAAAGTCCCGTTGGAAGTGTAGGAAAGCAGGGGTATGAAGAGCGTAGACAGTTCTTAGGCTGCTACCTAGAGTTGAGTCCTCCAGAGAAGTAGCTCTCTACTTTCAAAAGGTAATCGGTGATGAAAGTGAAACATGGAGCATCCCTCCTTCAGCCTTCAACATTTCTACTCAAAGACTTTGGATTCAATACCTGTGTGTCCAGCCACTTGACTCCATCTGGGGTGTGCTCCACTCTACCGTAGAAGTGCACAGGAAGCATGTATTCAGGCCGTGCCTTCTCCCAGGGGTTGCCATAACGCAGCCAGTCATCAGCCTCCTCAACCTAGAAGGGGCCACCAATGGGCAAGGGGAGAGAAGGGCCTGAGTGAGGGAGCAGTCCCTGGCGCCAGCCCACATCATAGTGAGGGTGTCACACTGAAAACAGCATGGAAACAGAACTAAAACCCAATGCAGGCATGTAAAATGCAGGAAAAATGCACTAAAGCCCAAAGAAGAGAATCACCGGAATTTGGTAGTTAATAGGACTAAAGTACTGACAACATACGTTACAGAGTGGATGAACCTGGACAGAGTGATGTTTAGGGAAAGAAGTCAGTCACAGAGCTCCATGTGCTAACAGATTCCATTTATATGAAGCATCCAGAGCAGGCATGTCCACAGAGACAGAATGTAGACTAGTGGTTGCTGCAGGATTACAAATGAGTGCAGGGTTTCTTTTTGGATGATGAAAATGTTTTAGAATTAGATAGTGATGACTGCACAGCATTGTGACTATACTAAAAACCGCTAAATTGTACACTTTGCAGAGGTGAAGTGCATGGTATGTGAACTGCATCAAGGAAGCTGGAATAAAAAACAGTATCACTTGGAGCCCGCTCCATGGCACCAGTGAGGTGATGGGGTCTTGTAGGATTAGTGACAAAAGTGCAAAGCAAATTGGCCCTTAGGAAGAATAAGTCTTGATTTTATTAGAATCAAACTACAACTAAGAGCCCTTGTGTGGTGCTGTAGGATAAGCACTGAACTGCTAACTGAAAGGTCGGCAGTTCAAACACACTAACCACTCCTTGGAAACTCTATATAGGGTGGCTATGAGCCAAAACTGTCTCAAAAGCACTTAACAATAATAGCAACAACAGCAAATTAATGTGGTCAAGGCCACGTTGGTGAAAAGAACATAATTCCAAAATGACTCTTCCAACTTCATGACTGCCTGAGGGGCTTGGTCCCCTCCCCGGTGTTTCCTACCACCCATGACATAGAGACACTTCTCTTCTGTTAGGTATTCTTCTCAGCAGTTCACTCTCCAAAATGACTCAACGGCATCTAAGGCCTACAATAACTGTTCTCTTTACTAATTCCTTAAAGTCAGCCATCCCACAGATGGTAAACACACAGAGCACTGCCCTTCTTTCCACATTCAGGATCATAGGGACACCCGTATGCACTTGGGGACCCTCACTACCCAGTGGCATGGAACCATCTGGTGCTCCCTATTTCTACTCCCAACCAGCCTACCAGTCACCACATGGAAGTGATTTACAATGAGGTCACATAGAAACAAGTAACCACCAGTTTTATGCAATACCAACAAGTAAGTATCCCAAACTTGTGTAGTCCACGAGACTGGTATGATCTAGGTCTACTTCCACATTGCCTGTAATTGGTATAAATGCACAGAAGGAGTTTAAAGCATAGAAACCCTAACTAAAAGCATTCCTGTTTATTTTTTTTTATGGGAATGAGAGCTGGAAAACAATGAAGAAATCAAATCTCACCAACCTGCCAGCCATTGACAATCTTCTGGTTGAAAATCCCAAACTCGTAGCGGATTCCATAGCCATACGCTGCCAGTCCCAGGGTGGCCATCGAATCAAGGAAACAGGCTGGAAATCCAAATACAAAGAGCTTGTTGTGATCAAAGTCGATCAGAGGGATCTAGACCCAGATGCTAATAGGGGAGTTCTGGTTTGCAGGGTGACAGACAGTGATTCAGGAGTGACCACAGTCAACTTCAGGTTTCATGAAAAGGAAAAATGAACGCACTCACCTTGTATATCAAATATGGTTGTCCAAGGGAGCACCATCCCCAGTAGTAACGGCTGTTATTTTAGGGCAATTTGTTTTCCATAGTAAAGCTGTAACTTGAGAGGTATTCACAAAGTGTGTATGTTTGTAATGTAGTGTGGTACGTGTGTAAGTAGGGTAGATGCGGTATGGTGTGTGTGTGGCATATACAGGATGTGTGTAGTGTGTGTGTATGGTGCAGTAAGTGTGTGTTGTGTGTCATATGTGTGTAGTGTATGTGGTATGATTGTGATACAGATTATGCGGTTGTATGTGTATGTATATGTGAGTAGATGGTGTGTGAGTAGCGTGAAGTATATGATGTGTGTGTGAGGGGGTTGTGGCACGGTGTGTGCATAGTATAGATTAAGTAGTGGGTGGATGTGTGTGCATAGAATGCGTGTATGTGTATTGTGGATGGGCATTTCTATACATGTGTTTTTTCCTCAGTTACAGTGAAACCTGTAAGTGCTGGAATTCTATAGGACTGCCTTGTTGCCTGGGACTTGCATGTTTTCCACCTTTGACAGAGTGTGGTTTTACAACTTTTTTATTGTTTATTATAGTGGGAAATATTTGAGTTTACTTTCTCTGACAGATTCCTGTCTTACACAAATTCTGACTTTTGCAGGTTTTACTGTACTGGTTTTTAGAACCTTAGAAGTAGGTGATATATTCAGAACCCTTCTCAGTTTGATAAGCTGTCTCAATGATAAATATGAATTGCTTCTCATATGAGAAAGAACATATATTTTGTTCTTACGTTTTCACTGGTTGCAAAGATTTAAATCTGAGAAACACACTCTCCCACTTACTCTGCAGAGAGCAAATTTACCCCAGATATCAGCATCCAGAGAATGCCTGCCCTTGCCATTTCAGGACCAACCTTACCCTGAACAAGTGCCTGTGCTTACCTGCCAGCCTCCCCAGGCCTCCATTACCAAGGCCAGCATCCTCTTCAATTTCTTCTAGTTCCTCCAAGTCTAGTCCTAGCTGCAAATACAGAGAAAGTAATATTTTATAGGTTGAAGGACATTTAAATGTTGTAAAGTTATATCAAAGACCTGTAACCTGTACCATTGAATCATATCCTAGTCACAGCAACACTTCATAGGACAGTACAGAACTGTCCCAAAGAGTCCCTACCTGTAATCTTTATAGAAGCAGACTGCTACATCTTTCTCCCATGGAAAGGCTGTAGGTTCAAACTACCAATCTTTTAGTTAGCAGCCAAGCTCTCTTAACTACTGCTCCACCAAAGCTCCTTAGCTCAAAAGTCAGAATCTATTTTCTCTCAGACTAAAAATCCAGTGTCAAAAACCAATGTTAATGTAAGGAAATGAACAGAAAGTTTCCAGATTATTTTAAAAAATGCAAAACCACTTAAGAATAAACAGTCAAAATGAAACTAGCCAACAATATTTACTGCCAGGCTACTAGCCCATTTATAGTGGGCACGCAAACATATAGCCTAAAAAATCAAACTAATGATCACTGTAAGTTTTCTAACTTCATATTAATGAAATGTATGTTAACGTGACGCCTAAAAGCAGTTTTGCCTGAGGTATCTCAATTGTAAAAAAAAAAACTTTGTAAAACAGGATGGTGGCCGTGACCTCCCACAAGACGGTGGTCTAGGCAGACACACTACACAGACCCTTTACAACAAAGACATGAGAGACCAAATGAAACAGAGATGAAAATCCTGGAACTCTGAATGAACTTCATAGGAAAGGTTAGAGAAGTGCTTGCTGGAAGGAGAAGCTGAACAGCGACAGTTAGAAAGGAAGACTGGTGAAAGTCTGGTCAGAGGCAGCGAGACTATCTTGAACTTTTATGAGCAGCTTTGGAATTAGAAAGTGGCCTGGCAGAACATATTCTCTCAATACTAGTATGCTAGAAGAACAATAAGAAAAAAAGAATGAAAAACCCTGAACTCTGGGCATAACAACCTCAGATAAGCACATCAATGTTTACCACAGCACAATAGCAAAAAGATTGAGACAGCCTAAATGCCCATCAATGCAAGAATAGTTAAACAACTTTGGTACCTACAAACAATGGAAAACTATGCTATCCTGGAAATAATGATGAACCTGCAAAACATCTCAAAACATGGATGAACCTTGAGGACACTATGCTGAATGAAATTAGTGAGTCATAAAAGGATACATATTGTATGAGACCATTATTGTAAAAGCTTAAGAAAAGATATCCATACTAGAAGAAAAAAAAATTTTTATGGTTGCCAGGGGTGAGAGGGAGGGGACAGTAAGGCACAGGTTAGGAGATAAGACACATGATAGCTCGAGTAATGGACACAAGAAGGGAGAGAGGGGTGGATGGACAAGGAGGATAGGGGAAGACTTAGGGAGGTTTGCATGGGCTAAATGGGATAGTGGTAAATGGTGATGTATACTCAACCTTGGGACAACAGGGCTCTGTGATGTGTATGGCTGAAGACATAGTCTAAATGGGTAAAGGAGGGTAAATAATGTTAAGTTATGGGGTTGTCTTGTTTATATTGGTTTCCCTTGTCTATTATAGTAAGATAGACATTTAAGTGAGGTAGGAAGGAATACTGGGAAATACAATTACAGAAAGCTTGTAAACCTCTCTTTAGCCTATAACAGATTGGATTAGCTAAAAGGGTTTTATTTGCCCATTGAAATAGGCTTTTTGTTAAGCCTTTGTAGAGAATGGGGCCTTAGGTGGAATCCTGAGCCCCACCCAGAAACTTCTGAGGTAGAACATTACCACTTGAAAGGACATGCAGACCAACCCAGAGCAGCTAAAAGAACAGAAGATACTTCTTCAAAGGAAGACCAGCAAGGGGAGGAGGGGGGAGGGAAGCAGACTGTTGTTACAAAAATCAAGCAAGCTATTCACCTAGGATTAAGACATGAAAAGTCAGCCCATCAGGACAAATCCCTCGCTAAGACTGAAACTCAAAGGGAATACACAAGCAGGCATATCAGCTCACGAGTGACCACATTGGTCTACTTGTGAGTGGAAGTGGGGGAAATGCACCAATGAAGACATGGGCTGAGTTCGACCATTTTCCATAGACACCCAATGACCTTGAGATGAGAGAGAGAGAGAGAGAGAGAGAAGAGGAAGGGCTGCTGGTCTGAACTTTAGGGAGACTTGGTGTTGCCTGTCACTGTAGTCAATCACAGCAATGGGGAGAGATCCAATCCAAGCTTTATTAACAGAAAGCCAGCAGTCTGGAAGACGGTGAGAATAGCTTCTCAAGACCATCCCATCCATTATGAAGAGGAGGCACATTATATAAGGTAAGATACATTTGGATGTACACTTAATCTATTTTAACACCAAGATAACATGTTTTGGAAAAAGAAACAATAAAGCAATAAACTTCTTCAAACATTCTACCTTTAAGGAAAAGGAAACAATCAGGCAATGATCCTTCTTAAACATTTTATCTTTTGGGAAAGGGGAACAAACAGGCAAGAATCCTTTTTAACATTTTAGTTTTTCCGATCCTTAACTAACTTCAAGACGTAATGATTAAACCGACTTCATTTTGTTTGGGTCAGTAGGCCTATGCTATCATTGGGAACTCCTAATCCCATAGACACTGACCTAGCCAATGGAGGCAAGAGCTGAAAGGGAAGAGACCAGCTAGTCTGAAGTGGGGGGAGGCATGCAGGAACTCTCAAACTTGCAGAAAGTACCCATCTGACCTTACTTGGATGGCTTGCTGACCAGAACTCGACTACAGAAAGATAAAGAACTTTGATACAAGAAGCAAGCATAAATTGCTACAATTTTGATGAATTGGACCCTTGCTTGCAGTTGCTCAAAATTCCAACAGAAATATAAGGATTCTTCATATCAAGGATCAAGACTGTCTCCTCAGTATACAGGGTTGATATGTACAGGCATCTTAGACACTAGCTACTAAAATTGAGGGCCTATAAAGGCATGAAGTGGCTAGCTTACAAACTTTTGAAATTGTGCTTAATTTCAGAACGAGGCAGGTAAGGTAGAATTCCCATTCAATAGTTTGCCTCTTGTCCAGATGGATCTGGTGGAGGATACTTTTGATTCAGTAATGAGTAATTGTTACCATAACTAATTATGACTGTCACAACTGTAAAGGTAGAAGATGTGAAACAAAATGGGGGTAGTCAATCTTTCATTCCAAGAACAGAGGACCTTAGCACCACCAAGAAGGAAGAACATGATCAGAGCATGGATCCTAACCAGAAAAGCAGCAACAGCAGAGACAGAAGAAAAGGCAATGGCTTAAATAGCTAGAGCAGCTGAAGACTCTAGACCCATGGGATCAAAGGGCTATGCCCTTTGCTCATTTAAACTAATATATATTTTCTGTGTGTGTTGCGTACATAAAAAAAGGGGAGGGGGAATAGAGGTGAATACTGTTAACCAATGGTGTGTGGAGGGGATTGTAACCATTGCAATGAAGCAAAAATATGATTGGTTGATGTAAAACTGCTGATCTGCCCTGTAAACTATCACTCAATTCACAATAAAAGTTTAAAAAATATATTCCATAGAAAAATCATGATCAAAAGGGGGGAAATGCAGACTAGAACTTCAAGTTCTCGTGGGCTTTCTACAGTCATGGAGGCTGGAACTATTACCCTGAGATAATCTTTGAACCTTAAATCAGAATTATCCCTGAAGTCTTATTAAAACCAAACAACAGTTTAGCTTAACTAGCTTAAAAAAAAAGTCTCCCTTAAGCCTAATACCAATACTAATACTCCTTTAAGAACTACGATCAAAATGACAACAGCAGCTTGATAGACTAGATAGGAATCTTAGGGGGTAGCGAGTTTGTTAACTGTTGTTGTTAGGTGCCATCAAGATCCATGATGCTGACTCACGGCGACCTTATGCACAACAGAATGAAACACTGCCTGATACTGGGCCAACCTCACTACTGTTGCCACGCTTGAGTCCATCGATGCTGCCACTTGGCCAATGCATCTTGCTGGGGAGCTTCTTCTCTTTCTCTGACCCTCTACCTTACCAAACATGATATCCTTCTCCAGCGACTGCTCCCTCCTGACAATATGTCTGAAGTATGAGAGACGAAGTTTGGCCATCTTGGCCTCCAAGGAGCACTCTGGCTGCACTTCTTCCAATACAGATCTATTG
>NW_006408557.1:16243521-16256214 GCF_000296735.1 Chrysochloris asiatica | reverse complement strand
GGAAGTTGTTCGTCACTCTTTTTTCCTAGTCTGTCTTCACCTGGAAGCTCATCTGAAACCTGTCCACCATGGATTATCCTGCTGGTATATAAAATACTGGTGGCATAGCTTTCAGAATCACAGCAATTCACAAGCCACCACAATACAACAAACTGAAAGACGAATGGTAGAGTTTATTAGTTAGGGAGGAATAATTGAGGAAAAAGAGGACCAGAGGGTGAGAGTGGTTGCACAATTCAGAGTATGTAATCAATGCCACTTAACTTGACATGAAGAACTGTTGAAATGTTATATGCTTTGCTGTGCATATTATCAACAAAATTTTTAATTAACTAGAAAGAAAAAAAGAACGCTGCTGCTATGAACATGCAGATCTAAGTTTTTGTGAGGACATACGCTTTCATTTCTATTGGGTATATACCTAAGAGTGGAATTATTGGATAATACACTTACCTTTTTAAAGAAATGCCACACTATTTTCTAAAGCAGCTTTCCAATATCACCAGCAATAAAGGAGGAATTGCTGTATATCCTTGCCCAAACTTGCTGTCTTTATGATTATATCCATCACAGTATTATGAGAATTGTTGGAAGAAAAGCCTGGCAATCTACTTCCTAAAACCCTGCAAATCAATCCGATTCTCAACCTATTATGGAGACAGCCTAGGATTGGAGAGTATTTCATTTCATTGTGCATGAGATCACTATGAATCAGCGGTACTGCATGGCACTTAATGAAGTGGGTGGGAATTGGTATCTCACTGTGGTTCTGATTTGCATTTCCTGAAAGCTAATGACAGTAAATATTTTTTCAAGTGCTTATTGTTCATAAGCCAGAAGACTTGGTGTGGCACTGTGGGCTAAGGCGTCAGATTGCAAAGCCATTTGAACTGCAAGGTCAGTGGTTCAACCTCACCAGCTGTTCTTTGGAAACCCTACACAGGGTCTCTATGGGTTGGAGTTGACTCGACAGCACTTAGCAACAACATTGTTGCTTTAAAGAGCTCTGGTAGCGTAATGGTTACAAGTTGGGCTGCTAGCCTCAAGATCGGTAGTTTGAAACTACCAGCTGTTCTACAGGAGAAAGATAAGGCTTTCTGCTCCCGTAAACATTTGCAGCCTAAGAAACCCTATACAGACAGAACCCACTCCATGGCACATAACCAACCAACCAACCAACCAACCATTGTTGATTTGTAAATCTTCTTTGGCGAAGTGTCTATTCAAGTTCTTTGCCCATTTTTATGTATTTTTTATTTTTTATTTTAAAGCTTTTATTGTGTATTAAGTGAGTGAAGGCTTACAGGGCAGATCACCATTTTTACATTCAGCAGATCATTATAATGATTACAATCCCCTCCATGCACCTGAAGTCAACAGTATTAACCTCTATTCCTTTTTTTTTTTATGTACACATACCACATTGTAAATATATATTTGTTTAAATGTCCAAAGGGCATATTTTGCAAGCCAGCCTCTTGCCTGAAGACACACTGTTTTTCCCAGTCTACTGCTGCTGTCTCTTTATGCCATCACCTCCACTTCTATCTCTGCTGTTGCTGCTTTTCTGGTTAGAATCCCTCACTCCTTTCATGTTCTTCCCTGTTGATGGTCCTAGGTAACCCTGTTCCTGAAATGGCAGATTAACTGCTCTACCCTTTTAGATGCATCTTTTCTACATTTACAGTTGTGACAATTGTCATTAGACCTGAAAACAATCACTTGCAATTGAATCATAAAATCATATCCCACTCATCACTAGACCCATCTGTACATAAGGAAAACTATTTAGTAGGGTTTCTGTTTTATTCTTCTCATTCTGACTCTTAAGCATCCTCATGAAAGCTTGTAAGCCAGCCACTCTGTGCCTTTATAGCGCTCCAGTTTTGGCTGAGGTTTAAGTTGTCCGTCCTTATCAACCCTGGTAGCTGGGGTTGAAGTTGTCTGTCCTTATCAACTCTGTGTACTAAGGAGACATGCTTTATCCTTAATATGAAGAAGCCTTCCCTATGCAATTGGAATTTTGGGCAGCCTCATTCATAACCAAGGGTCCAGTTGATCAGCTTGTAGCAATTTATACTTGCTCCATTTATATCATACTTCTTTATCTTCATCTAGTCGAATTCTGGTCAGAAAGTCATCCACACTATGTCCAATAGGTAATGTCTGTTAAGTCTGGGAGTTGTCACATGCCTCCTCCCTCTTCAGATCAGCTGGCTGCTTCATTCTTAACTCTAGCCCCCAGTGGCTAGGTCAGTGTCTCTGGGCTCGGGAGTTCACACATTTCTCTGAACTTCAAACCAGCCAGCCCATCCTCTTCTGTCTCTCATCTCAAGGTCATTGGCATCTGTGGAATATGGCCAATCTTAACCCATGTCTTCTTTGCTGCATTTCCCCCACTTCCAGTCACAAGTTGACCAGGACGGTCACCAGCGAGTATACAAGACTGTTCGTATTTTTCCTTTGAGTTTCAATCATAGAAAGAGATTTACTCTGATTGGGCTGACTCTCCCCTCCCCACGCCTGTTGGCCTTTCTTTCCAGAAGTATCTTCTGTTCCTCTAGCTGTTCCAGGTTGGTCAGCAAGTCTTTTCAATTGAGAATGTCCCACCTCTGAAGGTTCTGGGTGGGACTCAGGATTCCACCTAAGGCCCCATACTCCATCAAGGCTTAACAAGAAGCCTGTTTTCCTGGGTACATTTTATACCCCGTTTAGATAATCCAATCCATTATAAGCTGAAGATGGGTTTACAAGCTTTCTGTAATCATCTTCCCCAATTATACTTTCAATCCCACTTACATGTCTATACTACATTAGCAGGTAGAGGAATCCAATATCCGCAAAACAGTCAAGTACCTTAACATTATTTCCTCTCTTTTACCCCTTCAGCCTATGTCTTGATCCCTATACCATGTTGTTGTTGTTATAGAGCTTTGTTATTCCAAGGCTGTGCATACATCAGTCTACCTCTCTCCCATTTAGCCCATGTATACCTCCCAGAGTTTTTCCCTACTGTCCCAGCTCGTTGACCCCTCCCCCTTTTTTGCATTGCCCGCCCTGTCCCTTGAGTTATCATATATCTATCCTCTGACCTGTGAGTTAATGTCCCCTCCCTCTCGCCCCTTGTGTCCCACAAAGAATTATTCTTTTAATATGGAAATTTTTTCTTAAGTTTTTACAATAATGGTCTTATACAATATCTGACCATTTGTGTCTGACTAATTTCACACAGCATTATGTCCTCAAGGTTCATGCATGTTATATGGTGTTTTGCAGCTTCATCATAATTCTTCAAGGTAGCAGAGTATTCCATTGTTTGTATGTACCAGACTTGTTTATCCATTCTTCCAATGATGGGCACTTGGGTAGCTCCAGTTGTTTGCTATTATGAATAGTGCTGTGATGAACAACAGTGTGCATATATCTACTTGCATTCTGACTCATATTTTTTTGGATATATACCAAATAGAGGAATTGCTAGATCATAGAGTATATCTATTTCCAGCTTTCTGAGGAAGAGCCATACCATTTTCCAGAGTGGTTGAACCAATTTGTAGTCCCACCAGCAATGTAGAAAGGTCCCACCCAGTCACTCCATACCCCCACCAGCACTTATCGTCCTCTGCTTTTCTGAACTTCACTGTTACTGCTGGTGTGAGATGATAGCTCATTGTTGTTTTGATTTACATCTCTCTAATGACTAATGATCATGAACATTTCTTCATATGTTTGTTTGCTTCCTGAATGACTTCCTTGGTGAACTATCTATTCATATCCTGTGCCCTGGACTCTTTTCAGATATATTGTTGTTGTTGTTAAGTGCTGTTGAGTCGATTCCAAGCCATAGCAACCCTGTGTAGGGTTTCCGAGGAGCAGCTGGTGAGCTTGAAATGTTGACCTTGCAGTTCAAACACCTTTGTAGTCTGGCGCATTAAACCACAGTGCCATGCTAGGACTCCTTTTTTCCCTCCCATTCTGTGAGTTGCCTCTATACTTTCCTAACAGTGTCCTCTGATGTACAAAAGTTTTCATTTTGATTAAGTTCCATTTGATGAAGTTTACTTTGTATTTTGTAATTTTTGTTTTGCTGTCATTTCTCAGAATCCACTGCAAATTCAAAATTATTAAGATTTACACCTACATATTCTTCTAAGACTGTCCTGATATTAGCTCTTACAGTTAAATCTTTGATCCAATTTGTGTTTATTTTTGTAGGAGGTAGGAGTCCAGCTTCATCCATTTGCATACATATATTTAATTATACCAGCACCATGTGTTGGAAAGACTCTTCTTTCCTCATTGAATTTTCCTTTACAAAAATCAATTGGCCTTAAATGTGAAGGCTTATTTATGGACTTTCGAGTCTATTCCAATGATCTATATGTCTATCCTTACATCAGTACCACAGAGTAAGTTTTAAAATTAGGAAGTGTGAGTCCTCTTAAAATAAGCTTGTTAATCTCTACAAAGAAGTCAGTTGGGATTTTTATGAAGATTATGTTGTATCTGTAGATCAATTTGGCAGATATTGCTATCTTAACAATATCAAGTCTTCCAATTCATGAACATAGGTGCCTTTCTCTTTTTAGGTCTTTATTTCAACAAAGTTTTTTAGTTTTCAGAGTATAAATCTGTATTTCTTTTGTTAAACTTATTCCTACATATTTTATCCTTTGATACTATTGTATATTGAACTGTTTTCTTAATTTCATTTCAGATTATTCATCCCTATTGTATACTAACAACCTGCGATACGCAGATGATACAACATTGCTTACTGGAAAGGAAGAGGACTTGAAATACTTACTGATGAAGAACAAAGACTATAGCTTTCAGAATGGATTATACACCTTAATGTAAAGAAAACAAAAACCTCCACAAATGAACCAATAAATAATATGATAAATGAAGATTTTGCTTGGATCCACAATCACACCCAAGGAAGCAGCAGTCAAGATATCAAATAACATATTGCATTACGCAAATATGTTACGCAAGACCTTTTTAAGGTGTTAAAGAGCAAAGATAATACTTAGGACTAAGGTGCCCCTGCCCCAAGCCATGGTATTTCCAATTGCCTCAACTACATGTGAAAGTTGGACAATGACTAAGGAAGTCTGTACAAGAATTGATACATTGAATTAAGGTATTGCGGTAACATATCAAAAGTAACATGGCCTGCCGTGAACAAACTCTGTCTTGGAAGTTTACAGCCAGAACATTCCTTGGATGTGGAGATTCCAAGACTTTGTCTCTTGTACTTTAGACATATTATCAGAGGGACCAGTCCTTGGAGAAAGACATCATGCTAGGAAAAGTGGATGGTTAGCGAAAAAGAAGAAGACCACCAACAAAATGGATTGACAGTGGCAGCAACAATGCACTCAAACATTGCAGCAGTTGAAGGGATGGCACAGATTGGGCAGTGTTTTATTCTGTTGCACCTAGGGTTATAATGAGTTGAAACAACTCGATGGTACCTAATAGTAACAACACACCATGGTATAGAAACACAAGTGATTACTATAGATTAACCTTGTATCCTGTATACTTGTATTTTTGTGAATTCCTTAGATTTTGTATGCAAATCAGTCAAATCCAGACCACAAGAAATTTGGCAGGACAAGCCCAGTTTCAACAAACAAATTTCAAGAGGCAGAAAACTTAAAACAAGGAGAAATCTGGAGACATTTGAGGGACATACCAACTGAATGCAAAATGTGGATCTTAGTTTCTGAAAATACTGCTAAAAAATACTACGAGGTCATCATAAATTTGTACACTGCACATAAGGCAAGAATTGTACCCAGTCAATGCATCTCTAGTGCAGCCACTACTCATCTGTCAGTGGAGGTCTGCATACTGCTATCATGCTGAAGAGGTTTCAGTGTAGTAGCCAAGAAAAAAAGACCTGGAAATCTACTTCCAGACACTAGTCACTGAAAACCCTTTGGATCACAATGGTCAGAACCTGTTGTGCATAGGGTCACCATGAGTCAGGGACTGACTTGAATGTAGCTAACAACACAAACATCTTTTGGAAATGTATATCAAAATGTTTAAAAGTGAGACAGTAGTCTGATACTGGCTTAAATAATTTGGGAGTAGCAGGAATATAATGCAAAGCAAGCCTAACCTGGGGCTGGAAATGATGATGGCACAGTCAGAGGAAGGATATCTGAAAGAAGTTCATTTAACAGTTAATTGGTTTGTATATATACGTAAATATTTCTGTCATGAAAATGAAAGTATCTGAAAAATATAAAATCCACTGAAGATATGACTAAGAAATTGTTTGCTTTGTACTCCTGTGATATTTTGAATGCTTAATATGTTCCTTATAGTCTTTGGGATTCCTACACAATTAGGTAAAAACCAACTAAACCTACTGTCATTCAGTCCATTTTGACTCATAGAGACTCAATAGAACAGAGTGGAACTGCTCCTTTTAGACTTCTCAGACTGTAAAACTTTATGGAAGCACCGCTGACCTGGAGATGAGAGAGAGAAGAGGAGGGGCTGGTTGGTCTGATGTGTGGTGAGACCTGGGGACCCCTGAGCCGATGGACAAGGACATTGCCACGGAGGGCTAGAGCTGACGTGAAGCATCCAGCTGATATGAAGTGAGAGGAGACGCACAAGAACACCCGAACTTGCAGACAGTACCCATTTTACCTAGCCTCCATGACTTGATGATCAGAAGTTGACTAGAGGAAGATAAATAATTTTTGATAAAGGAAACAAGTGTAAATTGCTACAATTTGATGAACTTGACCTATACTCATGGATGTAGTAGCTAGAAATACCAACTGAAAGGGAAGGAGTCATCACATGAAGTATCAATCCTATCCCCTCTATATACAGGGTAGATAGGGACAGCCAACTTAGACATTGGCTACCTAAAATGAGGGAGCAATAAAGGCATGAAGTGACTGGCTTACAAGTTTTTAAGAGGGAGTTTAGTTTAAGAGTGCCCACTAAATAGTTCTCATCTTGTCTAAATGGGTCTGGTGAAAGGAGATGGGGATAAGACTCTTATGATTCAATAGTGAGTTACTGTTATCATGACTAATTGTGACTGTTACAACTGTAAAGGTAAAGTTTTATAACAAAAACAGGGGAGTAGTTAATCTATAGTCCAGAAACAGAGGACCCTAGGACCATCAAGGGAGAAGAACACGAGCAGAATGTGGGACCCTATCCAGCGACACCAGAGATGGAGGAAGAGATGAGGACATGGAGAGAAAGAGCAGCTGAAGACTCTAGACTCATGGAAAGAGAAAAACTGAGTGCTGGCGGCCAGGAGGCAGGCTTACAGAATATGCCATTTGGTTGTTTAAATGATTATATACTCCTGCGTGTTTTTGTGTACATCCCCTTCCCCTCCACCGCTCCCCCCAAAAACACAGAGGGAATAGAAGCAAATGCTGTTGAATGATGATGCATGGAGATTGTAATCACTGCAATGAAACAATGGTATAATACCAAATGTTCTCCTGTAAACTATCACTCAATTCACAACAAAAACTTAAAAATCTTTATGGGATTAGACAGCCTCAGAGATGCTGGAGGGTTTGAATTGTTGACCTTCCAGTTAGCAGCCCAATGCTTAACCCACTCCCCAAACAGGGCTCCTTACATGATTGGGTGGGGCTATGTAAATAAGTTGCTGTGGTTGACAAAGGGGATTAGACAGCTTGCTGCTAATGCAAGTAAGATAGACAGAACCTGTGATGGTTAAGGCTATTTGTCAACTTGGCTGGGCCATAATTGTCAGTTGGCAGTTATGTGATAGTGTGATTTGTCAGTATGTGATGATATTGTCATCCTCCATTTTATGGTTTGATATAATGGTCCTCCATATTGTGATGTTGTTGTTCAGAGTAGGACATTATCTTGAGTCATTGCCTTAATAGTGACGGTACGACTCAAGTTACCAATCTTAACCAAGTCACCACCTTTACCACTCTTATTTAAGTCATATCCTTGTACTGCGTTGCTCAAATAGGGGTTGTTTCCCTGAGTGAGTGGTTTCCATTCTATATATGAATGCACTGGCAAAGTTCCCTCTCTTGCTCTGGATCCTGCATCCAGTTCAGCATCAGCTGATCTCCAGATACTGAGCCAGCAACCTATCACCTAATTTGATTTGCCAGCATCTGCAGTCTTGAGAGTCAGTCTGTTATACAATCTTCTAATTTTGATTTATCAGCTCCTGAAACCATTTGAATCTGGAGAAGCCTCTAGCCTAAAGTCTGCCGCATGGACTTGGGATTTGCCAGCCTCCACATCATGTGAGTCATCTCCTTTATACTTTGTGATTTCTGTGACTGCAACAAATTATGGAACCCAAAGAATGAAGGGCAAGTACTTAGGAAAGGAGAAGTAGGTGACATTAAGAGATAATGGATTAGTACAGCAGGTTGGAAAAGCTATTCATCTGGACATCTTTAACCTCTTACGAACCACCATTGTGCTGATCTTTATAAATTATTCAACTTCTTAAAAACATAACCTCACATAAACATGTCCTTATGTTCAGTGAATAAAAATTAAAAGAAAAATCACCTGCCTGAATAACCTCTATCTCTTGAGATAATTTTGAGCATAAGATTCCTATTTGGGGGAGTTAAATTTGGTAGTGCCAACTGAAATTACTTGTCCCAGACATAACTGTTTCCTGAGTGCTAGAAGGAAACAAAAGAGGTTCTGGTAAAACCAAGAAGTTTACTAGTTGCAATAACAGCATGGGGACCATTTATAACTTCCTCTGGCTTCACAAAAAGAAAGGAGAACCAAGATCAAAATCAGGCCAAGGCCTTCTTTGCCACTGGTCCCCTCGCCTCTGCACCCGTCTGCTCTTCGCCTAGCCAAATCACCCCGCTGAGTTACCACCACCACCTGCAGACATGTCCGAGACTGCGACCAGCCCCTAGTATGCCTCCTTTTTCACCGTCATGAGCGCCTCAGCTGCCATGGTCTTCAGCGCCCTGGGTGCTGCCTATGACACTGCCAAGAGCGGCATAGGCATTGTGGCCATGTCTGTCATGCAGCTGGAGCTGATTATGAAGTCCATCATCCCAGTGGTCATGGCAGGATCATCACCATCTATGGCCTGGTGGTGGTTGTCCTTATTGCCAACTCCTTGAATGACAAGATGTCCCTCTGCAAGAGCTTCCTTCAGCTGGGTGCCAGCTTCAGCATGGGCCCGAGTAGGCTGGTAGCCAGCTTTTGCCAACACCCTGGCTTTTCATAGGCATGATGCTGATCCTCATCTTCCCTGAGGATGGACCTCTACGGCATCATCGTGGCCCTCATTCTTTCCACAAAGCAGCCACCTCCACGCCTAGGCAATACGAATCCGATGTAAAGACCACACCCTCCTCATTCCAGAACAAAGAGCCTGACACACAGGCTGGGAGCCGCAGACCACCAACCCCCCTCCAGTAGTTGGTCTTGTAAATGCACAGTGTCTTGGTGCCCATCGTCTGTTGCCCGCCTTGCCCCAGGCCCTGCCCCATGCTGTGAACTTCCGGGCCCATTACTCTCCCATGGGCCCTTCAGTGAGGAGCTGGCCCCGCTGACCCCAGGGTGCTCTGTGTCTAAGGATGAATTAGATGCGTCATTTTTCTCTTCAAAAAAAAAAAAAAAATCAGGCCAAGTCCTATGATGAGGCAGAAGCCAGACATGCCTCCATTCTACAACCTTCTTTGCCCTCTCTGATACCAACCATCCTTCCCACAGCACTTTCTGCTTCACATCTGGGTTCCACAAACTGTTGCAATGGCTACCCAGAACTCATAGACAATACTCATGATTACGGGGTTTATTAAGGAAGGAAGTAAACAGGTACAACTCAGGATGCAGCAATTCCCCAGTCAGGAAGGCCTCTTCTCTGCTGTACTGCAGGCATGTCTTGCTCTTGTCTTTGACCTCTCAGCCATGTGGTCCTTTGGCCTTTGTCCAGCTCAGGCAAGTGTTACAAAGCTCCTTAATCCAATCTGCAAGGCAGCCTGCTGCCCATAGGTACTCAGTTTTACTCAGTCTATAGGCCAGAAAGCCCACAGATGCTCTCTATCTCTCCATGCCACCACCTCTGTAGCTAACGCTTCTCAAGTTCCGCTCATGGCTCTTCTTTCTTGATGAGTCCTGGGATCATCTGTTTCTGCTTCTCAGACAGTTCCTTCTACACCTAGAGGAATAGCAAAACTAACCAATTCTGGCATTAGAGTCCTGTACACCCTATTTTCATGGTCCAACCCAATCATTTGGTGTGAGTTAAGAAGACTTACGACAGAAAAGTAAATTCACAGTACCATGCTAGTCATGTTTGAATTACAAAGTACCACTCCATTAAAGCTCCCTCTCCACTCACAAAATCAAACCAAACAAAAAACAGGCACTGAAAAGGTCGAGGAGAAAGGAGAACTCCAGTGATCACTCCTTCATATACGTGCAAACAGAGAGAAGAGCTTCTTACTGCCACTGTCTGGAATTCTATACTGGAGAGTCTGGACTGGGAGAGAAAGACAGTTTCCACAAAAAGGAAGTGAAGGACACAGAGTGGGAAAACATCAATGCAACCAGTTACATCTCTGCTCTAAAGCTGCAAGTGAATTTTGGGAGGATGAAGCCTCAAAGTGAAGAACGTTTCAGGAAAGGCAGCTTAGATCTTGATTAAAAAAGAAAAAGGACAGTTTTATAACTACAAGCTAGGATGAGTCAAGAGGTTATCTTAGGGTGGAGGAAGGAAAACAGATGTGGGTAACTAGTTTAACAGTGTAAGTAGAAATGGGATAATACCAAACACTTTTCTCTGCCTTAGAGTGGAGATGAAGAATGCAATGGTTTCCAGAAGCCTTCAATCTTTAGCATCACAATACACTCCAGTGTATCATCTTCCCATCCTGTTCTCCCATTCTCCCCTTGAGCAAGAGGAATGCCCTGCCCCAGTCCCAATCCCCTCCATGTACAACAAATTACATTGTAAAATGGCTACAAATCTTATGTCAGCACTTACCTTTTTGAAAAACTAGATTAAAAATCCAGTGTACTGCAAGAGGCCCTGACAATGTCCCAAAAGCCTGTCACTAAAACACTGTACCTGATAGATAGCTTCATCACAAGCATTCTGAAGACCCAAGTTCACCATCGTGTTCTGCAGCGTCCGACCCATGTAGAATTCCAGGGAAAGATAGTAAATGCGCTGAAGAAACAAAAGAAAGAATCTTAGAAACCTTATTTCCTCCTCACACGTTAGGAAATTAGGGATAATGAGCAGGTACATAAGTACACCCATTTACATTTCATTTATGTAAACACCATACTTAGTCTGTTGTTGCTGTTTAATGCCTTCGAGTCAGTTCCTATTCATAGCGAGCTTACACAGGGTTTCTGAGGAGCAGTTGGTGGATTTGAACCACTGACCTTGGGGTTAGCAGTCCAGTGCTTATTATCCTACAGTGCCACACCACAACTCTTACCTTACACAATCCAAATAATGGACTCACTCACTTCCATGTGCCTTTGCTAACCTAAATCCAAAGGTAGCACACCCAAGGGATATCCGTTGAACACAGCATTTACTTCACTGACCTTGATTGCCTGAATGGATATAAACCAACCTTTCCCTGATGTTTGGGAAAGTGTTTAGGTCTCCTAAAATTGGAGAGACTCAATCTGGGCCTAATAGAGCCTCTGACCAGCCATGTGCCATTAGGTAAATTTCTGTATCATATCGCTGAACACAGGATAAACAACTCTATATAAGGTAGGAAATATTTCCAAGTATCAAAGATAAAGCCCTAAACACAGGGTTTGCAATGGATAGTAGCTACACCTCAGCCGTTGTTAAGGAGTGTCACTATGGGGAATGTAATGGGTTAGGTATTGGGCACACTGGGGAATGTAATGGGTTAGGTATTGGATTGCTAACCACAAGGTTGCCCATTCAAATACACCAGCTGCTCTGCAGGAGAAAGATGAGGCTGTCTGTTCCCATAAAGATTTATAGTCTCAGCAATCCTATATAAGAGTGCTATAGGTTGGAACTGACCTGATGGCAGTGGGTTTTGGATTAGCAGCCACTAGCTGAACAATTGAATGCTGCCATTTTCATGAGGTAGAGATCTGTTTTTTGCCTAATTCCTGATTGGCTTTTGAGAGGCAGGCATGTGATGGCTCTGCATATTTAAGGTGTTGGAATGATGAGAACCACCACTTGTCTGTCAGTTTGTCATACTGTGGTGGCTTGTGAATTGCTGTGATTCTGGAAGCTATGCCATAGGTATTTTAAATACCAGCAGAGTTACCCACAGTAGTCAAGTTTCAGATGAGTTTCCAGATGAAGACAGAGTAGGAAGAAGGAGAGATGAACTACTTCTGAATAGTCACTGAAAACCTTATGAACAGCAGAGAAACATCAGATATAGTGACAAAAAATGAGCCCCTCAGGGTGGGAGGCACTCAAAATGAAACTGGGGAAGAGTTGCCTCCTCAAAGTAGACTTGACTGTGATGACACGAATGGAATAAACCCCTCAGGAATAAACCCCTCAGGAGTAAAGCCCATGGGACCTCCATTTGCTGATGGGGCACAACTCAAAATGAAGAGAAACAGCTGTAAACATCTATTAATAATAGGAACATGGACTGTATGAAGTATGAATCTAGAAAAACTGGAAATTGTAAAAAA
>NW_006408557.1:16240946-16242671 GCF_000296735.1 Chrysochloris asiatica | reverse complement strand
TGCTCTCCAGAATAGAGATGCTAAAGCAAATGGAAGAAATGAGGAGGTCCAAGAGCTGAACAGAAAATTTCAAAGGTCAGCTCGAGAAGATAAAGTCAAATATTACAACGAAATGTGCAAAGATCTGGAGTTTGAAAACCAAAAAGGAAAAACATGCTCAGCATTTCTCAAGCTGGGGGAACTGAAGAAAAAATTTAAGCCTCAACTTTCGTTATTAAAGGATTCTCTGGGCAAATTATTGAATGATGCAGAAAGCATCAAAAGAAGATGGAAGGAATACACGGAGTCACTGTACCAAAAGCAAATGGTAGATGATCAACTGTTTCAAGAGGTAGAATGCAGAAATCATCGGACAATATCTTTGATATCCCATGCAAGTAAAGTTTTCCTAACGGTTAATACAGAAACGGCTGCAAGCATGCATTGACAGAGAACTTCCAGGGGTTTAAACTGTACTTAGAAGAGGACGTAGAATGAGGGATATCATTGCTGATGTCAAATGGATCTTAGATGAAAGAACAGAATACCAGAAAGATGTTTACCTGTGCTTTATTGACTACTGAAAGGCGTTCGACAGTGTGAAGCTATGGACAACATTGAGAAGTATGAGTATTCCGGAACGCTTACTTGTGTTCATGAGGAGCCTGTACATAGACCAAGAGGCAACTGTTCAAACAGAACATGGGAACATTGAAAGGTTTGAAATAAGGAAAGGTGCATGACAGGGTTGTATTCATTCATCATATTTATTCAACTTGTATACTGAGCAAATATTCTGAGAAGCTGGGTTATATGAAGAAAAACATGGCATCAAGATTGGAGGAAGACTCGTTAACAACCTGAGATATGCAGATGATACAACCTTGCTTGCTAAAAGTGAAGAGGACTTAAAATACTGATGAAGATCAAAGACCAAAGCTTTCAGTATGGACTGCATCTCAATGTAAAGAAAACAAAAATCCTCACCCCTGGACCAACAAACAACTTTCTTATCAATGAAGAAAAGATTGAAGTTATCAAAGACTTCATTTTTCTAGGCTCAATCATCAGCACTCATGGAAGCAGCAGCCAAGAAATCAAATGACGTATTGCATTAGGCAAATTTGCTGCACAAGACCTTTTTTTTAAAAAAAGTTTATATTGTTAATTGAGTGATAGTTTACATGGGAGAACATCAAGTTTACATTCACCCTATCGTATTTTGTTTCATTGCAATGATTACAATCCCCTCCATGCATCATCAATCAAAAGCATTTGCTTCCATTCTGTTTTTTGTTTTTTTAATGTACACCAAAGCATTCAGGAATATACAACCATTCAAATAACCAAAGGGCACACTCTGCAATCTTGCCCCCCAGCTGCCATCATACAGCCCCTCTCTGTCCTTGAGTCTAGAGTTCCTAGCAGTTCCATCTCTCCACGTCATCGTCTCTGCCTCCATCTCTGGCATCGCTGTTGCTCTGGATAGGATCCCTCACTCCGCTTTTCTCCCTTGATGGTCCCAGGGTTCTCTGCTCCTGGACTGCAAGATCAACTACTCCCCTCCTTTTGTTACAAAATGTCTACCTTTACATTTGCAACATTCACAATCAGTCCTGATAGCAATTATTCACTACTGAACCACAAGAGTCTCATCCCCATCTCCTTTCACCAGTCCTGTCTAGACAGGTTGGAAACCACTCAGTGGAGATTCTATCTTCCCCCCACACCCTCTGAAACTAAGCT
>NW_006408557.1:16235036-16240301 GCF_000296735.1 Chrysochloris asiatica | reverse complement strand
AAGATGTCAGCTTGAGGACTACGGTATACCTGACCCAAGCCATGGTATTTTCAATAACCTCATATGCATGTGAAAGTTGGACAGTGAATAAGGAAGATCATAGAAGAATTGATGCATTTGAGCTATGGTGTTGGAGGAGAATATTGAAAGTACCATGGGCTTTCAAAAAAGCAAACAGATCTGTGTTGGAAGAAGTACAGCCAGAGTGTTCCTTGGAGACCAGGATAATCAGACTTCAGACATTGTCAGGAGGGACCAGTCGCTGGAGATGGATATCATGTTTGGTAAGGTGGAGGGTCAGACAAAAAGAGGAAGACCCTCAATAAGATGGGTTAGCACAGTGACAGCATCAATGGGCTCAAGTGTGGCAACAATTGTGAGGTTAGCTCAGGACCGGGCAGTGTTTCGTTCTGTTGTGCATGGGGCCGCTATGAGTCGGTACTGACACGATGGCACCTAACAACAACGATGAGAAACATTACAAGTGCTGGTAGCGTGAATTAAGTACCTTGAAGGGTCTGAGCATTTCCTATACATTCACCACTTACAACTCAAAGTCACCAGATCGCCACAGTGGCCAGAGGCAGAACTGCACTTGGAGCCTGTAGTGGGGCATCAAGGTCTGGAACTAACTAAGCATGGTCCCACCTGCCACTTACTGTATCATTTAAAATAAGGCCTGGAAAACTTTAATGAGAAGGGCAAATCTTCCTGACAGAATTAACAAATGTGGAAGGAGAGGAAGTAGAAAATCCCCATACGCATACTATAGTAAGGAATGCTGTAGGCAGAGCCACTGCTGGGCACAGAAATGCCTGGGACAACTTCAAGGAGAAACAAGGAGTTCCTAACCTCACAGCAGTTCTACTACTATAGTGGCTTTCATTTGTTTGTTTCTATATGTGGAGAGGAGGGCAGGGGAAGGAGAGGGGAGTGAGTTCCTAGGTGTCACAAATGATTGGCAGTTTCAAGTCACTTAGAGGCACTTCAGGAGAAAAGCCTGATGGTCTGCTTTTAAAAATATCACAGCCACTATACATCCTATGGAGCAGTTTTACTCTGCTTGAATAAAACTTGAGTTGATTCTTGAGATTCACCTTGAGTTGGAATCTACTCCATGGCAATTAACTACAGTAAACCTTTTAAAAAGGAGGAAACTTATTTGATGTCACTTTGCCCTAATACTTTATTATGATAAAAAGAGCTTTGGCAGCATAGTGGTTACGAGTCTGGCTTCTAACCTCAAGGTCAGCATTTTCAAACTACCAGTCATTCCTCAGGAGAAAGATGAGGCTTTCTGCTCCTGTAAAGATTTACAGCCTCGGAAACCCTGTGCAGGGTCACTATGAGTCAGACAGCACACCACCATCTGTGATAAGTGTGGGTGTTTCACATTCTAAATGCAGCCACAGCAAAGAAGAGCAACCAATGCAGCCAAAGCAAAGAAGAGCAAGACCCTTCAGCACTAGCTGGACCAAGATCCAGCTGAGAAGGAACATGAGAGTTACAGTATGCACCTGAAAAAGGTTATGCAGAGAGTATTTGTTACTGTTTGGCTTTTAGGATGAAACTACTTCTCATAACACAAGGGCTTTAACTTTGGCATTTAAAAATCTCACTCATGATCTCAAAAGACATTTAGTAAATGGGTAGAAATCCAAAGCTTATTGGTAGTTTTGGGAGGTGAAGTGGGGTGATGGTTATGTGCCATGGAGTCGGAACCGACTCATAGCGACCCTATACAGGGTTTCTGAGGCTGTAAATCTTTACAGGAGCAGAATGCCTCATCTTTCTCCCGCGGAACAGCTGGTAGTTTCGAACTGCTGACCTTAAGATTCGCAGCCTGATTTGTAACCACTACGCTACCAGAGTTCCTTGGTAAAGTAGGGAGTAGTTGCTAAGGGGGCACTGGATCTCTGTTCAGGATGATAGAAAATATACTAGATAATGGTGATGACTGTACAACATGGACAATATAACTAATGTCACTGAATTGTACATGTAAAAAAAGGTTGAAATGGCAAGTATTTCTTTATATACATTGTGACCAACTTAAAAAAGTGAGAGCTTTTTATAAAAAGCAAGGCACTAAACAAAACATCTAGTTTTGAATAATACCTGTTTTTCAAGTAGACAAAACAAACCCCACTCACTTTTTCCTGCAAGTCTGCACCACCTGTGTAGCCTTCACAGGTAAAAGAATATCTACTGTGATTCAGCCAGCATTCAGGTACAGGTGAGGAGGAGAACCAGGAGATTAATTCCTTGAAAACGTTCCATGGACTCCACTTGGTCATTGCAAAGGAAAAGGAAACTGAGGTCCAGAAACTGACACAGGGTCTTAGACCAAGCACACCAGGGTTGCCTACCTCACCATACTGTTTACATAACAGAAGTAATCTACCAGCAACCACACAATTAAGTCCTGTGATATCCCAAACACAGTTTTAGACTTAAAAGCCAATCCATCTCGTTGGGGGTCTTCCTCTTTTTCTCTGATCCTCCACCTTACCAAACATGATACCCTTCTCCAGCGACTGGTCCAGAACATCTTTAAATCTCCAGAGTTTAAGTCTGAATTGTGCTTACATTAATTATGTATAACTGCTGTTGTTGTAAAGTGCTGATGAGTTGGTTCCAACCCATAGCGACCCCTGTATAGGTTTTCCAGGAAGTGGCTGGTAAGTTTAATCATCAATCTTGCAGTTCAAACGGCTGTGCAGTCTGGTGCATTAACCCACAGTGCCACACCAGGACTCCCATGTACAAACTTGTTGTTAAGTGCCACTGAGTCGGTTCCAACCCATAGCAACCCTGTATAGGGTTTCCAAGGAGCAACTGGTGAGCTTGAACCGCCAACCTTGTGGTTCAAACTGACTTTGCAGTCCAGTGCATTAAACCACAGCTCCACACCAGAACTTGTTGTTGTTGTTGTTAAGTGCCATGGAGTCAGTTCTGACTCATAACGACCCTGTACAGGTTTTCTGAGACTGTAAATCTTAAAACAGGAGCAAAAAGCCTCATCTTTCTCCCACAGAAAAGCTGGTAGTTTCAAACTGCTGACCTTGTGGTTCACAGCCTGATTCGTAACCGCTATGCTACCAGAGCTCCTTACACCAGAACTAGGAACCTGCAAATTGTTAAGATATTTACCACATGAGAAACTGTCTGCATCATTTCACCCTTTCATTAAGAATGTTTCAAATCATTTGACAAAATAATTATGAAAGATTGATGTCCAAAAACAGCAATGTCTTATTAAGAGCTTTAGATAATTAATGTAGTATAATGTTGGCACAAGAGGAGCTAGTCAACCATATCTATGAAAAACTCACATCATGGTGTGAGAAACATTGTCCACACTGACAAAATGCTCAAGTTATCCAATATGTACTCATTTTAGCAAGGGTGTGGTTTTCTTTATTCAATTTTGCAAAATAGGGCAACCAGCCAACCCAGTAGACCCGGGCAGACATGCAGCATGGGCAGTGTGCAGTTTTATTCCCATCCTGAAAATGCCCCTCCTGCATTTCTCCTTCCACTGGTCACACTGTCCTTCCAAAATTGACTATTAGTCCTTACTATACTCATTCTATAGTATGGGCACATTCTCATTTAGTTTCCCCTTTCCCCATGAACTTCTCATATTTCCTTGATGGTTGTATTCTTATTTTAAAGTTCCTAGCCAGTCTTCACCTCCGTTTATTATCCTAGCTTGATACCCCCAAGACTTCCCTTATTCATTCACTGAAGATGGACCATGCCCACAGGAGTTATTTTTCACAATGGTCAAAGATTTACCCTTAATCAAGACCGAAAAACAGATGTCTGCCCTCATTACTTCTAGCTAGGAGGTTCTAGTCAGGGTATTTAGGCAAGAAAATGAAAAAGAGATACAAATTGGAAAGAAATAAATGAAAGTATCTCTATTTGCAGATGGCATGATCTTTTACATCGTTGTTGCTGTTTTATATTGTTGTTGTCAAGTAGGTTCCAACCTATGTACAACAGAATGAAATATTGTCCAATCCTATGCCATCCTTGTCTTGCTCAAGACTTAATGAAGTGGTCGCTATAAAACACATTTGAACTAGGGGTCTTTTCTCCCCAGCAATACTACCCAGAATCAGCAGGCAACTTCTACTCCAGATAGTGTGGTTTCTTTAATGAGAACAGATTCTGCCTGTAGCCATTACAGAACACAATAACAAATCAAGACTTCCCATTCATGAGCAAACCGGTTTTGTTATTTCGTTGGAGGAAACAAATCTGCTCATGAAAGGTCATTTCTGTAATCCCTGAACTCACTTCTGGCATTTTCAAGACCGAATTCCAATCTAACAGGAGCCCTAAGGTGCTGTGAAAGAAAGAAAATAAATGAAAACAGACATCTTACTTTGATTTTAAGTAGCTTTTCTTACCCAGGATACCAAAATTAACTGTAAAAAAGACTGACCCAAATTGCAAAAGTATTAACTTATTTCTTTCATCAAAAACGGCTCTGTAGCACTGTAAATTTGTCTTTTTACCTACTAAAGGAGAGTCAGTAACAAATCAATACTTCCTGATTTAATGAAAATGACTGTGAGCTTCTTCAATTTTAATTTCAATAGGTCTCATAGCTACAAATGGGTAAAAGGCCAAATGTTAATTCAATAATCATTAAGTCATTATGGAAACTTGCATTCATTAAGAAAAAAATATGGAAGCTTCAGTGAACTCTCCAGCTTTTTGGAGCATTCTTTTTCAATTACTAAATCATAGGGAAAAACTCTCACTCTTGCAATTTGAAAATTGTTTATCCAATAGTGAAACAAATATTATTGTTTTGAGCTAATTAAAAGGTTTTGTCTTGTTTTGTTTTTTTTTAACAATTGTAATTAGTCTACTTTGAACCACTTATTTTTAGAAGTAATCTCCCTACATGCATACAGAATACTGCTAGGAATAAACCTTAAGTTTTAATTTCTTTCTGTTTTGATTTTTTTTAACAGTGCCTTAGTCCAACTCGAGGGACATGCCCTTGAACATGCAAACAAAGGTGAACTCTTGTTCTGCTGCAGTGACAATAAATATTATGTTGCAAATTGCAGCTCTGTCCTTAGTAAAAATACTGCGGATGATCTGGGGGAAACCACTGCCCTTTGGCTAGTTTCCCAGGCAAAGTACTTCCAAGTCTTTCTTAGCCCTAAGACTGTTATAGTCATTTGGTGTCACTTCTTTCTATGCTGTCTTGCATACTAAATATAAAGAGGCCCAGTGGGT
>NW_006408557.1:16229243-16233511 GCF_000296735.1 Chrysochloris asiatica | reverse complement strand
GCATCAGACTGCAAAGTCCTTTGCACTGCAACATTGGTGGTTCAAGCTCACCAGCTGCTTCTTGGAAACCCTATACAGGGTCGCTATGGGTCGGCATCGACTCAAAGGCACTTAACAACAACAACAACAACCATCTCTATAAGACTGCCCAAGAATATGTTTAGAAAAACAGTCAATCTTGTCACTGTTAAGTGCCACCAAGTTCCAATTCATAGTGACCCTGTATAGGGTTTCCAACGCGCAGTTGGTGGGTTTGAACTGCCAACTTTGCTGCCAGCAGTCCAGTGCTTAGCCTACAAATACCCTATAGGAATCCTGGGATGCAATGGTTAAAGCGCTTGACTACTAACCAAAAGTTCAGTGTTTCAAACACACCAGATGCTCCACAGGAAAAAGATGGGGCATTCTGCTTTCCATGAGGGCTTGAAGCTTTGGAAACCCCATGAGGCAGTTCTAAACTGTCCTTTAGAGCCTTTCTGAGTTGGAATTGACTCGATGGCAGATCCTACAAAAATACTCTAAAATAACAACAGTTTTGTTGTTGTTAAGTGATGTTGTGTCGGTTCTGACTCATCGCGACCCTGAATAGGGCTTCTGAGGAGCAGCTGGTAGATTTAAACTACTGACCTTGTGGTTTGCAGTCCAGTGCTTATCCTACAGTGCCACATCAGGAGTTATATATACTACAAATCAAATCTTCACAAACTAGCTTTTGGCCTGTATCTGTTCTTTCCTACTCTGTTCTCACTCTATCTCATTTTTGTTGTTGATGGCCACAAAGTTGGCTCTGCTACAAGGCAACTCAGGTACAACAGGACTGAGCTGTGGTAATCCATCCGGTTTTCCCTGGCTGGTTTTTAAAAGTCAATCATCATCAGACCTTTCTTCCTAGTCTGCTATAGTCTGGATGCTCTGCTGAAATCTGACCAGCATCAGAGCAGCACACAAGTCTCCACTGACAGACAGGTCGTTGTTACACATGAGGTGGACTGCTCAGGAATGACACTTGGGTCTTCTACATGGAAGGCATGAATTCTACCACAGAACACCACTACCCCCTCATTCTAATAAAACATAAAGGACAAAATTTTCCATGGCAAAGAGCATAAACAACTGGCAGCAATGGATGCCCAAGGCTATGCAATGCCTATGAAAACTGAACCCTACCACTGACACTATGTATACTATTTCAATGTGCACACTGTACATACTATTCACAGACATTGTACATACTATTTACTTGGAAAGCTGTTTCTGAGTGAAAAGTCACAAGGGTTTATGAATGAAACAAGGAAGTGATAAAACTGCATCTAACATATATACCTTTTAATGCATATATACACTTGTTGTACTCCATCCAATCTCTTCAGACTCATAGCAACCTAATAGGACAGAGAACTGCCCCATAAGGTTTTCTAGGCTGTAGGCTTTCACAGAGCAGATCACCAGGTCTTGTCTCCCTCAGAGAAGCTGATGAGTTCAAATCAAAGACCTTTTAGTTAGCTGGCAAGGCTTAACCACTGCGACACTAAAATTCCTTTGTATATTTGTTGTTGCTGTCAAATGCCATGAGTCAGTTCTGACTCATAATGACCCTGTATAGGGCTTCTGAAGACTGGCTAGTGGGTTTGAAACTCCGACCTGGTGGTTCAAATCAACACTGCAATCCAGTGCTTTCTGAAAGAACATGGACCTCATATTTTAGCATAGGTAAGAGAAATGGAGACTATCAATTACATTTCTTTTTTATATTTGCTGCTACAAACATTAGTTTTTGCAAAAAATGAAGGAACATTTACAAAAACAATCTTGAATTTTAAAGAAGTTTTTGTTGTTGTTAGGTGCGAGTCAGTATAGGCTCATAGCGCGACCTTGTGCACAACAGAAGGAAGCACTGCCAGAGACTTGAGAACCTGAATGACAAAGCTTTCTTCTCTGAGGGCCCTTCTCTGCGCTTCCCACGATTCCCGCTTTAGCTTGCATCTTAAATGACTTTCTCCTAATGAAGCCTAAAACAACCCACTGCGATAGAATTGAGTACAAACTCTTAAACAACCCTCTATAGCGTGTTTCTGAGGCTGTAAATCTTCAGAGGAGCACCACCGCAGAGCGGTCGGCGGGTTTGAACTGTCAAATTTGCAACTAGCAGTCCAGTGTTAATCCTACAAAATTTCCAAAAGCCCACAATTCCTGCAGATTATTGAGCCTGCCCCCTTTCAACGCATAAAGCTGCCCAGACTGGCTTCTCCGTTATAGCAGAAAAACAAAAGGCTCGGCTGGAGAAAGGAGAGAGTAAAAGGAATCAGAATGCCCTCGCAGAAACCCGGGATGCAGGGCCCAGGCCCGTCATGGGCCGGACTGGCGCGGACTCTCCTGCGCATCCAATTTTGGGAGGCTGCACTGAGGCACCTTTGATACAGGGCAAGTGTGTGTGTGTGGGGGGGGCTTGGGGAAGCCCTGGACCATCCCCAGAGAGCCGTCCTCTGGACCAGCTGCCAATGCCTGGACTGAGAGGGGAAGACAGGCCAAGAGCCCTCAGCAAAGACCCACACTGTGGACTGCCTATGCGTCTTCGTGGTGGGCAGCGCTGCACTCCCTCTTGGGGTCCGGGGTGTCAAGACCACGGTTACGGGTATGGGTACGGACGGGTACATTCATGAGGAGAAATTCGGCTCCCTAACTACCACCGGTGCGGTCTAGGGTGGGGGGCATAGAGGACTGGTAACGTGGGTGGGCTCACCTTGGGGTCGCGTTCATAGTAATGCTGCTGTGTTCGTATCCAACGGCCCACTAGATGGTCGCGCACTGTGTGCGCCAATGCGAAGTAGTAGTCCCGGGGTGTGGCCACGTTGCGGTCCTTGACCAGAGTGAAGTGCAGGTGACGGTTGAAGCTCTTCAGCACCTCAGCCACGTCGCCCAGTCCCGCCAAGCCCCGCACACTGATCTGTTTCCGCCTCTCGCTGTCAGTCAGAGGCTTCGCCATCGCGCTGGCTAAGGAACTCAAGGAGCAGCAGGAGGAAGATGACGACAAGCGCAAGGAAGCTCTGCGGAGGATGCTATAGCAGCTCTGCCACCGGGACTATAGCAAGAGCTGCTGACACGGACCGCGCCTGCGCACTGCGCCGCTGGGAAAGACTAGGATTAAGGGAGAAGCCAAAGGAGGGCGGGGCCAATCGTGCTAGGCCTCCACATTAGAGGCGGTCCCGATGCTTCGCGACCCGAGAAGAGAGATGAGGTTACTGGCTGAAGGAACTGGTAACTAGGAAGACACCCAAGAGCTGGGATTTGGGCCCTCGTTAGATAATCCCAGCAGAAAGTGGAAGCTAGTGAAGAGCAAGATTGTAAATGCCAAGCGTGCGTGGCTGGTTGCCCTAAAGACCCGAGGGCATCTGGGGACCGGATCCACGCTTTCCGGGAGGCTTTCGGGTAGGCGTGGTCCCAGCTTTGGTGCAGTGGGTGCTTAGCGAGGGGCTGAGTTATGGTAAACACAAGGGAAAATGAGTGCAAGCTTGAAAGGTAGCCACCATCGCTGGCGGACCCTATCTCCTGGATTGGGTAGGGGGAACTGAAAATAGCAGCTGAGAAAGTAAAAACTAGTTTGTACTGTACTGAGAAAGTGAAAGTGTGCCCTGCATTCTTCAGTCTGAGGTGGCAGGGGAAGCCAGGCAGCTGCATAGTTCACAGGACACGTGTGGCTTTGAAGTGAATCATTATGACCCCTTCTCCCAGTGACTACTGTTTTCTTACTCACTAGGAGACCTTGTTCCCTAAATGCACAAAGCACCAGACACCTTATGGTGAAAGTTAAATAGGTAAGAAGTAAATAAACACCCAATCAACCCTAGGAGCAACCACAATTCCAATCCCAATGCAGAGCTTCCGAGACATGGTTTCTGGATGAATTTTTGGTTATTTATCTAGCATTATTGTTCCTAAGGAAACAGAAGCCAGGTCAACTTGCAGACCAAAGCTGATACAGAATTAGTGGAAACACTGCTTGAATTAAATTTCACGTGAACACCACCTTCCCTCCTCCACAAATGCTGTAATAATCACTGCCTTTTCCTTTGTTCCTGAGATACCAGTATGCATACTTCCTTATTGCAATGGGTCAATAAGTTGTTCCTGGTTGTCATAGCTAACAGGGCAAGGAAACTGAAAAGCTTTCAAATTATACCCGCAGTAGATGTCATAAAAGGCCTTCTTTGTCCAGGGCTCAGGTGCAACAATTATTCTGGTGTGAGGTCTCCAAAGTTATCTTCTTATCT
>NW_006408557.1:16226363-16228117 GCF_000296735.1 Chrysochloris asiatica | reverse complement strand
CTGAGGGGACCCGACCACTTGCCTTGATGTCTCCTGAGCGAGCTTGTAGTAGTCAGTCAGATTGCCATTATTGTTTTTGATTTTTCCTGTTGGTCTTTCTTTCAAGAAGTATCTTCTGTTCTTTTAGCCGTTCCAGGCTGGTCTGACAGCTATATACTTTCTAGGGGACAATCAATCTGAAATGTCCCCTACACCCCATCCATCCACCTATCCCTTGGGCAAGCTCTTGGACTCACTCCTGTATACACTATTCCCTAAGGCCTATTGTGGCATTGTGGGTTAAAGTGCTAGACTGTAATGTCAGCTTGAACTACAAGGTTGGTGGTTCAAGCTCACCAGCCACTCCTTGGAAACCCTATACAGGGTCACTATGGGTTGGAACTGATGCGACGGCACTTAACAACAACAACAACAACAAGGTCTATTAAACAGTCCTGGTATGGCGCTATGAGTTAATGTGTTGGACTGCAAAGTTGATTTGAACCACAAAACTTTGCAAATTTTGTGGTTCAAAACTGCTCCTCGAAAACCCTATGCAGGGTCACTATGGGTCAGAACTGACTTGATGGCACTTAACAACAACAACAACAACAACAAAGGCCTACTAAACTAGCAAGGTTAGATTTCAGTAACTTTGAGGGCAGGACTGTGGAGATTTCATGCAGGGTGTTGCCGAGTCTGGTTGGAGGCTCTAAAGAGTCTGATAGTGACTTGGCAGTTCCAGAGAAGAGTAAGAAAATAATTGTATACTATGACTCATCTGTACAACTCTGGAGACTGTATTTCAAGGAAAGATTCAAAACAGAAAAATCAAATTGTACAAAGATGTTTTCCACTGTGCTATAGGTCATACTTAGTCCAATTTGTTTTCCTAGGAAAGGTTCAGTTTTCTAACTGTAGAGTGAGCTGAAGAAGGAAGGGAAAGCTGACATTTATTGATCATTATATGTGAATCCTGATGTGCGCTGCAGGATAAGCAAAGGACTACTAGTCACAAGGTTGGTGGTTCACACCCACTAGCTGCTCCTTGGAAATACCTTATACAGGGTCACTATGAGTCAGAGGCCACTCAATAGGACATCATAACAACAATGTATGCTGTACATCTCTTAACTCATAATCTTCATAAATGGCCCTTTATTATCTCCACAGAGAAGTTTAAATACTTTCCTAATCTTACATAGGACTCCTGGTGTGGTGTTGTGGGTTAATGTACCAGACTGCAAAGTCATTTGAACTGCAAGGTCGGCGGCTCACCAGCAGCTCCTCAGAAACCCTATACAGGGTCACTATGGGTTGAAACCATCTCAACGGCACCTAACAACAACAATCTTACATACCCAGTTAAGAAAACAGCCAACATTCACTCCACAGTCAAGTCTTGTCCTGTTGCACAAGCCCCTACAATTTCTCTGTATGCTAAGTTAATACCATAGGTCATTTGTACTACTTAAGGGAAACGGCAATTTTAAGAGCTAACTAGGAAGATGTAAAGGATGATTAAGAATGATAAATGGAAAATAAATGAAAAGGATGCAATGCATTAGTGACAGTTTTAAATTTTAAGCATTATATTTATATATATAGTTATAAATTTAGATTCCATTTGATTAATTTACATGTAAATTAAATAACCACAAGTGGTTAGTGTCTACTGTGTTGGGAACACAGGTTTCCCACGCCATCACGTTGATTCTGATTCAGAGTGAGTGTCTATCTGTCGGGGACCCGCCTCGACATTGGGGTTCAGTTCA
>NW_006408557.1:16219816-16225693 GCF_000296735.1 Chrysochloris asiatica | reverse complement strand
GTCAAAGGCTCCAGTGTATTAATTTAATATATATACCTGAATATTAATATGAAAGCAATTTGCCATTAACTGCCAGTGGCCTCATTTGTTACACTCGGCCCTAGCGGGCCTCGAACTTCTGATTAGTCTTACATGGTCTGCAACATCTATATAAGGTTTCTGAGGCTGTAAATCTTGGCTGGAGCAGAAAGCTTCATCTTTCTTCCTGAGAAATTTGAACTGTTGACCTTGTGGTTAATAGTCCAATGCTTATCTTACAGTGCTACCAGATGCCTTATTCTAAATGTTGTTGTTAAGTACCTTTGAGTCAGTTCCGACCCATACATAGCCTTATATTGGGTTTCTGAAGCTTTGCAGGAGCAAAAATCCCTTCTTTCTCCCACAGAGTGGCTGGTGGGCTCAAATTGTCAACCTTGTGCTTTATAGTCTGTGTTTATCATGCTTATGAGTGATAGAATTACCAAGGGTTTCATTTTTACTTATACTTGTATTTTCAGTGTTTCTACAATATTAAATTAAACCAAGTCCATGTAAACCCAAGTACGGCCTTCAGTATGTTGTTGCTGTTGTTAAGAGCTGTTGAGTCAGTTCTAACTCATAGCAACCCAGTATAGGGTTTCTGAGGAGCAGTTGGTGGGTTTGTACCATTGATCTTGAGGTTCGCAGTCCAGAGCTGATCCTACAATGCCACATCAGGAGTCTACGATCTTGAATAAATCCCACCTAAATTTAGAGACCCTGTCAAGAATAGATTTGACACGTTGAACACTAATGACCAAAGACTAAATGAATTGTGGAATGACATCAAAGATATCATACATGAAGAAAGCAAAAAAGGTCATTAGAAAGACAGCAAAGAAAGAAAAGACCAGAATGGATTTCAGAAGAGACACTGAAACTTTCCCTTAAACAGAGTAGTTAAAACAAATGGAAGAAATGATACAGTAAAAAAGCTAAACAGAAGATTTCAAAGAACAACTCCAGAAGATAAAGTAAAATATTATAACAAAATGTGCAATGACCTGGAGTTAGGTAGCCAAAAGGGAAGGATGTGCTCAGCATTTTTCAAACTGAAAGGACTGAAGGAAAAAAATCAAGGCTCAAGTTGAAAAATTGAAGGATTCTATGAACTGGTGTGGCGTTGTAGGATAAGCACTGGACTGTGAAACAAAGTTGGCAGTTAAAACCCACCAGCTGTTCCTTGAAAACCCTATACAGGGTCGGTATAATTTGGAACCGAACAACTGCACTTAGCAATAACATGGGCAAAATGGAGTTCTGGTATGACACTATAGGATAAGCACAAAGGTCAGTTTGAATTGCAAGAGTGGTGGTTCAAACCCACCAGCCACTCCTCAGATATCCTATATAGGGCCGCTATGAGTTGTAGCCAACTCAACAGCACTTAATTACAACAACATGGGCAAAATACTGAAAGATTCAGGAAGCAACCAAAGGAAATAGAAAGAAATACATGGAGTCACTGTACCAAAAAGAAGTAAGTGGTCAATAGTCAACCATTTCAGGAGGTAGCATATGAATAAGAAGCTGTGATACTGAAGGAAGATGTCTGAAGGAAGGTGAACTGAAGCATTAGCACCAAACAAGGTGCCAGGAATTGACAGTATTCTATTGATCTATTTTCTCTACTTTTGTTTGTGTAATTTTCAAAATGTTTAGTAGTCTGTGTATGCCCTGTATTAATTAGAGCTCTCACATTTGTCCCTATTTTTTCATTGATGACCTTCATAATTCTGGGATTCACATTTAGGTCTTTAATCCATGCTGAGTTGGTTTTTGTATATGGCGTGAGGTAAAGGTCTTGTTTCAGTCTTTTGCATATCACTTTCCAGTTCTGCCAGCACCATTTGTTGAAGAGACTCTCTCCTCTCCATGCAATACACTTAAGGACTTTGTCGAAAATCAGTTGGCAGTATGTGGATGGGTTAATTTCTGGATTCTCAATTCTGTTCCACTGATCAATGCATCTTTCATTATACCAGTACCAGGATGTTTTGACCACTGTAGCCATGTAGTAAAATTTGAAATTAAGTAGTGAGAGGCCCCCCACCTTGTTCTTCTTAAGCAGTGCTTTGCTTATCCTGGGTCTCTTTCCTTTCCTTTTAAAGTTTGTAATTGTTTTTTCCATCTCTTTGAAGAATGTTGTTGGAACCTGGATTGGGATTGCATTACATGTGTAAATTGCTTTGGGCAGATTGACATTTTCACAATGTTAAGTCTTCCTATCCATGAGCATGCTATATTCTTCCATTTTTGTCTCTTTTGGTTTCTTGTAGTAGTGTTCTGTAGTTTTCTTTGTATAGGTCCTTTGTTTCTCTGGTTACATTTATTCCTAGATATTTCATCCTTTGGGAGGTTACTGTAAATAGTATTGCTTTCCTAATGTCCTTTTCAGCACTGTCGTTATTGGTATAAATGACTCCAACTGATTTTTGTATGTTGATCTTATACCCTGCCACTTTGCTGAATCCTCCAATGAGGTCTTGTAGCTTTTTTTAACTGAGTCTTTGGGGTCTTCTATGTATAGGATCATATCATCTGCAAATAGAGTTTTACTTCCTCTTTGGCAATTTGAATGCTTTTAATTTCCCTATCTTGCCATACAGCTCTGGCTAAGACTTCCAAAACAATATTGAATAGGAGTGGTGACAAAGGGCATGGTTGTCTGGTTCCTATTCGCAGAGGTAAGGCTTTCAGTTTCTCTTCATTGAGAGTCATGTAGGTTGTTAGGTTTGTATATACGCTCTTGATTATGTTGAGGAATTTCCCTTCAATTCCTACTTTGTTGAGTGTTTTTATCAGGAATGGATGTTGGATTTTGTCGCATGGCTTTTCTGCATCAATCAGTATGATCATGTGGTTCTTTTCCTTTTTCTTATTTATATGGTGGATTACACTGATTGTTTTTCTAATGTTGAACCATCCTTGCATCCCTTTTATGAAACCCACTTGGTCATGATGTATTATTTTTTTGATAATGCTGCTGGATTCTGTTGGCTAGGATTTTGTTGAGAATTTCTGCATCTATGTTCATGAGGGATATTGGTCTAGAAGATGCCTTCTGCTCCTTCACACTGCATACAAGTTATGTGAATTATGTTGCATATCTCTTGGTACAGTGTCTGGCTATCCTGTCATGTTTTGCTCTGTTGGTCAAATAGTGAATGGGATTCCTAGACTACAAGGTTGGTTTGAACGGTAAGGTTGGTGGTTCAAACTCACAAGCCAGGGTCTCTAGGAATCAGAACTGACTCACCAACACTTAAAAACCATAACAGTGTTTCCAACCAGAGGATCTGTAGGGTTGCAATCTGTCAAAGGTGAGCAAATAGACAACAAAACCTTTGAAATAGTCAAAGCAGGACTCCAGTTGTCTTTAAGGATATCCAGACAGATGACTCCCTGTTTATGTTACAGTGATAGATTCTGGTGGGGAAAGCAACCTTTGGAGCTTAAATGAATAATCTGATGAAAATGTGATATACAGAAAAAACACACCACTTTCATATACAAAACCTGGTGGACCAAGTATAGTTTATCTCTATTCATATATGCTATCTCCTTTAGGCCCAGCACTGCAGTTAAAAAGAGGATCAAGAGTGTTTTCAGCTAGTTCCTTCTGAACTCTTTTAGCACTCGTGGATAAGTTAGCTGGTTTTGCTAGACAGTTTGGTATTTTTTTTCTGCCGGGTGGCAGAAGGATTTCTTTCATCATCTTCATGCTCTGGAGTGGCTTCTGACCTTTGCATATCACTGGACATTTTGGTGAAGTTATTACTTGGGAACATAGGCTGCCTGCCCGGCTCAGCTCCTCTCCACCACGCACTGGTGGGCTCTACTTTTATGTAAAATTGATCAACCGATTTAGCGCTAAGAGAAAGGAGTCCCAGCTGGTAGGGATAAGACAAATTCTCTTTTGTTTTTTTATTTCTTTTTTTTGTTTTTGGAGACCAATTTTAACATTTTATTTATTAAAAAGTGATGGATACTGATCAAGGTTTCATAGCTATAATGAGCTATTTTATGCTATTGGAGACATTGAATCCCCTTTAACATTCTTTTAAAAATGTTAAGATTATGTCTATAACTACTCCCTTCCTCAAAATCAGAAACAAAGGAGTTAAAAGAAATTGAATTTCTGTGGGAACAAACATTTTTGGTTAGCCATGCTTAATTAAGCTAAGGAGTCCTTAGCTTTTAGAGCTCAGTAGACATTTTCTTAACAGAAATCTCAGCAGTTCTAAACCACTAACTGATCCTCAAGAGAAAGATGTAACAGTTTGCTTTTGTAAAGATTATAGCCTTGGAACTCTATGGGGCAGTTATATTCTCTCCAATAGGATTATTGTTATTTGACATTGACTCGAGGGCAATGGGTTTTAGGTGTTTAAGTTCCTTGTGAATCTTAAAAGTATCTCATAGAGAATAAGTGTTGAATATATATGTCTTTAAAGAATGGTTCAAAAATTGTTTCCAGCCCTTGGTGAGAATGTATGTGACAAAAGTAATGAATCTCTCCAGGAAAGTAGCAATTCACCTGGTTGATTTGTGCCTATGCAATTAAGTGTTTGCAAATGAACACAAACCAGTCTTTCAGGAAACTAGAGATGATAACAGATACATTATTTTTGAGAGGTTGGTGATTATAAACCATGGCAGAATAAAAGAGAAATGATCCTGTGGATTTGAGGCTCTTCCCTGTATGTAAGCAGATATAGTTTATTACGTTACTTTTTAAAAAATGCTATGAGTCCTTACTTATATTAAAAGAAAATATCCTGGGTGAGAATAGAAAGAAAGGACAGTTCTTGGCTACAGAAG
Source organism: Chrysochloris asiatica (assembly GCF_000296735.1). NCBI lineage: Eukaryota > Metazoa > Chordata > Mammalia > Afrosoricida > Chrysochloridae > Chrysochloris > Chrysochloris asiatica. The sequence goes on along the minus strand of NW_006408557.1, from coordinate 16,220,851 downwards.
GACAAAGCAAATAGATGTGGGAGAGACAGGATTAGAAAATCACCATTTAGCAAAGATAACTGGAGGTGGCAGCTGTTAGACAAAGGGTATGGGAAATGGGAAATATATGCAGTCTCCAAGCTTCACCCCACAAATTATTGAAAACTGACTAGCTGTACAGGAGAAAAAGCACTTTACAATGGAGAAAAAGGACAAGACTCTACCTATTTGATCTAATTTAGCATCACCAATAAGGGACAAAACCAGTATGATGTGCCTCTTCATTCACTGAACCAGCATCATCTGTCATATAATATGTTATTGTTGTTAAGTGCCACCAAGTCACTTCCAACCCATAATGACCCTGATAGTACAGATTGTGTAGTTGTTGTTAGGTGCCCTCAAGTTGGTACCAATTCATAGCGACCTTATGCAGAGCAGAAGGAAACACTGCCCAATCCTGGGCCAACCTTATTATCATTGGCACGCTTAAGGCCATTGATGCTGCCACTTTGCCAATCAATCTCGCTGGGGGTCTTCCTATTTTTCTCTGACCCTCCACCTTACCAAACATGATATCCTTCTCCAGTGACTGGTACCTCCTGACAATATGTCCAAAGTATGAGAGATGAAGTTTGGCCATCCTGGCCTCTAAGGAGCACTCTGGCTTCACTTCTTCCAACACAGATCTGTTGGTTCTTTTGGCAGCTCAAGACACTTTCAGTATTCTCCTCCAGAGGCTTCCTGTGGAGCCTCTGCATTACATAAAACTATAGGTGGAATCCTGAACAGCATCCAGAGTCTTCAGAGGTGGGAAATTTCCTCTTGAAAGGACAGGCAGACCAGCCTAGAGCAGCTAGAAAAAAAGATACTTCTTGAAAGAAAGACCGACAGGAAAACTACAAAACAATATAGGTAGACTGATTACTACAAGAACAATCAAGCTGCTTACCCAGGAGACATCAAGGCAAGTGGTCAGGTCCCCTCAGAGCAAATCCCCTTCCAAGACTAAGACTCAATGGAAATACACAATACCAGGAAGTGAGGGAAAACCAG
>NW_006408557.1:16213075-16217656 GCF_000296735.1 Chrysochloris asiatica | reverse complement strand
CATAGGACCATTACTGTAAAAGATAAAGTACCCACACTAAAAGGTGGGAAAAATTATTTGTTGGTTACCAGGGTGTATGGAAGGGAGTGAGGGAAGGGAGGGAAAGGTGGAGCACAGGGTAGGGAATAGACACAGGATAGTTTGGGAAGGGGAAAGGAAGAACAAGGCAGATGAGAGAACAGTTAGGCAGGTTTACATGGGCTGAATAGGACAGAGGTAAATAATGATGTAAGCACAACCTTGGAACAACAGGACTCTGGGATACAAGGATTGAGGCATGGTTTGAATGGGTAAAAGTGGGGAAGTGATGTTAAGATGCTTGGCTGTCTTTTGAATCTTGGTTTCTCTTGCCTACTATTGTAAAGTAGACACTTGAAGGGGAGAGAAAGAAATAGCCAGAAACAGCACCATATAAAGCTTGTCAGTCCATCTTCAGCCTATAACTGATTAGAATACCTAAAATGGGGCTACAGCTTGTCCAGTGAAGGAGGCTTCCTGAGGAGCTTTTGCATTTAATAAGACCATAGGTGGAATCCTGATCCCCATCCAGAATCTTCTCAGGTGGGAAATTTCCACTTGAAAGGACAAGCAGACCAGCCTGGAACAGCTAGAAGAACAGAAGATACTTCTTGAAGGTAAGACCAGCAGGAAAAATAACAAACAATAACAGCAGTCTGACTACTACAAGAAGTTGTTCCCCTGGGAGCCATCAAGGCAAGTAGTCAGGTCCCCTCAAGGCAAACCCCTTTCCAAGACTAAAACTCAAGGTGAATACACGAGCAGGTATGTGGTCTTGCTGCTGACCACATTGGTCACTGATAAAGGAAGTGGGGAAAAACAGCAATGAAGTTGTGAGCTAAGTCCGACCACATTTAATAGACTCCTGTTAACCTGGATTGAGACCTGGTTGGCCAGAAGTATGATGAGACCTAGGGACTCCTGGGTCCAGTGGCAGGGACATGGCCCCAGAGGACTAGAGCAGAGTGTGAAGCGTCTAACTGATATGAAGTGAGGGGAGATGCACAAGAACACCCACACTTGCAGATAGTACCCATTTGACCTGGCTTCAATGGCTGGATGATCAAAACACAACTAGAAGAAGAAAAAAAAGGAAAAAAAAAAGAGTAATCCACTACAATTAGATGAACTTGACCTACGCTTGTAGATCCAGTATGGCAAAGGAGCGAACGAATCTTTAGAGTGAGGATCATTCCCACCTCCTTGGCACACAGGGTCAACAAGGATGGGTAACTTAGACATTGGCTACCCAAAGTGGGGGTGCTACAAAGGCAAGAAGTGGCTGGCTTACAAGCATTCAATAGGGAACCTAGTTTCAGAGGGTATGGGGAAAGGCAGAATCTCGACTGAATTGTTTCCAACATGTTTGGATGGGCTGATAAAAGGTGATGGGAATAAGACTCTTGTGGTTCAATAGGGAATGATTGCTGTTAGGACTGACAGTGAGGGTTGGAAAGGTAAAGGTAGACAGTTTGTAACAAAAGGAGGGGAATGGTTGCTTTTGCTGTCCAGGAGCAGAGGTCCCTGGAACCATCAAGGGAGAAAAGTGAAGTACGGGAACCTCTCCAGAGAAATAGTGATGCCAAGGATGGAGGCAGAGGCAATAACGTGGAGATAAGGAGCGGCTGGGGACTCTAGACTCAGGGAGGGAAAGGGGCTGTGTGCTGGTGGCCGGGGAGCAGGCATGCGGGGTGTATCCTTTGGTTGTTTGATGATGCATGCAGGGGATTGTAATCATTGAAATGACATGAAATATGATACATGAATGTAAAGATAATGTTCTCCTATGTAAATTATCATATAATTCACCATAAAAACTTAAAAAGAAAAAGAAATCAAATGATGTATTAGCCAAATCTACTGCAAAAGACCTCTTATAGTAAAGTGCTGAAGAGCAAAGATGTCACTTTGAGACTAAAGTGTGCCAGATCCAAGCCATGGTATCTTCAATAGCCTCATATGCATACAAAAGCTAGACAATGAATAAAGAAGACCTTAACAGAATTGTTACATTGAATTATGGTGTTGGTGAAGAATATTGAAAATACCATGGACAGCCAAAAGAACAAACAAATCTTTCTTGGAAGAAATGTAGCTAGAATGCTCTTTGGAAGTATGAATGAAGAGACTTCCTCTTAAATACTTTGGACATGTAATCAGGGGGACCAGTCACTGGAAAAAGATACCATGCTTGGCAAAGTAGAGATCAGTGAAAAGAGTAAGATCCCCAATGAGATGGACTGACACAGTGGCAGCAACAATGGGTTCAAAGATTGTTAAGGACTGCACAGTACTGGACAACAATGGGTCAAAGATGGCAATTGTGAAGCTGGTACAGGATCAGCCAGTGTTTTGTTCTGTAGTACAAAGGTTTGATATGAGTTGGAATGAACTGGATGGCACCTGAAAATGACAACAATGGCTAACAATAGTGAGACTTTCTAATGTCTGTTGGCTGCCTGAATGTCTTTTTCTGGTGAAGTGTCTGTTCATGTCTTTTACCCATTTTAAAACTGGATCATTTGTCTTTTTCTTGTGGTGTTGAAGTTTTCTATAAATTTAGAGATTAGTTCCATGTCTGATTGATGCACATAAGTGCATAATTTTTAGAAGGTCCCAGTCATCTAGTTTGTCTTCTGTTGTTAGTGTATTTTCAGTAATGTTTGGTAGTGTGTTTGTTTCCACAACTTTGTAGAAGGTCCCTTGTATCCACATATACAATAAAGCACATAGAGGGCACAAACATGGATACGTCTTATAATTAAACAAACACCTCACAGTATTGGCTCATGGATTTGAACACTTAGGACTAAAGATATATGGGACAACTTGCTCAATTAGCATAAAAATATTATATATAAATTTAACTTCTACATTCTAATTTTGTATACTCACAAAGCTTAAATTTTATGTGTGGAGTCTTAAAAGTTTGTGATTAGCTATACAGTTAGTGTTCTGTATGTGTCTGGAGTAAAAGAGTAAATAGGAAAGCAAAAACTTAGAGAAGAATCTACTCTATAGCACCAAATGTCTTTATGAACCACAGCTTCCTTTACTTTGAGACCAGAACTAGATAGGACCTGGCTACCACTATCAACTGTGTGATCAGGAACATAATATATGGATCTTGGTAGAATGGTAGAAAAATGTGGACAAGAACTCAAATTCTTAAGATATCTAGACATACTGAACCAGTTGAGACTGGAGGCCTCCCCACGACTATCTCTTTGAGATACTCTTAAATCAAAACTATTCCATTGGGGTCATGTTTTAGCAAAATACAGATTGGCTCTAAAATAAAGAATATTATCCATGAGTACTGTACTTCTTTGGGAAAATCTATATGAACCCAAATGGTTTATATTTCCTCTAAGGCAAAGAGGAGAAGGCAAGGATGTAGGGAAACTAGATTGCTGGAAATGGATCAACATGAACAGAAATAAGAAGGTGAGACAGTGAGAAATGTTACTAATGTCAATGAGCAAATTGTATGGAGATTGTTAAGTGAGAACTATTTTGATGCACACACTTGCACTGAAACACAGCCAAATCTTATTTTAAAATAAATCACTAGGTCAGAGATAAAAGGCAAAAGCCAGAGGTATCTACAGTAACATTGTCAACAAATCCATGCCTCTGTACAGGCCTAGATCTCCCAGCAGCAACTCCAAGCTCCTTTTGGTTCTCCATTTTATGCAGAGGGATTCCAGTTTAGCTTTGAGCCAAGTGTAAATATTCTGTCCAAGAATGAAACAAAGGAAACTTTGCTGCAAACCGGTTTTCTTTGCCTACATACTCGTCACCATGGCTGTTTGATTTGGCCCAAGTCCCAATGGGACATGCCAGGAGAACACGGACGAGGACCACTGACTTCATGACACAATTCATGGTGGGGGGGGGGGTTCTGGAGGGGTGGGTGTCACTGTCACTATTGTTCTTTCAGGCAACAAGGATTTGCATGCCCCACAGGAATCAAGTACCTGTGGACTTGACTTCCTTTCTCCGTCCACTCAGCCCTATTCCCCACAGGGAGGATATCTCTTCTCAGCTCACTCACTTGTCTAAGCTGAGACCATGACAATACCAGAAACGTTACAAAAGTTCAAAAATGGGGAGAACAGTTTTGGGCCCAGAACAAAACAGTAAGATGTGGTTAAACCTAAAAGAAACTTTCTGAAGGGAGATCTACTGTTTTTAGGATGTTGCCTTCCTAGAGATTGGAGTTTTCATGTTCTTTCAAAAAATCTTTATTGATATAGAATTTACATACCATAAAGTTATCCATTTAAAGTGTGTAATTTCATGGTTATGGTATGTTTCTAGAGCTGTACAACTATACTCTTAAGTTTAGAGTACTACTCACCTTTTGTATTGTGACTAGAAAGAAGAGACAGTCTATTTCTGAAAAAAAAAAAAAAAATTAAGCACTTAAAACATGATTAGCAGCGGAACACTGTCGGATATGATGACAGAAGATGAGTCCCTCAGATTGAAAGGCACTAAAAAAACCAAACAACTGGGGAAGAACTTCCTCCTCACATTAGACTCCACCTTAATGACTTC
>NW_006408557.1:16187169-16211044 GCF_000296735.1 Chrysochloris asiatica | reverse complement strand
GCATAAATATATATGGAGGACAACAACACTAGTAAGGTATACTCTCCATGGAATGGTTAACTTCAAAAAGGCAACATTTACCTAAGGACAACATTGAAAAGGGATAGGAAGGAGTATGGAATGGAAATAAGAACCACAGGGAGGAAGTGTGATAGCTGTTGTTACATGGAGGGGTTTGCAATCACTGATCTGAAGCAAAGTATGTAATTTGTTGATGATCTACTCTATAAACCTTTATTCAATTCACTATAATAAGTTTCAACATAAAAAAAAAAAATTAATGGTATTATATAAATTCAAGCTGAAGTGAAGGCATTAGTGAAAAACAAAGCTCCAAGAACCGACAGAATATCAATTGAAATATTTCAACATATGGATGCAGTACTGGAGGTGCTCACTCGTCTATGCTAAGAACTTTGGAAGACAGCTACCTGGCCAACCGTATGGAAGAGACCTATTATTTTGTGACCATTCCAAAGAAAGGTGATCCAGTACTTTGCAGAAATTATCAAACAATATTGTTACCCCATAAAATTTTGATGAAGATCATCCAAAAATGGTTGCAGCAGTACATTCATAGGGAACTGCCGAAAGTTCAAGCTAGATTTAGAAGAGGATATGAAACGAGGAATATCATTGCTGATATTAGATGGATCTTCGCTGCAAGCAGAGAATACCAGAAAGATGCTTGCCTGTGTTTCATTGACTATGCAAAGGCATTTGTCTGTTGGATGAGAACACATTATGGTAACACTGCAAAAAATAGGAATTCCGAACAATTAATTGTGATCATGCAGAACCTGTACCTAGATCAAGAGGCAGTCATTTGAACAGAATAAGGGGATACTGCGTGGTTGAAATCAGGAAAACTGTGCATCAGGGTTGTATCTTTTCTCCATATTTATTCTATCTGTATGCTGATCAAATAAGAAGCTGAACTATATGAAGAAGAATTTGGCATCAGGATTGGAGGAACACTCATTAACAACCTGTGATATAAAGATGACACAACCTTAGCTGAAAGCTAAGAAGATTTGAGGTACTTACTGATGAAGATCAACGACTACAGCTTTCAAAATAAATTACATCTTAATATAAAGAAAACAAAATCCTTCCAACAAAACCAATCAGCAACATCAAGATAATCTGAGAAAAGACTGAAGTTGTCAAAGGTTTCATTTTACTTAGATCCAGAATCAAGGACCATGGAAGCAGCAGTCAGGAAATCAAATGGCATATTGCATTGGGCAAATTTGCTGTAAAATATCCCTTTAAAGTGTTAAAAGGCAGTGATGTGTCTTTGAAGACTAAGGTGTGCCTAACCCAAGACAGTATTTTTAACTGCCTCCTATGCTTGTGATAACTAGACAATGATAAGGAAGACCAAAAAGAATTGATGCCTTTGAATTATGGTGGTGGTGGTGGTTGTGATGTGCCGTGGAGTCGAGGCTATAAATCTTTACGGGAGCAGAAAGCCTCATCTTTCTCCTGCAGAACAGCTGGTAGTTTCGAACTGCTGACCGTGAGGCTCACAGCCTGATTCGTAACCACTACGCTACCAGAGCTCCTTGATGGTGGTGGTTAAGAGTATTAAATATACCATGGACTGTTGTTGTTGTTGTTGAGTGCCGTCGAGTCGGTTCCGACCCATAGTGACCCTGTACAGGGTTTCCGAGGGTGTAAATCTTTACGGGAGTAGAAAGCCTCATCTTTCTCCCGTGGAGCGGCTGGTAGTTTCGAACCGCTGACCTTAAGATTCGCAGCCCGATTCGTAACCACTACGAAGAATGAATAAATCCGTGTTGGAAGAAGTACAAAGATTTCATCTCATGTACTTTGGCCATGGCATCAGGAGGGACCAGTTCCTGGAGGAAGACATCACGCTTGGTAGACGGTTAGCAAAACAGAGGCCCAGGCCCCTCAATGAGACAGACTGACACAGTGGCTGCAAAAATGGGTTCCAAGATTGTAAGGACTGCATAGTACTAGACATTGTTTTATTCTGTTAATATGTATCATTATGAATCTGAACTGGCTTAATGGCACCTAACAACAAAGCTTAGAACATTTCCATCACTCTAAAAATTCTCTGGTAGCGTAGTGGTTACGACTCGGGCTGCAAACCTTAAGGTCAGCGGTTCGAAACTACCAGCCGCTCCGCGGGAGAAAGATAAGGCTTTCTACTCCTGTAAAGATTTACACCCTCGGAAACCCTGTACAGGGTCGCTATGGGTCGGAACTGACTCGACGGCACTAAACAACAACAACAACAAAAATTCCCTGCTCTTCGGAAATTCTATACAGTGTCACTATGAGTCAGAACCGACTCGACAGCAACAACAAAAATACCCTATACCTGGACCAATTAGTAGTCATTCTCATTCCTCCCTCCTTTCAAACGACTAATTTTTCTGTTTCTGTGAATTCTCCTATTCTGGAATTTTCATACAATATATTTTTTGTATGTGGCATAATATTTTCAGTGTTCTTTCATATTGTAGTAAGTATCAGTACTACATTCCTCTTTATGATTAAATAATTTATTCATTTAAAAAATTCCTTTGAAATCTCTTAACCCACAAAATCCTGGTTTATATATTCCCATCGCTCTGTTTTTGAACCTTATCACTTTAAAAAAAGTGGCCTCTGAGCTTTGGCTTTTTTATTTGCAAAGACATCTGACCCTAAATAGCCCTACAGATGATACCATATTATGCAGTAGTTTTATTTAGGAGCTCCCTCCCTCCCCTGCTTTTGGTGTTAACACGGCTCTGTTGTTTTCCTTTTAGAGAGGTTTGTCCTGACAGGAAGCATGTCTTGACAGGGGCATGTCTACTTATAAACTTAACCACGTGTCAGATACTGAGCTTTAGAAGGCTGCACTAAAGCTCTTAAATGGAAGCCTTTTATGGAGCAAATCAATAACAGGAAACGTCAGAACCAGAAACGGTCAATGTGATAAAGAGGCCAGCCAGGGCCTACAGCTCATCTTTACTTCTTTTGACTATGTAACTATCATGACTAATGACTTCAGTAGAAAGGCCGGTATTTTGATAAAAGAGCTGCCTCAGTGGAAGGTCCTATGTGGTTAGAACATTTTTTTCTGTAGCTACTTATAACTTTTGGAGGCAACTTAGGGGTTTGAAGTCATCTGGACCTGGGTTGGAGTGATGAGTCCTCCCTCTCTTCACTGTCTAACCTTTCACAAGTCACGTTAGTCTCTTGAAGCCTCAATATTTTGGCAGTCTAGCGAACATTACAGTTGCTATGAGTTGGAATGAACTCAATGGCAGTGGGTTGGTTGGGTAATTGCCAGAGAGTTAAAATTTGAAAATGGCTTTCCCATGATGCTAGTCCATTTGTTGAAGCTCTGGCCTCTGGAGCAAAACTGAAAAGTCCAATGTTGGACCATCATTCTAATAATACTGAAGACAATTTTTAAATCCCTCCCATAAGGTTTCTCATTCCAGAATGAACAGCCACCTTGCTTCAAATATTCTTAACATGTTATGGTTTCCAAATGATTCATTTTAAAAACAACTGTCAGAAATTGCACACCCAAATTAGAGAGATTTTCCTCAGAGTTCTTACCTAAAGAGCGCTACTAAAAGTGCTGCTAAGAATCTATGCACTGCAAACATTCTTTTAGCTATGCTATAAACTAACCTTTTGAAAAGACTCATTAACAATTTTGCGATATACAGAAGATACAACCTTGCTTGCTGAAAGCAAAGAGGACTTAAAATGCTTACTGATGAAGATCTAAGACTGCAGCCTTCAGTATAGGTTGCAGCTGAATGTAAAGAAAACAAAAATCATCACCATTGGACCAATAAAAAAATCCCATAAAATGGAGAAAAGATAGAAGTTGTCAAAGACTTCATTTTGCTTGGATCCACCATAAACACTCAAGGTGCTCTGGTAGCATAGGGGTTATGAGTTGGGCTGTTAACCTCAAGGTCAGCAGTTTGAATCGCCCAGTCACTCTGTGGAGAAAGATGAGGCTTTCTGCTCCTGTAAAGATTTGAAACCTGGAAAACCTTATGTAAGGTCACTATGTCGGAACGGATTCCACAGCACACCACCACCACCATCAACATTCATGGAAGCAGTAGTCAAGCAATCAAATGACATTATTGCATTTAGGCAAATCTGCTGCACAAGACTTGTTTAAAGTGATCAAGAGCAGTTTGAGGACTAATGTGCACCTGACCCAAGCCATGGTGTTCTCAGTCACCTCATGTGCATGTGAAAAGTTGGAGAATTGATGCATTTGAGTTATGGTGTTGGAGAATATTAAAAGAACCATGGTCTGCAAAAAAACAAACAAACAAACAAACAAACAAACAAATCTGTGCTGGAAGAAGTACAGCCAGCATGCTCCTTAGAAGCCAGAATGGCCAGACTTGGTCTCGCATACTTAAGACATATTATCGGAAGGGACCAGTGGCAGCAGCAATGGACTCAAGTATAGCATCAATTGTGAGGATGGCAGAGGTCTGGGCAATGTTTCCTTCTGTTGTGCACAGGGTCGCTATGAGTTGGTATCGACTTGATGGCACATAGCAATAACAAAACCTTTTTAAATTAGTTAGGTTCAAGTTTTGCTGAAACTAGAAAAGTTGATTTTATTTTTCATGAACTTTTACTCAAAACTAAGAAAACAGAAATAAAAATTCTGTTTTCAAAACTAATGAGTATATCCTGTTTTCAAAATTGATGACCACATTCTGTTTTCAAGATTGATGAATATATACTATTTCAAAACTTTAGGGTCTTATAACCAAGATTAACTGATCTTTTTATTGTCTTGTAACTGCTTAGCAAGTTATATAAGTGTTAACTGATCAGACATCTTATTCAAAAGCTCCTCATGACTTTGTATATAAAATACTTAAAGAATCTGATTATTTGGAGCACTTATTAACTGGGTAAATAATGTGCTGCTCAACTTAAAAATTGTCTTTTAATCTGTTTTGTTGTTAAGTGCCACTGAGTTGGTTCTGATTCTTAGCAACTTTATATAGTGTTTCCAAGGAGCAGCTAATAGGTTTGAACTGCTGACCTTACAGTTATCAGTTCAGTGTTTATACTACGCCACACAGTTGTTGTTGTTAAGTGCCATCAAGTTGATTCTGATCCATAACGATCCTGTATAAGGTTTTCAAGGAGCAGCTGCTGAGCTTGAACTGCCAACCCTGCAGTTCAAAGACTTTGCAGTCTGACACATTAGCCCACAGCGCCACACCAGGACCCATTAAATTTACTTAGCAATCTGTTAATGATGTCCTGAATTATTTCTTAAAAATTTGTATTACTGATACTGCTGTTATTCTATAGGCTTCTAGAAGTTTATTTTTGAAATTACCACACTACATTATAACCCATCTATTGCCACTGAATCAGTCCCAACTCAACAACCTTATAAGACAGAGCAGATAGGGTTTCCAAGGCTGTAAATCTTTACAGAAACAGACTGCTCCAACTTTCTCTTCAGGAGCCGCTGTTGGGTTCTAACCAACCTTTCAGTTAGCAGCCCAATGCATAACCCACAGTGCCACCAGGGCTCCTTCATTACATTAAATTGTTAAGTGCTGTCAAGTCGGTTCCAACTCATAGTGACCTGGTATAGGATTTCCCAGGAGAAGCTGGTGGGTTTGAAATGCTGACTTTCCAGTTAGCAATCCATTGTTTATCCTACAGCACCACACCAGTACCCCTCATTACATGACAATCACCCTTAATTTGAAGCAAAGATGGTTTAATACAAATTTAAAAATCACACTTGTTTTCAATGACCTTTGGTTTTAAAACTTTAAGTCTGTCCTGAAACAATGCTTTGCTGTCCCTGAAGATATTCAAAAGCATGGGCTGGAAACTAAGTAAGTGTGTAAAAACTAAAACCATGAAAACACTATTTCATTAACCTTTAAAAATTATGTAAGTGGGGAAGCCTTTCTAATTTTTATGCAAAATTAGGAAGTCAAATTTTTTTTATATAAAAGAAAAACGAAACTTGATCCATTTAAACACATCAAACATACATACAACCAAATTGTACCCTGAAATAAAGCATACTACAATGGCTAACTTCTTTTATATATATATATACCTAACCCATTGTAGTTGAGTTAATTAGGACTCATAGCAAACCTACGCTTTCTACTCCCGTAAGGATTTACACCCTCGGAAACCCTGTACAGGGTCGCTATGGGTCGGAACCGACTCGACGGCACTTAACAACAACAACATAGCAAACCTACAGCATGTAGTATAATTGCTCCAAGGCTGTAATCTTTACAGCTGAGCCCTTTAACCACTGTGCTCCCCCCGCCTTTTTATCTATAAACCAAAATCAAACCCACTGCTCTCTAGTTGATTCCAACCAATAGGGACCCAATATAGGGTATCAGAGACTATTATTTTATTTTTTAACTTCTTATTGTGAATTGAATGAAGGTTTGCAGAGCCTAACATCAGATTTACATTTAATCACAGACTTATTTTCATCTTGATGATTGCCAGCCCCTGTGTAACATCACTTATCTGACTTCCTCCCTGTGTTTTGTTTCCATTCCTCCTTCTTTCCCCACCCTTCTGAATTTAGTCCTTAGAGAAATTCTGCCTTTTTGATCTTGAATGGTTGACCATTCTGTGGTGTGCCTATCTCACTAGTGTTGTTGTCCTCCATGTATACCTATCTATTGCTTGGCTGAAAATTGAGCCACGAAGGTGAGTTCAGTTCCAGACCTGAAGGATGACTGAGGGCCATATAGTTTCAGAGTTCAAACAGTCTCTATCTGATGAGCATGCCTGTTTTTTTCTATGATTTTGTTTTGTTCCAAAAATTTCCCCATTCTATCCAGGACCTTCAACCATGATCCCTTTCAGAACAATTGATAGTGGTAGCCCAACTCCATCTAGTTCTGGTCTCAGGGTCATGAAGACTGATGTTCCATTAGTCTAGTGGACTGTTTCCAAGCGTCTTCAACTTTTATCACTCTTTTTCCCTCTGGACAGGGAGAGATCAATAGTTGCATCTTGGATGTCTGCTCATAAACTTTTAAGATCTTAGTGACTTTAAATCTTTCTCCAGTGGAGCAACTGGTGAATTTGAACCAACCACCTTGTGGCTAGCAGACAAGTGCTGATTCCACAGTGCCATCAGGGCTCCACATATAGAGAGATTTCTTAAAATCAGTAGAAATATATCCATAATCTTATAGAAAGATTGACAAGTAACATGAACCGATCTATCAGAAAAGGAAATATAAGGGGCTTTTAAGCATATAAGAATTATACCAATGCATATTAAAACTACCAGTTAATGTATTTTTTTTAATGGCCATAATGGAAAAGATCAAAAGATTTGTCCATGGTTGTTGGCAAAAGAACAGGGAAGCTGGCACTGAGGCTTTTGTAGAGTACCTCTCTGAAGGGAAACCTGGCAACATACATCAAAATGTAAAATGCCCAAGCGCTTTAAAGCATCAGTACTGAGATAACGCAGGAGCACGGATGTACGACTGGACACCACTTCTTGCCACAGGCTGATGAAATTAGGGTCTTGTTTTTCAGATAAGGGGGCACCTCAGGCCATCATGGGGCAGAGGCAGCTCTGTATACTGATGGGGGTTTCTATGCTGCTGCCCTAAGTGAAAACAGAGGTGTCATGGGTATAAAATAGTGGACCAGTACATGGTGGAGCAGCCACATTTGTCAAGAAGTAAAAGACTTTCAAAAGCAGATGCCCATGACCTCTGTTTGTCTAGTTCTTGTTTATAATGCCCCACAATATATAACTATTTTTAAAAGATGAGACCCCATTTTTATTATCACAGAGTGAAATACTTGCATATTTTGCTGAGCCCAAAAATATTCCATAACTTATTTGGTGACCTCTTGGGAAACTCTGAATTATTTACACTTTTTCAGATGTGAGATCACTAACTTCTTTTAAATAGATCAAATCAATATGCACTTTTAACTTAATGCATTTTTAAATTTCCTTGACTCCAGCGTTCTTAAAATATTTAATCTGTTGGGAATTGCGGAAGATGCTGGAGGGGAAACTTGCTAAGGCAAGGGTAATTCAGTGTGGGTGTGAAAGACTGGTGTTTTTTCATGCCTTGGTCTCCATATGACTGTCTTGTTATCTGGGAGAAAGTACTTCCTGTTTGGTCATTGCCTGCTTGTGTCCTCACAGTCCTCAAGACCTCCTTCCCTACCAGGCAGAGGGCAGCAGGCTTCCAGTTTTGTTTGGTAGTCCTAGGTGGTCTTCTCCATTCTTTTGGATTTGGGGTGTCAGTAACTACACTAAGGTGGAATCCTCCTTTTTCCTGTCTTGCAGACACAGAGTTTCAAACACCAGAAAGGTTTTCTGTTTGTATTCTTCTCCTGCTCTATTCACAGTAAAGGTGAAGATTTCGGGAAATGGGAAACACTATCATTTTCTTACTTTTCAGCTGCAGAGCCCTTTCCTCTTTTCCACGGTTCCCTTTGCCTACTTACCTGGCCTTACAGAGGCTCCAGGAGGTGAAGGGACAAATAGCGTGCTCCTCAGTCAAGGTCCTAGGATAGGCCAAGGATGTTGCACAGAACACTTCAGATTTAGAGGTGGGCCTGCAGCCCCCTCTTGGCATATGTCCCCTTCTGCACTGTTCCAGATCCCCCAGATTTTCTGGCTGTAGAAAACCAAGCTGCAGGAAGTGACCTACCCAGAGACTTAGCCTGGCTCTTGCTGTGGGCTCCTTCTCCTTTTAGGAGCTGGGGTTCTTTGTGAGGTCTATATGCATCTCTGTCTACCTGGACCCCCTGCCAGAGCCCAGACTCCATAGCCTTTGGTCCACAGGCCCCTCCCTCACGAACCAGACACCAGCAGGGCTGCCTAGGCTGGCCACATCCATAAGCCCTACTCTCCTCATGAGGTACCCTGACAGCACTGAGCTATACTACGAGTATGATCTTTGTACCCCACTTGGGCATTTCCCCCTAACTGGTAAACAGGTTTAGGTATTAGCGTATCCCTGGAAGGACTAGTACGCTGACTGGTGGTGCTATTATGTTAAGAGGACTCGCAGGAGAGGAAATAGTTGTAAACTTTTTATTGAGGGTAGAACACACATTGTTCAGTTGATTCCATGTACTGTACATTCACTACATGAGTGATACAGGCATGGCAGTGAGGACCTGGGCTACAGTTAAGCAAAACAAAGAGATGAGGTCACTCAGAACAGGCCAAGGTGGGAAGGAGAGTGGGCGAGTGCAGCAAGCAAGACAGTGCCCCAGATCCCAGGCAGTGAAAGGGTGGACCAGGGTCTGTAGTGAAATGCCCGGGCCTGGGCTCTGGAGCTCTTGACCCTGACTGACCTGGCTCTTCTCATAAGGGGACATATGACATGATTCACAGTAACCACACATTCAAGGGGACAGAGAGTCAGTGAACCAAGTGCCAAGAGCATCTCAGCACCGTAGCACAGAGGCCTGGGGGCAGAGCAACAGTAATTTTCAGAGGCTTCACAGTATTGACTCAGTATCACCTTGCATGAGAGCTGTGCACACAGCTCTGCTCTAGCTCCTCCCTCTTTGATTCAGAGTGACAGCTACTCAACACCATACCAATGCATCCAGACTGCAGGATAATTTCCCTTGTCCACACTCAAGGAAAAAACAAACATTTGAAAGCTAAAGGACTCACTGCTTTTTAGGTCAAATTCTCCCTAGAAGGTGGAGGTCTGTTCCTGAGGAGGAAGCTAGACAGGGGCCAGAAGACCAAAATAAGACTCCTGGATGGCAGGGAGGCAAAGGGCAGAGTGTGGCTGCCTGACTGCCATCTCACCAGGCTAGGGCTGCAGCTCACAGGCCTCACACATTGTGCCTGTGGCTATGTCCACTGCCCACTTAAAGCCAATGTAGCAGAACTAGGCGCTGGGGCTGGGTGCCTTAACCTGGCCCCCCAGGTCCCCAGGTCTTAGAGGGAGGTGGGCTGGTCTCAGCCCTCAACCATAGTCCTACATGGTCCTCCAACATGCCTACAACAAAACCAAGTACAAAATTAAGGTGCTCAGGGGCTGAGCCAGCTAAGGGCCTGGGACAGAGCTCCACAAAGGTGTCCTGGTCTCATGGAGATGGCAGTTGCTTGTATAAACATGTTCAGGTAGAGCTGAGTGATTACCGGACGGGCAGGGCAGCTTACAGTCAGAGCTAGGCTGCTATTCATTGGTGGGGACCATGGGTCTCTTCAGAGAGTCGATGTAGTGAAAAATGGCCCCTAGAGCCCAGCTGGTCTCAACATCATCAATCTTCCGAGTCAGCTTGAAGAGACAAAGGAAGGTCAGGAATGGTTATACTTGCTGTAGAGACTAGGGATGAGTAGGGGAAGCTGTACCCACCATAGGCAGGATTTCCCAACAGCTTCCCCCAGCAGGGAGTGGGAGTCAAGGGAACAATACCCCCTTGGGCACTGCTTTCCAGGTACCTGGGAGGAATGGAGGGCTGGGGGTAGGGAAGAAGGTCAGGGGAACCACATCCCCCAAGGACAGTGCTTCCCAGGTACCTCACCTGGGGTGGGGGTTGGAGGGAAGTGCACTTCCCATGAGGTGCTGCTTCCCAGACCACTCCCCAAGTGAGGATGGGGTGGATCAGGGGAACTGCAACCTCCCAAGGGACAGTGCTTCCCACAGATAGCACTGAGAAGAGTTGGGAATGGGGGGTAGAAGCCTCACCTTGAGCAGTTTGTTCCCTGGAAATCCAAATTCTTGCAACAGCAAGCTGATGTAAGTGAGGTCCATGCACATAAAAGGGCTACTCTGATTGTGAGTCTCCATCGTCCGACACACTGTGGGCAAAGAGAGGGCATTCTAATCAGCATCTAAGTGATTTCACTCTTGGGAGTGGAAAAGAGGAGTGCAGACAAGCCCACTAACTCTGGGGGTGGACAGCATAATTTATAGATAACAGAACTACAGTTTGGGGTGGGAGAGGAAGGTCAGGGGCAAATCCTACAGTCTCCTCCCCAGGTAGTCTCTGTATAAAACCTAGGAATCATGCAGGATGAAGTGGATGAACATTAAAGTTGGCTCAGAAAAGCCCACTCTCATTCTTCATTCCAACCTGCCAAGAGTTCCTATCAGCACCTGTTCTCTGGAGGAAAGGTATGGATAATATGTCAGTGGGGACAAACCCAGAAGTAACATAAAAGTTTTTTTGGAAAAAAAAAAAGCCATTTTTGGATGTCAGGAACTTTATATTGAGAAATACACAAAGTTTAAGCCTATAGATTTACAAAAGAGCAGACTACACTCATTCCTTACTTATCAACATGGCTAGGTTCAAAAGAGCAAGTCATTATGTTAAAATTGATGTTATGAGAAAATGGAGGATGACCTCATCAGATCAACAAATAAAGGATGAGTACAATATTATCTAACTGCCAAAGCACATCATTAAATAACTACCAATTCCATTATTATGTAACTGCTAAATTATATTGTTTCATAACTGCCAAACAACTGTAAAACACGGTTCAGACAAATTGGCACATAACCTTAATCGTTACAGTAAGCATTTCTCTCACCTACCATATTTGCATTTGTTACTGCCGTATGTATACCATTAATGCCCAAAATAGTCAAATAGTAGATTTTGTACTATTGCATAAATGCAAAATGTCAGAAAATGAGCCAACTGATAAATGAGGACTAGAGGTCTTGTAAATAAGACTTCACTTTTACATGGCAGGGGTAGTGGTGATGGCAGGTGAGAGAAGAGAAGGTTGAGTAAGAGGGAGAGGGGCTGCTGGTTCTGCCATGGGATTTCCATAGGACAAAGCTCTGAACCATCACGTTGGGCTGACTGTGCAAGGTTTCCTAATGTCTTCAGACTCAGGGACAGTCATGAATTTGGTAAGATACCTATGTGACAGTGGCTTGGGAATTAGAAAGAATGAAACTGAGGGAATCTGCTCTTCACAGATGAGAGAAGGAATAGAATTGTCCTTCCCCAGTGAACTGCCAAAAGAACCAATAGATCTGTTTTGGAAGAAGTGCAGCCAGAGTGCTCCTTGGAGGCCAGGATGACTAAGCTTCGCCTCTCATACTTTGGACATATTGTCAGGAGGGAACAGTCGCTAGAGAAGGATGTCATGCTGGGTAAGATGGAGGGTCAGAGAAAAAGAGGAAGACCCCCAACGAGATGGACCGGCCAAGTAGCATCATTGATGACGTCAAGTGTGGCAGCGGTAGTGAGGTTGGCCCAGGATCGGACATTGTTTCGTTCTGCTGTGCATGGGGTCGCTATGAGTCAGTTCTGACTCGATGGCACCTGACAACAACAACAACAACAACAGTGAACAACACAGGGGCCTTAGGCAATTAAGCAACTTGCTGTAGCCATGCAGTTAATAGACAGCACACTTGAGTTTGGATAGGTATGGGTTCCTGAGTGCATGTTGAAAATCTCACATGCTCTTAATGCTGGTCTGATGGCAGAATAAGGAATAAAATCCGAGTTCTGATACTGCAGCCCATTTCCAGCACTGTGGGCATCCATGCTGCAGACAGGCCCACTTGACCCTTCCCATCTGGGACTTCTCTGGCTCTGGGAGGTGAAGCGGTCACTCACCATACTTGGCTGCAATCTCAAAGTCTTCAACCACCAAGCTGCCTCCTTTTTCAGCATCTGTGGGATAGCAACAGAGACCTGATTTGCTTTAGATCCACAGAAGCCCATGAAGCTGTCAAGGCATTGAGGTGGAATGAGAGGCTGGACCAGGGGTTCCAGGGTTATATGGAGTGCTCTCCAGGGGTTTTGTTGAGGTCAAATTGTGAGGTTTCCTGCCTGCTGAATGCCTACTGCTGGAAGAGGTGGTAGGCTCCTTGCTCATATGAGGTCTGTGAGGTGGCATGACGTGGGATGGGCAGACAGAAGACCAGTCAAGGCCTTCAGGGTCACGGCAGCCTCAGCCCTGGAGAGGAAGCTTGCTAGGGTCTATTGGCCACAAAAACAGAAAACAATTTCAAGTTAAGAAAAGTGAAAATATGGAATTGGAAATGTTTCCTGAGGTTGTGGCATTCAACTCATCAGTATTCTGGTATTAATTTCTCCAAGTTTAAAGAAAAAACCTCAAACCTGTGTTTCTTGCAAAGGAGTAGTTTGCTAGGACAAGTGGGCAATGCCTCTGTGGAGGAAGAGAGGTGCTGCCAGGCCTCTGTAGCCCCAGAAGGAGCACAAGGAGAGTGTCTGGTTCTTAGGAACTATGACTTGGTTCTCAGACACACCCCAAAATTCCATGTCCAGTAGAGGTCAAGGTGGGTTCGGGCCTGCACTTACACCTGTATGAGAGAGACTGATCACCATGTTGGGAAGAAGAACCTCCTTTGACTCTTCTGTAACTGTGGACATCCATTTAGTTAGCATATATTAACATTAGGGAGAGATAATTTCTGGACATAGACCAGTCTTCTTCCAGAGCAGGGGTAACCAATGACAGAGATAAACACAGGTGTGATGGGAACATGGCAGCAGGTGGGTAACACTTGGGTGTGCACAGCACCAAGGGACAAGCTATGCTGAACAGTGTGGTACCTTCAAGCTGTGCTGCCACCTCTGAGCCATGCCACAACTTCCTGGGGACCCAGAAGATTTCTGGTCTCCTAGGGGGCAGCCTGCATTGGGGTGAGGACCCACAGTGGTTGGGGGTGATGGAGGTGCTCCAAAGGTAAGCATACCATGAGGGTACTCCAGGGCTCTGGTAGGAAACAGTAGGTTCCATCAGGGTGCCAGGGACACACCTTCTCGCCCCCATTTGTGCCAGAGGGACCTGGGGCTTGGGATGAGGGCGAGGGTAACCTTTTACCTTGCCTTCACCCTAGCTAGGGTCTCTTTATGCAGTGAGGCTTTTTCAGAGTTCCTACTTAGCGGGCAGTAGGGTAGATCCATGGGAGCTGAGAAGGCAAGCCCTAGGCCCCAGGATCTATCTTCTGGGTGACTTTTCATCTAAAACATTAACAACTCTTACTAATAGGTTGGTAGTTCAAACCCACCCAGAGGCTCTGTGAGTGAAAAATCTAACAATCTGCATTGTCAGATTGCAGCCAAGGAAACCCTATGAGGCAATTCTACTGCCACATAAGGTTGCTATGAGTTGGAACCCACTAGACAGCACCCAACAATAACCCTTACATATGCAATATATTCTGATGTTTTCAGTTTACTTCACTAAAAAATCCTGGTCACAGCCACTAAATTGATTTCACACTCTCTCAAGAGTTTTCACTCATACTTTTTGTAAACACTCGCCCAGACACCCAGAACATCTTTTTCTGCCCATAATTCACCTCTGGGTATGGACAATAAACCAGACACGCTCTGTGATCCTGGGGCTGATCTGCCAAGTTGTCAAGCCTTCCCCACACCAACCTGGAACATTCTGCCTGGGCAGAGGGAGTGGTTGGCAGGTGAGGGGCATTGTTAGAAAGTAGCTCCCTGAGTAGGCACACGGCCACAGCATGAACTGTGAAATATTTTAGACCACTGTTTTTGCTAAGTGTCATCAAGTCAGTTCTGACTTGTGACCCGGTATAGGGTTTCTGAGGAGTGGCTGGTGAACTTGAACCGCTGACCTTACAGTTCAAACTGACTTTGCAGTCCAGTGTACTAACCCTTAGCACCACACTGGTCTGTATTGGTGCCTTAGATTGCTAATCTAGATGAGTGGGTTTCAGAAAGTTTGTGAAAAATGGAATTAAGAGATAATGGAATTTTTCCATAAACTTTTGAATTCCCCTCATATATAAATAGCAGGCTCTTTCCAGACAACAAGGTGTCTATCCATGGTCTTGCTGCTAAGTTGATGTAGATGACTCAAAGCTTGACATGACAGCAGGCCTCAGGCCACTGCTAGGAAAGGCCATATCCAGGGGTGGCTTCAGGTGCCTGTCTGCACAACACAATCATGTGTGTCCTTACCGATGAGGCCGATTTGTGCAGCAAGATCATAATAGTAAGAGAAGGCGTAGAAATCCACATATTTCACTTCCTCTGTCCTGTGCACTTTGCTTCGAAGAATTTCTGACACTTTGTTGGCACACAGCTTATGAGGGTTGGCTGCTGGCAGAGAATAAGCACAAAGCTGGGGTCAGGTGGTCCTGAAAATGTGGTCCTGCCAAGCATCTCAAGACCTGGGTCAGGAGGGCAGAGTGGAACCCAGTAAGGGTCTGCTCACTGACTCTGCACACACCTCAACACAACCACCCTGGGACCACCTCCAGGGCCTTGCACTACTTTAATCAGTGGACCCAAGGTACAGTCTACCTGGCCCCCACCCCACCAGGCCTGGCCTAGGCAAGAATGAACATGCCCTGCTCTGTCTTCATTCCACCCTAAGGTGAGGTCTGCATTCTGTGTTACACAGATGAGGAAATAGGCCTACCTGGCAACATGTGGAGCTCACATGACTAGTAATTAATGCTGAACTAACACCACAGGCCCTGCCTTGGGCATCTGACAGAATCTCTACTCACCTAGCCTCAATCCATTCTGACCTTTTCATTAAACCTGCTGCACCCAGTCTCTCCACTGGGCCCTCAGGTGATGCATTCTTCACAACTCACATCGAAACCATCAGTAGACCATATCCAGCACCCATCATTTGTCTCTGCTTCCACTACCAGCCAGCATCAGCCAGGTCTCCAGCCTTCACCTCTGCTTCTCATCTCTCCCTGGAATTGCTCAGCCACACCTCTACTCTTTGAATTCATATCTTCCTACTCTCCCTGTCAGGTCAGTCACACTGGCTCCTCCTTATTCTTTAAATGCAGGAGATGTCCCAGGGCCATTGTACCCTCTGCCCCACTCTAGCACTGCTGCTCTAGAGCAAGGCTAATTCTCTCTGCATTTTATTCTGTCATCTTGTCACCTCTTGGTTCCTCACTGTCTTCTCCCTGAGCACTCCTTTTTCTTTCTTTCCTGCTTTTATTTTTCTTCAGAGCATTTCTACTGTTTTCCTGTCTGACTCTTCCCACTATCATGTCAACTCTATGTAGGGGATATCTGCATCATCCACGGCTGCCTGCCTGGAACCAGAACACACTGAAGCCTCTGCTGGTAACAGAGCCACAGACAAGGTGGATACACTTATGTCCATAGACACAGTTCAGAAACACTTCAGAATTTCCTTCAGAAGCAGCCAAATGGGCAGAGGCCACTCAAGATAGCCAAGATCAGGGGAGGGCCTGGTTAAGTGCAAAGGAGGGAGTCCAGGTCTCTCCCTTTGTTCACAACCAGGCTCCTTAGTGAGATTCTGGGCTAACAGTGCAGATGCAACTGTTCATCTCAGCCTAGATACTTGGTTCTTCCTTGCTAGAGAAAGGAGTGAGGAAATTCAACCATTGTGAATAAAGTGTTTGGTGACAGACAAGGCCAGAGCCCCAGTGCAGACTAGGCACACTTCCACCTCATGAGGTGCACACAGCTTGTCTGAGAGGCTTGGCAGCAGTGGTTCCTTCTCCCAGGCCACGTTCTGGGATGGGCTGGCTGCCACCCTCATCCTTATAAACATGGATGAATCAGCCACCTACCTGTTTTCTCTCCAGAAATTCTATATGTGACTTCAGCATGCTCCCACTTTCCTTTGAAACCAGGGGGCAGACAAGGGCTGACTAGCTCCTTCTCATCATTAGCTGAAATCAGGGGATTGAAGAAAAAGTAAATGATAACACAAGGACTGGGGCTCCCAGATCCCTGAAATGGACACTGGGGGTACAGAGGGCTGCAACATCAGAATGAAGGCGGCTGAGGTCTAGAAAGCAAATGTCTCTCTGTGTTCCAGATTGGTGTTAACATTCAGCACAAGTGTCTGGCACCAGCTTTAGTGTCTGGACCACAGCTGCAGCCCAAGCAGAGGTGCTCAGCAGATCCCGGGAATCAAACGTCATAAAGTGACTGCTGTTTGTAGGTTAACAGAGCAAACCGGGAGATTTGTCCTCTTAGGCAGGGAGCAGTTCACAGCTCTCAGAGCCAATGTCAAGTGTGGCCTGCTAAGACAGTGCACCCTTGTTGCTCTGATGGAAAGGAGTGCCCACCCTGGGTCCATCAACCTGATCACTCTGGTAAAATGACAAAGTATTCTTGGGCCCCCGAGTGAGGGCTGCAGGTGATTCAGAAGCTTAAACATGTATTTAGTTTGACACTAGGGTTTGAATATGCATGGAAACCCAAACTTTGAGCAGGACAATTTCAAGTCTATTGGCAGAATGAGGTGAGGGTGGAGGTGATGCACCATTTGGGAGCAACTGGGAAACGTGGGGGGATGGGAGTTAAGTAAGCAACTGAGGCCTGAGAGTGAGCAGAAGCATGGATGGTATGTAGATAAGAGGTGCTAAGATATTTAGGAAAGACCTGTGCCAGCCTGAGGCACTGTCCTCCACAGTAACAAGGCCCAGTACATTTGGGCAAGTCTAAAAGTAACACCTTTCATGAAAGCTAACTGGGGCTTAACCCAAGAGCAGGTTCCTTTTCAGTGTGGTCCAGCCAAAATGGCCAGCAGGCACCCCAGTTAAAGTAAGAGCAGCGTGAGTCTGTATGCTCCTTCAAACAGCAGGAGTTGATGATGGCAGTCCTCTCAGAGCCCTGTACTGTCATGAAGAACAACCTCACACATGATTCCAAGTGAAGGCGGCTACTCTACTATTAACTTGGGTTCCTAAATCTTCAGAAATGGCTCCACAAACAGCTTTTTTCTAAAAATTGACTTAGAATATGTACAAGGAAAAGACATTGAATTTAGAAAAGGCACATGAGGTGTTAGGCTGTGGTCCCTACCCATGCTCCAGCTATGCCCAATAGGCTGCAATGGTGGGAGGGGTGGGGGCAGGTGGGACAGTTTTCCTCCAGGGCAGGGTTCACCCTCTTGGTGATAGAGGAAGCTGAGGTAATAAAATGTGGCCCCTACATGAATTCCACTCACCAGGTTGGCCTTCCACACCACCCAAGAGTGCGAGGCGGGCCGACATCAGCCCGAGTCCCAGATAGCTGTGGGAATAAAGCAATGTGAGTAAAGAGCACTGAGCACTGTCTGGAGCTCTGCTTCAGTAATATACCAGGCCTCAGACCAGAGTCAGGGGGAAAGGGGGGGCATGTGACAAGGCTTTAATGCTTCTTCTTTACAAAGAAGTTTCTCTTTGTAAAGCTGAGGGAATTCAACTAATTACCAGAAAGGGCAGGGGTATTATTTTGGGGAAGCGGCTCAGCTAGGAGCTGGAACACCATGGTGCATAAAACAGACATGGCCCCTTCTTCATGGGGTGTGAGCCTTTACAAAAGGACTATGCAGGGTTCCGTGTGGCATGTCCAGAAACTTCTTTGCCTACTGCATGGGCCCACCCTTCTCCTCCAAAGTAGAAGAAAATAGAGTTAGTAAGTAAATCTAAAAATGAAGAAGAATGAAAGTGGTGGAGGTAGGAGGAGAAAAGAAATAGAGAAAGAAGAAGGGATGTAGAAGAGGGAGAAAGAAGAAAGGGGAAGGAGGAAAGAGCAGGGGAACAGAAAGAAGGAGGAAGGGAATAAAGGAGAGAGAAGGAAAAAGTGGAAGGAGAGAGGAAAAGAAGGAGGGGGAAGAGGAAAAGATGTAATGTTGTGAAGCTTGGTAGGCTATTCAGCAGGAAGCACCCTGGAAGCACTTCTGTGACTGAGTGCCTGAGTCCTGCTCTCTCCACTGAGGTGCATGATGGGGGAAGAGGGGCGTACATACAGCTGTTTCTTCTGAGCATTGTGTTGGTTAGTCTTTACTCATCACTTCCCAAAACAAACCTGTAGGAGTAGAGCTGGTAGGTCCTGTTGAACATCTGCAGTGATGTGATATAACTGGCTGGTGAGGTCTTAAGGGTGCCCTGGGGAACACAGGGAGGGTCACCATGCTTCCTTCTGGTCTCTCTAGAAATATGGTCCCCCAGTCCCTTAATTCACTTGAAAGAACAGGGTATTCACAGATATATTCAACTACGTTAGCTTTTCATGAAGCTACATGCTGCGAATGAGCTTGGAACAAAGAGAGAAAATTAAACAGCCAAAGTGAAAATGCATATTTTTCCATCTTATGTACAATTTTTCCATAATTACAAACATGCCAAGCTCTCCTAGTGAAAACCAGTAATAAATGAGGGAGGAGGGCACTTTTCACGCAGTAGGTGGTCTTAATTAGAAGGCTTCCTTTGGAGTCTGCTTGGTGAGGAGATGTGAAACTTTCTCTGCAGCAGATGGACAGAACCAGGTCTCTGAACCACATTAGAGCCCTGCTGGGAAGGAGACACATTACTTCCCATTTCATCTAATTTATCCCCTATCTCCTAAGTGGGTGTGAGTGTATGTTTCCGCATCACAATTTCTCTGCTTTTTTTCCAGGCAGAGTTAGAACCAGAGCAAAAATCATGAACCGGTAATGTGCCTGGTCACAGGCTTAGAGAGCACAGTGCCTCGACCTGGTGCTTGGGTTCCTGCTATCCCAATGTGACTGCGTGCCTCGATGAGGCCTGCTCTGTCTCCCCTGTGGCAGCCAGTTACCTCAATGGCTGGTAGGAAGGTAATCTGTGTGGATCCTCCACCCAAGTCCAGCATGCCAACACTGCTCCTTCCGGGGGTTTTCAAACTGCCTAGAATATGTGTGAACAAAAAACCAGCACACCATAGCTGTGTTAATGAGTAGTAGATACTGGCAGTAGCAAGGTTAAACAGACAGTTACAAGCCCCACCCCAAAATGGAACGTGAAGCAAGATAAGCTGCAGCTAATGAATTCCCTTAGAGATGCGCTGTTATTAGGGGGTACATAACAACTCTGGCTCCAGTGGCTGGAGTCTGAACGTTGACAGACAACAGGACCTGAAGTCTCTACTGGGAAGAAGATCATGGGTATGCACCTACAGATACTGACCTCTGGTATTTCTATAACACTCAGCAGGCGGTCAGCGCTCCCTCACCTGCCCTGGAGTAGGTTTGCTGGAGAATCGTCCCAACCCTCAGCACTCACTCTCCTTAACACCTACCCCAGTGTGAGACCCCAGGAGTTGTTTAACAAGTAGGAACAAGGTCTGGAAAGCCCAGCCATGAGTCACATGTGCAGACATCAGAGAACAACCAGCCTCCCTGTGAGGTAAGTGCACGCACCTGTCAGGAAGTTGACTGTGATCCAAGCGGAAACACCTACAAGAGAAAGAGATTACAGAAAAGTGCTGAATTCCGAAGGTGCTATATATGATACCTGGGTCCCTGGCGTGGTGGTGAGGGTTAAGTGCTGGACAGCAAAGTCGCTTGAACTGCAAAGATGGTGCTTCAAGTTCACCAGCTGCTCCTTAGAAACCCTATACAGGGTTGCTATGAGTTGGAACTGACTCGACAGCACTTAACTACAGCAATGTGGGACACATGGGGTCTGCAGGTACCTGCTTACAGACTGGGCCCAAAGAATGAAGTGACCATTCCCTCACTTACAGAGGGATTTTATTCAAAGAAAACTTTGTGGCCAGAAGATACTATACTTAAAAGCTTTATGTGCATTGCTCAATGCCACACCCTCCCTGTGTTCTGTGTGACCAGCTTCCTTTTTCTGGAAGAAGAAGGAAAATAACCAAATGCTCCCATCCCTTCTGCTATACAAATAAATTCCTAGGGTCATATGTAAACCAGGGTCCAGTAAGGAACTACTTATTGTCACTCTTAGAATTACAACAGTAACAACATTCCAAGCGTATAGCAACTGAAGAGTGTCTCTAAATGCTCTTAAAACTGTGAACCTGTGCCAGGTTCAGAGTTGGTCAAGATGATCAATCAGTCTCTAACACTGGCACCAAAAAGACCCTCTCAGATATTAAAGTTGTGAGTTGGAACTGGACAGTGATTTTATTATCATTCACTTGCTTCTTTGACCAAGGAAGAGCCTCTCCAACTGAGCTCTTGGCAGAAACACTTCATTCAGTCTCAGGGTACATCCTTTGTTGGACCAAGACACTTTGGGCAACTCTACCTTCATCTGTTCCATTCATAATGGAGACACAATCATCTCCCACAAGGAAAGGCGAGGCCTTAAACACTTCTTCCACCTAGATATAAAGACAGAGATGTGTCATTCTCATAATTTAAATAAGTTTCCCCAGTAACATGAGGCTTTCAAGAATCATTAACAGTACAGCAGAGGAGAGTCTGATGTTGTCCTGAAGTGACAAAGATTAAAGCCCATTTTAAGCTTCTCCAGTCCAGGCTTGGAGTCCTGATGTGATGGTGCAGGATAAGGACTTGACTGCTAACTGCAAGGTTGGCAGTTCGAAAACACCAGCCCCTCCTTGAAAATAGTATACAGGGCTGCTATGCATCAGAACCAACTTGATGGCATTTAACAACAACACAACAATCCAGACTTGGGTGTACTGGGCAGATGTTACCTGGAGGCCTGGCCTAGGCTTTCTGAGTTGGGTAACTCCAGAAGACTGGACAGTGGGTTGAACGGGATCTTGTCCTTTTGTGTGACCTAGGAACAAAGGGTGGAGCCGACAGCTGAGACCAGACCTAGAGCCAGCCACATGGGTGAGGCTTGGTGAGGACTGCCGCAGAACGGAACAGCTGGCAGAGTAGGGCTGAGGGCAGTGAGTACTGTCTCATTTCTAGGTGGTGATGCAGGAATTTCCTTCCCCATTTTCTGTATCATTTAAGTGTTTTGCCCATACAATCTTTCAATATTGCAAGTTGAGGCTTAATAGTTTTCTTCAGTTCTTTCAGCTTGAGAAGTGCTGAGGGTGTTCTTCCCTTTTGGTTTTCTAACTCTAAGTCTTTGCACATTTCATTGTATTTGACAATACCTGACTTGGTTTCTCGAGCTACCATTTGAAATTTCCTGTTTACCTATTTTATCTCCTCATTTCTACCACTCATGTTATCATCTATACATTGGAGAGCAACTTTCTTCTGACATCCATTTTGGTCTTTTCTTGTCTTTTAAATTATCTTTTGCTTTCTTCCTGTATGATGTTCTTAATGTCACCTCACAATTCTTCTGGTCTTCGGTCACTACTGTTTAATGCATCAAAGCTGTTCTTAGGATGGTCTCTAAATTCAGGTGGGATACGTTCAAGCTCAAATTTTGGCTCTCATGAACTTGTATTAATTCTTTCAGCTTCAGCCTGAATGTGCAGATAAGCAAATGATGGTCTTTCCAGAGTCAGCTCTGGCCATGTTTTGGCTGATGATATGGAGCTTTTCTACTGTCTCTTCTCATAGATACAGTCAATTTGATTTCTGTGTACTCCATGTGGTGAGGTCCACGTGTACAGTCATCTTTTGTTGTTGTTAAGTGCTGTTGAGTCGATTCTGACCCATAGCGACCCTGTACAGGGTTTCCAAAGCTGTAAATCTTTCCCAAGCCTCATCTTTCTCCCACGGAACAGCTGGTAGTTTCGAACTGCTGACCCTGCAGTTTGCAGCCTGATTCATAACCACTATGCTATCAGAGTTGTTTAAAAAAGGTATTTGCAATGAATAAATGAATAATCCATTGGGCTTGCAAAATTCTATCACGTCATCTCCAGCATCATTTCTTTCATCTTTATTTTCCAACTATATTGATACTATCAAGATGGCGGATCAGGTACTCGTGCAGTGAGGAGCTCCATCACCAACAACACAGAATACCAGGCCAAGCAGCCTCAGGGGATGGTGCTAGAACTCTCAATCACATATAAAGGAATATTTAGAAGATTGGAAGGCTTACAGCTAGGGGAATTTTTAGCAGAATCAAGAAATCCATTGCTTTCTAATTCAAGATGCTCAGCTATTCCCAGAGCCGCCATCTTGGGAGAGACCAAGTGGGGGAAGGATCAGAGCAGTCACGAACACCTGACAGAACTGTGGAGGTACAGGTGTGGACATTCATTTTTTGGTATCTGTTCATTGGTCTCTCGCTGTCTGCGCACCTTCATTCTGGTGACTAAAGGGGATACCTGAGCGAATGTATACCCCACCCCCACCCCTAGAGGGTTCTACTACTCATGCATATAGATCTCCTCAAAATTTAAAGTGATAGTTTCCACTTAAAACCAAACGACCACCACTCATCTGTCAGTTTGTCATACTGTGGTGGCTTGTGAGTTGCTGTGATTCTGAGGGCTATGCCACCGGTATTTTAAATAACCAGCAGGGTCACCCATGGTGGACAGGTTTCAGATGAGCTCCCAGACAAAGACAGACTAGGAAGAAAGAGCGACAAACTACTTCCAAATCTTTAGTCACTGAATAGCAGAGAAACACTGTCAGATACAGTGCCAGAAAATAAGCCCCTCAGGTTGGAAGGCACTCAAAATGCAACTGGGGAAGGAAGAGAGGCCTCCTCAAAGTGGAGTTGACCGTGATAACTCAAATGGAGTAAAGCTCGTGGAAGAAAAACTCGCAGGACCTTCATTTGCTGATGGGGCACAACTCAAAATGAAGAGAAACAGGTGTAAATATCCACTGACAATTGGAACATGGAATGTAGGAAGAATGAATCTGGGAAAATTAGAAGTTATCAAAAATAAAGTAG
This sequence comes from Chrysochloris asiatica, assembly GCF_000296735.1. NCBI lineage: Eukaryota > Metazoa > Chordata > Mammalia > Afrosoricida > Chrysochloridae > Chrysochloris > Chrysochloris asiatica. The sequence goes on along the minus strand of NW_006408557.1, from coordinate 16,187,486 downwards.
AATGCATAAGCATTGATATCTTAGGCATTAGTGAGCTGAAATGGACTGATATTGGCCATTTAGAATCTGACAACCACATGATTTACTATGTAGGGAATGACAAATTGAAAAAGAACGCTGTTGCATTTATCGTCAAAAAGAAACATATCCAGATCAGTCATGAGGTACAATGCTGTCTGTGATAGGATAATATCCATGCGCCGCATGTTATTATCAGTTAACACCACTATTATTCAAATTTACGCACCAACCACTAAAGCCAGTGAGGATGAAATAGAAGAATTCTACCAACTTCTTCAATCTGAAATTGATCAAAC
>NW_006408557.1:16180234-16185744 GCF_000296735.1 Chrysochloris asiatica | reverse complement strand
ATCAATTCTTCTATGGTCTTCCTTATTTACTGTCCAACTTTCGCATGCATGTGAGGTTATTGAAAAGACCATTACTTGAGTCAGGCGCACCTTAGTCCTCAAGCTGACGTCTTGGCTCTTCAACACTTGAATGTTTTTTATTGGTCCAGTGGTGAGGATTTTAAGAATGGGACCAGTAATTTCCACCAAGAGAACAGGCAGGCTTGAGAGAAACATTCAATTATCATTGACCACTCCAAAGGGAAAAACGGATAAAATCACCTTGTGCAGTAACTTCTGGGCCTTTTCTCCTGGTAATAAGCGTAATCCAGCTGTTGCCTTGAGGACTACAGGAGTAACCTTCCAGAAGTCAAAGGGAATTTCTTGTTTTGCCACATCCAGCAATTCCTGAATCCCCTGGGTACTCTGTGAACATTGTAAAGACAAAGTGGATTCTGTCAAAGCTCAGCACACAGATTTATAAGTACCTCCCTTCCATTTGACTTTTACTAATTTGTAAGTATGATTTTTTGTTATTTTTTCTAACCAGGCAGGAAGCAGTGACTCACATGGCACTGGAGATGTGTACGTGACCCAAGGACTGATGGAACAAAGAGACATGCTTGTGACCACTAGAATATCGTGAATTAGAGCAGAAAACACACACACATACTACATTCTTTGCCTATACATATGTCAGAAGGGAAGTGGGACCCAGCTTTGGAATCGTGTCACTATTCGTATCGGCAGGCTCATTGCCAAGGGGGCAATTTGGCAACGTGCACCCAAGGGGCAAACATACTTCCTATTACTCAGTGACCCATCTAAAGAATTATCCAAGAAACGGTATTCCATGGTGTGTTGTGACATACATAGAAGGTGATAAACTGCAACCATTTAGGTACATTTAACAGCAAAAGATTGGGTGTCAAATAAGTTTCCCCTAGGAGGGAACTGTTTCACAATCTATGTGTGTGCACTAATACACTGTGATTACCTATAGCCAGGAAAACAGAGACATTCTTCACACACAGACTACAGATGATCTCAGTGATATTGCCAAGTAACCAAAGCAAAGTGTTCAATAGTGTATCATTCTCCTGAGTATGGAGAGGACAAGAGGGAGAGATATATATGTATTTGCATATGTATACATAAAACAGCTTCTAAAGAATCACTAAAAAACTGGTGATACTGGGGCTTTCGAGGGACTGGAGTTGGTAGGGGTTTTTGACAGCATGCTTCCATATAGCCTTTGAAATTTGTACCACTTGAATGTGCAACCTACTGAAACAAATAAGGTTTTAAAACTTTACAAGTTTATTTAAAACTATCTCATTTAGTCAATCATTTCAGTTTTAATTTTCAATTAAAAATTTTCATAAGGTTTTCAGTGACTAAATATTCGGTAGTAGTTCATCACTCTTTCTTCCTAGTCTGTCTTCGTCTGGAAGCTTATCTGAAACCTTTTCTGTCCACCAGGGGTGACCCTGCTGGTATTTAATATACCAGTGGCATAGCTTTCATAATCACAGCAACTCACAAGCTACCACAGAAAAGATAGTTGAAGAGCTTCTGGAAGAAAATTTCTTTAACATCTTGAAAATGAGAAGATAAGATTCAAGAAGCTGAATGAACCCCAGGCAGGATAGACCCCAAAAGAAAATCACCAATATATATTATAATTGACATCTCCAAAATCAAAGACCAAGAAAGAATCTTGAAAGCAGTTAGGAAAACCAGTAAAATTAAGCTCTAATTTCTTAGCAGGCAAGAAGACAATGGAGAGACATATACAAAACTTTGAAAGAAAGAAACTGCCAGCCAAGATTTATAGAACCAGCAAAGCAGTCAATCAAATATGATGGTGAAATCAGAACATTTCAGGATAAGAAGAAATTAGGGATTTTGTAAAAGCCATGCCAGCACTTCAAAATAAACTAAGGAAGTTCTTTTGATTGATAGCCAACAATAGCAAACAACACCAAAGAGTGAAATATGTGGCAACACCACCCAGAACTTAGTCCAGAAATGGAAGAGTCCAGAACAAAACTATAAGAATGAAATTAGAGGATCTGGAAGGTCAGTCTATGATCAGGACAACTGCAAAACAAGGGGAAATTATAGTAACAGAGATCCAGGTGGAAAGGAGGTTATATATATTCTAGGACAAATAGACAGTTTTTTAAAATGAGAAATAAATTAATAAAGTATAGGGTAAACTAAAAGAAACAATATATCTCCACATCAAATCAAGAAAAGGAAAATCCAAGATTTTAGAAATATTAAAACTATGAAGAAATTGACAAGATAAAGTGAAAAAAAAAAATCATAAAACGAACTCAGCACAGACAGGATTAACATACAGAATAAAGAAACCAGCAACACCACACACACACACACAAAATAGCATAATTACAACAGTTAAACCATACCTATTGATAATGACACTGAATGTCAATGGATTAAATGTACCAGTCAAGAGACAGAGAGTAGCAGAATGGGTAAGAAAACAGGATGCTGCCTAAAAAAGACACATGTTAAATAAAATGATAAAAATAGATTAAAAATGAAAAAAAAAAATTATGCCAAGCTAATTGCAATTAAAAAAAACACACAAAACTGAGCAAGAGTGGTAATATTAATCTCTTAATAAAAATAATCTTTAAGGCAAAACCCAGCACAAGAGACAAAGAAGGACATTATATCATAATTAAAGGGTCAATTGAACAAAAGGACATAACAATAATGAGTATTTATGCTCCCATGGAAACAGCTAAAAAATATAAAAAACAAACCTGAATTGAATTGAAAGAAATAGACAAGCATACAAAAGTAGTGGAAAATTTTAACACACCACATTCGAAAAAGGAAATAGCAACTACAAGGAAACTCAACAAAGATATAGAGGAACTAACATTCAACCCAATAGCAAAATACACATTCTTTTCCAGTGAACATGAAAAATTCTCCAGAATAGACCATGTGCTAGGCCACAAAACAACTCTCAATAAATCTGAAATCATCAAAATACTACAAAGCATTTTCTCACAGCACAATACTATAAAATTTAAATAAACAATAAGAAGATCAAGAAAATATTTTCAAATACATGGAAACTGAATAACACTCTGCTTAAAAACTTCTGGGGAGTAGAACAAATAAAAAAGGGAAATTAAAAAATTTCTAGAAACACATGAGAACAAAAACACAACATACCAAACCTTTGGGACAGAAAGGTTTTGGGACAAAAGCAGTGCTGAGAGGACAATATAAAGCAATAAATGCACACATCAAAAGAGAAGAAAGAACCAAAATGAACACATTAAAACAACATCTCTAAGAATTAAAGACCAGAAAAATAAACTTACAGTCACCTGAAGAAAAACAATAATAAAGATTACAGCAGAAATAAATGAGATAGAAAACAGGAAAACTAGAAAGACTCAACAAGAGGCTTATTCTTTGAAAGGATTATAAAATTGACAAATCTAACAAAATAAAAGAGGAAGAAGACACAAATAAAATGCGTAAGAAACCACATGGGTGATGTCACAACAGAACCAATGGAAATGAAAAACAAAACCAAAAAATACTATGAAGAGTTGTACTCCAACATATTTGAAAATATACAGGAGATGGATACATTTTTAAAAAAACAAGACCTACCTAAACAGAGCGAAGTAGAAAATGTTAACAGGCATATAACAAAGCAAGAAATTGATCCGGTCATCAAAAAACTCCCAACAAAAAATGCCCAGGCCCAGATGGCTTCACTGTTGAATTTTCCCAAACATTCAAGAAGAGCTGACAACAATTCTATTCAAACAATTCCAAAATATTGAAAAGATGGAAAGATAATTAATATATTTTATCAAACAAGTATAATCCTCATATCAAAACCAGGAAAAGACATCACTAAAATGGAAAATTATACACCAATAGCCCAGATGAACATAGATGTAAAAATTCTAAAAAAATCCAAGTCAATAGAATTCAACGACTTACCAAAAATAATACATCAAGACCAAGTGAGATTTATACCAGGGATGTAAGGATGTTTCAATATTATAAAAACAATGAAAATAATCCACTATGTAAATAAAAAAAGGAAAAGAACCACAAGATCATATCGATTGATATAGAAAGGGCATTTTACAAAATCCAACATCCATTCCTGATAAAAACACTCAACAAAGTAGAACTGAAAGGAAATTCCTCAACATAATAAAGAGCATATATACAAAACCAACAGCCAACATTACTCTGAACAGACAGAAACTGAAAGCATTCTCTTTGTGAACAGTAATAAGACAAGGATGCCATTCACCATCATTCCTATTCAATACTGGGTTGGAAGTCTTAGCCAAAGGTATAAGGCAAGAAAGGGAAATTAAAGATATCCCAATTGGCAAAGAGGAAGTAAAATTACCTCCATTTGCAGATGATATAATTCTATATATAGAAAATTGCAAAAACTCAGCAAGAAAATTATTGGAACTCATTGGAAGATTCAGCAAAGTGGCAATATATAAGAACATTAAAAAATCAGTTGTAATCCTTTATAATAATAAAGACAGAACTGAAAAGGAAATTAGGAAGATGATACCATTTAAATAGGCACCCAAGACATAAAATACTTAGGAATAAATCTTAATAGAGAAACAAAAGGCCTATACAAAGAAAACTACAACACTACTACAAGGAGTCAAAATATATTTACAAAAATGGAAGAATATGCCAGGTTCATGGATAAGAAGACTTAACATTGTTAAAATGCTAGTACTACCCAAAACAGATCTCTAAATTCAGGTGGGATATATTCAAGGTCGCACTTAACAACAACAACAACATATTCAAGGTCATATTTTGGCTCTCATACTTGTTTTCATTTTCTTCAGCTTCAGTATGAATTTGCATATGAGCAATTGATGGTCTGTTCCACAATCTGCTCCTGGTCTTGTTTTGGCTGATGATTAAGGAGTTTTTCCACAGATGTAGTCAATTTGATTTCTGTGTATTTCATCTGGTAAGGTCCATGTGTCCATATCTTATGCTGTCAAAAGAAGGTATTTGAAATGAACAAATCATCAGTTATTCAGAATTCTATCATGTGATATCCAGCATCATTTCTATCACCAAGGCCATATTTTCCAACTACTGCTCCTTCCTCTTTGCTTCTAACCTTTGCATTCCAACCACCAGTAATGATCAATACAACTTGATTGCATGTTTGATCAATTTCAGATTGAAGAAGTTGGTAGAATTCTTCTGTTTCACCCTCACTGGCTTTAGTGGTTGGTGCATAAATTTGAATAATAGTGGTATTAACTGGTCTTCCCTGTAGGTGTATGGATATTATCCTATCAGACAGCATTGTACTTCATGACTGATCTTGTTATGTTCTTTTTGACAATGAATGCAACACCATTCCTCTTTAATTTGTCATTCCTGGAGTAGTAAACCATGTGGTTGTCATATTCAAAATGGCCAATACCAGTCCATTTCAGCTCACTAATGCCTGATACCGA
>NW_006408557.1:16159797-16161075 GCF_000296735.1 Chrysochloris asiatica | reverse complement strand
TCCCAATTCAAATGACAAGAATCTTCTTTAAACAGATTGAAAAAAGGATAACGAACTTTATGTGGAAAAGAAAGAGACCTTGGATAAGCAAAGCACTGTTTAAGAAGAAGAACCAAGTTGGGGGCCTCTCACTCCCTGGTTTCAAAATTTACTACACAGCCACTGTGCCCAAAATAACCGGGTATTGGTGCAATAAAAGATACAAAGATCATTGGAACAAAACTGAGACCCCTGAAGTAAATCCTCCACAGTCAACTAATCTTTGTCAAACAGTCCAAAACACATTATTAAATGGGGATGAAATAGTCTCAATAAATGGTGCTGGCGAAACTGGAAACTGATTTGCACAACAATGAAACAAGACCCATATCTCACACCATATACAAAAACAAACTCAACATGGATAAAGACTTAAATGTAAAATCCTGAATTATAGGATCATCAATGAAAAAATAGGAACAAACTTGTTGTTGTTGTTGTTGTCAGGTGCCATCGAGTCGGACCCATATCTCACACCATATACAAAAACAAACTCAACATGGATAAAGACTTAAATGTAAAATCCTGAATTATAAGATCATCAATGAAAAAATAGGAACAAACTTAAGGGCATACATATACTTTCAAATTTAGGGGCATATACGATTTACAGCCTCGGAAACCCCGTACGGGGTCTCAATGAGTTGGAACTGACTGCATGGCACATAACAGCAGCAACAACAATACACTATCAAACATTACAAAAAACACACCAACACTAGAAGACAAAATAGATAACTGGGACCTCCTAAAAATCAGAAGCATCCCTGGTGTGAATTTCATTTGATCATGATGTATTATTTGTTTGATATGTTCTTGAATAATTCAAAAGATTTCACAAAAAGACTAAAAAGGGAGCCCACAGACTGGGCAAACATTTTTTGCAACAACCTCTCCGGCAAGGGACTAATATCTAAAATTTATAGAAAACTACAACACCTATATGAGAAAATAACAAGCAACCCATTAAAAAATGGGCACAGGACATGAACAGACACTTCACTAAGGAAGGCATTGACAGCTAACAAATAGATGACAAAATGTTCATGATTATTAGCCATTTGTTGTTGTTGTTGTTGTTAAGTACTGCGGGTCAGTTCTGACTTATAGTGACCCTGCACAGGGTTTCTGAGGCTGTAAATCTTTACAGGAGCAGAATGCCTCATCTTTCTCTCACCGAACAGCTGGTAGTTTCGAACTGCCGACCTTGAAATTGGCAGCCTGACTCATAACCACTAT
>NW_006408557.1:16151463-16157751 GCF_000296735.1 Chrysochloris asiatica | reverse complement strand
ATAGATATTATTCTACCACAGAAAGCACTGTACTTCAAGATAGTATTGATATTTTTACAATGTCTCCCTATCCATGAGCATGGCTCATATTCTTCCATTTATGTTGGTCTCTTTGGTTTCTTGTAGTAGTGTTTTATAGTTTTCTTTGAATAGGTTTTATAGTTTTCTTTGAATAGGTGATTTGTGTCTCTGGTTACATTTAATACTAAATATTTTATCTTTTGGGGGTTATTGTAAATGGTATTGTTTTCCTGATTTCCCTGTCAAGAGTTCAACTGACTTTTGCATATTGCCACTTTGCTAAATCTTTGAATTCCTTCTAATATTTTTCTTGCTGAGTCTTTTGGATTTTTTTGTGTGCACATACTAAGCTGTTTTTATTAATCCATAATGGCATGCTATAGATACTGTACAGTGTGAAGATTTATTCATTACAAAAATGGCTTCCAAACCACTAGAAATGAAATTGGAATAAGAGCATAAAATGGAACAGTAACATCACAACTGTTAGGAAACATTCAAATAATTCACAGAAAAAAATTAATAAACCAGGGAAAAATCAGAGACAGTTTTACAATCACTTCATGTCAACTACAATGGCACTGAATGAACAGGTTTCAGCTTTGTACAGCCTTTATACATCAACATGCCAAAGATCTTTTTGTCTTTTTTTTAATTCACTACCTACTTGTATGTATGTGTGTACTATGAAAAACCTGTACATGAATTTCAAAGAAATGCTGCACCAAAATAAAGCCATACTAATTTATACTAACATGTCTGAACAGGATCTAGTTAGAAGCACTTAGAAGGCTAAGACGTTTAAAAAGAGTTCCTATCAGAGCAACATGAATTCTTCTAAAATTGAAGTAAAAATGAACATTAAATTTATGGTTAAGCTGGGGTTAGAGAAAGGTGAATTCGTTGATGGTTTACAAAAAATGTATGGGAACAATGTTCCAAAGAAATCAGCAAATTTCTTTAAGAAAGGAAGAGACAATGTTGAAAATTAAGCCTACAGCAGCCAACCATCCACTTCAACTTGAAAGGCAAAAATTAATCTTGTTCATACCCTAGTTGAAGAGAACTAACACCGTGGGCTAATGCGCTGGACTGCAAAGTCAGTTTGAGGTCGACAAAGGTCAACAGTTCAAGCTCACCAGCCGCTATTCGGAAACCCTATACAGGGTCACTAAGGGTTAAAACCTACTCAATTGCACTTAACAACAACAATAATTAACAGAAGAAAAAATAGACAACACCATAGACGTCTCAACTGATTGAGATTAAACAATTCTGAATGAAAAATAAAAGTTGAACAAACTTGACTCAGTGAGTGCCATAATTATTGCACCCAAGATCAGCTGCAGACAAGGAACAGAACTTTCTAATGGAAATTTTAAATAAATGGTATCAAGATCCTGAAGTATTTCTTGAAAGAATGGTAACAGGAGATGAAACATGACTTTACCAGTATAATCCTAAAGACAAAGCACAATCAACGTAATGACTATCAAGAGATGGAAATGGTCCAGTCAGAGCAAAAGCGGACTGGTCAAGAGCAAAGGTCACAGTAACAGTTTTTGGTGATGAGATGCTCAAGGCATTTTGTCTGTTGACTTTCTGGAGGGCCAAGGAATTATCACATCTGATTATGAGAGTGTTTTGAGAAAGTATACTCTTGTCCATTCCTTTCATCAAACAAAGGCAATTTTGTGAGTTTCTATGAAGTATCATTAGGCATCAACCTTACAGTTCTAATTTTGATTCTGACTTCTTTTTCTTTCCTAGTCCTAAAAAATCTTTAAAGACCACCCATTTTTATTCAGTTAATAATGTAAAAAAAAGATTTACATTGATGTGATTAAATTCCCAGGGACCTCAATTCTTTAGGAACAGGCTAAATGCATATTATCACTTATAAAATTTTTTTACTTTGATGAAGCTTATGCAGAGAAATCAAGTTAATAATGTTTATCTTTTAATTCCATTTTTCCATTAATATTTGAAGTCCCTTCATAAGACCTAACTATATTGAGGAATTTCCTTCTATTCCAATTTTGCTGAGTGCTTTTATCAGGAATGGATGTTGGTTTTTGTCAAATGCCTTTTCTGTGTTGATTGATATGATCATATTTTTCCTTTGTTTTATGTAAGTGCTGGATTATATTGTTTTTCTAATGTTGAACCATCTTTGCATATTTTATATAAACCTAACTAGGTTTTCTTACATATTGTTTTTGAGAAGTTTTATGTCTATGTTCATAAAGGATATTGGTCTATCATTTTCTTTCTTAGTGATAATTGTGTCTGTATCAGGGTAATTTATGCTCACTTTGTAAGATGCATTTGGAGATATTCTATTTTTTCTTATGTTCTGGGATAGTTTAAGTAGAATTTGTGTCAGTTTTTCTCCAAATGTTTGGTAAAATTCACCAATCAAGATGTCCGGGGCCTGGATTGTTTTTGTTGTTGGAATGTTTTAATGACCTATTCATTTTTTTCTTTTGTTCCGAGTCTTTTTTTTCTACCTCAGTTTGTAATAGTAGAATGTGTTTCTAGAAATTTGTCCATTTCTTCTAGGTTTTCAAATTTGCTGGAATATAGTTCTTCATAATATTCTTTTCTTATCCTTTTAATTTCAGGGGGCTCTGTTGTGATGTCATTTCTTATATTTGTGTTGTCTCTCTTTTTTTCCTGTTGGATTTGATAGTGGTATGTCTATTTTATTAATAATTTCAAAGAACCAACTTCTTGTCTTATTGAGTCTTTCTATTGTTTTTCTGTTTCATTTATTTCTGCTCTAATCTTTATTATTTTGTTTCTTTTGTAGGCTGTACACTTATTTTGCTGCTCTTTTTAAGTTGTTGGAGATGTTGGGTTAAGGTGTTAATTTTGCCTCTTCCTTTTCTCGCTCTCTTTTTTTAAAATTTGTGCATTTATTGCTACAAATAGACATCTGAGCACTGCTTTTGCTGTGTCCTAAAAGATAAGGAGCTCTGGTAGCGTAGTGGTTACGAATAGGGCTGCGAACCTCATGGTTAGCAGTTTGAAACTACCAGCTATTCCGCAGGAGAAAGATGAGGCTTTCTGCTCCTGTAATGATTTACAGCCTGGGAAACCCTGTACAGGGTCACTATGAGTTGGAACCGACTCCACGGCAAACAACAACAACAACATATCCACATGTGTATTTACCTGTGATGCAAATATATCTATCCATGGATGTGGTGGAACATAATACAACTAAGTTAATGTAAAATCAATTTAAATAACTCAATTACAAAAGCTTTTAGTCAGTTTATACCATTTATATTTCTGGACTGGCTTATTTTGTAGGGGATGGCAATGGTTGCCCCTAACCCCCTCACCTGTATAACACGTAAGTGTCCTGCCAGCACACTCAGAGGTAATACTATGTAGATGGACTAGATTTCTGCATAAAAGGCTGGCTTTAACAAACTTATAAGACGAAAAACTTTGTGAGTTTACAGGTTTCAGAAAACTGACTTACCTTTTCCACGTCATCAGCATATGCAGAAAGACCAGGTTCAAGAGCTTGGAAGGTTTCATGCATCAAGGTGGGAGTTTCTAAGGAAAGAACATATTTAAAAAAAGGACAACTATAATTTTCTTTTATGGCATCTCTGCTGTAATGCATATTTTTAAAGACAGACTCTGACATCACAGGGTCAATTCCCCTCCCATTAATGAACAAGACACCTTCCTTATTTCTTGTCTACACTCAGCTTCTTCGGGTCAATTACACAAGGGAAAGATTCTGCCTTCTCTATTGTCTTCAATGTTTTGCTTCGAATTTAAAATATATATTTTTTAAATCGGCTTTTTTGAAGTATAATTTACATACAACAGACAGCATCCACTTCGAGTGTTCTATTTTAACAGTTAATTCTTGTTGATTGAATAACCAGAGGAGCAGGTAAGTACCTACAAATTGAATATATGAAAATCATGTCCCTGATTTCAGGATAACTGTTTTACTAGGTTCTAAAAAGAACGAATGCTACTGAAGGAAGAAGTCTAAACAGCATTGAAGGCACTGGTGTAAAACCAGGCTCCAGGACTGACTGAAAACAAAATGTTTCAACAAACTGTTGTAGCGCTGGAGGCGCTCCTATGTCAGTGCCAAGAAATTTTGAAGAAAACTACCTGGCCAGTCACTTGGAAGAGATCTGTATCTGTGCACATTCCAAAGAAAGATGATTGCATGGAATATGTAAATCATTAAACAGTATCATTAATATCTATATAAGTGAATCTGTGCTGAACATAATTAACAAGTGATTGTAGAAATACATTGAGAGAAATTCAAGTTGGATTCAGAACAGGACTTGCAATGAGCGATATCATTGCTGATGTCAAAGCATTCAAGAAGCTGAATGAACTCCAAACAGGGTAGATCACAAAAGAAATCACTAAGACATTATAGCCACTATTCGAAACCAAAGACAAGGAAAGAATCCTGAGAGTAGCTCGTAGAAAAATGAAAAGTTACCTACAAAGGAGAACTAGTAAGATTGCACTATAATTTCTTAGTAGAAACCATGAGGCAAGAAGACAATGAGATGACATATATAAAACTCTGAAAGAAAAGTATTGCCACCGAAGAATCATATACACATCAAAACTGTCCATCAAATATGTTGGTGAAATTAGGATATATCCAGATAAACACAAATAGAAAGAATTTTATAAGCCAGATCAATCTTATAAAAAATTCTAAAGGAACTAATTGAACAGAGAACCAACAACAGACAACAGCCTGACATTAACATACATGACAAAATTATTTAGAACCTAAGCCTGATATAGAAGTATTCAAAGTACACCAGACTTACAAGACTGAACTTAGGGAACCAGAGACACCACTTTGCAACAAAATAAAAAAAACTGCATAAAGTAAAACAAGGGAATAATGTAGTTATAGAACTTCAAATGAGGAATAAATATTTCAAGAAAAATAAATAAACCTAACTGTAACCCTAAAACCAGACCAAGCCTTTCTCCTAGCCCTAGCCCAACCCCTAACACAAATCTTAGTCCTAGCCATAACCCTAACAGTAAACGAAGTCCTAAGCTTAGACTAGAACTAGCCATAGTCCTAACCCTTACTCCTACCAGCACCCCTACACACCCACAAAACAAATTCAGATGACCTAAACAACATTTCATTCTGTTATGCATATGACCACTATGAGTCAGAACTGACTTGAAGGCACTTAATAACACCAACAACACTACCGAGTAGAAGAGTGAAGTCCTGGTGTAGTACTATAGAATCAGTACTGGACTGCTAACGAAAAGGTCAACAGTTTCACCCCTATACAGGGTCACAATGAGTCAGAACTGACTTCACAGCACTTAACAACACACTATTGAAATAACTTTAAATAAGCTAAACAAAACAGGCATCTTGTTTTCCCAGAAACACACCCATATTTCATGAGTTTTTCTAATAATAAGCACTTTATTATTGTTGTTGTGGAATATAAAAAGGTAGTCTATTGTACATGGTGTTACTAGTTAGATAAAAAGGTGGGGAAAATATATATACACACATACACACACACACATGAAAATATCTGGTGTAAAGACACACAAGAAACTACTTAATCATTGTGGTTATCCAAAAAGGAGGAATAGAGAATGGACACAAAGTAGGGAGGGCTGACCCTATATCTTAGTTTTGATTGATATGAATGTTACATTCATCAAAAAGAACATTTCAAGAGGGTGCGCAAGCAGCGGTCCCGGCGTAAGCTAGGAGGCATGCTTCTCTACTCCTTCCTCCTCTTGAGCTTCTCCCAGAGCCTTGGCACTGGAGAGGACCGAGATGGCAGATGAGATCGCCAAGGCTCAGGCCGCTTGGCCTGGTGGTGACACAATTTTTGGGAAGATCATCCGCAAGGAAATCCCAGCCAAAATCATTTTTGAGGATGACTGGTGTCTTGCTTTCCATGACATTTCCCCTCAAGCACCAACACATTTTCTGGTGATACCTAAGAAGCATATTTCCCAGATTTCTGTAGCAGAAGAAGATGATGAAAATCTTCTTGGACATTTAATGAATGTTGGCAAGAAATGTGCTGCTGACCTGGGCCTGAAAAAGGGTTATCGAATGGTGGTGAATGAAGGTTCAGATGGAGGACAGTCTGTCTATCATGTTCATCTTCATGTTCTTGGAGGTCGGCAGATGAATTGGCCTCCTGGTTAAGCGTACTTTGGGGATACTTGTCCCTTCTCTAGGCAATGATCAGGTTGGCAAGT
>NW_006408557.1:16133342-16148973 GCF_000296735.1 Chrysochloris asiatica | reverse complement strand
AGTTTCTTTCTGGTTGTTCTATCACTTTTTGAGAGTGATATATTAAAATCTCCCACTATAATTGTAGGTTTATCTATTTCTATTTCTTTCTTCAATTCCAGTAAGTTTTGCTTCATTTATCTTGGTGCTCTTTCATTGGAAGCATATTTATTATGGTGCCACTGGTATTTTAAATATCAGCATGGTCACTTATGGTGGATAGGTTTCAGGTGAGCTTCTAGACTAAGGCAGACTAGAAATATTTTGAAATCAGACTACTTCTGAATGTTTAGCTAGTGAAAACCTTATGAATAGCAGTGGAACACTGTTATATAGCACCAGAATATTGACTATTGAAACATTTTAAACAGCACCAGAATATTGTCAGATATAGTGCTGGAAGATGAGTCCCTCAGGTTGGAAGGCACTCAAAATACTAGTGGGGAAGAGCTGTCTTTTCAAAGTAGAGTTGATCATGATGACTCTAACGGAGTAATCTTTCAGGACCTTCATTTGCTGATGGGACCCAAAACAAGGAGAAACAGCTTAAATGTCCACTAATATGGAATGTACAAAATATGACTCTAGGAAGGACGTTGTCAAAATGAAATGGACTACATAAAGATCAATATCCTAGGCACTAATGAAATAAAATGGATTAGTATTGACCATTTTGAACCTGATAATCATACAGTTTTCAATGCCAGGAATAATAGATTGAAGAGGAAGAGTGTCACATTCATCATTAAAAAGAACACTTCAAGATCTGCCTTAAGGCATAATACTGTCTGTGATAGGATAATATCCATATGCCTACAAGGAAGACCAACTGAATACATTACTCAAATTTCTGCACCAACCACTAAAGCCAGTGATGATAAAGTTGAACAATTCTATCAAATTCTTCAGTCTGAAATTGCTCAAACATGCAATCATGATGTACCAATAATTACTGGTGACTGGAATGCAAAGGTTGGAGACAAAGAGGAAGGATTAGTAGTTGGAAAATAGGACTTTGGTGACAGAAACAACAGTGGAGATCTCATGATAGACTTTTGCAAGACCAATGACCTATTCATTTTTTTTAAATAACATAAAAGACGACTATGCACACAGACCTCACGAGATGGAATACACAGAAATGAAACTGACTATATTGGTGGAAAGAGACCATGGAAGGCACAGCCATATCATCAGCCAAACCAAGGTCAGAAACAGACTGTGGAACAGTTTTGCTCACATGCAAATTCAAGCTGAAGCTGAAGAAAATTAAAACAAGTCCACAAGAGCCAAAATATGACCTTGAACATATCCCATCTAGCTTTAGAGATCATCGATCATCTCAAAAACAGATTTGATACATTAGACGCTAATGACCAGAAGCGTGTGGGATGACATCAAGAAAGCAAAAGGTCATTAGGAAGACAAGGAAAAGACCAAAATGAATAGATGTCAAAAGAGATTCTGAAACTTCTCCAGTACAGAGATGCTAAACCAAATGGAAGAATTATGAGGATGTAAAAGAGCTGAACAGAAAATTTCCAAAGGCAGTTTGAGAAGGCAAAGTTAAGTATTATGGTGAAATGTGCCAAGACCTGGAGTTAGAAAACTGAAAGGGAAGAGCACTTCCAGTATTTCTCAAACTGAAAGAACTGAAAAAATAAAAAATTCAAGCCTCAACTTAAAATATTGAAGGATTCTATGGCAAAATGGAGTCCTGGTATAGTGCTGTGGGTTAATGTGCTGGACTATAAGGTCGGTTTGAATTGTAACATTGACAATTCAAACTCAACAGCTGCTCCTCAGAAACCCTATATAGATTCGCTATGAGTTGGAACTGACTTGATGGTACTTAACAATGATGGGCAAAATATGGACTGATGCAGAATGCATCAGTAGAAGATGGAAGGAATACACAGAGTCACTGTACCAAAAAGAAACGGTCTATGTTCATCCATTCCAAGAGGTAGTATATGATCAAGAACCAATGGTACTGAACGAAGGATTCCAAGGTACATTGAAGATATTCACAAAGACCAAGGCTTTGGAAATTGATGGAATACAAATTGAAATCACTCAAAAACTGATGCAGCATTGGAGGCACACGTCTATAACAAGAAATTTGGAAGACAGCTACCTGGCCAACTTATTGGAAGAGATTCATATTTGTGCTCCTTTCAAAAAGAAGTAACCCAACAGAATGTGGAAATCACTGGACAGTGTCATTAATATCACATGCAAGTAAAACTTTGCTAAAGATTATTCAAAAACAGCTTTAACAGTTATGGTATTGGAGAAAAATATTAAAAGTATGATGGGCTGTCAAAAAACAAACCAATCTGTGTTGGAAGAATTACCGCCAGAATGCTCCTTAGAAGCCAGAAAAGTCAGACTTTGTGTCTCATATTTTGGACATATTATCAGGAGGGACCAGTCAGCAAAAAAGAGGAAGCCCATCAACGAGATGGACTGGCACAGTAACAACAGCAGTGGGCTCAAGTGTAACAGTGATTGTGAGGATGGGGCAGCAGGAACTGGCAGTGTTTGGTTCTGTTGTGCATAGGGTCACTATGAGTCAGAACCGATTTGCTGGCACCTAAGCATAGTGGTTACAAGTTGGGCTGCTAACCTCACGGTTAGCAGTTCGAAACTACCAGCAGTTCCATGGGAGAAAGATAAGGCTTTCTGCTCCCGTAAAGAATTACAGCCTCGGAAACCCTGTACAGGTTCGCTATGGGTCAGAACTGACTTGACGGCACTAAACAACAACAACACATGGGTTAATGCGCCAGACTGCAAAGCCATCTGAACTGCAAGGTTGGTGGTTCAACCTCACCAGCTGCTCCTTGGAAACCGTATACAGGGTCGCTATGGGTCGGAACCGACTCAACGGCACTTAACAACAACAACAACACTGAAATAATGAACTATTATAGTAAGTTAAAGGAGCCCTAGTAGCATAGTGGGTTTATTAGTTGGGGTGCTAACTACACAACATCAGAAGTTTGAATCTATCAGCCACTCCCCGTGAGAACGATGAGGCTTTCTGCTCCTATCAAGATCAACAGCCTCGGAAAAACTATACAGGGTTGCTATCAGTCAGAACCGACTCGACAACACACAACCAACCAATCATAGTAAGTTAAAAATTAAGCATGTTAAATTAGAAGTAAATAAATATGCCATAATAACGTAGTAGTTACGAATTGGGCTGCTAACCTCAATGTTGGCAGTTTGAAACTACCAGCCACTCTGCAGGAAAAAGATGAGGCTTTCTGCACCTGTAAAGATTTACAGCCTCAGAAACCCTGTTCAGGGTCACTGTGAGTCGGAACCGACTCCACGGTACTTAACAACAACAACAACAGTAGCTTTAGAGAGAGGTGCTAAGTGTCTAGAGCTTAGGATAGCATCTGCTCAAAAGGTGTAAAAGTCAGCAAAGGGCAGGGAGGAATGGAATACTAGATCTGTTAGGAAAAGGGCAGGCCATAATTCCTGGCCAAGGAGGGGTCAACCTCAGAGCCCCCAGACATGAGCAACAGGCAAGGAGCGAAACTTAGGGGAGGAGGGCAGGACAGCAGCGCATACCCAAGTACTGAAAGCCAAGCAATGACCAGAGCTGATGCCCAATGCCCATCATTGCTTCTGTCAGAGGAGTTGGTCCTCATGTGAAAGCCTTTCCAGAGCTATGTCCCACGCATTGTCCATTCCTCTGCAACCTGGACACACCCAGGTGTATGCAACTCATTCTCCCAGTCCAGGCTCCTGATTTGGGCTTATCTGACTTTCCGGACTCCTGACCTCACCTGTGAGAATACAGGGTCACTTCCTGCCTCAAGCACTCTAGACATGACCTCTGGACTGAATCACATTCCTGGCCACCCAGACTTGCCAAACTGCATGCTAGGAGGGGAAAGGCCACAAATATACTATAGACGCAGCTGCCTTTATATCATGTTTGCCAAATTCCTACTGCAAGGCAGAATGTTTTGGGGCACTTAGGAACTTTAGATTCCTGGGCCCCACCCACCAGTCAGCATCTCTAGGAAATTTCTTTAGAAAATCACCCGGCTGATTCTCCAGCAGGAAGTACAGACTACCCCCCAGGAAACTACCATCTTTTAGTATCATGAGGTACAGACCACAGCTCAGGCCCAGAGGCCAAGGTCAGGATTTACTCTTCAGGGATACCTCTAGACTTCTGGGCAAACTGGAAAATATGTACACGGGTGCCAGTGCTCCCTGCATCGAACATGATTCCATAGAAGACTGCATGACCATGTCCTGCTGTCCCAGAGGGGCTGTGGGCTTGCTGGCTTCTGTGTGCCCCCAGAGCCACATCAGTGATGCTGAAGAAGGCCTGGGCGGCAGAGGTCCAATGCCACTTGATGTAGGCGACATAAATGAACAGGCACACAAACAGCCCCAGGGGGTATGCCATCTTCAGGGTCCCATTATTCGGTATTTTTCTCATTTCTTTCTTTTTCAAGAACTGTCTCACAACTGCTGGCAGAGAGAGAGAAGAAGCAGGAAAAACACATTAGACTGCAAGGCTCCAAGCAAGTGAGAAATCCACCATCCAAGAACAAAAACTATCTGTATTTTCATTCCTAGAATCAGAAGCTTCATTTGAACTTTAAAAAATAATTCCAGAAAGCATCACTCCCATTTTATAGGAGAGGAACTAAGTTTATAAAGACCAGATAACTTGCTCAGGGTTTCACACACAAATACATGCATATATATAATATGTTGTATGTTGTTGGTAAGTGCCATGGAGTCAATTTTGACTCATAGTGACCCTGTATAGGGTTTCTGAGGCTCTAAATCTTTTCACGGGAGCAAAAAGCCCCATCTTTCTCCCATGGAACAGCTGGTGGGCTTGAACTACTGACCTTGTGACTTGCAGTTCAGTGCTTATCCTATGGAGACATAAATGTTCCCATGTATACATACACATACATGCTGACATACATACTTATGGAGCCACATATATATTTCTTGGTGGTTTTTGCATGTGTTACAATAGATGTCTGGTTTCATTCATACAGCATATTCCAGCCAAAGAGGAAATGTATTTTCAAAGTCCATAAAAGTTCTACCTGAGTAGCAAACTAAACTAATTCAACATCATTATTTTTGGTTCAATATACTCTAAACCAGTGGTTCAGATTTTATTAGCAGCTTCTAGTGGATAACATTATGAAGACTGGGAATTCCAGAGCACTTAATTGTGCTTATGCAGACCCTATACATGGACCAAAAAACAATTGTTTGAACAGAACAAGGGGAAATACTATATGGTTTAAAATTAGAAAATTGTGCAACAAGATTGTATCCTTTCACCTTACTTATTCAATCTATGTACATTCTTAAGAAATAAGTCAAGAAGCTGGACTATATGAAGAACATGGCATCAGGACTGGAAGAAGTCTCATAAACAACCTGAGCTGTGCAGAAGACAACTTTGCCAAATTGTATTGAGCAAATATGCTGCAAAACAAAACACCAACTTAGCAACTGTACAGGACAAAATACAACTGCTCCACATAGCTTCTGTTGCAAACACTTTTTTAAGGTGCTGAAAAGCAAAGATGTCACTTTGATGACTAAGGTGCTTCTTACTCAAGTTATGGTATTTTCAATTGCTTCATATGCATGTGACAGCTGGAATGAAAACAGAAAGATTTTGTGCATTTGAATTGTGATGTGGTAAAGAATACTAAATATACTCTCAGAAGAACAATCAAATCTGTCTTGGAGAAAGAACAGTTAGATTTGTCCTTAAAAGTGAGGATGGCTCTTTTTCGTCTCGACAGCCTACATGCCATCCAGACAGCGGGAGACCCAGAAACTTAGAGGCCATGTGAGCCATGGCCATGGCCACATCGGCAAGTACCGGAAGCACCCTAGAGGCTGGGGTAATGCTGGCGGCTTGCATCATCATAGGATCAACTTCGACAAATACCATCCAGGTTACTTTGGGAAGGTGGGTATGAGACATTATCACCTGAAGAGGAACCTGAGTTCTGCCCAACTGTCAACCTTGATAAATTGTGGTCCTTGGTCAGTGAGCAGACAAGGGTAAATGCTGCCCAAAATAAGACTGGGGCTGCTTCCATCATCAATGTGGTGCGATCGGGTTACTACAAAGTTCTGGGGAAGGGAAAGCTCCCAAAACAACCTGTCATCGTGAAGGCCAAATTTTTCAGCATAAGAGCCAAGGAGAAGATTAAGGGTGTTGGGGGGAGGGGGGCTGTGTCCTGGTGACTTGAAGCAACATGGAAGTTAATTAAATGTTCAGTGATTTTCAAAAAAACAAAAAAAGTGAGGATGACAATATAACAAGAGAATAAATTGATCAAGTAATTAGAAAACTCCAAACTATAAAAAGTCCAGGTCCAGATGGCTTTACCATGAATTCTACCAAACATTTACAGAAGAGCTGACATCAATTCTACTCAAACTATTCCACAATATAGAAAAGAGTGGGAAACTTGGGAATTCATTTTATGAAGCATAACTCTGATACCAAAACCAGGCAAAGACATCACTAAGAAAATTACAGACCGTTTTCTCTCATGAACAGATGAAAAAATTCTCAACAAGATCCCAGCAAATAGAATCCAACAACATATCCAAAAATAATACAACATGACAAAGTTGGATTGGTACAAATGAATTAGATTGGTACAAATGGTGCTCAGCAGCCAACAGAAGCACTGGAGTTCAAATACACCTCGGAAGAAAGGCTTGATGATCTGCTTCTAACAGATCACAGAAAACCTTATGGAGCACAGTTCTACTTTGACACAGGTGAGGTTGACGCCATGATTCAGAGTTGACTACATGGCAGTTGTGTTAGTAGTCCTGGTGTGACATTGCAGGATAAGCACTGAACTGCTAACCACAAGGTCAACGGATCAAACCCACCAGCCACTCCTCGGAAACCCTATGGGTCACTATGAGTTGGAACCAACTTGATAGCACTTAATAACAACAACATGCAGGGATGGTTCAATAATAGAGAAACAATCAATGTAATCTACCACATAAATAAAACAAAGGGGAAAAAAAAATCACATGATCATATCAATTGATGCAGAAAAGGCATTTGACAAACTCAAACACTCATTCCTGATAAAAACACTCAACATAGGAATTGAAAGGAAATTCCTCAAAATAATTTATAGAACACTTCAATGCCTCAACAAGAAGACAAATAATGCAATTTAAAAAATGGGCAGAGGACATGAACAAACCCTTCGCCAAAGAAAACACTCAGGTGGTCAACAAATGATCATTTGCCATAAGAGCGAAGTCAAAACAACAATGAGATATCATCTTATTACAGCATTAATAGCAAAGTTCCTAAAAACAGAAAACAACAAATGCTGGCAAGGGTGTGAAAAGACTGGGACCCTCCTACACTGCTGATGGGACTGCAGAACTGTGCAACCACTGTGGAAAACAGTATGATGTTTTCTCAAAAAGTTGGATATAGAAATACCATATGACCCAGCATTCCCTCTAATTAGTATATATCCTCAAAAATCAGCTGTGAAATGAAAAGAATATGCACACTGATGTTCATGGAAGCACTATTCACAATAGTAAAAAGATGGAGACAGCCCATCAACTAAAGAATGGCTGAACAAACTTTGGTACATACGCACAATAGAATATTATACAACACTGAAGAACAATGAAGAATGAGCAGAATACCTCATAAAACATGGATGAATCTGGAGGATGTTATGCTCAGTCAATCACAAAAGGGCAAATATTGCAGAAGACTATGCAGTCCTTTTGGACATATTGTCAGGAGGGAACAGTCGCTGGAGAAGGATGTCATGCTGGGTAAGATGGAGGGTCAGAGAAAAAGAGGAAGACCCCCAACGAGATGGATCGGCCAAGTGGCATCATTGATGGACTCAAGTGTGGCAGCGGTAGTGAGGTTGGCTCAGGATCGGACATTGTTTTGTTCTGCTGTGCATGGGGTCACTATGAGTCAGTTCTGACTCGATGGCACCTGACAACAACAACAATAACATGGAGTCCTGGTGTGGCACTGTGGGTTAATGCGCCAGACTGCAAAGCAGTTTGAACCACAGGGTCAATGGTTCAAGCTCACCAGTAGCTCCTTGGAAACTCTATACAGGGTCTCTGAGTCAGAACAGACTTGACAGCACTTAACAACTATTTTAAAAAGTTAAGAAAAGATTTCTTGCTAAATGAAACATTCTATGATGGTTACAGGGTGGGGGATGGAGGGTAGGAAAAAAAGAAGGTAAATACTGCTAACTAACGGCACATAGGAGTCCTGGTGTGGCGCTGTGGGTTAATGCACCAGACTGTAAAGCTATTTGAACTGCAAGGTTGGTGGTTCAAGCTCACCAGCTGCTCCTCAGAAACCCTATACAGGGTCGCTATGGGCTGGAATCGACTCGATGGCAGTTAACAATAACAACAGTACATAAGGCGATCTGGTAGTGTAGTGGTTACGATTGGGCTGCTAATCTCACAGTCAGCAGTTCGAAACTACCAGCTGTTCTGCGGGAGAAAGATGAGGCTTTCTGCTCCTGTACAGATTTAAAGCCTCGGAAGCCTATGCAGGGTTGCTATGAATCAGAGCCAACACCATGGCACATAACAACAACAACAACAACAATACACAGAGTGGATAGCAATCACTGAAGTGACACAAATTACAGAAATTGTATAATTTGTTGGATGTGAGACTGGTGATCTATCTCTTTTATAAACTTTCCTTAAATTCACAATATAAAAGTTAAAGACAGTGAGGATGGCAAGACTTGTTTCCTGAACCACAGACATATTACCAGAAGGGAACAATTATGAAAGAAAGACATCATGCTTTGGTAAAGTATGGGGTCAGCAAAAAGAGAGGGAGACCCATGATAAATGGATTAGAACAGTGACTGCAACAATGAGTTAAACAATCACATACCGACAATTGTGAGGATGGCATAAGACCAGGCAACCTTTCATTCTGATATACATAAAGCCAGTGCACATATGGTGTGGGGACCTGAGACTTCAGAGAGGCAAGGTTCCCAATCCTCAGAATTCCCCAGGCTTGGAGAGTGTGTGTCTGTCTGTACATCTACCACTCTACATACCAGTCACCACAAAATGAGTTGACACTTCTGAGTATAAGATGGAGAAAGGCTGGGGTTGGGAACAGGACGTGGAGTCATGGTAGGTGTAATTCTATGATGTGGACTATTCACAGAAGCCCCCCGTGTCATGTTTGGGGTTTACCAGTAGTGAAATATGTGATGTGTTTAGAGCAGTGTACACAGAGACTCATAATTATCACTGGCCTTACAAAGAAAGCAGGAGGTCATGTTCACTTGGATGCAGAATGGTGTTGTATAGGAATCAGAAGGAAGGCCCAGCTGCACAATGTAAGCAATCACTGAGTATGGGAGCTGGAGTGGGAAGTGCAAAGTGGGCCAGCTTGAACTTCCCCTCAATATTTTCTGGGCGGAGGAAGACGCTAATAAGAGTGGCCCTTGGACAAGAACATTTAGTCTATACCTTCTTCAACTCCCACCCTGCAGTCAGAGGCTCAAGTCAGACACACACTGCCCAAACCCGAGTCCTCTGTGCCCTAAGGGTACAGAGAAAGGGGCCTTGCCAGAGGCCCAACCAGCCCAACTGGATAGGGACACAACAAACCACCTTTCCCTGAGCACCTCCTGTGCAAACGGTTGAGGGGAGGTTCCAGGCAGGTGCAGGTGCCAAGGAGCAAGTCCCCACTCCCTAACCTCTAGCTCCTGCCTCACTTGGGCATTTCTTGGGTCTCCCTGAAACCTGGGGCTTCAGTCAAGATCACATCCAGGTCTCACTTACCTGCTTTTCTACCTTCATTTTACTCTTCTCTCACCTTCACTTATGGGACTCTAAGAACATAATGCCTCCTTCTGCCTCAGGTCCTTTGCACACACTTGGTCCCAGAATGCTCCTCCACCCCCCTGGCAAAAGTTGTCCTTATCCCCAAGACTCAACTGAAATATTACCACCACTACTTTCTTAACCACCCCCAATCTGAATGGGGCCATTACATCTTCTCTGAGTTCCTTGTTCCCCTCTGTCCTAGTATCCACAATTTGTAAATGTATATGGGATGGATTCTTGGAGGTCATCTGCTCCACCAGGGCAGTGACCCAGTATGTCTTCTGCTTTTTCCAGAATATCTAAGAGTCTGACCACAGTTGCTCCTCCACCCTCGTTCATCTTCATGTTTTCACCATATATACCCAAACCCCTTTGTTTAAAATACTTCAATGGCTCTGAGGCCAAGCAGGCTATAAATAAGCTACTGGGGTATAGTAAAGGCAGCAGAGGGAGAGCTGGGAGGACAAGGTATGCACAAGTACACTAAGACTCATATTGCTTGCAAGTTACATAAAAATTCACACCTTACTCTCCCAATAAACATGATAAGTCATGCCTCAGTTGAGATTGTCTTAAAAGTGCCCTTTTTTATAAAAATAATAGTGAAAAAAAATCCTGTTCTTTTGATCCTTTCTCCACCCCCAGAATCTAAACAGTACACACTAAATTGTTGTTGTTAAGTGCCGTCGAGTTGGATCCGACCCATAGCGACCCTATTCAAGGTTTCCGAAGAGCTACTGGTGAGAGAACACACTACGGAGGGGATATAAACCAAGAACAGTGCAACTTACAGGTCAGGTCTGTGCTGCTCCCAAGGCGAGGGGCAGCTCCTTTTTCCTAAGATCCAAATCTAAACACCAATTTTATTCCTTTGGTTTCAGGTATTTGTCTAGACCTAAAATACTCACAAGGAGCTCTGGTAACATAGTGGTTACGAGTCGGGATGCTAACCTAAAAGTCAACCATGTGAAACTACCAGGCGTTGCTTGGGAGAAAGATGAGGCCTTCTGCTTCCATAAAGACTTACAGCCTCAGAAACCCTTTACAGGGTCGCTATGAGTAGGAATCAACTCCACAGTATACCACTACCCACCATCACCCCAAGTATAGGAAGGACTGCAGATCACATTTCTGCGGTTGCCATTAAAACTGTACAGCTTCACCAAGGAGAACAATTTCAGTTTTATTTGCTTTTGAAAGGACAGTGTCTAGAGCAAGGCTGTAAGGAAAGCAAGCCAGGTGTGGACCGGGGGTGGGATGCAAAGTGCTTTTTCCGGGCCACCTCTGTTATGTCATGGCAATGGTCAGATAGGGAACCCTGTGTTTTGGACAGCATTCGAAGCAGGATCCAGCCCTTGCCCCTGCTGAGCTTTCTGGGAGTTGGAGAGAACATGTGGATTCCTGGAAAGCCACTTTACTGGTAGCCATCTAATCTGCTATCCAGTTTCTCCCCATTTTCAGTTGAAGTATGCCACAGAACCATGGTGAAAATGACTACCCATATGCTAAAGACTTATTTAAGAATGAAGTATATTGGAGACTATGCACTATTCACTAAACTGTCTTTTCTTCTCACTTGGCAAAATAACCACACACTTCATTAGTGATATGCCTGTAAAATCAAACTTGGTTGTGGTCTGTTATTTCAACCTTATCTGTTGGTTCTAAGCCTTATCACAGAATACTTGAGAGGCGGCACTTCTAGACTTCTTTTACACAGTTAATTGTCTATCGAGCTCTCTGGTTCTTCAAAAGATATCAGCCAACTGACTTTGTGAGGGCAGGAAGAAAACAAAAGCAGTTTCTGGATTTGTAACATAATATTTGCTACAAAAGAGCAGCCAGAAAACCCACCTTCAGACAAACCTTGATGCCCATGTGGATCCAATATGGAGGATATGGGGATCCTTGAATCGCCTTTCAGCTTTTCCCAGAAACCTCCTCCCAGTAGGCTCCACACTCCACAGTAGGGCTGGGACTGCACAAACTCCACCCTCCTTGTATCACACACATGAGATGTTACACAATCCTGGAATACAAGAGCATGGGACCTCCCACACCTCCAGGTGACTGATTCCTTTGGGTGGGCATCAGAATGGGGCTATGCCAGGACCTACGAAGCAATTAAGGCTCCCCTCCACCCCTCTAGTGGTTTTCAGCTGCACTTAAAACACTTTTGCTGTCCATGGTCCCTTAAATATACCACTCACTCCTTCCTCCTCCATACTCCCCTGGTAGTTTCTTGCTTTCTGCAAAACAAGCCTAACCTGGTGTCCTGCTTTCTCAGGACCACTCCAAGTCTCTCCATCCCTCCCTTCACTCAGGGAGACCACCCGGCCACATCGTGAGCTCCTCTCCTGATTTACCACCCCGTGCCAGTCTCTGCATGCTTAGCCAGGTCTGAACAGAGGGACTGCACATCTTACCTGCTCCAGAGGTCCAGCGTGGCAGCGAGAGCAGGGGAGTGGTCGGTCTGTCCTGCCTTTACCGTGTCCCAGTACAAGCACAGGGATGGGAAGTCAGAGGAGTGAATAGGAGGAGCAAAGCCCTGGATGGAGAACCCAGCTGTACCGCTCACCCCTCTTCCCAGAGCACTGAATATGCCCCTAACTTTTCACCTCCCAAGCGCTAGCTGGACACGGATTCAGACGTCTAAGCAAGATAAACGGCGACAGTCGTGTGAACGGCTCAGTTCCTGGGCATCTCACTGCTCTGGCCTCTCTTCTAGGATCACCTGAGCCGGATGTACACGTGCAGGCGATGTCCACGCTCAGGCAGACCCCGCCACCGCACATGCATCCCTGACTGGTCACTTACCTTGCCCTGCCTTTACTGTCCAGTCCACAGTAGCAGCTGAGGATTTCTGGTGATCTCCCGAGGGCTGCCACCCCCGCAGAATCTCTCCTGAGCAAGACCCCACCCACGTGATCCTTACCTCGCGGGTTGAGCGGAGCCTAGCTTACCCAGCTGCGCAGGCGCGCAGTGGAGGGAGGCGGGGTGTCACTCAGGGTGTCGCGGACCCAGCTGCGCAGGCGCGGTTGACAGCCCTTACACCCAGGCCTGGCTTAGCTTCCTCTGGCCACGCGTGGAGCTTGTCACGTTATGAAGTTCCGGGTCCTGTTTGTAGGCATTTGCTTAATTTCCTCTTTGAACTGCGGACCTCACCTGGCGCAAGAGTTACCATCATCGCACTCTTAATGGTGTGTGGAGTTTTCCCCGATTGACCTGATGTGGCGCTGTGGGCTAATGCGCTGAACCACGAAGTCGTGTGAACCACAAGGTCAGTGATTCAAGCTCACCAGCAGCTCCTTGGAAACCCTATACAGGGTCTCTATGGGTTGGAAACGACTCGACGGCACTTAACAACAACATCTCCACATTTGGAGCCATGGTGTGGTGCTGTGGGTTAATGCTCTGAACTTCAAAGTCAGTTTGAACTGCAAGGTCGGCGGTTCAAACTCACCAGCTGCTCCTCGCAAACCCAATAGAAGGTCACTATGGGTCGGAACAGACTCAATAGCACTTAACAACAACAATCCCCACATTTACAGACTCCTGATGTGGCGCTGTAGGATCAACACTGGACTTCGAACGAGGTCAGCAGTTCAAACCCACCAGCTGCTACTCGGAAACCCTATATAGGGTTGCTATGAATTGGAACTGACTCAACAACACTTAACAACAACAACAATTCCTACATTTAAATGCCCACCCCTCATAGGGCAATTGTGGTGGTTCTTTTTAATTGCCGTCAAGTTGGTTCTGACTCATAAAGAGCCTGTATAGGCTGTCCGAGGAGTGGCTGGTGAGTTTGAACCGTCGACCTTGCAGTTCAAATCGACCTTGAGGTCAAGTGCTTATCCTATGGTGCTACACCAGGACCAACCACTACAAAGAGGTGGGCAGTGCAACCAAGTATCCCCTATTCTTTACCCGGCCTTGTCTGATTTCTTCCAAGAAACAACCAGGTTGTGGGATCTTCCTCTACCAGGTTAATCTGTTGTCTTTGCTCCTACTTAGTTACGGTTGCCAGGACCACTTGAATCTGACCAGTAGAATTGTAGATATGCTTCTCCCAGGCCTTGTGGTAACTGGGAAAAATCCGAGTTCTTGAATTAGGCTGAATATGCAATTTACTGCCGTGACGGAGACACTGAGAGTGTGAGCAGGTGTTACCAGAAGGGATGCCAGTACACCATGCATCAACCCAGACTGGACAAATGGGATCATGTGGTCATCTAGCTGGGTCTTCGTGAGGAATGCTGCCCATCTAGCATCTTTATGGACCTTGCATGCATTCTGCCTTTAAAAAAAAATGTTTATTGTGAATTATGTGTGATAGTTTACATTGGAGAACATTAGCTTTATATTCATCCTATTAGATATTGTTTCACTGCCATGATTACAATCCCTCCATGAATCATCAACCAACCAAAGGATATACCCTGCAAGCCTGCCCCCAGTCATCAGCACACAACCCCCTCCCTCTCTGGGTCTAGAGTCTCCAGCTGCTCCATCTCTCCACCTCATCATGTCTGCCTCCATCTCTGGCATCACAGCTTCTCTTGGTAGGGTCTCGCTCTCCGCTCTTCTACCTCGATGACCCCAGGGACCTCCACTCCTGGACTGCAAAGTCAACCACTTCCTTCCTTTTGCTACAAAACGTCCACCTTTACATCTCCAACCCTCACAGTCAGTCCTGATAACAATTATTCACCATTGTACCAAAAGGGACCTATGCCCATCTCCTTTCATTAACATTCTACCATTTTAAACTACTGAGATTTGGTTATTGCAGCAGCTAGTCTGTATAATACCTGCCTTATTGATGTTGTTTTTAAGTGCCTTCAAGTCAATTCTGACTCATAGCATTCAACCATGTACAGGGTTTCTGAAAAATGGTTGGTGAGTTCAAACCACCGAACTTGCAGTTCAAACTGACCTTACAATCCAGTGCATTATCATGCAGTGCCACACCAGGACTCTGAACAAGGTCTTTTTAGTGGACATTTAAATGTTTTCTCATTGTTTTCTAATATAAACAACACTATCTTTGTGTGCTTTTTATGGGAAAAAAAAAATCTTAAGAAGTGGAATTGCTGTGGTAAAGGATATGCACTCCCCACCAGACTCCCTTTTTAAACTAGTGGATATTGTTGTTGGCTGCCACGGATTAGTCTGTAACTCACAAACTCATGTATAACAGTAGTGACCCATGCCAGTCTTGTGCCGTCTTCCTTATTGTTGGTATGTTTGAGTCCATTGTTTCTGCCACTGTGTGAGTCCATCTCACTGAGGGCCATCCTCGCCTTTGCCAACCCTGTTATTGTTGGTTGGTGTTGAGTCAGTTTCAACTCATAGCAAACCTGTGCACAACAGAACAAAACACTGTCCGATCCTGTGCTGGCCTTATGGTTGTTGTTAATGCTTGAGCCTTATTTGTTTGAGCTAGGTCCAACAGGGAGAAGTCTTCTGTGTACATAGGTGCTGAGAGACAAAAAACAAAAACAAAACCAGCCAAGAATCAATCCAGGAGACATTTGTTTATTGCAGAAAAGAAAATAAGAGATGGTTTGCTGACAGGGAATCTTACTAACCAGGATGTGGACACCTGTCTACAGTGGTGGCCGGCTGGACAGTGACGTTTTTCTGTGCAAGGGGCATGGGCTAGGATCTTCTCATATCATGGGGTATACAAACTTACATGCCAGGGCAGTTGAGGATGGTA
>NW_006408557.1:16132304-16133045 GCF_000296735.1 Chrysochloris asiatica | reverse complement strand
AGACCACAGCAACAATATATACTACAACAAAGCACTATCCCCAGACACAAGATCTCAATAATTGATCAGAGAATAAGGCACCATGCTGAGAATAAGGAGTTAAGCCAGCTTGAAGAGGGATCAGTAGATAACTGCTGGACTGCAGAAATATGGTCCTGTATCTCCCCTGGAAATGTTATGGTGATAATCTGGTGTATACACACGGCATTCCGTATAAATGAGTACATGTGCCTCCTTGAGTGGCTGTGAGAATATCTAGAGCCAGGCAGTTTTGTTTTTCAAGTTTTTATTGTGAATTAAGTGATCGTTTGCATGGGACAACACTAGCTTTATATTCATCCTATTGTATTTTGTTTTATTCAATGATTACAATCCCCTCTATGCATCATCAAACAACCAAAGGATACACCTCACAAGCTTGCCCCCCGGCCATCAGCACACAGCCCCTCTCCCTCCCTGAGTCCAGAGTCCCCAGCAGCTCCATCTCTCCATGTCATCGTCTCTGCCTCTATCTCTGGTGTCACTGCTTCTCTAGATAGGGTCCCACACTTTGCTCTTCTCCCATGATGGTCCCAGGGTCCTCTGCTCCTGGACTGCAAAATCAACCACTCCCCTCCTTTTGTTACAAAACATCTACCTTTACCTTTCCAACCATCACAGTCAGTCCTGATAGCAATTACTCATTATTGAACCACAAAGAGTCTTATCCCCATCTCCTTTCATCAGCCCTGTCTGGACAGC
>NW_006408557.1:16108326-16114472 GCF_000296735.1 Chrysochloris asiatica | reverse complement strand
GATTTCTTAATTATTGCTTCCATGAGTGTTGATGGCTAATCTCAGATAAATGAAGTCTGACAATTTCAACCTTTGGTTCAGGCTTAAGTGGAAGAAAATTAAAATAAGTCCACAGAACCTAAATACGGCCTTAAGCATATTCCACCTGAATTTAGTGATCATCTCAAAAATAGATTTGATGCATTAGACACAAATAACTGAAAACCAGGAGAGTTGGGATGACTTTAAGAATATGATACAGGAAGAAAGCAAAGGTCATGAAGGCAACAAAAAAGAAAGAAAATAACAAAATGGATGGCATAAGAGACTCTGAAACTTGCTCTCAGAGTACAGATGCTAAAGCAAATGGAAGAAATAAGGAGTTTAGAGAGCTGAACAGAGAATTTCAAAGGGCAGCTCAAGAAGACAAAATCAAATATAATGAAATGTGCAAAAATCTGGAATTAGGAAACCAAAAGGAAAGAACACAGTCAGCATTTCTCATGCTGAGGAAGAACTGAGGTGAAAAAATTCAAGCCTTGACTTGAAATACTGAAGGATTCTTTGAGTGAAATATTGAATGATGCAGGACCAGGCAGTGTTTTATTCCGTTGTACATAGGGTCACGATGGGTTGAAACCTAGTTTCTTTTCTTTTTTTTTTTAATTTAATTTTCTATTTTTATTGAGTTTCATTCAGCAAACACTAGCCATATGTCTTATGGAAAGGGGAATTTCTGAGGCCCCAGCTTTCGAGAGTGATAACCAGCCAGTCACCTCCTGGCACCATTCAGGAAGTGTCATGGTTTAGACTGTATTTTCCAGGACCTCAGTCTTCAGGGTAGTGACTTTCTCAGTGAGGATGGCAGCAGTCCCCTTCTCATACTGGTACCAGCCAAACCTGCTGCCCTTTTTACTGTGCACAGAATGGGTGGAGAAAATTCCACTTGTTCTTGCTGATAACATAGAGATATCAATGTTGATTCCACACCCCAAGTCATTGAAGATACCTGCTGAAATGGCTTCATTAACCAGCTTCTTGGCTTCATTCTCCCATATCTGGCCTAAATTTATCTTCGAATACAGCCATTGCTGCCAAGGAACCAGAACCCATGATGACATAAGGCAATTTATCAGTTAATCTTTGAGGGTAGCTGCTGTAGAGGTGAGGTCCAGTAACATCTGCTCCCCCTAAAACTAGGACTGCACCAATGTAACCTTGATACCTGAAAAGCATCTGCTTCCGCATCCAATTGGCCATCAGTTCTAGGAAGATGGCCAGTGGAGGAGGAGTGGAGTTCCAAGTTGAAAGAAATGAACGGGGTTGGCATGTCTGTGTCTGCAGCTGTCCCAGCACCACAATAATAAATATTAGGAGACATGAAGTGTATTTTTGAACAGTTCTTGTCAGCAACAACCATTCTTTCAGATACAGTACCCCTTGTACTTGCTCCAAGAACTATGCCATTCTTACAAGCAACCCTCATGACAGTTGTGTCAGTTTTCTGGGTAGCTGGAAGCTTGTAACATTTCTTTGAACACTCGGATTCCAAGATGGCATTCCTGGAGAAGTTATCAAAAGAGAAACCTCCAATCTGTTGCTCATACACTGACACAGCTGCCATCTAGGAACCTAATTTCTTGACATAGATGAGTGATTACCTCCAGTGATACATCAGTTTGTTGAAAGATTTCAGTTGTATTCCATCAATTCCCAGAGCCTTGTTCTTTGCCAGTGTCTTCAGTGCATCTTGAACTTCTTCCTTCCTTCAGTACCATTGACTCTTGCTTATATGCTACTTCTTGAAATGGTTGAACAGCAACCATTTATTTTTCTACAGTGACTCTGTGTATTCCTCCTATTTTCTTCTTCTTTTTTTCAAATTTTTTTATTGTGAATTGAGGAAGGTTAACAGACAATCATCAGCTTTACTTTCAACCAATCATACATTTAGTTTCATCTCAATGATTACAATCCCCTCCCTTAATAATTGTTATTCTGCTTCCTCCCTGTGACTTTCATTTTACATATTATTTCCCACAAATCAACAAAGCAAAATTATTTGATATGCACATACAAAACAAAAAATATATATTCATTTTAATGTACAAAGGGCACACAACCTTTCTCAGTCCATGTATCTAGAGTCCACAGCTGCTCTATTTCTCCATGACATCACCTCTGCCACAGCCTGTGCTGTCACTGCACCTAATAGAAACAAGATTATATGCAATTAAAAGAATCCATTGATCTCAATAAAAGATACAATTCCAATTAAATTGAAATTCTATTTTTATAGAATTTTAGTTCAACCTAAGATTTACCAAAAGAGAGTTTTTAACAACACATATAATTCTTAGTTTTAATCAAAGAGGTACAGCTCTTTTGATATAACCTTAATTAGAGAGTAAACATTACTATATTCATAGTTGGCTAAAAGCAGCCATCAATTAAGAAAGTGTTTGAGCGCAACAAGAAACCTAATCCTAATACCACTAATGAAATCAACTCCTAATTTTCCACTGGATTATTTTATATAACCATGGAAGAGATAATGTTAATATAAGTAACAAGAATTTTTTTCCTCCAAGTATGCCTTTAATTCAGACCTAATGATAAGTGATTATTAACAATAAAATAATTTCACCCATTTATAAAATTTTTATTAATTAAATTGTTGACCTGACACAGGAATGCACTTAAGAAAAGGTTAAAAAAGATGAAAGGAACTTGGCAAACACAAATCCCGCCTGTTTACCAAAAACATCATCTCTAGCATTTACCAGTATTAGAGGCACCGCCTGCCCAGTGACACACATTTAATGGCCATGGTACTCTGACTATGCAAAGGTAGCATAATCATTTATTCTGTAATTAAGGACTTCAGATGTCAGCTTGAGGACTAAGGTGCACCTGACCCAAGCCATGGTATTTTCAGTAACCTCATATGCATGTGATAGCTGGACAGTGAATAAGGAAGGCTGTAGAAGAATTGATGCTTTTGAGTTATGGTGTTGGAGGAGAATATTGAAAGTGCCATGGGCTGCCAAAAGAACCAACAGATCTGTGTTGGAAGAAGTACAGCCAAAGTATTCCTTAGAGGGCAGGATGACCGGACTTCATCTCTCATACTTCGGACATATTGTCAGGAGGGACCAGTCATTAGAGAAAGGATATCATGTTTGGTAAGGTGGAAGGACCCCCAGCGAGATTGATTGGCAAAGTGGCATCATCAATGGGCTCAAGTGTGGCAACAATAGTGAGGTTGGCCCAGGATTGGGCAATGTTTCATTCTGTTGTGCATAAGGTCACTATGAGATGGTATTGACTCTATGGCACCTAACAACAACAACATGAATGGCCACACAAGGGTTTAACTCTGTCATTTCTGATCAGTGAAATTGATCTTCCCATGAAGAGGCGCGAATGAATATATAAAATGAGAAGACCCTATGGAGCTTTAATGCATTCACCAGTTTATTTTTTTTACTCTACAAGGTATAAACATAATTTTATGAGTTAAAAGTTTCAGTTGGGGTGACCTCGGAGAATAACATAACCTCCGAATGATAAATATCTGCACTAACCAGTCAAAATTTCAATCAATTATTGACCTAATTTTTTGATCAACACACCAAGTTACCCTAGGGATAACAGTGCAATCCTGTTTTAGAGTCCTTATCAACAAATGGGTTTGTGACCTCCATGTTGGATTAGGATATCCTAATGGTGTAGCAGATATTAAAGGTTCGTTTGTTCAATGATTAAAGTACTACTGATCTGAGTTTAGACTGGAGTAATCCAGGTCAGTTTCTATCTATATAATAATTTCCCCCAGTATGCAAGGACAAGAGGAATAAGGCCTACTTCACTAAAGTGCCTTAGATAAATAAATGAAATAATCTTAAGAAAATATAACACTTACCCAAGAACAGGGTTTGTTAAGATGGCAGAATCTGGTAATAGCATAAAACTTAAACATTAATAATCAGAGGTTCAATTCCTCTTCTTTACAGTGTTTATTATTATTATCTTTTATATCTAATTATCCCAGTACTATTAGCAGTTGCTTTCTTTACATTAATTGAATGAAAAGTACTAGGATATATGCAAGTCCATAAAGGCCCTAATATTATAGGGGCCTAAGGAGTAGTTACGTAGTGATTACAAATCGGGCTGCTAACCTCAGGGTCAGCAGTTCGAAACTACCAACTGCGGGAGAAAGATGTGGCTTTCTGCTCCCATAAAGATTTACAGCCTCGGAAACCCTGTACAGGGTCGCTATGGGTTGGAACCGACTCGACGGCACTTATCAACAACAACAACAAGGAGTGGTTATGCATCGGGCTGCTAACCTCCAGGTCAGCAGTTCAAAACGACTAGCCATTCCATGGGAGAAAGATGAGGCTTTCTGATCCCATAATGATTAACAGCCTCAGAAACCTGATGCAGGGTCACTATGAGTCCCAACTGACTCTACAGCACACTACCACCACCACCATGGGTTTTTACAACCTATTACAGATGCAATAAAACTTTTTACTAAAGAAACACTTTGTTTACAAACCTCTTCCTTATTAATATTTATTATTGCCCCATCCTAGCTCTCAGCTTAGCAATAACTATATGAATCTCACTACCAATACCAGCCTCACTAATTAATATAAACCTTGACCAACTATTCATTTAACAACTTTAATCCTAGCAGTATATTCCATTTTATCATCAGGCACAGCATCAAATTCAAAATATGCCATTATTGGAGCACTATGAGAAGTTGCCCAAACAATTGCTTATGAAATTTCATTAGCTATTATTCTATTATCAAAAATACTCGTAAATGGTTCTTTTACATTATTCTCACTTATCCTTACAGGAATATATCTGACTAGTTTTTTCAACTTGACCACCTGCCACAATATGATTCATTTCAACCTTGTTGTGTCATGTGCTATGGAGTCGATTCCGACTCATAGTGACCCTGCACAGGGTTTCCAAGGCTGTAAATCTTTATGGAGCAGAAAGCCTCCTCTTTCTCCTGTGAAACAGCTGGTAGTTTTGAACTGCTGACCCTGAGGTTAGCAGACTGATTTGTAACCACTATGCTAATCGAGCTCCATTTGACTTAACAGAGGGAGACTCAGAATTGGTATCCGGCTTTAATGTTGAATGTGCTGCTGGACTTTTTTTCTAGCAAAATATGCCAATGTTATCTTAGTAAATGCCTTAACAACAATTCTATTTCTGGGAGCCTATCATAACCCAGTAATACCAGACACTTACACTATGAACTTTATAATTAAAACATTAATTTTAATAGTAAGTTTCTTGGAGGTGGGGCTTGATGGCGGATAGGGTAGAGGTGCAGTGAAGATCTCTGTCAGCAATAATGCAGAATACCAGGAGAAGCAGTGTCAGGTAAGAGCTCCAAAACTCTGAACCACATATGTAGGGATACTAAAAAAGTTTGAAGACTTACAGCTAGTGGAACTTGTAGCAGAAGCAAGAAATCTCGTACTTTTGAACTTGTTGGGCTTAGTGGCCCAGAGTCAACAACTTGGGTGAAACCAAACAGCAAGACTAAGTGGGAGAGGAAGCAGACCTGCCACGTACTAACCCCTGCAAGAACCTCGAGACAAAGGTGGACAATATTTTTTGTTTTCTAATTTTTTTGGTATCTGTTCGTTGACCTCTCGCTTTCTGCGTACCTCCATTCTGGTAAGTAGAGGGGGAGCCTGAGTGAGTGGACACCCTCCACCCCCACCACTGGAGGGTTCTTCTGCCATGCATGTGCACAGAGCCTCTCAGCATTTAAAGGGGCAGTCCCCGATTAAAACCAAAGAGCAGCTCAAAATGGCCAAGCTAACCCTGAACTGTTTATTAATAGGGAAAAGGGCAGAACGGGTTGTGGAGTGGGAGAGAGACTGAAAACAAAACAGGCTGAAAATTAAATCCTGAGGTACACCCTAACAACCAACAATGGCATCTTGAAATTTATCAGGCGGCCTTGAAGGCAAGAAGCTGAAAGAGAATATTAAAGTCATATTCATATTAGGCTAAAGATTTTTTTGCTGTTGCAGTTTTTTTTTTTGGTTCCCCCTTTTACCTTTAGGGGCCTCTTTCTCTCCCTATATTACCCTAGAAGAGACAGCAATTGCTGTCATATA
>NW_006408557.1:16092014-16107511 GCF_000296735.1 Chrysochloris asiatica | reverse complement strand
GGAAGGATAGATCCCAAAAGAAAATCACCAAGACATATCATAATCAACCTCTCCAAAATCAAATATAAGGAGACAATCCTGAAAGCAGCTAGGGAAAAGAGAA
The DNA here is from genome assembly GCF_000296735.1 of Chrysochloris asiatica. Classification (NCBI taxonomy): domain Eukaryota; kingdom Metazoa; phylum Chordata; class Mammalia; order Afrosoricida; family Chrysochloridae; genus Chrysochloris; species Chrysochloris asiatica. The sequence continues at coordinate 16,107,408 of NW_006408557.1, read as the reverse complement.
GCATTACACACAAAGGCAAGCAAATCAGATTAAGCTCGGATCTCTCAGCAGAAATCATGCAGGCAAGAAGGCAATGGGGAGACATATATAAAACCCTGAAAGAAAAAAAAACAAAAAACTGCCAACCAAGAATCCTTTATCCAGCAAAGCTGTTCAATCAAATACGAAGGTGTAATCAAAACATTCTAGGACAAACTGAAGCTAATGGATTTTGTCAAAGCCACCCTGTGTGAGAACTAACAAGAACAGACAACAACCAGAGATTGACATACATGGCAGCACCTCCTGGAACTTAATTGACAAATGGAAGAGCCAAAAACAGAACAAAACTATAAGAACTAATTCAAAGGCTCTGGGAGGACAGTCTATGATCAAAACAATTATAATGTGAAAGAAGGTAAACATGTTGGAACAGAGGTCCAGATGGTGAAAAGGTCAGGTGGATTACAGGATCAAATATACTGCACTAAATGCAGGGAAAAGTTACTGGAATATAAGGTAACCTTAAAGAAAATGAACAGCAATCTTACTCATTTGACAAAAACTAACCCCATTGTTTACCCTATAACAAATTTACACATCTGTTGACCATATTATGATTATATATTCAGGTCTTCTATCCATCATTTTAGGAGGCTGAGGCGGACTAAATCAAACCCAGTTATGGAAAATTTTAGTGTATCCTATTGCTCGCATGAGAAGAATAGCAATTATCTTTGCATATGAACTATCTCTCATATTATTAAATTTATTTATTTACATTTTAGTAATGCTTTCCTCATTTATCTTATTAATTTACAATTTTAATACTTGAACCTTTGCTCTACTATCAAACAAAACACCCATAATTATATTTATAGGAATCTTGTCAGTAGGATTTCCCCCTCTCTCAGACTTTATACCAAAATGACTTACCATTCAAGAAATAACAAAAAATAATAGTAGTATTATATCATTTATCATAGCAACTATAACCCTACTTAAATCTATTCTTCTATATGTGATTAATTTATTCTTAAACTCTGACAATATTCCCTTCAAACCAACATAAAATGAAAATACACTAATTTATCATATTCTCTGATTTTTCCAACGTTCTCTACATTTCCATATTTATTTTACCCTTAACCCCAGTAATACACATATTGCATTAGGGATTTAGGTTCATTTTAGATCAAATGCCTTCAAAGCTTTAAGAAAGTGGTGGTGGTCATATGCCATGGAGTCGGTTCCACTCATAGCAACCCTGCTATGGCAGTAAATCTTTACAGGAGCAGAAAGCCTCATCCTCATCTTTCTCCCACAGGACTACTGGTAGTTTCAAACTACTGACCTTTAGATTAGCAGCCCGATTCAACCACTATGCTACCAGAGCTCGTTAAGAAAGTAGTATTACTTAATCTCTGATATAAGGACTGTGCAACTCACATCAATTGAACACAAATCAACCACTTTAATTAAGTAAAACCCCTACTAGATTGATCGAGTTTCATCCCATGAATTCTTAGTTAACAGCTAAATACCCTAGTCAACTGGCTTCAATGTACTTCTCCCGCCTTGTTGGGAAAAAAAGGTGGGAAAAGCCCCGACTGAATTGAAGTTGCTTCTTCAAATTTGCAATTCGATATGATAAACACTCAGGGTTTGATCAAAAGAGGACTTAAATCTCTGTGCTTAGATTTTCAGCCTAATGCTTACTCAGTCATTTTACTTTTTTTTTAACCTATGTTCATAAACTGTTGTGTGGAGCATAACAAGCTATGGACAACATTGCAACGTATGAGTATTCCGGAACACTTAATTGTGCTCATGAGGAATCTGTACTTGGACCAAGAAGCAGTTGTTCAAACAGAACATGGGAACAGTGAATAGTTTAAACTTAAGAAAGGTGTGTGATAAGGTTGTATTCTTTCACCATACTTATTCAACCTGTATGCTGAGCAAATAATCTGAGAAGCTGGGTTACATGAAGAAAAATGTGGCATAAGGATTGGAGGAAGACTCACTAACAACCTGCGATATGCAAATGATACAACCTTGCTTGCTGAAAGTGAAGAGGACTTAATATATTTACTGATGAAGATCAAAGAGCACAGCCTTCTGTATTGATTACATCTCAATGTAAAGAAAACAAACATCCTCACCACTGGACCAATAAACAACATTCTTATCAACGGAGAAAAGATTGAAGTTGTAAAGGACTTCATTCTTCTTGGATCAACTATCAACAGTCACGGAAGCAGCAGTCAAGAAATCAAACAACGTATTGCATTAGGTAAATCTGCTGCACAAGACCTTTTTTAAAGTGTTGAAGAGCAAAAATGTCAGCGCCTGACCCAAGCCATGGTATTTTCAGTAACCTCATATGCATGCAAAAGCTGGACAGTGAATAAGGAAGACTGTAGAAGAATTGATGCTTTTGAGTTATGGTGTTGGAGGAGAATATTGAAAGTGCCATGGGCTGCCAAAAGAACCAACAGACCTTGTTTTGGAAGAAGTGTAGCCAGAGTGCTCCTTGGAGGCCAAGACGGCCAAACTTCGTCTCTCATACTTCAGACATATCGTCAGGAGGGACCAGTCTCTGGAGAAGGATATCATGTTTGGTAAGGTGGAGGGTCAGAGAAAAAGAGGAAGACCCCCAATGAAATGGATTGGCCAAGTGGCAGCATCGATGGACTCAAGCGGCAACAATAGTGAGGTTGGCCCAGGATTGGGCAGTGTTTCGTTCTTCTGTGCATAAGGTCGCTATGGGTCAGTACTGACTCGATGGCACCTAACAACAACAACAATAGTTGAAGCAGGAGTCCTGGTGTGGTGCTGTGGGCTAATGTACTGGACTGCAAAGTCGTTTGAACCACAAGATCATGGTTCAAACTCACCAGCCACTCCTTGAAAACCCTATACAGGGTTGCTGTGCTTTGGAACCGACTTGACAGCACTTAACAACAACATAGTTGAAGCAAGAGTAGAAACTGGTTAAACTGTATACCCCCTGTTAGCAGGGAATCTTGCTTCCGCAGAAGCCTCAGTTGACTTCACAGTTTTTTTCTGTTCACCTAGCAGGAGTTTCATCCATTTTAGGAGCGATATTAATTTTATTACCACTATTATTAAGTCCTCGCGGGAGAAAGATGAGGCTTTCTGCTCCCGTAAAGATTTACAGCCTTGGAAACCCTGTACAGGGTCGCTATGAGTTGGAACCTACTCCACGGCACACAGCAACAACAACATTATTAAGTCCTAAGGAGCTCTGGTAGTGTAGTGGTTACAAATTGGGCTGTGAACCTTAGGGTCAACAGTTCGAAACTACCAGTTGTTCCGTAGGAGAAAGATGAGGCTTTCTGCTCTCATAAAGATTTATAGTCTCGGAAACCCTGTACAGGGTCACTATGAGTTGGAACTGACTCCATGGCACATAACCACCACCACCACCATTATTAAGTCCCGGTATGGTGCTGTGGGTTAATACGCCAGACTGCAAAGCCATTTGAACTGCAAGGTTGGTGGTTCAATCTCACCAGCTGCTCTTTGGAAACCCTACACAGGGTCGCTATGGGTCGGGATCAACTCGATGGCACTTAACAACAACGTTAATATTAAACCACCTACTATATCAAAATACTAAACACATTTATTCATTTGGTCAGTTCTTATTACAGTTGTACTACTTTTTTTTTTTTTAACTGTATTTTTATTATCCCTTCCTGTCTTAGCTGCTGGTATCACTATATTGTTAATTGGCTGAAGTAGTCATACAACTTTTTTTGATCCTTCAGGAGGCGGAGATCTTATTCTTTATCAACACTTATTTTGATATTTTGGTCATCCAGAGGTTTATATTCTTATCCTTCCAGGGTTTGGAGTTATTTCCCATATTGTTACATATTATTCAGGAAGAAACTAACCATTTGGCTACAGAGGAATAGTATGAGCTATAAGAGCTATTGGTTTCCTTTGTTTCATTGTATGAGCCCAGCACGTGTTCACAGAAGGCTTAGATGTAGATACATGAGCCTATTTCACTTCTGCTGTAATAATTATTGCTATTCCAACAGGAGTTGATTAGTTATTCTTCATGGAGGTAATATCAAATGATTTCCAGCTATACTTTGAGCCCTATGTTTTATTTTTCTATTCACAGTAGGTGGCTTAACAGAAATTGTTCTAGCCACCTCATCCCTTGATATTGTTCTTCATGATACTTATTATCTAGTCATCCACTGTCACTATGTCTTACCAATAGGAGCCGTTTTTACCATTACAGGAGGCTTTGTACAGCCCAACAATACAGGCTACACTTTAAATCCAACATGAGCTAAAATCCACTTTGTTATTATATTCGTTGGAGTAAATCTTACATTTTTCCATCAGCATATTCTTGGTTTCGAGTCCTGGTGTGGCACCGTGGGTTAATGCGCCAGACTGCAAAGCCATTTGAACTGCAAGGTTGGTGGTTCAAGCTCACCAGCATTTCCTTGGAAACCCTATACAGGGTGGCTATGGGTTGGAACGGACTTGATGGCACTTCACAGCAACAACATTCTTGGTTTATCTAGTATGCCACGATATTCTGATTACCCAGGTGCTTATGCCAAATGAAATACTCTATTATCAATAGGATCTTTTATTTCATTAACAGCAGTGATTATTATAATCTTCATAGTATGAGAAACTTTTGCATCAAAACGAGAAGTTCTTACAGTTGAATTATCAACCAGCCAACATTGAGTAAATTAACAGCTGCCCTCCTTCATATCATACATTTGAAGAGCCCACTGAAAGTTTAACAAGAAAGGAAGGAATTGAGCTTCCAAATACTGTTTTCAAGCCAATCTCATAATCACTATGATTTTCTTAATAAACAGGATTTAGTAAAATCATCACATAACTTTGTCAAAGTTAAATCATAAGTTAACCCCCCATACTCCTTTATGGCATACCCATTTCAATTAGGTTTTCAAGATGCCTTGTCTTCCATTATAGAAGTCCTTCACTTTCATGATCTTACTTTAGTAATTGTTTTCTTAACTAGTTTGCTAATTTCATGCATTATTTCACTTATGTTAACTACTAAATCAACTCATACTATTTATTACTATAGATGCCCAAGAAGTAGAAACAATCTGAACAATTCTTCCAGACATTATTCTTTTTTTTCTTTCTTAAATGATTTATTGTGAATTATGTGATAGTATACATGGGAGAACATTAGTTTTACATTCATTCTATCGTGTATTGTCTCATTGCCATGGTTACAATCCCCTCCATGCAATCCTTCCCCCGTGCCCCCCCAGGTCTTCAGCACACAGTCACTCTCCCTCTCTGCATCTAAAGTCTCCAGCTGCTCCATCTCTCCACGTCATCATCTCTGGCTCCATTTCAGGCATCACTGCTTCTCTGGGTAGGGTCCCACTCTCTGCTCTTCTCCCTTGATGGTCCTAGGGACCTCTGCTCCCAGACTGAAAAGTCAATCACTCCCCTCCTTGCTATAAAATGTCCACCTTTACATTTCCAACCCTCACAGTCAGTCCTGATAACAATTATTCACTATTGTATCACAAGAGACCTGTCTGCATTTCAATGCATCAGCCCCGCCTAGTCAGATTGAATACTACTCACTGGAGATTCTACCTTCCTCCAGACCCTCTGGGTCTAGGTTCCCTCTTGAAAGCTTGTAAGCCAGTCACTTCTTGCCTTTGTAGTCCCCCGCCCCCTCCAGACATTATTCTTATTGCACTTCCATCACTATGTATTCTTTATATCATAGATGAAATCAGTAACCCTTCATTAACAGTAAAAACTATGTTGTTGTTATATGCCGTGGAGTTGGTTCTGACTCATAGTGACCCTGTACAGGGTTTCCGAGGCTGTAAATCTTTACGGGAGCAGAAAGTCTCATCTTTCTCCCCCGGAACAGCTGGTAGTTTTGAACTGCTGACCTTAAGGTTCGCAGCCTGATTCGTAACCACTACGCTACCAGAGCTCTTAAGTGAAAACTATAGGCCATCACTAACATTGAAGGTATGAATACACAGACTACAATGATCTTACCTTTGATTCATATATAATTCCATGATCTAAAACCAGGTGAGTTACAACTTTCAGAAGTTGATACTTGAGTTGTTCCTACCAATATAGATGATGTACTTCACTCATGAGCTCGTCCGTCACTCAGATTAAAAACAGATGTAATTCCAGGTCGATTAAATGAAGCAACATTAACATTCACACAGCCAGGTCTTTACTACAGTCACTACTCTGAAATCTGCGGCTTCAATCACAGTTTCATACCAATCATTTTAGAAATAGTTCCCGTAAAACACTTTGAAAGTGATCAACAATAATTTAATCAATTGAAAAGCTACTTAGGCATTAACCTTTTAGGTTAAACAATGAGAATTCTCCTCAATGAATGCCACAATTAGACACAAATACTTGATTTATTGCAATTATTTCAGCAATCTTTACATTATTTGTTTTATTTCAAATAAATTTCTCAAAACATTCTTTCTACCCAGAGCCTGAACCAAAATTGTTTAAAACCTCAAAACAGTGACCCATGAGAAATAAAATGAATGAAAATTTATTTGCCTCATTCATCACTTGCAAATAAATAGGCCTCCCTATTGTTTTATTAATTATTTCATTCCCAAGTATTTTATTCCTTTCATTAAAATGATTAATCAATAATCAATTTGTGTCTTTCCAACAGTGCTTAATTATGATAATTCTAAAACAGATAATATCAATGCATAATATTAAAGGATGAACCTGATCCTTAATACTAATATCTTTAATTTTTTTATTGGTTCTACTAATTTACTAGGCTTATTACTACACTCATTTACACCTACTACTCAACTGTCATTAAATTTGGTGGTGGTTATGTGCCGTGGAGTTGGTTCTGACTCATAGCGACCCTGTACAAGGTTTCCGAGGCTGTAAATCTTTACGGGAGCAGAAAGCCTCATCTTTCTCCTGCAGAACAGCTGGTAGTTTCGAACTGCTGACCTTGCGGTTTACAGCCCAATTCGTAACCACTATGCTACCAGAGCTCCTTGTCATTAAATTTAGGTATGCTAATGCCGTATGTTGAATAAAGAAGCTAATGGTTTCAATAGTTGCTTTTATAGGGATTAGTGGAATTGGTGTTCCTTGGGGAAGAAAATGGGCGAGGGATGCCGTAGTTTTACATTGAGATCCTGCAATTACTGCACCTGCTCATAGTAGAATTAGTCATTAAATTTAGCTAGGGTAGTTATGAGTCGGTACCAACTCGGTGGCAGCTAACAACAACAATCAAGAACTGACATTGACTAACCATTAACTCAATAAAAATAACATTAAGTTTTAAACTAGATTATTTCTCATTAATTTTCATTACTGTAGCACTTTTTGTTACATGATTTATCATAAAGTTCTCATTATGGTACGTAGAACTAGATCCTAACATTGATCAAGTTTTCAAATACTTATATTTTTCATTACAATAATTATTCTATTTACAGCTAATAATTTATTTAATTCAATTGCTAGTGTAAAACCTGTGAAGGTAACAAATCGAACTATAAATTTAAGATAGGAAGGTATGGTTATTCTTAGGATGGTTGTAGGATATTTTTACAGCTATTTGTGCTATTTGTGCTCATACACAAAACTATATTTAAAAAATGATTGTGCTTTTTCAACATCAACTCAACTAGGCCTAACAATAGTAACTTTAGAAATTAATCAACCTTATGTAGCGTTTCTACAGGAGTCCTGGTGTGGCGCTGTGGGTTAATGCACCAGACTGCAAAGCCATTTGAACTGCAAGGTTGTCAGTTCAAGCTCACCAGCTTCTTCCAGGAAACCCTATACAGGGTTGCTATGGGTCGGAACTGACTTGACAGCACTTTACAACACAGCAACAACAATCTAGCATATCTACATATCTGAACTCAAGCTTTCTTTAAAGCTATATTATTCGTATATCAGGGTCAATTATTCGCAGCCTCAGTGATGAACAAGATATTAAAAAATAGGGGCCCTTTATAAACCCTTACCTGTAACTTCATCAGCATTAATTATTGGTATTTTAGCACTAACAGAATACCATATTTCATTGGCTTCTATTCCAAAGATCTAATTATTGAAGCAGCAAATGCTCTCCTTGGACAACCTCAATTTTCATTAACTATTCTAATCAACAAAAATAATTCCACATTAATTCATGCTATTAAATGCTTCATAATTGGTCATATTTTAGCAGGATTTATCATATCAAATAGTAGTTATCCTACAACCATCCTATAAATAATCATACCTTCCTATCTTAAATTTATAGTTAGATTTGTTACCCTCACAGGTTTTACACTAGCAATTGAATTAAATCAAAAGACCTATAATCTTAAATTTAATCAACCATCAAATATATTTAAAATTTCTAATATATTAGGTTATTTCCCACCTATTATTCACCACATATACTTGTTTTCCAGCCTTAACATTAGTCAAATCTTAGCATACCACATTACTGAATTAATCTGATTAGAAAAAACTCTACCCAAAAGTATTTCTTATTCTCACTTATTAGCCTCTTCCTTAACTTCCAACCAAAAAGGTATAGTTAAACTTTACTTCTTATCTTTTCTATTTTACCTCCTATTTGGCCTTTTACTTTTAATTTAATGTCCACATGTAATCTCAGTGACAACAAATACACTAACAAATAAGGGTTGCCCAGCCAACACCATTATTCAACTTTCATAACTACATAAAGAAGATTCCCCTTACATTATTCCCTCATGTATTAAACTAATTTCCCAAGTATTATATATTGCTCAATTATCCACTCCAATGAAATAAAAATCTATTACATTAACATTTAAGCCACGAACTAATCAGCCCAAATTTAAACTTACATAATAATTCCTACAACTATAGCACCCCAAACTGCCACATTTGACCCCCAAGCTTCAGGATATTCTTCCATAGCTACCACTCTAGTACACCAAAATACCACTAACTTCCCCCATAAATATACCAAAAATATTATTAATCCTAAAAATGACCCACCAAAACTAATCACAATCCCACATCCAATTCTACCACTTAAAATTAAACCTAAACTCCTGTAAATTGGTGAAGGTTTTGAAGAAAAAATAATGAGACCAATAATAAGAATAAGAATATTTTTACATGATTAGATTCCATGACCAGTGATATGAAAAACCACTGTTGCACTTCAACAATAAGAACATAATGATGGCCAACAATCGCAAAATGAATCCTTTACTTAAAATTATCAATCATTCATTCATTGATTTACCTGCCCCCTCAAACTTCTCAGTATGATGGAATTTTGGTTCCCTGCTCAGTTTATGCCTAATTCTCCAATTCCAAACAGGTATAATTTTAGCAATGCATTATACATCAGATACAATCCCCCACATCTTCATCAGTCACCCATGTCTACCGAGATGTAAATGATGGATAAATAATCCATTACCTTCATGTGAATGGAGCTTCCATATTTTTTATTTGCCTTTCACTCATATTGACTTTGGCGTCTACTATGACTCATGCTTATTCTTAGAGACATTACGTACTGGAATTATTCTGCTTTTTACTGCTATAGCAACCACCTTCATAGGGTAAGTTTTGCTGTGAGGACAAATATCTTTTTGAGGTGCAATTATAAACCTACTACCAGCAATCCCATATACTGGCACTAACCTAGTTGAATGAATCTGAGGGGGCTTCTCAGTTGATAAAGCAACTTTAATCCAATTCTTTGCATTCCATTTAATTCTTCCATTCATTGTTGCACACTTAACAACAATTCACCTGTTATTCCTTCATGAAAAAGGCTCAAAGAATCCATCAGGTCTAAAGTCTGACTCAGACAAAATTCCGTTTCATCGCTACTATATAGTGTAGTGGTTACTAATCGGGCTGCTAATCTCACGGTCAACAGTTGGAAACTACCAGCTGTTCCACAGGAGAAATATGAGGCTTTCTGCTCCGGTAAAGATTTACAGCCTCAGAAACCCTGTACAGGGTCGCTATGAGCCGGAACTGACTCCACAGCACATAACAACAACAACAACATACCATTAAAGACCTATTATGGGCCTTAATCTTTTTTTAAAAAATACTTTTTATTGTAAATTGAGTGACTGTTTACAGAGCAGATCATCTGTTATACATAAAAAAATCATATACTTTGCTTCATTGTTGTTGTTAAGTGCCGTCAAGTTGTTTCTGACCCATAGAGACCTTGTATAGGGTTTCCAAGGAGCAGCTGGTGAGCTTGAACCACCAATCTTGCAGTTCAAACAACTTTGCAGTCTGACACATTAGCCCACAGCGCCACACCAGGACTCCACTTTGCTTCATTATATGGTTGCAATCCTCTCCACACACCAACAGCCAAAAGCACATTTACCTCTATTCACTCCAACCACTGCATTCCTCCCTACATCTCCCCGACCCCCATCTTTCCTCTGCCAACCCCATCACCCATGTCAACGTGTGTATATCCTCTAGTGCATATATCATTTCCTCCTCCCTCCCACAATCATCAGAGACTGTTTGTTTCATCAAGAAATCACCCCCCTCTCTTTTTTTTTCCTTTGATGTACAAAAACAAAAGCAGATAAAAAAACCATTCAGGGATATATAATCGTTTAACAACCACAGGGCATATTTTGGAAGCCAGTCTCTTGGCCTTTTTCTTTCCATGAGTCTAGAGTCCTCAGCTGCTCAACCTCTCCATGCCATCACGTCTGCCTCCATCTCTGGTGTCGCTGCTTCTCTGGTTAGGGCCCCACAATCAGCTCATGCTCTCCTCTCTTGATGGTCCTAGGTGGTTCTCTGTTCCTGGAATGCAAGATTAACTACTCCCCCTTTTTGTTACACAACCTCTACCTTTACAGTTGTGACAATCACAATTAGGTATGATAATAACTACTCACTACTGAGTCAATGAATCCCATCTCCATCTCCTTTAACCAGACCCAGATAGACAAGAAAAAAATTGTTTAGTGAGGGGTCTGCCTTCCCCTACACACTCTGAAACTAAACTTCCTCTTGAAAACTTGTAAGTCAGCCACTTTGTGCCTTTATAGTGCCCCTGCCCCAACTTTAAGTAGCCAATGTCTAAGTTGCCCATCCCTATCAACCCTGTGTACAGAAGGGATGGATTTGATCCTTGATGTGAAGACTCTTTCCCTCCTGGTTGGTATTTTGAGCTACTACATTCATAAATATAGGTCAAGCTCATCAAATTGTAGCAATTTACACTTGCTTTCTTAATTAAATTGCTTTATCTTCCTCTAGTTGAGTTCTGATTATCAAGCCATTGAAGCTAGGTCAAATGGGTACTATCTACAAGTTTGGGTGTTCTTGTGCATCTCCCCTCACTTCATAGCAGCTGGATGCTTCACTCTTAGCTCTAGTCCTCTGTAGTTAGCTCCTTGTCCATGGGCTCAGGAGTCTCCAAGTCTTACTACACTTTGGACCAACCAGCCCTTCCTCTTCTCTATCTCATCTCAAGGTGGGTGGGAGTCTATGGAATGTGGTCAAACTCAGCCCATATCTTTATTGCTGCCTTTCCCCTACTTCCACTCACCAGTAGACCACTGTGTTCACCAGCAAGCTTACATGCCTGCTTGTGTGTTCCTTTTGAGTTTCAGTCTTGGAAGAGGATTTGTCCTGAACGGACTTGATTGCTTGCCTTGATGGCTCCCTGGTGAACAACTTGCTTGTTCTTGTAGTAGCCAATCAGACTACTGTTTTTGTTTTTGATTTTTCCTGCTGGTCTTTCTTTCAAGAAGTATCTTCTGTTCCTCTAGCCGCTCCAGGCTTGTCTGTATGTAGAAGCCTTAATCTTAATCATGTTTCTTCTACTCGTTCTTTCCACTCCTGATATACTTGTAGACCCTGACAGTTTATTCCAGCAAACGCTCTTAATACCCCACCACATATTATGCCAGAGTGATATTTCTTATTTGCTTATGCAATTCTTTGTTCCATCCCAAGTAAACTACAAGTTTTAGCTCTTGTATTTTCTATTTTAGTTCTCACTATATTTCTCCTGCTGCACATATCAAAACAATGAAGCTTACTATTTTGACCCTTACGTCAACGCTTATTTTGAAGTCTAGTAGCGGATTTACTAATTTTAACATGAACTGGAGGACAAGCAGTTGAACATCATTTTATTATTATTGGACAACTAGCCTCTTTAGTTCTTTATTTTCTAATTATTCTTTTTTAAAAATACCTATATCTAGTGTTGAGGAGCTCTGGTAGCGTAGTGGTTACGAATTGGGCTGCGAACCTTAAGGTCAGCGGTTTGAAACTACCAGCCGCTCCGCGGGAGAAAGATGAGGCTTTCTACTCCCATAAAGATTTACACCCTTGGAAACCCTGTACAGGGTCGCTATGGGTCAGAACCAACTCGATGGCACTTAACAACAACAACATATCTAGTGTTATTGAAAATCAACTCTTAAAATGAAGAGTAATATTTTTCCATAGATGGAAAAATATTTTCCCTAAGACAGCCAAGAAAGAGCTAATTATTTTGCCATCAACACCCAATGTTGATATTCTCATTAAAATACTCTTTGAATGGTTAAACTATTTCATGTAACATCAATTTCATATAACTCATTAGTACGTATAATACATATATATACACATTTATGCTTATGTATTTTGTGCATAATTGATATACCCCACAAAGTACTATATATGTATAATATTAACATAATACATTAATGTATAACAGTATATTAAAAATTTTACCCATATGCATATAAGCTGGTACACAATAATTAATGCTAGCAGTCATACCCTATAAAAACTAGTTTTTAAAGTTTAGAATGCAATGTATTGTTCTGTTGTGCATTGATAAATGTTATAATTCAACTCAGAAGACAGTTTTAAACATAGGTTTATTTGGTTCCAGGAAATTTAAAAATAAACGTAATATTTTGAATTGTTTTTGTTACAGTGACATGAGAAAAGTCACATTGAAATATTTTTCAAGCACAAAAATACATATATTATTAGCATCAAAGTCTATGGGGTGAGGGAGGTGGGCTTGAGGGCACACTAGGTAGAAAGGCTGTGCAGACCTTTGCCAGTAATAACATGGAATACCAGGTGAAACAGGTCCCAGAACTCTAAAATTGATAAAGGGATAAATAACGGGATTGAAGGTTTACATAGAGTAAGTTTTGGAGCAGAAGCAAGAAAGGAGGTGGCCTCTGATTTCCTGCAGCCTGCTGGGACCGGTGCAGCCATTTTTGAACTGGAAGGTTTTTGTTGTTAAGTGCAATCGAGTCGGTTCCAACCCATAGCGACCCTGTAGAGGGTTTCCAAGGAGCAACTGGTGAGCTTGAACCATCAACCTTGCAGTTCAAACCGACTTCGCAGTCTAGCGCATTAACCCACAAAATCAAGACAGCACTCCCATTGCAGAGGCCTGATGGATCATCAGAGATAAATGTGTGAGCATTTCTTTTTCATTCTTTTATTGTCTGTCCACCTCCATCTGGGGACCAGAGGGGATACCTGAGCAAGTGGATACCCTCAGGGAAAGTTCTACTACACTTGCACAAGGCTATGCACAGCAAGGATCGCTGGGTGCAGAATCGAAGAAGGGGGAGGAGTCAACAGGAAAAGCTTAAAAGTGGAGTGTTTTCCAAAATGGGTCTGGCCAGCCCTAGGCTGGCTCCACTAGGAGAAACATCTGAACAGGCTTGAGGAGATGTGAGAAAGGAAAAAAAGGCCAAAAACCAAACCTTAAATTACATCATAAGGTGCAATGGGAACACCTTGAAATTTCTCAGGCAGTTTTGAAGGCAAAATGTTCTTGTGCACCTCCCCAACTTCCTATCAGCTGGATGCTTCACTCTCAACTCCTATCCCGCTGTGGCTAGGGCAGTGTCCTTGGGCTCAGGAGTTCCCAAGTGTCCCCAAACTTCAGAGCAACCAGCTGACTTTTCTTGCCCTGATGGCTCCCAGGTGAACAGCTTGCTTGTTCTTGTATTAGCCAAACAGTCTGCTTTTTTTGTTTTGTTTTGTTTTTTACTTGCTTGTCTTTCTTTCAAGAAGTAACTTCTATTCCTCTAGTCATTCCAGGTTGCTTTGCATGTTGTTTCGAGTGGGAATGTCCAACCTCAGAAAGTCCTGGATGGAGCTAAGGATTCCACCTAAGGCCCTATCCTCTACAAAGGTTTAATAAGAAACCCATTTCACTGGGCAAATTCCAGAAACTTTTTAGGTATTTCAGTCAGTATAGGCTAAGACTGGCTTACAAGCTTTCTGTAATTGTATTTCCCAATATTTCTTTCTATCCCACTTAAATGTCTATTTTACAATAGTTGGCAAGGGAAACCAATAGCCACAAGACAGTAAAGATCCTTTTTTACCCATTCAGACCATGATACCTGTATCATGGTGCCCTGTTGTTTCAAGGTTGAGTATCCATCATTATTTACCTCGAACCCATTTAGCCCATGTAAATCTACCTAACTGTTCCCCTATCTTCCTTGTTCTTCCACCCTCCTCCCCCTTCTTGTCTATTGCCCTCCCCTTCCTTATATGTTGCGCTTCCCATCACCTGAGCTCTGAGGTGACTATTCGCTAACCGGTGCCTTACTGTTTCCTCCTTCCCATCCTTGGTAACCACCAAATAATTTTTCTTTTTCTTTTAGTATGGAAATCTTTTCTTAAGCTTTTAAAATAATGACCTTGTGCAATATTTGTCATTTTGTGACTAATTACACTCCAGGTTCATCCATATTATGAGGTGTTTTGCAGCTTCGTTGTTATTTTTCAAGACAGCATAGTATTCCATTTTGTGTATGTACCAAGGTTTGTTTATTCATTATTCCACTGATGTACACTTAGGTTGTCTTCATCTTTTTGCTATTGTGAATACTGCTGTGATAAACATTGGTGTGCATATATCTACTTGTATTTTGGCTTTTATTTCTTGTGGATATATACTAAGTAAAGGAATTGCTAGATCATAAAGTATTTCTATTTCAACCTTCTGAGGAAGTGCCATACCATTTTTGAGAGTGGTTGAACCATTTTACAATCAATCCCACCAGCATTGTAGGAGGGTCCCACTCTCTCCACATCCTTGCCAGCATTTATTGTCCTCTGCTTTTTTGAACTTGGCTGTTATTGCTGGTGTGAGATGATAATCTCATTGTAGTTTTGATTTGCATATCTCTAATGGCTAATGCAAAATGCAAAATGCATTGAAAGAATTGGCAAAGAACAAGGCACCTGGAATTGATGGAATAAAAATTGAAATCTTTCAAGAAAGTAAGGCAGCACAAGAGGCACTCACTCATCTCTGCCAAGAAATTTGGAAGACAACTATCTG
>NW_006408557.1:16087236-16089492 GCF_000296735.1 Chrysochloris asiatica | reverse complement strand
GGAAAAATTTCCCGTCTCTGAAGGTCTGGATGTGGTTCGGGCTTCCACCTATACTCCCATGTAATGCAGAGGCTCTGTGCCCATTTTTAAATTGGGTTATTTGTCTTTTTCTTGTAGTTTCCTATAGATTTTAGAGATTAGTCCCTAGTTTGATATGTCATTACAAAAATATTTTTCCTATTCTGTGGGCTGCCTTTTTACTCTTTTGGTGAAATCTTTTGATGCATGTAAAATTCTAATTTTTAGTATGTCCCAATCATCTATTAGTCTCCTTTTGTTTGTGTAATTTTTGCAATATTTGACAGTCAGTGTGTGCCTTGTATTAGAGCCCTTAAATTTGTCCCTATTTTTTCATTAATGACCTTTATAGTTCTGGGATTTATTTTTTAGGTCTTTAATCCATGTTGAGTTAGTTTTTGTATATAATTGAGATAAAGGTCTTGATTCATACTTTTGCATATTGATTTCCAGCTTTGCCAGCACCATCTGTTGAACAGACTTTCTGTCTCCTCCCCATTCAATGTACTTTGGCTGTTTGTTTATCTCAATTCTGTTCCATTTATCTATGTGTCTTTCATTATATTGGTACCAAGCTGCTTTGACCACTGTAGCCATGTAATAAATTTTGAAATCATGGAGTTAGAAGCCTCGAACTTTATTCTTCTTCTCAAGAAGTTCTTTGTTTACACTAGGGCCTTTCCCTTCCATAAATTTGTAATATTTTTTTCCATCTCTTTAAAGAATGTTGTTGGAATCTGGATTGGGATTGTGTAATATCTGTAGACAGCTTTGGATAGTACTGACATTTTCACAATGTTAAGTCTTCCTATCCAGGAATATGGTATGTTCTTCCATTTTTGCAAATCTCTTTTGGTTTCTTGTATTAGTGTTTTGTGTTTTCTTTTGTTCCTTTGGTTGGATTTATTCCTAAATATTTCATCCTTTGGGTGGCTATTGTGAATGGTATTGCTTTTCTAATTTGCTTTTCAGAGCTGTCATTGTTATTATAGAGGAATCAAACTGATTTTTGTATGTTGATCTTGTACCCTGACACTTAATGAAGTTTCCAGTGAGTTCCAATAGTTTTTTGCTGAGCCTTTGTGGTTTTCTATGTATAGGATCATGTATCTGCAAATAGAGTTTTACTTCTTTGCTAATTTGGATGCATTTAATTTCCCTATGTTGCCTTATAACTCTGGATAAGGATTCCAACACAATATTGAATTAGAGTGGCGATAAACAACATCTGTGTCTGGTTCCTGTTTGCAAGTGATGTTGGCTGTTGGTTTTGTATATATGTTCTTAATTATGTCGAGGAATTTCCCTTCAATTCTTACTTTGTTGAGTGTTTTTATCAGGAATAGATGATGGGTTTTGTCCAATGCATTTTGGCATCAATTAATATGATCGTGTGGTTCTTTTCCTTTGTTTATTTATATGGTGGATTACACTGATTGTTTTTCTAATATCAAAGCATCCTTGCATCCCTGGTATGAATTCTAGTTGGTTGTGATGTATGATTCTTTTGAATTGTTGAATTCTATTGGCTAGGATTTTGTTAATAATGACTGTGTCTATTTTCATGAGAGACATTGGTCTATAGTTTTCTCTTTTAGTGATGTCCTTTCCTGGGTTTGGTATGAGGCTTATGCTTGCTTCATAAAATGTGTTAGGAATTTTTCCATTCTTTTCTATATTCTGATCTTCTCCCATGTAAACTATCACTCAATTCACAATAAAAACTTTAAAAAAAAAAGTGCTATATATACACACAAAAAATATTATTTTGTCACAAGAGGAAGGAAGATCTAGTACATGCTATGCCATGGGCAAACCTTGAAAACATTATGCTGAGTGAACTAAGCCAGTCACAAAAGAGTAATATTGCATAATTCCATGCCCATTAAATTGCTATAATCAATGTAGATAATGGTTATGTGATGCTAGTAGAAAAAGAAGAAATGGGGACTTATTATTCAATGTGTATAGTTTTGTTGTTGTTGTTAAGCACCATTGAATAGGTTCAGACTCATAACGATCCTGTATAGGGTTTCTGAGGAGCAGTGGTGGGTTTGAACCACAAACCTTGTGGTTCGCAGGCCAGAGCTGATCCTGCCATGCCAGTTTGTTGTTGTTAAGTGCCGTCGAGTCGGTTCCGACCCATAGCGACCCTGTACAGGGTTTCCGAGGGTGTAAATCTTTACGGGAGTAGAAAGTCTCATCTTTCTCCCGCGGAGTTGCTGGTAGTTTCGAACC
>NW_006408557.1:16072685-16087136 GCF_000296735.1 Chrysochloris asiatica | reverse complement strand
TCGAGTCGGTTCCGACCCATAGCGACCCTGTACAGGGTTTCCGAGGGTGTAAATCTTTACGGGAGTAGAAAGTCTCATCTTTCTCCCGCAGAGCAGCTGGTAGTTTCGAACCACAGACCTTAAGGTTCGCAGCCCGATTCGTAACCACTACGCTACCAGAACTCCTTTAGGGTGATGAAAAAGTTTGGGAACAAATAGTGGCGATGGTTGCACATTATGTGACTAATGCCACCAGATTGTACAACTTACCAAAGGTGGTTAAAATGGCAAATTTTTTGTTAAGAGTACAGCTCCAGTGGGGTATGTACTATATCCACATAGACCAAGCAGCCAACGTCTTGACATATAGCTAATCTTAGCCTTGTGATCCTCATGAAACTATCTGGAGATAGTTTCTGTCCTAGTTTGACCTCCTTAGACTTCGTCCCTTTAGCAAGGTCATGGTGTATCACCGAGGACACAACTTATTCATTGTCAGATAGGAGAGTGGGGCCCCCACTTTAATCACTAAGTTGTGACCCCTGCTACCCTCCACAGGTCTAGCCTCACTCCTCATTGTCAAAAATGCACGTCATGGTCTGGCCTAAACCAATTGCCAGCCAGGGGGGCAAAATTCCTTGTTTAGTTTGTGATGGTTGTTGATAAGTGCTGTCGAGCCAATTTAGACTCTTAACAACCCTGTATAAGGTTTCTGAGGTGGATTTGAACCACCAACCTTGCCATTAGTCCTACAGAGCTACACTAGGACTCTTTGTTTAGCTTGTTGTTGTTGTTAAGTGCTATTGAGTTGGTTCTGACCCACAGCAACCCTGTATAGGGTTTACAAGGAGCAGCTGCTGAGCTTGAACAGCTGGACCTTGTGGTTCAAAGAGATTTTTTCAGTCCAGCGGATTATCCGCTAAGTGCTATGGCACTTAGACCAATCAAAATTCATCTCTGGGCCTGGGCTGTGACCTCTCTTCCCCAAATCTCTTATTGCCACAAGCCCCCAAACTAAATATAATTGAGTTTCTTTTAGAAAGGGGACTGACTACTAAGTAGACAACACATAGTGTCTGCTGCATCTAGGGTATAAAATACTGGACCAATAAACAACATTCTTATCAATGGAGAAAAGATTGAAGTTGTCAAGGACTTCATTCTTCTTGGATCAACCATCAACACTCATGGAAGCAGCAGTCAAGAAATCAAACGATGTATTGCGTTAGGCAAATCTGCTGCACATGACCTTTTTAAAGTGTTGAAGAGCAAAGATGTCAGCTTGAAGACTAAGGTGCACCTGACCCAAGCCATGGTATTTTCAATAAGGTCATATGTATGCGAAAGCTAGACAGTGAATAAGGAAGACTGTAGAATTGATGCTTTTGAGTTATGGTGTTGGAGGAGAATGTTGAAAGTGCCATGGGCTGCCAAAAGAACCAACAGATCTATGTTGGAAGAAGTTCAGCCAGAATGCTCCTTGGAGGCCAGGATAGCCAAACTTCATCTCTCATACTTTGGACATATTGTGAGGAGGGACCAGCCGCTGGAGAAGGATATCATGTTTAGTAAGGTGGAGGGTCAGAGAAAAAGAAGAAGACCCTCAACGAGATGGATTGGCCAAGTGGCAGCATCGGTGGGCTCAAGTGTGGCAACAATAGTGAGGTTGGCCCAGGATTGGCAGTGTTTCGTTCTGCTGTGCATAAGGTCGCTATGGGTCGGTACCAACTCGATGGCACCCAATAACAACAACATATTAAAAAAGAAAAAATGGGAAAGAAACCTCTGCAGAAGCTAACGACTAGAAAGTACATGAACATTTTTTCCAGTTTTCCCCATGTTTACGTCAGATCATGAGTAAATGGATAATTTTTCTTTTTAATATTTTCTAAGTTTTGTAAAATTAGTATGTAAAAATCAAACAATATTTCTTAAAATATTAATACTTTTCTCAATTTGGAATTAAATTCATAAAGGACAGAGATAGTTTTTGAAGTTCAATGTGAAACAGTTCATGCTAAAGAGTCTTGTGTGTTCTGTTTGGCTCTCACAGTGCCAGTGTGATAAAGAGGAGACAAGCACTGCTATGACTCAGTGGCAACCGCGTTGATTTTTGGTCTGGATTTGTTACCTAGCTAATACGACTAATGAAGAAAGCTGCTCTTAACAGAAAATGCTTCTACACAAACACCTCTCTTTATTAAAGTGTTCAGCACTCAGAAGAACTTCTATACAAGTCATTTGTCAAGAAAGAACTGTAGATACCTGTGACACTGTTTTGAATTGTTCGGACATTTTCTCCCAACTCTTAAAAGATTTTTCAAAGTTGTTCACTTTTTGTTCTCTTTCTCTCTCTGTCTCTGTCTCTCTGTCTCTTTCTCTCTCCCTGTGTTTCCTTACAAATAAAACACTGGCGCCACCTACTGGCAAAAAGAGTTGACTTACTTTTACTCTAGTTCATAGCTTTGTTGTTAGTGCCAATTCCAACCCACTGTGTATAGGGTTCTCTAGGAGCGGCTGGTGAGCTTTAACTGCCGACCTTGCGGTTCAAAGGTTGGTATCCAACTAATTTTTATGTACAGGAATTTCTATATTTTTCTACCCTCTTCCTTCTAATTCAATGTCCAAATCAACAACACTGGTTGTCTTCTCTGTGATCCTCATCTCAACTAAGGCTTTGAAATGTCTTAATTCACATAGCCTGTCCTGTTTAATCACCCTCTGGCCATTACAGAATTTGTTCCATCTCATTTTACCTTCTCAGGCCTTCTTTTTTACTCACTTCTGTGAAAGACCATCTACACACCTCTTCAACACATGTCGGTTTTGTATAACAACTAAAATTTCATTCAATATTCAGCAAAGCAGCTGGAGATGGGACTGCTGTGGGAGTAGGGAGATTTTGGATTATCTTTATAATACCATTTGTGGATGTCCCTTGAGGGCCAAAGATTCCATAATGATTACTAGTATGATCTCAATATTGCAAGAGAATTATGGGCTAGAAATCCATGTATTTTACCAAGTAACACATTGATGTATCCTTCAAGAAATTTCTGATTGGGACACTTCTTATGCCCCATCTCCAGAACATCTCTTATTAGTAACAGAGCTAGCAGCTCTTCACCTCAGCTGCACCTGGTATCTCTGACTTCGAAATGTGAGATGCCTTTGGGAACCTGCCTGGTACCTTTTTACCTGTGAGATTTTGAAGTGCAATGAAGAGGTAACTTGTGGCCAATGGGGCTTTGAGTTCCATTGGATAAGTGCTTCCCTCTTTCATCCATAAGATGGATAATTCTAAAGTGCTTTCAACACAAGAACTTTAAGGTCTTGGTGATGTCCAGCCCAGTTGCCCACAGGGGTGACAAACAATACAGCCTTGCTTTGATGTTCATTCCTTCTTTGTCTCACTCTCCTCAGTCCTCCACTCCTTTCCATGGACCACCTCCCAGCCTACTTCTCAGACAGGGGGTCAAAAGTTTCTAGCTGTGCTGAAAGTATCATGGAGTCTGAAAGACTTACAACTGCATCTCTCACACAAACTGGTTTTAACAAATTCAGTGCTGTGAACAAAGTTTGAATCCACAGTAACTTTTCTAAGTCTAAATTATACCCAGTCACTGTTCCGATTCTAATTATTTTGGGATTGTGTAAGCTGTTGTTTGTTGTTATTAGTGTCATTTAGTCAATTCCGACTCAGTGACCCTGTATAGGTTTTCTAAGGTGCAGCCTAGTAGGTTTGAACTGCTGACCTTGTAGCTAATAGTCCAGTGCTTATGCTACAGTGCCACATTAGGACTCCTTGGAATTGTGTATAGATGACTTGAGAACATTATGAGGTCAATTGATCATTTTCTTCTTGGATCTTTGTTTAGTTTTGCTTTACGTTCCTGGAGTGGTATTAGTAGGTGTATACAAGTTAAGAATTCCAAGATCTCCTGCCCTAGTGAATTAAAATGTTTACCATATGTAATTTCCCTCTATCTTGCTTGCATTTTGTCTTACTGTCCAATTTATCTGATATTTAATTAATATTTATTTCATAAACATTTCCATCTTTCCAATATCAACATTTCTCAATATTTGTGCTTTAGGTTTAAGTATTTCTCTTGAGAGATATACATATTTTTTAGTTTGAACTTTATTGGTCTTTTAAACAAAGCAGGAATATAGAAAGAAAATGTGATGCTGGAAAAATGAATACTAGAATCAGTTGCCCTGAGTTTTCATTGACATAAGAAAATTAATTTTGTGACCTTGGAAACATCACTTATTTAAAAAAAAAAAGTTTTATTGTGAATTATATGATAGTTTACATGGGAGAACATTAGTTTTACATTCATTCTAACGTATATATCGTTTCATTGCCATGGTTACAATCCCCTCCATGCATCATCAGCCAACCAAAGGGTACACACTACAAGCCTGCACCCCGGTTGTCAGCACACAGCCCCTCTCCCTCTCTGGATCTAAAATCTCCAGCTGCTCCATCTCTCCATGTCATCATTTCTGCCTCCGTCTCTGGCATCACTGCTTCTCTGAGTAGTGTCCCGCTCTCCGCTCTTCTCCATTGATGGTCCCAGGGACCTCTGCTCCTAGACTGAAATGTTAATCACTCCCCTCCTTGTTATAAAATGTCTATCTACCTTTACATTTCCAACCCTCACAATCAGTCCTGATAACAATTATTCACTATTGTATCACAAGAGACCTTGCATTTCATCAGTCCCGCCTAGACAGATTGGATACTACCCACTGGAGATTCTACCTTCCTCCATGCCTTCTGGATCTAGGTTCCCTCTTGAAAGCTTGTAAACCAGTCACTTCTTGCCTTTGTAGCTCCTCCCACCCCCCATTTTGGGTAGCCAATGTCCAAGTTGCCCATCCCTGTCTACTCTGTGTGTGGAGGAGGAGGGAATGATCCTTGCTGTAAGGATTTCTTTCCTCTTTTGAGCTACTGCAAAATTGTATCAGATTACTCTTTTTTTCCTCTTCTTTCTTCTTCTGGTTGAGTTCTGATCATCCAGTCATTGAACCCAGGTCAAGTGGGTATTATCTGCAAGTGCGGGTGTTCTTATGCGTATGCCCTCTCTTCTTATCAGTTGGACGCTTCACTCTCCACTCTAGTCCTCTGTGGCTATGTCACTGACTTTGGGCCCAAGAGTCCCCAGGTCTTGCCACACTGCTGGCCAACCAGGTCTCCACCCAGGTTCACAGGAGTCTGTTGAACGTCGGCGCTTCATTGCTGTTTTTCCTTCACTTTCCCTTATTGGTGATGAGCGTGGTCACCAATCAGAGTGTGTATTCCCATTGAGTCTTAGTCTTAGAAGGGAGTTTGCACTGAGGGGACCTGACCACTTATCTTGATGTCTTCTGAGCAAGCAACTTGCTTGTTCTTGTAGTAACAGTCAGTCTGCCTCTATTGTTTTGTATTTTTCTTGTAGGTCTTTCTTTCAAGAAGTATTTTCTGTTTTTCTAGCCGGTCCACCTCTGAAGATCTGGATGTGGTTCAGTCTTCCACCTATAGTCTTATGTAATGCAGAGGCTCCGCAGGAAGCCTCCTTCACTGGGCATGTTGTAGCCCCATTTTAGGTATTCTAGTCAGAGCTCTGGTAGCGTAGTGGTTACGAATCGGGCTGCGAACCTTAAGGTCAGTGGTTCGAAACTACCAGCCGCTCCACGGGAGAAAGATGAGGCTTTCTACTCCCGTAAGGATTTACACCCTCGGAAACCCTGTACAGGGTCGCTATGGGTCGGCTCCGACTCGAAGGCACTTAACAACAACAACAGTCAGTTATAGGCAGAAGACGGACTCACAAGCTTTCTATGGTGGTATTTCTGGCTATTCCTTTCTCTCCCCCTCCAGTGTTTATTTTATAATATAATGTAAGGAAAACCAAGATTCAAAAGACAGCTAAGCATCTTAACATTATTCCCCCCGTTTCCCCATTCAATCCATGTCTCAATCTCTGTATCCCAGAGCCCTGTTGTTCCAAGGTTGAACATCACTTATTTTTATTCCATTTCTTCATCAATAGTATGAGACTATTTGGACATAAGTAGATGGCAGAGGCCATGCGGAGGACCCTAAACATGAAAGGCTCATTGTTAAGCAAGGCCACAATGGGTCTCCCCTTGGAAGGCAAGGCCCCAGGAGGGATCTCATGTGGGGACGCTGCAATTTCTGTCTCTTTAATTTAATCAGCTTATTTTTAATTTTCTTGATTTTATAATAAAAGTTTTCAGTAGAATCTTAGTAAAAACTATATTAGAGATCTGAAACTTGTTTTTAGGCGCCTTCACACCATATTCAATCATGCGTAGTCCTAAAGAATGCTTTTCACACTAACAATAGGTTTCACCACTAGGAAAAACCAGCTAAAGTTTTTGCCAGTCCAACTTTAAGATTACATTCAACATTCTTTGTAGTTTTGGTCAGGGACATCAAGACCTCTAGAAAATTAGCTAAAAATGCAATTTAGGGCTAAAGGAATAGTAATAGATCATAAGCAGAAATTTAACTTAATATTTTGTATAGAGTAGTTTTTAGTATAAGGAAGTTGTTCCATTTCTTCTTAACTACAAAACTGTAAATGCTTCTTGTTTAATCAATCATGAGAAACAACTGTGTTATCAGTTACCATAGCAAATAATGTTTAGGTACATGTTGTGATTAATGAGTCTATAGAAAATAATAGGTGAAGGTAGAAATAGGAGTTAAGATTTAGAATTATGTTTTAAGGTTAACTTGACATTCTAGATGTCAGAAAGATTAAGGTGTTTTAACAAGATCATTTGTGTAATGCTTCAAAGAAATTGATTGTTATGAGATCATAATGTATTGTAACGTTATATAAGGAGCTGAAAAAATTAAGTAAAAAACTACAGATCATCATTAAAATCATTAAAATTAACATCTTCAGCTGACTCCACACATTCCTTCGTGAGCCCCCTTAATAAGTGTGTCGGGGCTGGCCCCCGGCAAGTAGATATGTCTTTCTTTAGTCAACCCAAATCCATTTGCAGGAAGAATTATAGCATATATATATGTTAATATATGGCTAATCTGTGTTAATATATTAAATGTATTGAACTCTTGGAATAAGTGAGGCTATGCAGTGTAGTATTGTGCAGGCTTTGAAATCAGCCTTCCTACATTAAAATCTCAGCTTTGTTATTTCCTAATGATGTAACCTCCTTAAGCTTTAGCTATTCATCTTTAAAACACAGCTAATAATCATCTTTAAAATAGAGCTAATAATGATAGTTTATCTTGTAATGTGGTGGTGTGGCTTAAATGGCTGTGGAGAGCCTAGTCCTGGGACACAAAATCTCTCAATAAATGTAAGTTGCCCTGGAGTAGGTTATTTACTTTTTATTTTTAAGGTTCTTATTGTGAATTGAGTGAAAGTTTACAGGGCAGATCATCAGTGTTACATTCAACAAATCATACACCTTGTTTCATTACAATGGTTATACTCCCCTTCATGTACCATCAGTTAACTATTTATCTCTATTCATTTTAGCTCTTTTTTTTTTTTAAAAAACACTCAGGCATATATACTAATTTAAACCACCAAAGAGCACATTCTGTAAGGTCTGCCTCTTGGCTGCCAGCTCTCAGTCCCTGTCTTCCCATGAATCCAGAGTCCTCAGCTGCTCCCTCTCTCCATGTCCCCATCTCTACCTCTATCTCTGGTGTTGCTGCTTCTCTGGATAAGGTCCCGCATTCCACTTGTGCTCTTCTCCCATGATGGTCCTAGGGTCCTCTGTTTCTGGACTGTAAGACTAACTATTCCCCTGTTTTTGTTACAAAACTTCTACTTTTACAATTGTGATAGTCACAATTAGTCATGATAACAATTACTCACTATTGAATCGTAAGTATCTTATCCCCATCTCTTTTTACCAGACCTATCTAGACAAGATGAAAGCTATTCAGTGGGAACTCTATCTTTCCTCACACACTCTTAAACTAAACTCCCTCTTGAAATCTTGTAAGCCAGTCACTTCATGTCTTTATCTCCCCATCATTGTAGGTAGCCAATGTCTATGGAATAAGTTATTTTAAATGAGAAGCAATGATTGATTAGCTAATGTGGTTATGAATTGTGACTTGAAGGCAGTGCTGATTTTTATTATATGTAGGTTTGGGATCCTGTCTGACACACGGGGAGTTACCATGTATCACAATAGATTTAATGGCAGTATGTTTTTTGTGCTTTATATAATAGTGGGGTCCTGGTGGGCACTGTGGGCTAATGCGCTGGACTGCAAAGTTGGTTTGAACCTCAAGGTTGGCCATTCAAGCTCACCAGTTGCTCTTTGGAAACCCTATATAGTGTCACTGTGGGTCAGAACCGACTCGATGACACTTAACAACAACAACAACTAGGTAAAGTAATAGCTTCTTTGAGGGTAGGATTATTCATTGGATTAAACCACCATAGTCTTTCAATAACTGTAAGTAGCACTGTACTAGATTTTTTCAGAAAATATTCCCCTATAGCCAAAAACTATGGTGACCTGAATCATAAGGAAACCGACAAAGAAACAAGTTGATAGGCTATAAACCAGGCAAAAAGTCCTTGAAATTGTGTCAGTTTGTTGTTAGGTGCTATCAACTCGGTTCCTACTTATAGTGACTCTATACAGTTTGGTGGAGCACCATCCTGACACTCATTCTCATGCCCATTCAGCCTGTGTATCTGTCCATGTATCTCTCAGCAGAACACTGTTGTTCCAGGGTTGTACATATAACACTGCTTACCTCTATCCCCTTTAACCCTCTCCCTACCTCCCTGTGTCTTCATCATTGTTCTTCCAACCTCCCGCTTCTTATACACTGGCCTCTTTATCACTCAAGCTAACATGTGTCTACCCTTTAGCCAGTGAATTACTCTTTCTCTCCCACCATGGGGAACCATAAAAGGATATTTCTTTTAGCATGAAGACCTTTTCTTGAGTTTTTACAACAGTGGTCTCATGCAAGATTAGTCCTTTTGTAGATTCCTGATGTGGTGCTGTAGGATCAGCACTGGACTGCAAACCACTCAGTCAATAGCTGTTCCTCGGAAACTCTTCATAGAGTTGGAACTGACTTGATGGTACTTAACAGCAACAATTTCACTCAGCATAATGTCCTCAAGGTTAATCCATGTTATAAGGTGTTACACAGATTGTTATTCTTCAGTGTTGCATAGTAGTCCATTGTGTATATGTACTAAAATTTGTTTATACATTTTTTCATTGATGGGCATTTAGGTTGTCTTCATCTTTTTGCTATTGTGAATAGTGCTGTGATGAATATTGGTGTGCATGTGTCTACTAGTCTCCTGGCTCTTATTTCTTGTGGATATATACCAAGTAGAGGGATTGCTGGGTCATACGGTATTTCTATTTATGCCAGGTATTAGAGCTGCTATTTTTTCATTGATGATTTTTATAGTTCTAGGTTTTACATTTAGGTCTTTAATGTAAAAGCAAGTTTACTTTGTTTTTGTATATGATGTGAGATATGGATTTTCTTTCAGTTCTTTGCACTATTTGTTGAAGAAACTATTTCTTCCGCATTTAATATATTTTGACCTTGTGTCAAAGATCATCTGACAGTATGTGGAGAGATTTATGTGTAGGTTCTCAATTCTGTTCCATTGATATATGTTTCTTTTGTTGTATTATTACCAGGCTGTTTGGACCACTGTGGCTGTGTTGTAGATCACAAAGTGAGAGGTCTCCAACTTTGTTGTTCTTCTGATAACCTTTGCTTATCAGAGATACCTTTCCTTTCAATATAAAGTTAGTAATCAGTTTTTCCATCTCTTTATAGAGTGATGTTAATATCTGGATAAGGGATTGCATTATATCTACAGATCATGTTGAGTAGTATTGACATCTTCACAATGTTAAGTGTTTCTATACATTAGTATGATATAGTCTTCCATTTTTGTAAGTCTGTTTTGGTTTCATGTAATAATGTTTTGCATGAAACAAAAAAAATATATATATGCCTTTTGTTTCTTTGGTTAGATTTATTCCTAAGTATTTCATCTTTTAGGTGGCTATTATAAATGGTACTGTTTTCCTGATTTCCTTTCTCAAAGTTCTCTTTATTAGTGTAGAGGAATCTAACTGATTTTTGTATATTGATTTTGTACTTTGTCACTTTGTTGAATCTTTCAATGAGTTCCAATAGTTTTATTGTTGAGTATTTTCTATGTGTAGGATCATATCATCAGCAAATAGAGAGAGCTATACTTCTTTGCCAATTTGGGTGCCTTTAATTTCCCCCTTTTGCCTTAAAGCTCTGGCTAAGACTTCCAGTATAATATTAAATAGGAGTGGTGAGTTAGAGTAGCCTTGTCTGATTTCTGTTTGCAAAGGTTAAGTATTCAGTTTCTTTATATTGATAGTGATGTTAGCTGTTGGATTTGTATATAGGAATTCCTCTCCTATTCTTATTTTTAAAGTGTTTTTATTAACAATGGATGTTGGATTTTGTCAAATGCCTTTTCTGCATCTATCAATATGATGATGTGGTTCTTTTCCTTTGTTTTATTTATGTGGTGGATTACATTGATTGCTTTTCTAATATTGAACCATCCTTACATCCCGGATATGAATTCCACTTGGTCATGATGTGTTATTTTTTTTGATTTGTTATTGAATTTTAGGACTAGGAATTTGTTGAAGAACTGTATCTATGCTCAGGAGGGATATTGGTCTATAATTTTCCTTTTTAGTGATGCCCTTGCTTAGTTTGGGTATGATGGTTATGGTTGTTTTATAAAATGTATTTAGGAGTTTTCCTTCCTTTTCTATGTTCTGGAATAGTTTGAGTAGAAATAGTGTCTGCTTTTCTCTGAATGTTTGGTAGAATTCACCAGTAAAGCCATTTGGGCCCAAGGTTTTTTTGTTGGGCACTTTTAAATGATCTGATCAATTTCTTCTTTGGCAAGAGTATTTCAAGTTTTCTACTTCATTCTGTGTTAGTTTTATAGCTTGTGTGTTTTTTTTTTAAATGTGTCCATTTCTTATATAGTTTCAGAGAAGCGACAGTACAGCACAGGATAGGGTCCGGATACATCATAGTTTGGGTGTTGGTGAGGGCAATTCACAAGACAGGGGAGGAGGTTAAAGAATAAGGTAGATAGGGGAACACTGAGACAGGTTTGCATGGGCTAAATGGGACAGAGGTAAATACTGATGCATGCTCAAACTTGGAACAACAATGTTCTGTGATATGGGGATTGAGGCATAGTCTGAAGAGGGGAAATTATACTAAGATGTTTGATTTATGAGTATTGGTTTCCCTTGCCTACTATTGTAAAATAGACACTTGAGTGGGATACAAAGGAATGTCGGAAATCATGAATACAGAAGCTTGTAAGCCAGCCTTCAACCTATAATAGATTGAAATACGTAAAAGGGTTTCTAGAACTTGCTCAGTGAAATAGGCTCCTTGCGGAGTCTTTGCAGTGTATAGGACATTAGGTGGAATCCTGAGTCCCATCCAGAACCTTCTGAGGTTGGACATCTGCACTAGAAAGGACAAGCAGCCCAGCCTGGAAGCGCTAGAGCAACAGAAGATACATCTACAAAGAAAGATCATCAGGAAAAACCCAAAACAAAAATGTCAGCATGACTGGCTACTACAAGAACAAGCAAGTTGTTCACCAGGAAACTATCAAGGCAAGCAATGAAGTTCCCTTAGGACAAACCCCCTCTGAGACTGAAACTCAAAGGGAACACATGAGCAGGCATGTAAGCTTGCTGATGACCACATTGGTCTATTGGTGAGTGGAAGAGGGGGAAAGGCAGCAATGAAGAAATGAAGAAATAGGTTGAGTTCAACCACGTTCCATAGACTCCCATTGACCTGAGATGAGAGAGAGAAAAGGAAGGGCTGGTTGGTCCAAAGTGTGGTGAGACCTAGGGACACTTTAGCTGATGGACAAGGACAGAGCCACAGAAGACTAAGCTGAGAGTGAAGCATCCAGCTGATATGAAGTGAGGGGAGATGCACAAGAACACCCAAAGTTGTAAGATAGTACCCATTTGACCTAGCCTCGATAGCTTGATAATCAGAAGTCGACTAGAGGAAGATAAAAAAAAAACAAAAAAACATTTTTTGATAAAGGAAATGAGGGTAAATTGCTACCATCTGATGAACTTGACCTACATTCATGGGGGTTGTTGTTGTTGTTAGGTGTCATCGAGTCAGTACTGACTCATAGTGACCTTATGTACAGCAGAAGGAAACACTGCCCGATCCTGGGCCACCCTCACTACTATTGCCTTGCTTGAGTCCATTTATGCTGCCACTTGGCCAATCCATCTCGTTGGGAGTCTTCCTCTTTTTCTTTGACCCTTCACCTTACCAAACATGATATCCTTCTCCAGCGACAATATGTCCGAAGTATGAGAGATGAAGTTTGGCCATCTTGGCCTCAATACCAACAAAGTATCTATGCTATCCCCTCTGTATACAGGGAAGATAGGGATGGGCAACTTAGACAGTGGCTACCTAAAATGAGGGGATGATAAAGGCACAAAGTGACTGGCTTACAAGGTTTTAATAAGGAATTTAGTTTAAGAGTGTGTGGGGGAAGATAGAGTCCCTACTGGATAGTTTTCATCTTGTCTAGATTGGTCTGGTAAAAAGAGATGGGAATAAGATTCTTATGATTCAATAGTGAAGTAATTGTTATCATGACTAATTGTGACTATCACAATTGTAAAGGTAGAAGCTTTGTAACAAAAACAGGGGAGTAGTTAATCTTACAGTCCAGAAACAGAGGACCCTAGGACCATCAAGGGAGAAGAGCACAAGTGGAATGTGAGACCTTATCCAGAGAAGCAGCAACACCAGAGATGGAGACATAGAGAGAGGGAGCAGCTGAGGACTCTGGATTCATGGGAAGACAGGGACTGAGAGCTGGCAGCCAGGGGGTAGACTTACAGAATGTGCCCTTTGGTAGTATAAATTATTATATATGCCTGAGTGTTTACAAAAAAAAAAAAAGAGCTAAAATGAATAGAGAGAATTAATTGATGGTACATGGAGGGGATTATACTATTGTAATGAAACAAAGTATGTGATTTGTTGAATGTAAAAATGATGATCTGCCCTATAAACTGTCACTCAGTTCACAATAAAAACTATATAAAAAAAAAAAGAAAAGTGGAGCTAAACTATAAAGCAAGGATGGATGGTAATAAGAAGAAAACAAAGAGGGAAAAACAGGGTGGGTGGCAGACCTAGAGAGGAAGAAACTCTGGGGACTTCTGCCTGCCAAGGAGCTTATGTGGTAGGTGGGCAAGGGATAAGACGGTGGTGATCCCAGACCTAGAGGAAGCTCCTTTAGACCTAGGTGTTTTCTGGTCTGTGCACTCAGCCTAGAATTAGTTCATGCAAACCCTAAAGAAACTGAGATCTAGGTCTTTACACCCCAGAGAACAACCCGGGGTGAGAGTTCCTGCTCTCCCAGAGTTGGTCAGAACTGGCTCTGCAGGTCTGGAAAAAGCCTCACCATGTAGTAGGTCCCAACAAGAAACAGTAGTTGAGAGTAGAGCACATCCTTTGGACTCGGGGTCCCTGTGCTGAGAAACTCCTAGACAAAGGGGAAGATTGATTCCAAGACACATAGAAATGTCCAAGGAACCCCCAAGTCCACAGATGTTAAGAGGAGATAAGAACCTTATCCCAGAGCCAACAGAAAGAAAGCCTTCCCCTATTGCTGGCACTCTGTATTTGGACTTCCAGCCTCCTAAACTGTAAGAGAATAAATTAATGTTTGTTAAAGCCATCTACTTGTGGTATTTCTGTTATAGCAGCACTACGTAACTAAGATATTGTCCTTCTCTAGGGATGGGTTCCTCCTGATAAGACATCCAAAGTATGTAAGGCAAAACTTTGCCATCCTTCCATCTACAGGACATTCTAACTATACTTCCAAGACAGATTTTCAACTCTTCAGGAAGTTCAGGTCATTCTTCTAGCAAAGCCCAATATTCTTTGCCAACGTCATAATTCAGGAATGTTGTTGTTAGGTGCCATCGAATCAGTACCTACTCCTAGCAAGCCTATGTACAACAGAATGAAACACTGCCTGACCCTGGGCCAACCTCACACCTCACAATCATTGCTGCACTTGAGCCCATTGATGCTACTATTGTGCCATTGCATCTCATTGGGGGTCTTCCTCTTTTTCTCTGACCCTCCACTTTACCAAATGTGATATCCTTCTCCAGTGCCTGGTCCCTTCTGACAATATGTCCGAAGTATGAGAGACAAAGATTGGCCATCATGGCTTCCAAGGAGCACTCTGGTTGTACGTCTTCCAACACAGATCTATTTGTTCTTTTGGCAGTCCATGGTGCATTCAATATTCTCCTCTAATACCATAACTCAAGCGCATCAATTCTATGGTCTTCCTTATACACTGTTCAATTTTGGATGCATATGAG
>NW_006408557.1:16041659-16065950 GCF_000296735.1 Chrysochloris asiatica | reverse complement strand
ATTGTATATATATACTTTAAAACAGAGTTAATTCTAGGCTTTCTATTGCAAAGATCAATAAATTTAGAAAATGAAGAGAAGGCATCTCCTATGGACTATCATTTAGGTATTTTTCTGTTTAGTTTTTTCCCCCATTTATTCAATAAAACCCTACTGAATACTTATTACATGTCAGGCATGGGTCTTGGTGCTGGGGAAACAGTCCCAGAAGATAACAGCTAGTATAGCTTAAGGGCTTCCCCCTAGTGGGGGTGGTTGTAGGTTAGAGAAAACAAAGAACTAGGAGTCCTGGTGTGGTGTGGTAGGATAAGTACTGGACTGCTGACAACATGGTCGGTGGTTCAAATCCTTCAGCCATTCCTTGGACAGTCTATACAGAGACACTATGAGTTGGAAGGAATCCAAAGACACTTAAACAACATATAAGAGCTATAGGAAAAAAAAATATTGGGAGTAAGGAGTGTGGAGTTGGGGTGACAATTCTATCTAGGTGACTGGGAAGGTCTCTTTGGGACACTGGAAGAGACTGGAATGAAGTGAGGGATCTACATGGACATCTAGGAGAAGCGTATTCCAGATAGAAGGAGTAGCAGTACAAAGCCCCTGGGACAGTGAGGAAGTCAGATGAAGGGAGCAGAGTCTGGAGAGAGGGGAGGGGTCTTGGAGGTGACAGATTGGATCAGGTAAGGGAGTGCTTTCTCCGACTTTAATGTGCTTGGATCCCCTGGGAACTTAGCAAAAATGCTGATTCTATAAGGGAAATGAAGTTCTGACTGGGGACCAAGATTCTATATTTCTGAGAAATCCCAGTGATGCCAATGCTACTCTATTCATCACACTTTCAAAGGTGTGCCCCTGTGGGTCAGAGTAAGGATATGGCTTATATTCTCAAGGGTCTGGGGAGTCTTTGGAATACCCAAAATTGCAGGATATTCCAGAAGAATTGCTTTGGCTACTGTGGAGGTTAGTCTGTACCCCTACAGTCTAAGAAATAGAAGCATTAAACCACAGAGTAGAAGCATTAACCCACAAGGTATGGCTTAGATAGGAAGGTCTTAATGAGGAGGAATGATCAGAAACTAGATAGTTTGAAGGTGAGCCACCAGCTATTAGATGACATGTAGAGTATAAAATGGAGGAAGTTAAGATGACAAGGTTTTAAGCTGGAACAAGGAGAAACTATAATTTCTGTTTACTGACTCAGGAGAACAGAATAAAGACCAGTGTCTGATGACAGAACCTCAGAACATGATAGACTGAGGTGTCCATCAGACTTTTGCAAACAAGGCTCTATTTGGATCGAAGAACAAGGCTGGAGAGCGAGAAAATAGAGAGATCTTTTCTGGGGACAGAAGAGGTCCTCTGAAACTTTGAGTGCGGAGAAAGTAGGAGAACCTGTGAAGGGCTGGCAAGTGGCAGCCAGGGAGTAGAAGAGAAACCAGGTATTTGTGGTCACAGTTGTGTATGTTGTCTATTGCTGTGTAATAAACTATCCCAAATGGAGTGGCTTAAAATGGCAATTAGTATTTGTTATGATTATGTAAGTGAGCCAGGTGGTTCTTCTATCGTGTGGTGTGCCAGGGATCCCTCATTTGACTACCTTGCCTGGGTCCTTACTGCCAGGGAGTGTCCACTGATGGGAGCAGATGCTGGAACTGCTGAATCTCAGAAGGCCTGTACCTGGATTTGCAGAGCTCCACATTACTACATTCTGTTGAGCAAGGTAGTGAGGCAATCCCAGACTCAAATGCATTGAGATAAAGACCACCTACCACAGTATTTACAATTTTATGTACTCTGTTAAAAGTGGGAAACTGGGTTGAGTAGTGTAGCAGACACTGAACTGGGAGTTGGAGGCACTGAATGCTACTTCTTCTCTTCAGGAAGTCCTTGTTATTTCTCTGAGTCTCAGTTTCCTCATTGTTTCACAAGGGATTGGACTAGATGACTTTTAAATAAGGGGAGAAGGGCAGGTGAATTGCTGGCCAAGTGTCAGCTGTGACCGCTGTCTGCAGTCCCGAAGAGGTCATTCAGTACACCGAGCCTTGTTAGAATTGCATCTTCCCATGTAGATTTCACAGCTGTGGGAAGGAATCTTTCCCAAACTCAAAGAACTAACAGACTATTTTCCCCAGCTCCACTGCCCCTGTGTTTACCTTCCTTATTGAGTTGCCTTTTGAACACAAAATATTTAAGAGTCTGACTGAGACAGACTATATGATTTTCCTTCTATCTGTCC
This sequence comes from Chrysochloris asiatica, assembly GCF_000296735.1. NCBI lineage: Eukaryota > Metazoa > Chordata > Mammalia > Afrosoricida > Chrysochloridae > Chrysochloris > Chrysochloris asiatica. Next base: position 16,063,711 of record NW_006408557.1, on the reverse strand, counting down.
TGGCTTGAAAGCAACAAACACACTAGCCACATCTATGTGTCCAGGTTTCTTTGTGCCAGTTCCAGGCTAGATGTTGTATAGACATCATTGCATTTACTCTTTGCTGCAGCCCCTATAAGGGAGGTGTACCTCCATTTCCCAAAAAGGGAAACTGAGGCACACACAGGTTAAGGAACTTGTCCAAGGTCACAAGCTACTAGTATGTAACTGAGCCAGGGTTTGAACCCAGGCCAGAGATAATGAAGTACTTGGAGAAAATTCCCATCACCTTAATTCACCTAAGGTTTCCAGGAGCTGTGCTTCCCTGCTACATTTTTCCCTCACCATGAGCTGGGGCAGGGAACTGAATGGTATGAACATGGAACCTCAGACCATAGGCCTAGAACTCTGCAGGCTCCTGGCCTGAGAATCCCCGGGTAGCCCATGTATCCCATGGAGCATGTGTGCATTAGAGGGGTGAGCGATTCACTTCCAGAGAGCACACATGGAATAATATTTTGAATCCAGCCTCTGAGAGGTTGAACTCTGGTTGTTGGGCTCACCTGTACGCTTTGCTCCACTTGGAACTTGCACTTCCCCACCCCCACCGCGCCTCTGCTCTGAGCTTGGTGCAGCTGCCCGGCTCCACTTCAACCCCCCTTCCCTGGTTCCGAGAATAGCGCACAAACTGAAACCAAAAAGGTTAGACTCAAGAGTCAAACCCGCAGCGCTGACCAGGTGGGCCCACAGAGATCTTGCAGGGTGGACCCTGTTCCACCCGAACGCCTCTGCGGCCCCTCCTCAGGTTCTCCTTTCAGTTGACACTGCTCTAGAAACAACTTATAGCGCAGCTAAACAGAGGCACAGGTCTTGGCCAGTGGGTGGTACCCGGAGGGCGGAGACAAGGCGGGACCGCGGAGACAAGGGGCGCACAGCTAGACCGAAGCCGGCTTCTGCTAGCTTCCGCAGGCGGCGTTGACTCGGGAAGAACAGCCGGCCTGATGGCGGCGCGCAGCCTGGGCCGCGGGGTCTGGAGGTTCCTGGGCAGCCTACGGGGGCGCCCTGGGCAGCCTGTTCGGACACTACTGTTCGGGGCGAGTGAGACTAGCGGGCGGGCCTCTGGGAGCCAGAGCAGCGGCCCAGCCGTCGATGCTGAGCAGCGGGGCTCATACACAGCTTTGAGAGCTCAGGCGGCCCGGGAACCGGCCGCCTTCTGGGGGCCGCTAGCTCGAGACACACTGGTGTGGGACACCCCTTACCACACCGTGTGGGACTGCGACTTCAGCAGTGGCAAGATTGGCTGGTTCCTGGGAGGCCAGTTAAACGTGTCCGGTGAGTGGGCTGGGGGGGACCCAGGGGCCCAAAGACTCCCCATCAGCAGTAGCAGTCTACGGCCAGGCGATCGCAGCTGGTATCTTTACAGCCCCACTAGAGGATCGATTCCAAGTATCCTAACCCCGTCCTCACTAACACCTGGTGCCAAGCCACCCCTCCACTCGGATCACTCCCCTTCACGTCCTCTTTCCTCCCCAGTCCCAGAGACTCTTTCCCTGATCCCGCGGTACTGGGGGCCCCGCCCTGCCCCGCCTTGCCCGGAATCCTATTCCTTACTAGGGCCAAAGTTAGTTTAGAAGCCCAGCTGCTGGCTTCGCCGTCTTAGGAGGCTCCTCTGTCTCTTACTGCGAAGTTTAATGACGGTTCCACAGCAGCGCCGCGAAGCACCAGCTTAGGCGGTAGACACCTAGGCCAAGCTGGGATGGAGGTTGCGCGGTGCTCTGTTGAAGGGGGCTCCCCCGCTCTAGTCCCACGCTGGAGGACGATATCTTTTGGTTTGTTACCACTAGCTAGAGCGCAGTGCGCAGTCGCTGTTTGCAGATAAGTCCTGACCCAGTAAACAGAGCTGGTGACCCTGAACTGAGAAATCCCAACCCAGCCGCGAGTATCAGTTATCTCCTTGCTCCAGGCCTGTAGGTGAGAAGGACCGCACGTTAGGGAGTTCCAGTCTTCAGCCTCAGCTGTGTTCTCTAAACCCCAATGCCTGCTTTAGATCTGGTCGCGTGAGATCTCAGAAAACAACTTCATTGCCAAGTCTCATTTTTTTGACATTTGCTGAGTCTGAACTACGACTTCTGTTAAGACAGTGCCCCATCCCAATCGAAGGCACTACCTAGCCAGCAAAGGGAATAGGACCTGAATTGGAGCTAGTGGCTCAGTGGTATTGGGGAGGAGGGAACTTGGGTCAAGGCAGGATGCCAGGGAGAGGCTAAGCCTCTCCTCCAGGGAGATGAGTCTGGTGAGGTGTGTTCAAGGAAAGGACTGCAGATATGACAGTTTGTCTTGTCTCTGCCAAGACTGGAACTTCGAAGGAGATCATCTGACTTCCCAACCAACTCCACCACTTTCTGGCTGAGTTATTCTATTCTAGCCTCAGTTTCCTTATGTGCAGAATGTGGGTGACAATGCCTACCCCCTAGACTGGTTGTGAGGAAGGAGTGCTGTAAGGTATATTGTAGACCCAGTTCAGGCCCCACTACCTATTGACAATAAGAGACAGTATTTTAAATGTATTGTATTAAAAATAGCCATGAAATTATATGTGGTGTCTTGAAGGTGTTTTTCAAACAAGTAAACATAAGGAGACTTTGACCAGATTTTTGTAGTGTAAATTATTTGCTGGCTTAATCAAAATGAGTCATTTACTAGATAAGGGTTTCCTTTAAAACTGAGTCAGCAGCAAGTATGTATCCATGAACTAGTGGAATAAAAACCCCTAAGGTTTGCAAAGTTGGTGAAATGTGCCCTGAAGAGAAGAGCAACAGAGTAGAAAATGTGTAGCTTATGGGGATGTATCCACATTAGGAAACATAGGGCCACATGGAAGCCCCTCGTTGGCTCCTGCACATTTGCAGTGTCTCATGCTCAGATAAGGGGACAGAAAAGACCTGCAGCCTCTTCTGTTATGTCTTGGCATAGACAACAATTCTTTAGTTATTCCCTCCAAAGATGCTGCCTCTATAGCTACCTGGACTAGAAGATGAACTTCAGAAAACTGCCTAGCACAAAGCCAGTTTTTCAGCAGCATTCTTACCTCAAATGTTGTGTCCACCCAATCACTCATTTAGCCAGGAGTATCTCTGCCCTTTGCCTCTGTGTGTACAGTCACAGAGTTGACAGATGTGCCAGGTCAGACTATTGTTGCTCTAGAAAATTATAGAATGGGTGGGAATATACTGGCCTGATATGTATGTCATAACTGATAAAGTCATGGTTGTTTCAAAGAAGCATCACTCTTGAAACTTCCATTACGCTTTCAGGAATATCTGTAGAGTGCTCCCTTACGTAGCTGGTTCCTGGCATGGGTTTGGGTGGGGAGGTCTCAAACACAGAGTTCAGCTTGTGTTAGAACACCTGAATAGGGCTTCTCCATGGGCTTTGCCATGGCTGGAGAAGAGAGGTCCAAGAGACCCAGGCAGAAGCTGTTAGACTTCTTCTGACCTTCCTTGTTTGACTTAATCTGATACCTATAGGTTACCTCATCTGTTGGCATCAGTTAAAAAAATTTTTTTACCTCATCTGTTGGCATCAGTTAAAAAAAAATTTTTTTTTTTTTTTAACCAACAAGAATATCAATTCACCTGCTTGGAAGGCTGTTGTTAGTATTAAATAAGAAAATGCTCACAAAGCGCTCAGCACTGTCCACAGCAAGTACCCAATAGCTGGTCATTGCTGTTTACTAATGAGACATGCAGATGGGCATACTGTGGCCTCCGCATGTGGCCTCCAGCAAGGGTGATACCCCACAAGTGTATGTCTCAGCAGCCTGGGGGAGGCGGGAAGCTGGCTCTGAGCAGGTAGTGCTGACTGCCTAACTGGTCCTTGCAGCACCCTGGTGTGTGTGGCCAGGTAGCAGGGGGTGCTGTGGTATTATAGGCCGGCCACTGCACTTTTGGGGATCTTTTGGAAAGAGCTAACAGGGTCTCTACCCCTTCCAGTGACTTGCCTTTATTAAGTTTAGATAAGATTATTTTCAAAGGTTCTTTGGAAAGCCCAATTCTAAAAAGGATTCCTTTCAGTTTTTGAAATTTGGCTCTGTTTTTAATCAGGCTCAACAGATGGTTTTGTTCTGTGGTGTATCATCAATTCAAGATGTCAGGAAGTTGCAATTGTAGAAACAGAGTAATAACGTGTGCTGTTTTCAAAACATACAGCTAAGCTCTCTTTCCTAACTCCCAAATTCTGAATCTGATTTTTTTTTTTTTAAATGTGTAGTTTTACTTTTAAGACAGGGAACAGAGAACCTATTTTTAGCCTAACATTTAACACCAAGAGTTTCTTGGATGCAGTCTCTTTGGAACATGGATTTTGAAAACAGGGACATTTGATTGCAGCCTTTTCTTCTCCCCGATGTGTCTGACTCATCAGAGGCAGATATATTGAGGTGGCAAGACACCATACTCCCCTGTTTCTTTTTCTCTTTATGATGAAAGTAACTTGTCTGGAGTCTTCCAAGGAAGTCTAAATAAGTGTGCACTCCGCATCCCAGTAGGAGGGTCTTCTGGAAGATTTGTCCTCCCTGGCTTCTTTCAGTTGTCATAGACAACTGAAAAATAGTAGATGCTTCTGGAAAAGTGGCAAATACAATTTTTTGTGACTGATATAATATCTTAAAATGTGCCAAGAAGGTTTGCTATTTAAAGAAAACCCATTGTGAATCCTTTTGTGAATATGAGTCTGTCTTGATGAAAATTAAATTTCTATTGTTGTTATGTACCGTGGAGTCAGTTCCGACTCATAGTGACCCTGCACAGGGTTTCTGAGGCTGGAAATCTTTATAGGAGCAGAAAGCCTCATCTTTCTCCCATGGAACAGCTGGTAGTTTTGAACTGCCAGCCTTGAGGGTAGCAGCCCAATTCATAACCACTACGCTACCAGAGCTCTTAGACTTATTTATAGTTGTGGGTAGGGGAGGAAAGAACGTATTTAAACAACTGACAAGCATTCTGGAAAATTTCTCCATGAACGTGTGTCACTTTTGTCATGAAAATGATAAGACTTTAAACATTGTTCTTTTAAAAGAAAATCAATCACCAAACTCCTGAACCACCCACAGACATTTGCTTAAATGCCTGCAGTGCCAAATCAGGCCCCGGATTGAGAGAGACCTTAGCCTGGGTGACTGCTTCCACTGGCTTACTCACATGTGACCCTCACAATACAAACATTAGTGGGCGGTGGTCCCATTGTACAGATTTGGAAATAAAAACTCCAACTCATACAGGGTGATGAAAAATTGGGAAAATGCCCCAATACCAGAGAGCACTCGTTCTAATGTAGACATGGATAATAAATTAGTAAAACAAAACAAAACAAAACAAAAAAAGCTATAGAAACATAGATAACTTGCTGCTAAGGGGAGAATTAGGGTGCTACTCTCTCTGGAAAAAGGAATATTAGCAACATAGTCCTTGCTTGCAGAGGGTTAGGGAAACTAGCCTCTGTTCTATAACCATTGGACAGGATAAGTAAATGCTAAATGTTGTGAGCCATGACTATGTATGGTTGGAATGATGAAAAGGGAAAGATGGTTGTGTGCTGAAAGATTTGGAAAAAGCATGAGCTAGGATGTGGGGATTGAACTGATCCTTCAATTGAACTGAGCCTTTAATTGCACTTGGTCTGTTGCCCGACTCTTCTTAGAAATGAGATTTTCTTGTCCTACTGCCAAATTCTTTGGGTGGAGGATTTTTTGTTTTGTTTTTTAGACATATGCATGGAAGAATTTTCTTCCTCCTCTCTTTTGCATTTCTTTTCTTCCTTTTTCTCTCTCTACCTGTAGCTGAAGCCACAGCAGGAGCCAGGAGTATGTATTAAGCACCAGCTTATGCATGGAATCATGAGCCTCTGAGATCCCACAGCAAAATTTCTCTAAGTGCTTCAGCCTTTGAGACTCATTCAGAACAGCTGTAAACAATGAGGGGGTTCATTCCATTTGTGTTTTCTTTGGGAATGCTGCAAGCCATCTGACTGCAAAGCCATACTAGGAAACACTTAATAACATCCTAATTTTTACAGGTATCCTAACACCCACCCTATAGATTTATAAACTGAGATTTAGGTGAAATCACAAGTCCATTGTCTGCAGTCACTAAATGATTGGACAGGAGTCAACTCTAGATCATGGGTTTGAACTACCAGGCAATAATGTCTTTCATAGCTGGCAAATTACTGCAGATGTGTGTGCAGATGTCTATACATACCTAGCTGTCTGTCAGAGTAGGGTCCCTGGCTAGCAGCATCAGTATCATGTGGAAATGCAAATTCTCAGGCCCACCCATGGCTGGTAGAACTGAGACTGAGGGTGAGGTGGCCATCTATGTGTTCACCCCCCACCCCAAGGGGGCTCTGGTGCCACTCAAGATTGAGAAGTGCAGGTTTAGACCCAAATGAGACCTGCTAGAGGAACAGAGCCATGAAGAAAACAAGAGGTCCTTCCCCCTCATGCCACTGGGGCAAGCATTCGGGTGATCCCAGTATTACACCAGAGGGTGCTTCCACTGTTGGTCTGTGCTGGGGTTTGGCAGCAGGTGTAACGAGACCAGCAGGACATCTGGATCTGTCCTTGGGCTTACAAATGGGCCAGCAAGTAGCAAACAGAGCTCATGCTGCAGAGTCCAAGGGAACGTGAGGTGGACAGTGATAGAGGGCAGAAGAGGGATGGCCTCTCTGAGGAAGTGGCATGGAGGCTGAGACCCACAGGATGGGTGGGCAGCCTGAGAAGGGGGAAACAGTATCCTCTATTGAGGGAGAAATCAGTGGAAAGGTGCTGAAGTAGGCAGGCAGGAGCTGGGCAGGACTTGGTGCCCACAGGGTGGCAGGAGCAGGGCACATAGAGAGGGTAGATCACACAGGGAAGAGTAAAGCATCTCCTGTGTTCAGGAAGGGATTACCTGCGCACCAGAAAACTGCTACTCAGGGCTCAGCTCTGATCTTATTGGATCTGATGTCTGCCTGTCCAGTAGAGGTGAGCACACAGCCAGGTGACCCTGGGTTCCTATTGAACTTCCCTAGTTGTGCCTTAGTCTTGGTATAAAAAGGGCCCAAGATGCCCTGTGAGAGTCCCAGCTGAAGTTGTAGCCATCAGCCTCAGATGGGGAGAAACCTGATGCCCAGGTGTGTTTGTCTGGAAAGCTGGAGGATGTTGTTTCCTGCGTATATTGGAGCAGGCCAGTCTCCAAGTAGGAAATGAGAGCAAGTGCATTAATTAAGGCAGCCCTTTTCAAATATGGACACACACGCCTCCTGGGTCATTTGTGGGTTCTAATTCAGCAGGTCTGGGTGGAGCTGAGAATGTGTATGTGCTACCTCTCTCAGGTGACACCTGGTGCAGCCTGGTGTTAAGGAAGCCAGTATACCCCGCCCTACACACACACACACACACACACACACACACACATGCATCCTCCCCCCCCCGTCACACTGACCTGGCCTGGACTCTCCCCATCTTCCCGGGAGACTTCCTATATGCATCCAACTGACCAGGTCTGACCTCTGCCATCCATGCGAGATCTTTCATACATTTTACTGACTGGGTCGGACCTTTCTTAGTCTTCTGTGATGTCAATTTTTAGCTGGGCTGTCATGGATTTCCATGTCAGGGATTTTTAATCTATTGGATTGGGCACTATAGTCTTTCCTTCCAAGGTAGTTGATAAAAGCAATGAGGCAGCCGGCTGAGAAGATGAGCCCTCCTGAGGGGCAACCTTCACCTTGACTTCCTCAAGTCTGGGCATGGCCTGCTGACTACTCAGGAGAAGCCAGAAACCCATGTTTTTAAGTGTGAAAACCCTTGAGTTTTAACATTGTATATACAGAGACACTCCACAGTTAAGTCACGTCTGTAGCCTGGGTACCAAAGTTGCTGACACCTGTGCTGTGATTTGCCAAACTAGTTTACTAATTTCCTCCAAACAACCTTGTTTCTTTTCCATCTCCCCCACAGTTCACTTTTTTCTTTCCACCTGCAGGAACTGGTTCCTCCATTCTCTAATCCCACCTGCTCTGTAAGAACACGCCCAACTCCTCCTTGTTATCCCAGCCACAGTGGCTTATCTCCCACTAATCTGTGGCGCAGATATTTGATGTTGGCATTTAGACTATTGAGGATTCACAGTGAAGGGTAGGAACATCCAGCTAGCCAGCTTCTGTTTGAATCTCAGCTCTTCCCCTGACTGGCTGTGTGACCTTGGGCAAGCTACTTAACTGTTCTGTGCCTCTGTTTTGTCATCCATAGTGCAGAGACACCAGTAGTCCCTCATCCTGGGTTAGTGCAGGTTCCTGCCCACAGAGATTGCTATCTATGTGAAGGCTTTGGCCATTACTACTTTCTCAGTCTTGGATTTCTGTTAACTTCCTTTGGGCTCCTTTGCCCAGTGTGAGCAAATGTTATGATACTTGCCCCAGCCCACTGTCTCTAATATTTGCCTTTGTGTTTCTCTTGGTGCTCAACCTGGTGTCTTGGTCAGAATGGTGCCTGGTAGATTGGCTGAATCTAGAGTTTTAACTGACTCTCATGTGCCTTATGTTCCTGAAATACTACTCCATTGAAGGAAAAAACAAACAAAACAGAAACCTTTTGGTAAAAGTGGAGTGACTTTGAGGGGATGGAAGGGAAATTCCAGTGATTTCAAACTTGTAATACATATTTTTAAAAGTAGTAAGTTTCCATTACTTCTCTTTCCTTCTTGCCCACCTCTGGTTGCCTTTTGTAGATACTTCATATAAGTGGAATCATATAATAATTGTCCTTTTGTGTCTGACTTATTTCACTTAGTTTTATGTCTTCAAGGTCCATACATTTCTCTTTATGACTCTGTAATGTTGTTGTAGTTAAGTACTGTAGAGTAGGTTCTGACACATAGTGACTCTGTATAGGGTTTCCAAGGAGCTGCTGGTGGGTTTGAACCACTGACCTTGTGATTAGCAGTCCAGTGCTTATCCTAGAGTGCCATGCCAGGACTCCTGACATAGTCTATTGTATATGTACAACATTGTTTATCCATTCATCTGTTAATCGACATCTCAGTTGTTTCCACCTTTTGGCTATTGAATATTGGTATACAGGTTTCTGTTTGTGTTCTTGACTTCATGTCTTCTGGGTATACACTTGGAATTGTTGGATCAAATGGTAGTTCTAATTTAACTTTTTGCATAACTGCAAAACTGTTTGCCATGGTGATTGTATCATTTTACAATCCTATCAGCAGTGGACCCGGGTTTGTAAACCTTTTGTATTGAAACAAAAGAAAATCCTGTAGCCTGCTTATTGTTAGCCTTGTACTCTTCTTGCATCACCGTGTGTTATGCTGGGAATAACACCAGGAGCCCTTAGGGAGAGTCAGTGCTTAATGCAATATTTATACTATAGAGTGGCCTCATCATGAGCATCCATAAATATCACACTCATACATGTACTTAAGCACACTAATACAGACTAACTCACACACACAGTTACTGGAGTAGAGGTGTCTTAGTTATCTAGAGCTACTATAGCAGAAATGCCATAAGTGGATGGCTTTAAACAACAGAGATTTGTTCTCTCAAAGTTTAGGATTCAGCATGTTAATTCTAGGAGAAGGCTTTCTCTCTGTTAGTTCTGGAAAAAGGTCCTTGTCTCTTCAGCTTCTGCTTCCTAATTCCTTGGAAACATCCATGTTTTCTTGGCATCGCTCTTATCCCCGGATCTAGGAGGCTTTCAGTTCAGGGACCCTGGGTCCAAAAGACGAGTTCTACCCCTGGCTCTTCTTTCTTGGTGATAGTCAAGTCTCTCCTCTCTGTTAGCTTCTTTCTCTGACTATTTCTTATAAGAGAAAATGTATGACTCAAGCCCAGGTATAACTTACTATGGGTGGTGACCTGAGTACAGGCATGACGTGAATCCTTGAGAAGGGTAGTGACTTGGATAAGGGTGGAACTTGACTCATACAGCTTCTTACAAGGCTGTAACTCAAAATGCGACGCACTCTAATCATTCCCATATCTAGAGGTAAGGAATTCTAACACATAAAACAAAATGGAGGATAATTGCATCAGATTACACAATGGAGAACAACCACACAATACTAGGAATCACAGCCTACCCATCTTGACACATAATTTGGGGCAACACAATTCAATTGATGACAAGGGATCTTGAGAGATGAGGGTCCAGATTACCCAGGGAGCAACCCTTGAGTACAACACTGAGGACTCAACCTGGGTCTACATGGGCTGGGATCCTCCTGGGCCCTTCTCTAATTGTGTTGTCTGTCCTCCAGAAGCCAGGAAAAGACTAAATATGCTTAAATTGTGCTAGGGTAATAACCCTGCGTGTGGAAACTTATTGGTGATGGGAGGTGTTGGGAAGTTCTGGACCACCAATGTCTGAGGAAGGCTTAGGCTAAAATGGGTGTCAGAGAAGTCCACATCTACCTACATGACCACCTGTTTTAGCATCCAGTGCCTGGTCACCAGCAGAAGCAAATGTACAGGCCCAGCAGGTAAATCTTACTTTACTCAAACTACCCTGTCTTACTCTTGCATCATGCCTGCCTCTCACTCACCTCTAGTTTCCCCACTTTGGAATGACCTCATGATTGCGGGTTGTGGGGAACAGAGACCAAGAAGACTCAAGAGGCTTGAGAGTTGAATCATCACTGTAGATAGCACAATCACTGGTGGAGAAATGGGCTAATGGGGAGGTAGGCAATGATGCATATGCTAGCAGGTCTTGGGGATGAATAGATTTCTCCACAGTACATGATGAGCAGAGGGCAGTTTGAATAGGAAGGGACCTCTTTCTCTGGTAGGAGTGAAGATAGAAAATCAGTTCTCTCTAGGGGGTTCGCAGCTGCCAAAATGGGAGGTCTCATGGGAGGTTTGGAAAGAGCTTACGTGGCTTGTTCCCAATCAGTGGGTCAAGAGAAGTTGAGGGCATAGCATGGGGATGCATGATCCCATACATGGAGATGGGATCTGATTCAAGGTGACACTTGTTTTCCTGAGACTGGGACTCTGGGGGAACATTGAAAGACCAGATGGGCAGAGGACGGCTGTCTCTAAAGCTATTCAGAGTTCCCATTTCCCTCACAGGTGTAGGTCTACTGATGGGGAATACAGTAGTGAAAATGTCCCTTTGAGGTTTGGAAAGAACTCTAGCTGAAGGCAGCTAGAGTTAAGTTCACTTTGAAAACAACGAATAGTGACAGACTACTAGCAAAGGTGTAAGGAACATGATCCTACTAATCCTCAGACTTATGATAAAGGGCAGAATCAACGTGATGTTTTGGGGGCAGGTCTTGTGATTTGAGATTGGGGAATGGGAGGGGTGGGGGGCTGCTGGTATGGTGCTGGAGGGTAAGTACTGGATTACTAACCACAAGGTTGGCAGTTCAAACTCACCAGCTGCTCCTTGGAAACCCTATACAGTGTTGCTGTGAGTTGGAACTGATTCCATGACCCTTAACAACAATAGTGGTAGGAGGGGTAGTGGAATACAGCTTTCCAGAACCCCAGGATGGTATTTTCTCTGTTGTATTACTTTTGGGGGCAGAAGTTGGTTTGTTGGACTGCTGGTTATATACCTGAGAAAGGACTTGGATCCTTGACTTGTATTAAACTGTCACTTGATGGAGCAAGATTAATTCCAGACAAATAAGAGTCCTGTTTGTATTGTCTCCTTTCTATCAACTTTACTGTGGTGCACAACCCTGGCTGCACATTAGGATCATCCAGGGAGCTTTTAAAACAATGAGGCCCAGAAGCCAGCTTTTAAAACAACTGGGCCAATTGGATTGGAGTCTTTGGGGTGACTTGGCTTCAGCTCTGTAAAAGTTCCCTGGGTAATGCTAATGTGGCTAGAAGAGACTGCTTCAGAATATTTGTGGGATCGCCGGCCCCTTCAAGAGAATTAAAAAAAAAATGTTTTATTGTGAATTATATGATAGTTTATATGGGAGAACATTAGTTTTACATTCATTCTATCGTATATTGTTTCATTGCCATGGTTACAATCCCCTCCATGCATCATCAACCAACGAAAGGGTATACCCTGCAAGCCTGCCCTCCCCCTCCTTCCCCTTCCCCCCAAGTCTTCAGCACACAGTCGCTTGCCCTCTCTGGATCTAAAGTCCCCAGCTGCTCCATTGCTCCAAGTCATCATCTCTGCCTCCATCTCAGGCATCGCTGCTTCTCTGGGTAGGGTTTCGCTCTCCGCTCTTCTCCGTTGATGGTCCTTCAAGAGCATTTTTATTCTCTTGTTCTCACAGGTCTGACAAGCATCTTTCTTACAAGAAGATTGAAAACCTTACCGCTCTCCACTTCAGTGGGGAGTCAAGCAAGTCACAACAAACAAGATGCTGCACTGATTTTATGCTAAAAGTAATCTGTGTAATGTTCATTTGTTTTTGTGCAGTCAACTGCTTGGACCAACATGTTCAGAAGTCCCCGGACAGCATTGCTTTGATCTGGGAGCAAGATGAACCTGGCACCGAAGTGAGGATTACATACAGGTATTGTGTGTCCCTGAGAGCATCCATGGTGGCCTTCTCATCTCAGCACCTGGCAGATAATGTGTGCCTTTTCTGTCTCTGTTTGGGGAGGAAGCTGCATCAAATATATCTGATAGATCAGATAGTAGGAATAAAACTGCCTAGTGGGCTCTCTTTATTCTCTTGGCTTGGCAATACTGAGTGTCTTCAGATTCCAATAGAAGTAACTGAGGCTTTGAGATTTGTGTGAAGATTTTGCCAGAGTCCCACGTGCTTGTGTCTGAATATCAGTGAGCGTGTTTTAGCATTAGGACTGTCTTCTCATCCCTAAAAAGCAAACACAAATGCAAGCTGAATAAAATACATGTTGGGATAATAGAAACCAACCCACTCAGTCTCTTATTCTTAGTACCTTTTGGGGAAGGAGATGATAACTAAAACGGAGTGGATGAGTGAAAACAAGGGAGACCCACCATGGATTAACACTGTAACCACAACAGTAGCTTCAACATAGCAACAGTCATGAAGATAGAACATTTGGTTACACAACAGAACCAACTCAACAGCAGCTAACAACCAAAATAAGAAATGTCTGACATTTTTATTCTTTGATAGCTTAAATAAATGCTTCACACATTCAATGCATCAAGCACTCATCTAAGGATTCTGTGCGAAGGAGGGAAGTGTTAGTGTCAAATGAGCCCACTGTCCGGCAACAGTAACTGTCTTCCTGAAGGACTGCCTCCTACAGAGTTGTACCTTGCCCATAAGTCTTTGATTCTCCATCAATGCAGGACATTGGCTCTCCTTTTCCCTTAAATAAAAGTCCCTTGCTTAAGTCTCAGCACACTTTTACCATGGCATCTCTGGTCCACTTTGTGTCTGAGTTGTGTGCCTTTGTCACCACATGTCTTCTCCCTCTCTATCAAGTATGGTTATGCTCCTCCTGGGTGACTTGAGCTTTTCTTTCCCAATCAGCATCAAGCTTTCATTTAACTGAGTGTCTTTATAAGACTCAGGACAGACTGGGTTCTGTTTTGTTGTTAGTTGGTTTCTGAATCATGCACTTTGAAACAAAACACTACCAGGTCCTGCCCCATCCCCTTGGTGGGCTGAAGGTCAGATTACTGTACTCCATAAGGTTTTATTTTTTTTAATTTTACTTTTATGCATAGTTTTGAAAGTAGAGAGCCAGACCTTTCTTCCTACTTTGTTTTAGTGCCTTTCTTCTTATTCCGTCTTAGTCTGTAAGCTTCATTGAAACCTGTTTAGCATTGTAGCAATACACAGGCCTCCATTGATAAATGGGAGGTACATTGGTCAGGAGTTGAATTCAGAAATCTTGCAGGAAAAGTGAGCATTCTATGACTGGCCCACTACTGCTTCCGGGATATATGTTATAGTAACAAGCAATTCCGGAAGGCATTATAAAGTGTGGCAGATTGAATAGTCAAGGAGGGCCTCTTTGAGGAGGTGACATGTAATCTGAGGTCCTACTGATCAGAAAAGGGGCCCTGGTAGTGCTGTAGCTTAGGCATTGGATTGCTAACTGCAAGGTCAGCAGTTCAAACCCACCAGCTACTCCTCAGGCGAAAGATGATACTTTCTGCTCCTGTAAAGATCTACACCCTCAGGAACCCTATACAGGGTCTCTATGAGTCAAAATTGATTCGTGGCAGTGGGAATTGATAAGGAGGAGCAACCAAGAGAAGACCAAGTAGGAACATCCCAGATCCAGGCCAAAGCCCTGAAGGGAGTAAGCTTAGCATGTTCCGGGGCCCAGAAGAGGGTGCATGGGGCTGGACAATGGGAGTTGGGGACATGGTACAGAAAGTAGGCAGAGAAGTAGGTCCAGGTGTCGGCTGAGAGCAGCAGTTATTTACTCTTGGCATTGTACCCTGGTAGCGCAGTATGCTATACATTGGGTTGCCAGCCAAAAGTTGGGCACTTCAAACCCATGAGAGGAACATGAGGCTGTGTGCTTCAGTAAAGATTTACAGTCTGGGAAACCCTAATTCTTCTCTGTCCTGTAGTCTCACTATGAGTCACAGTATTCTCAATGGCAGTGGGATTGTGTTTTGTTTACATGCCTTGGAATCGTGTTGGCATTCCTAGCTTCCCGTTTGTGCTTTGAATCTAGATTTTATCACAGGTGAAGCCACAAACAAATTTAGAGCTGCTCCCTAATCTGCCCTATCTGCTAGTGTGTATACTTTTCCATTAACCGTATCCTTTTCCCAGACCTGAGGTCTTCGCCCACATATCTCCTGCATTGACCTGGCTCAGAGACTGTGTTAATTTCTCCAATCCAGTTCCTGGTTAGGTGAGCCTGCCCACTCCTGGTCTGAACCACCCCTCCCACCCCCCTTTCCTCCATCCCCACCAGACTCACTGGGTAAACACCCATTTTCCCCATGCACACTGGGGCTTGGGGAACTCTGCTTCAATACTCAAAATGAATGGGCTTTTTTTGTGAGTTAAACTCTTCATGAAGCGGGACTTGAGGCAGCAGCCTGGAGAGCCTTTCTGCAATAAACAATTAAGACTAAAAGGGGCTGGAAGTGGATGATGCAGGGTCTAACTAACTGGGTTTTTGGGAGAGAAGGCCCACTTAGAAGTCTCCTGAGAACTAATTTACTTTATCACGTCTCCCTCCCATGCCTTCACCCTGGGGATATGGGCAATATGGACCCCACCCTTTGTTGGGATGCCCTGTTGGAAGTGTGAAGCAGTGTTAGGTCAGCCATTGAGTAGGACGTGGCTGGGCCTGCAGAGAAATGTGGGGAGATGTAAACCTCACTGGAATCTTCAGGACTGCTGCCAGCATGTTAAAACTCTAAAGCAGCCCCCAGCAAGGGACAATCTGTGAGTCTCTTTCTCTAAAAATAAAGTCTTACTCTTGAGATAGTTTTATGAACCTAATCCAGGCCTAGTGATGGTGGTGGTTGTGAGCCACTGAGTCGGTTCTGACTCATAATGACCCTGTGTAAGATTCCTGTGGCTATAAATCTTTATGGGAGCAGAGAGCCTCGTCTTTCTCCCATGGAGTAACTGGTAGATTTGAACTGCTGATCTTGTGGTTAGCAGCCCAGCTCATAATCCATTACGCTACCAGGTTTCTTTAACCAGGCCAGTACCAGCTGATTATTTGTTTGAATGCCAAAAAGGAAAAATAAAATAATAATAATAAAAAAAACATATATGGGTGATTTTTAATTATAGTCAATTTATCAGGGATTATTTCTCTCATAATTTTAGGTTTTTCTTCCTTCAAAACTTTTTTTTTTAATTGTGGTAAAATATGTATAACATAACATTTTTGGTTTCTTTAACCAGGCCAGTACCAGCTGATTATTTGTTTGAATGCCAAAAAGGAAAAATAAAATAATAAATAATAAAAAAACATATATGGGTGATTTTTAATTATAGTCAATTTATCAGGGATTATTTCTCTCATAATTTTAGGTTTTTCTTCCTTCAAAACTTTTTTTTTTAATTGTGGTAAAATATGTATAACATAACATTTTTGGTATTTTTATATGTGTAATTCAATGACATTAATTACATTTGACATTTCCAAAATATTTTCACCACCTCAGACAGAAACTCTGAAACACCAAAGCAAGCCCATTGTTGTAGAGTCATTGTGACTCACTGCAACGCAACAGGACAGAGCAGAACTGCCACATAGGGTTTCCAAGCCTGTAAGTCTTTCCTAAAGCAGATTGTCTCCGCTTTCTCCCTAAGAGCAGTGGTGGGTTTGAAGGACGACCTTTCAGTTAGCAGCTGGTCACTTAATCATTGAACTGCTAGCTCTCCCATTAAGTAGTCTCTTTCCACTCTTTACCCCAACCCTGGTAATCTCAGTGTACTTTGGTCTTTGGGCATTTGCTTGTTGTAGATAGGATCCTCGTGTGGTGCTATAGAATAAGTACTGGATTTCTAACCACAAGGCCGGTTATTCAAACCCACCAGCCTTTCCTCAGAAACCCTTATAGGATTGCTATGAGTTGAAACCAACTTGATGTCACTTAATAACAACAACAACCTATGTCTCATAGCAGTGATAGCACACAATAGTTATCCTTTTGTGTCTGATTTATTTATTCAGCATAATGTTTTCATGTTTTATCCATGTCATAGCTTGTATGAGAACTTCATTTCTCTTTGTGTCTGAATAATATCCCATTGTATGGATATGTCACATTTTGTTTATCCCTTTATCTGTTGATGGACATGGATTGTTTGTACCTCTCAGCTATTGTGATCAGTGCTATAGTGACCACTGGTGTACAAGTACCTGTTTGAGTCCTTGCTCCCAAACATCTTGGGTATATACCTAGGTTGGGTCATATCATAATTCCATGTTCAAGTTTTTATAGAGCATGATCACACTTGACGATCACACTTTCCAAAGTGACTGTACCATTTTGCATTAATACCAGCAATGCAATTTCTCCACATTCTTGCCAAGATTTGTTGTTTTCTGGTTTAAATAATAGGCATCTTCATGGAGGTGAAGTGGCATTTCAGGTTGTTGATGTTTGTTCTTTTCGCCCCTTCTCTGAAGAAAGCTATGTAGACATTGGTGCTGGTTGCCCTGCGGTACATAAATTGCTACTATGTGGACCAGTAAAACACACTTGTTTCCTGCCCATCTTATGTGGATGGCACCCCTGGGACCTCAGGGCAGCTGCAGACCTCACTAGCTGGGAGGTCAAGCCCCAGACTTACAGCTAGGGTCCCTGTGGTTCTCAGATGCCAGGACACTGTAGGAATGTCCCTCTCTGGGCTCCACACTAGCCCTGGGGAGACAAAGCATGAGATTCATTCAGAATTCTGCTGTTAACAGGCACTCAGATCTAAAGTGCCTTGGAGACAGAAACTCTCTGCTGCTTAAACAGCTTGGCCTCAGTCACAGAAGGGCCAGGTCAGCATTTCCCAGACTCACCCTGGCCTGGGAATCAGCCCCAGAATAGGTGCTGGTGACATTTGCCCTGTGCAGAGGGAGGAATTTACAACCTGATTTCTCAAGTCCTGTGAAACCTTACAGGTCACAAGTCAGCAGAAGGAGACCTCCTCTGTTTTTCCCCCCGGCCCTGGGTATCTTCCAGTGTGGCCACTTATTAAGGCCATACAGTGGTTGGTTCCTGTGGGTTCTAGTGGTTGGGAACATGGAGTCTGATATGCACATTGTTTGGAAAAAGCTTTAGGGAAAATCCTGTGTTGGGTTTGGAGAGGCATGTTGTTGTTGTTGTTGTTATGTACCGTGGAGTCAGTTCCAACTCATAGTGACACTTTACAGGGTTTCTGAGGCTGTAAATCTTTACAGGAGCAGAAAGCTTCATCTTTCTCCCATGGAACTGCTGACCCTGAGGTTAGTAGCCCAATTCGTAACCACTATGCTATCAGACATAGGAGTGGGGAAAGGCTTTGGTGATGAAGGCAAAGGGGAGAGTGAAGTGGGTGTCCTGCAGGGCAACATGGCTGTGGTCAGGATCGGGTCCATGCTGCCCCTGGCCATATGTGACTTCACCTGCTGACCCTCAGTTTCCTCATCAGAGAAATAGTATCGTGGCTTTTTTCTGTGTTGCTGTGAGTGCTGAGTGTAATATGGGAGTATAGCCCAGCCTGTGGCTGTTTTAGCTGTATTGTAACTGGTGAAGGAAGGCCAACAGAAAATCTCAGATTCTGTGGGCTCATGGTAGTCTGTGGCCAATGGTTCCTGGCAGCTAGTTGATATAAGGTCAAATTGTGTAATTTCAGCTGGAAGTATGTGCACATCTGTTAAAAGGCAGGGCCTCCAGTTTTTTTGTGCCTGACCCTTGCACTTTGTTCTCCTTAACCTTAAAGTAATTACTTTAGGGAGCAAACTCCTTTATTCAAATATGGAAACAATTAAGGGGGGCTGGAGTCATTCACAAGTTGATAGCTGGGCACTTGGGGTGAAATCAGTTTGTTGGGTGGGGCTCTTTCAGAGTGGGGAGACATAGGTCACCCTTTCTTTGGAGGAAGAGGGCAGTGCCCTGGACAGATTCCACATCTGGCCTGAGCTCTGAGTGACTGGGATTGTGAAACTTCACTGACTCTGAGGATTCAGTACAACATACTGTGTGACTTGAACAGAGCTGGTTTGAAACCCACACCACCTTTTCTTAAAACTATGGTGGAGATATTGCCTCTGGGAAGCATTTTAAGTGTCTTTGCATATGACCTTTCTCTGTTATTCTTTTGGGCAAACTGCAGTTCGTCAAATTCATATTTTAGAATAGCTGTATCAAGGGACTGTGGTACAAATGCCCCATGTTGAGACCTTAAGTTGCGACAAACTACCTGGAGAGACTTGCCTGACAACCCCTAGGAACAGACAGCAGCAGCAAATGAACTGAGGAACATACACATAAGCTTTGATTAGTAAAGATGTCTCTCTTGAAGTAGCACCATTGGGGGTAGTCAAGGGCATGGGTTCAAGAAAGGGCAGCCTCTTGTGGGAAGGAGCATGAGGATCCAAGGTGAGGAGTGCATGGTTGGTAGAGCACAGGACTTCTGGAGCAAAGGTGGGAGTGGACCCTATTGATAGTCTGAGCAGCTTTGGCCTTTGAAGAAGAGTCCAGGATGAGGACAGAGTTTTGTTGTTCATATTTTAGTTTTCTTCCTTCTGCTCTAGAGGCTCCAGACAGTAGCGTAAGATAGAGACCTACCATCTGAAATAGCATGGCCAGGAGGGTGGCCAATGAGGGTCTTCTGGCCTGCACAGGAGTTTACATTGGGTTCACTCCCCACCAACTGTTCACATTCCCTCCAGCTCCTTTCTTTGATGGAAGGTACTTGAACTAGGTTATGGCTTTTGAGCTGGTGCAAATGATGGTTGGCTTCATGGAACTGTCAGAATGTACCTGTGGTGCAGTTAATTACCTTCATATGGCTCTTCATATGTATCCATTGTAATTACCTTCATATGTATCCATTGTAAAACTTGGAAACCTAATAAGAGGATTGGTCAGTTTTGCCATTCCTGATGGTTTTAAATGAGTCTTTTCAGAAGCAGGAAGGAAGATCTAACTACCAACAAGGAAGAAGTGTCAGGAGTGGAAGGCATCCCTTGGACCCCAAAGGTCCCTGCATGTTGAAACTGCTCGAACCAGGAGACAAAGCTGTGACACCAGAGGAATAGCAGAGGAGCTGAAGCAGCAGAATGAAGACCCAGAGCACTAGACAAAGCAGTAGCCTTCCCAGTCCACGGAACAAGTAAAGCTGAATGTCTTTGGGCATGAGGCTCACTTATGGAGTGGGGTGCCTTCAGGTACTTAATTGAGTAGTTGAGGCTTATAGCAGAATAGAGTGCCCTTTGGGCATTTATCAGAAGTGCTAGAGGAGATTTGTAACATAGCCTGAGCAGGGCAGAGGCCAAGGGACTGGAGAGTGGCCTACCTGGGGCATGGCAGAGAAATGATTGTCTTGACCAAAGAACTGCATCTTGAACAATTCTGACCATGCACTGTAACCTGTAAATTTCTCTAATAAACTCCATAACTGTGAGCATAGTGCCAGAATTTTGTGTGGCTATTGCAATGGATCATTGAATGTAGCTGAATTCTGTAGGAGAGGTAATTGGCATCAGATTTGGTAGGAAAGATAGAAGACTGAAGGAATATCTCACCTTGGCCTCCTTAGGAATTGGCCAAGGGCTGATGCTGATGGTGGTGAGTCCCTCCTTCCTGCTTTTGAAATTAGAGGTGGTCAGCTGTCACCTTCTTGCTCTTTTTTTTACAACACTCTTTTCAGAGTGGTGCATTGGTGACATGGGCCCCAGCATCTTAGGGCACTAACTACACCTCCAGGTGCAGTCGGCCAGTGACAGATTTCCAAGAATGCACATGGAAATGCTGTTTCTAGCTGTTGCTGCTTCTGAACTCGTACAGGAATGCAGTGGAGTCAGATGGAAGCCCAGTTTCTGAGCTCAAACCCAGGATTATATTGCCTGTGGCCTGAAAGGAGGTAACTTGGAATGGAATTGTCCTGTGACTTTTACTATTAACCTTGGAAATCAATGGAGAGGCGTAGAAGTTTGTCATACACACACGGGTTAAGTTTATTGTATGGAAGGCATGGCAAAGAACTCAGGTAAGAACACATGATATTTGTTTAACACAGGCTAGAAATGAGGATATAAAAGAATGAACAGAAAATTACAAAGGGCAGCTCTAGAAGACAGAATCAAATATTACATTGAAATATGCAAAGACCAGGAATTAGTTAACCAAAAGGGAAGAGTATGCTCAACATTTCTCAAGCTGAAAGAACCGAGAAAAAAATTCAAGCCTCGACTTGCAATTATCGAAGAATTCTATGGACAAAATTCTTTGCTGAGACTGCAAATTGAAGAGGAATGGCATCACATTCATTATCAAAAAAGGACATTTCAAGGTCTACCTTGACGTATAATCTTGTCTTTGATATGATATCCATAGACCTACAAGAAAGCCTAGTTACTACCACTATTATTCAAATTTATGCATCAACCAGTAAAGCCAATGAAGACGAATTGAATAATTCTACTAACTTCAGTCTGAAATTGATCAAACACACAAACAAGAAGTACTGATGATTACGGGTGACTGGAATGCAAAGGTTAGACTAAGAGGAAGGATTGTTGCTGCTGTTAAGTGCTGTTGAGTTGTTCTGACTCATAGCAACACTGTATAGGATTTCCAAGGAGTGGCTAGGTGGTTTGAACAAGTTTGAGATCTTGTGGCTCAAACTGACCTTGAGGTCCAGTGCATTATCTTGCAGCAACGCACCAGGACTCCAAGAGGAAGGATTAGTATTTGGAAAATATGGCCTTGGTGATAGAAATGATGTCGAAGATTGCATAATAGAATTTCGCAAGACCAATGACTTATTCATTTAAAATGCATTTTTTAAACAACATCAAAGATGACTATACAAATGGACCTCACCAGATGGCATGCATAGATTTCATCTGTGGGAAGAGATGGTGGAAATGCTCTATATCATCAGCCAAAAGAAGGCTAGGAGCAGACTCTGGACCAGAACATTGATAAGTCATATGCAAGTTAAGGCTGAGGCTGAAGAAAATTAAAACAATCAATAAAAGCCAAAATTTGACTTTGATCATATCCCATATGAAATTAGAGATCATCTTAAGAAAAGATTGGTGCATTTAGACACTAGTGATAGAAGACCGAGGACATCAAGAACATCATACAGGAAGAAAGCAAACGGTCATTAAAAAGATGAGAAAGAAGGAAAAGACCAAAATGGATATTGGAAGAGACTCTGAAATTTGCTTTCCAGCGTAGATTTGCTAAAGCACGGGGAAGAAATGAGGAAGTACATCTGAACAGAATAGTTCAAAGGGTAGCTTGAAAAGACAGAGTCAAATATTATAATGAAACATGCGGAGACCTTTAGTTAGAAAACCAAAAGGGAAGAACATGCTCAGCACTTCTCAAGATGGAGAAGTATTAAAGGATTCTATGGGTAAGGAGCTCTGGTACCATAGTGGTTATGAATCGGGCTGCGAAC
>NW_006408557.1:16039916-16041149 GCF_000296735.1 Chrysochloris asiatica | reverse complement strand
GGTTTTGCACTCAACCTGTTGTATTTTGTTTCATTACAATGATTACAATCCCCTCCATGCACCAACAGTATTTGTCTCTATTCCCTCTTTTTTTTTTATTTTTATGTACACATATAGACACAGTAATATATAATTGTTTAAACAACCAAAGAGCACATTTTACAAGTCAGACTCCTTCCTGCCAGCACACAGCGTTTCTCTTTCCATGAGTCTAGAGTTCTCGGTTGCCCTATCTCTCCATGCCATCACCTTTGCCTCCATCTCTGGTGTTCACTCCTTTTCTGGTTAGTATCCCATATTCTGCTCATGCTCTTCCCTCTTGATGGTCCTAGGGTCCTCTGTTCCTGGAATGTAAGATTAACTACTCCCCCCTTTTTGTTTCACAACTTCCACCTTTACAGTTGTGACAATTGCAATTAATCGTAACCATTACTCACTATTGAATCAAAAGAATGCTATTCCCAGCTCCTTTCACCAGACCCATCTAGACAAGATAAAAACTAGTCAGTGGGGATTCTACCTTCCCCTGCACACTCTGAAACTAAACTCACTCTTTTTTTTAAATCTTTTATTCTCCTTTATTTATTTTTCTCTTGGTAAAAACATGCAGATCAAAGGATACACAATTTTAACAAATTATACAAATACAAATCAGTGACATTGTTTGCATTTTTCAAGTTGTGTAACCATTCTATCATTTTTCATATTATTCCACCACCATTAACCTAAGATCACACTGTTCTCTAATATTGTCACCTAACCATTTGAAATGTTATTCTCAACTTAGTCCCATATAAATAATTCTTTTGGAGTCCTGGTATGGTTCTGTACGATAAGCACTGAACTGCTAACCACAAGGTGAGAAGTTCAAACCCACCAGCTGCTCCTTGGAAACCCTATACAGGGTCATTATGAGTTGGAATTGACTCAATGACACTACCAACAGCAATAATTTTTTGAAAGTGCAGAAAGCTCCAGGTAGGCATACTTTATGAAGCAGATTTCAGAGAATACTTTTTGCTTTGAGATTAGATTGGGCCAATAGTTCTAATAGTTCTAGATGTTCATACAGCCTCAACGGTACCAAAGATCTGGACTTCATGGAGACTTTGAAACTCTGTTCCACTTTCCCCCTCTTTCAATTTAATCAATTAACTATTTATTTATTGCATTAAAATTATGTATATGACAGTACTTTCCTCTGCTGCCTTTAACTCTTTTTTTTTTTTTTTT
>NW_006408557.1:16014040-16035251 GCF_000296735.1 Chrysochloris asiatica | reverse complement strand
TAAACTGCAAACATTTGGAATCAGAAAACCAAAAAGGAAGAACATGCTCAGCATTTCTCAAGCTGGGGGAACTGAAGAAAAAATTCAAGCCTTGACTTTCGTTATTGAAAGAGTCTCTGGGCAAATTATTTGCTTAGTATACAGATTGAATAATTATGGTGAAAGAATGAAACCCTGGCACACACCTTTCCTAATTTTAAACCATTCAATGTCCCTTTGTTCTGTTTGAATGACTGTAGTTTGACTAAAGGTTCCTCATGAGCACAGTTAAGTGTTCTGGAATACTCATTCCCCTCAATGTTATCCATAGCTTGTCATGATCCATATAGTCAAAAGTCTTTGCAGTGTCAATAAAGCACAGGTAAACATCTTTTTGATATTCCCTGCTTTCAGCTAAGATCCATGTGATGTCAGCAATGATAACCCTTGAACTGTTGCAGCTGTTTTTGAATTATCTTTAGCAAAATTTTGTTTGCATGTGGTATTAATGATATTATCCTATGATTTCCATGTTTTGTTGGACCACCTCTCTTTGGAGTGGGCACACAAATATGGATCTCTTCCAATCTGTTGACCAGGTAATTGTCTTCTAAATTTCTTGGCATAGATGATTGAGTGACTCCAGTAATATATCAGTTTATTGAAAGGTTTCAATTTATATTCCATTGATTCTCAGAGTCTTGTGTGTGTGTGTGTGTTTGCCAATGCCTTCAGTGCACCTTCAGCACCATTGACTCTTGATCATATTCTATCTCTAGAAATGGTTGAACACCATCCGTTTCTTTTTGGTACTGTTAGTCTGTGTATTCCTTCTATCTTCTTTTGATGCTTTCTGCATCATTCAAAATTTTGGCCAGAATCTTTCAATACTGCATGTTGAGACTTTAAATTTTTCTTCAGTTTTTCAGCTTGAGAAATGCTGAACATTTTCTTCCCTTTGACTTTCTAACTCCAGGTCTTTGCACATTTCATTATAATACTTCACTCTGTCTTTTCAAGCTACCCTTTGAAATTTTCTGTTCAGATTTTACTTCTTCATTTTTTCCATTTGCTTTGGCATATCTCAGCTGGAAACCAAATTTCAGAGTCTCTTCTGGCATCCATTGTGGTCTATTCCTTCTTTCTTGTCTTCTTAAGGACCTTTTGCTTTCTTCCTGAATGATGCTCTTGGTGTCCTCCCAAAACTGTTCTGGTCTTCAGTTATTAGTGTCAAATCTGGTTTTGAGAGGATTTCTAAATTCAGGTGGGATATGTTCAAGGTCAAATTTTGGCTCTCATGGGGTGTTTTAATTTTCTTCAACTTCAGTCTGAACTTTCATAGGAACAATTGGTCTGTTTCACAGTCTGCCCATGCTTTTGTTTTGGCTGTTGGTATGGAGCTTTTTCTACCATCTTTTCCCAGAGTTGTAGTCAGTTTCATTTCTCTGTATGCCCTCTAGTGAAGTCCATGTGTACAGTTATCTTTATGGTGTTTAAAAGGGTATTTGCAATGAGTAAGTTATTGATCTTGCAAAATTCTATCATGGTTTCTATCACTAACTTCTTCAGCATGGTTTCTATCACTAACTGCTGATCCTTTTCTTTGTTTCCAATCTTTGCATTCCAGTCATCAGTAATTATTAATACATCTTGATTCCTTGTTTGATCAGTTTCAGACTGAAGAAGTAGAATTCTTCAATTTTAATCATCATTAGCTTTAGTGGTTGGTGCATAAATTTGAAAACTAGTGGTATTAACTGATCTTTATTGTAGGTGTATAGATATTTTCCTATCACAGTGAGTATTGAATTTTTTTCAATATGATGAATGTGATGCCATTCTTTTTCAGTTTGTCATTCTCAGCATAGTAAACCATATGTTGTTCTAATTCAAAATGACCAATACCAGTTCATTTCGGCTCACTAGAATGCCAAAGATATTGATCTTTATGAATTCCATTTCAGTTTTGACAGCTCCTGTTTGTAAGGAGCTCTGGTAGCGTAGTGGTTACGAATCGGGCTGCGAGTCACAAGGTCAGCAGTTCGAAACTACCAGCGGTTCCGCGGGAGAAAGATGAGGTGGTCTGCTCCCGTAAAGATTTATAGCCTCGGAAACTCTTTGTAGGGTCGCTATGAGTTGGATCCGACGCCACCGTACATAACAACAACAACAACAATTTGTACATTCTACACTCCAATTATTAGTAGATGTTTACAACTATTTCTCCTCATTTTGCGTTGTGTCCCATCAGCAAATGAAAGTCCTGAAATCTTTACTCCATTCACATCATCACAGTCAGCTTTACTTTGAGGAGACAGCTCTTCTCCAGTTGTATTTTGAGTGCCTTCCAACCTGAGGGGGCTCATCTTCTTGTACTATCTCTGACAATATTCTGATGCTCTTCATCATGTTTCAAAACTCAATATTCTGGTAGTATTTGACAGTGTTCCACTGATATTCATAAGGTTTTCAATGGCTGAGCATTAAGAAGCAGTCTGCCTTAGTTGGTATCTCAACTGAAACCTGTCCACCATGGGTGTGCCCTGCTGGAATTTAAGAAACTGGTAGCATAGCGTCCAGCATCACAGCATCACACAAGCCACCTCAGTACGACAAACTGACAGAATGATGAAACAATTATTTATTAGCAGTTATTTTTATGAAAGGGAAATGAATTGTGGTGAACTTTAATGACAAACTCAGCATGTAACTTCTGTGGTGTCTCTGTGTGGAACGAGAGGTGGCTGCTCTGTGGCTCGGGTAGACTTGGTCATTGGTGTTGAGGGCTCACATGCCAGGGCCTCTCTCTAACTTCCTACTCACTTGCCATGTGGAAGTATTTGCTTCATAGGAATTGGCAAATCAGTTTTTCCTGGGTGACATAAATGGTTGCATGTTCAACTGTTAGCTGAAAGTTTGGTGGTTCAAATGCAACCAGAGCTCACCTTGGAAGACAGACCTGAAAATCTGATTCTGAAAGATCATAGCCTTGAAAATCCTGTGTTGTGGTTGTTAAGTGCTATCAAGTCAGTTTTGATTCATAGTGACCCTGTGTAGGATTCCTGAGGAGCAGCTTGTGGGATAAGCCAGGGCTTATCCTAAAGTGCCATGCTAGGACTCCTGAAAACCCTATGGAACTGTTTTATTCTGTTTATATGGGGTTGCTGTGGGTTGGAACTAACTCCAAGGAAACTGACAACAATCGGCAAATGCTTTTTTTCCTGAAAAAAATTGGTTGTTAGGTATCTGCCAGGGCACTACCATGTCTGCATGAACCTCTTGTTCTTCCCAGTCTCCTGTTTCTCCTAGTTGTCCCTAGCAAAGCAACATGGGCTAAGGGCACTCACACCAAATTGTTGCACCTTCTGAATCCCAAATGACTAGGTCCTGCTGTGTCTAAAGGAGCAAATCTTCCCTGTTCACTGTCCTCTTGGTATATTCATTTGGAATCTTCTGTGGGCTTACAGGGATGCTTGGGAAATAATGACTCCTAGCTTGTGTCTAAGGAGCCCTGGTAGTGTAGTGTTGGTTTACTAACCCCAAGGTCAGCAGTTTGCATCTACCAGCTGCTTTGTCAGAGAAATATGAGGTTTTCTGCTCCTGTAAAGATTTACAACCTTGGAAACGCTCTACAGAGTCATTGGGACCAACGGTATACTACAGTAGCAGCAGCAGTGTGTCTCTGGTTTGAAATGTTCATTCCATGTGTATTTTTTTTTAGTTTTTTTATTGCTATTGTTGCCAAATGGACTTGTAGGGAGCAATCGTGAGAGACCCAAGCAATCACCTGGGGCATGTGAAAGTGGAACAGGACCTGAAAAACATCCTGTGACTTTTTTTATTTAAAATTTTCATCCATAGGGAAAATGGAAGGTTTTTAGAAATTAAAAAATCTAAATTCTCCTCCAAATTCCACCAGGGAGTAGACCGTGTTTTTGTGGCTGTCCCTGGGAAGCAAATACATTTGTCTGCCAGTGAATGGATATTCTGTCAGGGCACTCACTGTTTTGGTGGCTGGGTTCTCTTGTTTTCATTTCTTCACCACTACTTAGAGTAATGATACCACCACTTACAGGACACATGTAAATGTCCCCAAAACTATTGTGGGTGGTGGGCCCCATGATAAGAACACTACCAAAGCTTCTGTGGGAATGTGGGGCCTGAGCAGGAATTATTATTATTTTTTTAATTCTCCAGTCAGGCATTTGATTGGCTTCTAGTGAGACATTCTTCTGAGTGACTGACTTGAAGAATTTAGCACTTCCCAAAGAATCTAGCAAGACCTCAAGGAAAATACATTTAGTCTCCATAAAATATTGAGAGAGCTTACAGCTTTGACCTGCATTTGCTGGCTGACCTGTTATCACCAGTGGTATTTCAGTTCTCATCTTAGGTAGATGAACCCTGTCTCTGCCTGGGTTCTTGCTTGACAAAGAGTAGTTTGAGATGTTTTGCATATCTGAATGTGGTAACTGCTTTATTTTCTCACTGTAACTTCTCCTTGCCTAACGGTCATGACCACAAAATCAAATAATGATGTGTGTGGAATTTCATAAGTGGTTGATGAGCCCCTTCAGCCCAATTTCCTAGGTTTGTGATCTTTTAGTGGTAGTAAGTAGCTCACTGAGCAAAATTCCATCACCATTAAATCTGATTTAGCTG
Source organism: Chrysochloris asiatica (assembly GCF_000296735.1). Taxonomy (NCBI): domain Eukaryota; kingdom Metazoa; phylum Chordata; class Mammalia; order Afrosoricida; family Chrysochloridae; genus Chrysochloris; species Chrysochloris asiatica. Next base: position 16,030,610 of record NW_006408557.1, on the reverse strand, counting down.
CTACAGTAATGCTAGGGTCAGAGTAGTCAGTCAGGAGAGAAGGGATTAGATCTCAGACTTATGTTTGAGCGGTTTCCAGGTCCACCCCCCACTCCTGATTTCTTGCCTGCACCAGGAGGGGTCTGTGTTGCTATGCCCCTTCCTTAAAGTGGATCCTTTTTCTCTCACCTCTCCCATCTTTCAGAACTGTTTTGCTGAAGAAAATTTGAAATATTAAAGAGTATACCGATGGAAAGATGAGTCTCTTTGCTAGTTCTGTGTCTAACCTCCTGTCTACCCTGGTTTGCAGATAGTGACCATGCTGATGCAACCTGGCCTCATAGACACATGCCAGCATTATAGCCAAGTTTACCCCCATCCCTGTGCCACATTTCCTTGTGAGTCCTTCCCTGGTATACTTGTGGGTGCTCATAGGAGTGGGTGGCCAGGGTAACATCTGAAATGAAAGAGACCCACTTCGGAATCATTTTTGGTGGGTTTTCTAGAAATGTGACAGCTAGTGTCCCATTCCCTGCTGAAGGAACAGGAGATGAGGAGAAATCAAGTCATGGGTGAGACTGAGGCAGTGGCTCAGACAGCATGCCTAAGGAGCAGTGTTGCTGAGGCCATTGGCAAAGGAACAGATCAGCTTTAAGCATCTTGGCCATCATCAAACATCCTTCGAATGGACAGATGAGACTCTGCCTGAGACACAGTGCCTGGCATTGTTACTCTAAGCCTTGACCCCATGTGCCACTATCAGAAGTCTCAGTGTGTTTTGAGCTATCAGAAGAGCTAGTGGACTGTTTTGCCTTGAATTTCTACCTGTGTACTGTGAGCAGAAGTGAGTGGTTTGGGCAGGCTGATCTTGGAAATGCCTCTGTGTTCCTTCCTGCTCTTTCTTTACTTCTCTAACTCTCCCTGCCTCTGTGTAGGGAAGAATTGTGATGAGGACTGGGACTCTGTTTAAGAGAGATATGGAAAGATAGAGGGAGAGATCTCTGGGACTGCATAGAAAGGAAGGAAGAAGGCAGAGAGAGAGAGAGGGATTGGGTAAAAAGAGGGGGAAAGCAGGTACAGAGGAGAGAGGGAGAGATAGGAAGTCTGCAGTGTTCTTGGGGGATCAGCCAGGTGTGAAGCACCTTCCTGCTAGTGACAGAGACTACTGACAGAAGACCAGAAGATTTGTGGGATGACATCAAGAACATGACACAGGAAGAAAGCTAAAGGTCATTAAAAAGACAGGAAAGAATGAAAAGACTAAAACGAATGTCAGAAGAGACTCTGAAATTTGCTCTCCAGTATGTTGTTGTTGTTGTTAGGTGCCATCGAGTCAGTACCGACTCATAGTGACCCTATGCACAACAGAATGAAACACTGCCCAGTCCTGGGAGAACCTCACCATTGTTTTGATGCTGCTATATTGCCAAGCCATCTCATTGGGTGTCTTCCATCTTTTTCTCTGACCCTCAACCTTGCTAAACATGATATCCTTTTCCAGCGATTGGTCCTTCCTGACAATGTGTCCGAAGTATGAGAGATGAAGTTTGGCATCCTGGCCTTCAAGGAGCACTCTGGCTGCACTTCATCCAACACAGATCTGTTGGTTCTTTTGACAGCCCATGGCACTTTCAATATTCTCTTCCAACACCATAACTCAAAAGCATCAATTCTTCTACAGTCTTCCTTATTCACTGACCAGCTTTCACATGCATATGAGGTTATTGAAAATACCATGGCTTGGATCAGGTGAACCTTAATCCTCAAGCTGACATCTTTGCTCTTCAACACTTTAAAAAGGTCTTGTGCCGCAAATTTGCCTAACACAATATGTCATTTGATTTCTTGACTGCTGCTTCCATGAGTGTTGATAGTTGATCCAAGAAGAATGAAGTCCTTGACAACTTCAATTTTTTTCTCTGTTGATAAGAATGTTGTTTATTGGTCCAGTGGTGAGGATTTTGGTTTTCTTTACATTGAGATGCAATCCATACCTAAGGCTGTGGTCTTTGATCTTCATCAGTAAGTATTTTAAGTCTTCTTCACTTTCAGCAAGCAAGGTTGTATCATCTGCATATTGCAGGTTGCTAATGAGTCTTCCTCCAATCCTGACGCCATGTTTTTGTTCATATATCCCAGCTTCTCAGATTATTTGCTCAGCATACAGGTTGAATGTGTATGGTGAATACAACCTTGTCACACACCTTTCTTAATTTTAAACCATTCAGTGTTCCCATGCTCTCCAGTATAGATATGGTAAAATGAATGGAAGAAATTAAGAAGTCAAAGGGCTGAACAGAAATTTTTAAAGAGCAACTTGAGAAGACAAATTTCTTACTTTTTATAATGAAATGTACAAAGACCTGGAGTTACAAAACCAGAAGGGAAGAACACTATTTCTCAAGCTGAAAGAACTGAAAAAAAATATTCAAGCCCTGGCTTACAATATTGAAGAATACTATGGGCAAAATGGAGTGCTGGTATGGGGATGTGGGTTAATACATTGGACTGCAAAGTTGTTTGAGCTGCAAGGTTGGTGGTTCAAGCTCACCAGCTACTCCTCAGAAATCCTATACAGGGTCGCTGTGGGTTGGAACCAACTCACTGGCACTACACTAACAACGACGTGGGCAAATTGGTGGTGGTGGTGGTTATGTGCCGTGGAGTCAGTTCCGACTCATAGCGACCCTTTATAGATTGTCTGAGGCTGTAAATCTTTCTCCTGTGGAACCACTGGTAGTTTCAAACTGTGACCTTGAGATTAGCAGCCTGACTCGTAACCACTATGCTACCAGAGCTCCTTATGGGAAAAATACTGAATAATAAAGAAAACATCAAAAGAAAATGGAAGTTACAGAGTCACTGTACCCACTGTACCAACAATTGAACAATTGTTGCTTTTTCAACCATTTCAAGTGGCAAAAAATCAAGGTTCCAGGAATTGATGGCATGCAAGTAGAAATCTTTCAACAAACTGATGCAGTACTGGAAGCACTCACTCATCTCTGACAAGAAATTTGGAAGACAGCTACCTGGTCTACTGATTGGAAGAGATCTTTATTTGTGCCCCTTCCAAAAAAGAGGTAACCCAACAGAATGCAGAAATAATCAAACAATATCATTAATATCACAACATGTAAAAATTTGCTGAAAATAACTAAAAAACTGTGATACCAGTACATTGACAGACAGCTGCGAAGTAATCAAGCCAGATTCAGAAGTGGACATAGAACTAGGGATATCATTACTGTTGTCAGATGGGTCTTGGCTGAGAGCAAAGAATACCAGAAAGATGTTTACTTGTGCTTTATTGGCCATGCAAAAACTCAACTGTGTGGATTATGACAAGCCATGGATAACTTTGTGAAGAATGGGTATTCCAGAACATTTCATTGTGATCATGAGGAACCCATGTTTGAACAGAACAAGAGGATACTGAATGGTTTAAAATCAGGAAAGGTGTGTGTCAGGTTGTATTCTTTCATCATACTTATTCATTCTGTATGTTTATCAAATAATCTGAGAAACTGGGTTATAGGAAGAAAAATGTGGCGTCAGGATTAGAGAAAGACTCATGGACAACCTGTGATAGATATGCAGATGATACAACCTTAGTTGCTGAAAGTGAGGAGGACCTAAAACACCTGCTGATGAAGATCAGCGACTATAGCCTTCAGTATGAATTGCACCTCAATGTAAAGTAAACAAAAATCTTCATAACTGGACCAGTAATTTGTTGTTGTTAGGTGCCATTGAGTCAGTACCAGCTCATAGTGACCCTATGTACAACAGAAGGAAACACTGCCCGGTCCTGGGCCAACCTTACAATCATTGCTACACCTGAGCCCATTGCTGCTGCCACTATCCCAATCCATCTCATTGGGGGTCTTCCTCTTTTTCTCCGACCTTGTACTTTATCAAACATGATATCCTTCTTCATTGACTGGTCTCCTGATAACAGTGGTGAGGATTTTGGTTTTCTTTAAATTGAGATGCAACCCATATTGAAGGCAGTGGTCTTTGATCTTCATCAGTAAATATTTTTAAGTCCTCTTCCGTTTCAGCAAGCAAAGTTGTATCATCTGCATATCGCAGGTTGTTAACGAGGCTTCTTCCAATCCTGATGCCATGTTTTCCTGCATATAATCCAGCTTCCTGGATTATTTGCTCAGCAAACAGACTGAATAAGTAATGATGGAAGAATACAATCCTGGCACACACCTTTCCTAATTTTAAACCATTCAGTGTTTCCTTGTTCTAGTTGAACAACTGCCTCTTGGTCCATGTACGATTGAAATTGCCAAAGACTTCATTTTGGTTAGAACTACAATAAACATTCATGCAAGCAGGAAAAAAGAAATCAAACAACATATTGCATTGGGCAGATCTGCTGCACAAGATTTCTTTAAATTGTTCAAGAGCAAAGCTATCAGTTTGAGGACTAAGGTGCGCCACTCAAGCTGTGGTATTTTTAGTAGCCTCATATGCATGGGAAAGTTGGACAATGAATTACGAAGACTGCAGAAGAATTGATACATTTGATTTGTGGTGTTGGAGAAAAATACTGAAGGTACCATGAATTAACAAAAGAACAAACAGATCTTTGTTGGAAGAAGTATAGCTGGAGTGCTGCTTAGAAGTCAGAATTGTGAGATTCATCTCTCATATTTTGGACATGTTATCAATAGGATCTGGACATCAATAGGATCTGGAGATGGACATAATTCTTGATAAAATGGAGGGTCAGAGAAAAAGAGGAAGACCCCCCCCAATGAGATGTATTGTCACAATGGCAGCTACAATGGGCTGAAGTGTAACAACAGTTGTGAGGTTGGTGCAGGCCTAGGCATTATTTAGATCTGTTGTGCATAGGGTCACTGTAAGTCAGAAGTGACTTGTGGGAACCTAGCATGCTAGGTTTATTTAGTGAATTTAGTTTATTTAGTGAATTGTTAGAGCCAGAGAAACATGCACTCTCTTTTGTGAAATGCAGTAACACCACATACAGGAAGTTTATCTTACTTCCAGTGGCTGTTTCAGGAAATGACTAAGAGGGGAAGTTACTTTCAGATATTAACTATGAAAAAAACAGCTTCAGTGGAAGATAGATGAGTGCATACCTATCAATATATCTCTGACTCTCCTTTTCTCAACTATTTCCAGCTTTTTTTTTTCTTTTTCTGTTATGGACTAACTACTCTTAAATTCTGAGGTTGGAGGTCAACATGAATTTATACCATCTGGGTTCAGGTGGTATTAAGTTGATTATAAATAATTGCTGTTGGATTGCATCCTAAGCACTGGGTAAAATTATTCCCAGTTGATGCTTAAGAGTTGGATAGTGGAAGCTCTCCTTCCTTTTCTATAGCCAGCTCTACACATGTGTGTATGTTGCCAGGACCAGCAGGCCACATTTGTATATTTGTAATTATCATTTATGTATGTCCACACTGAAAACCTGGCCTGAGGAGTCTTCACTGAAGACAAATTTAAATGTCCCACTAAACACCCAGCTGAAAAGTGCACTTAAAAATATAGCTCTATCTCATGGCAGTTGGTTCATGTCACTGTGCCTTTAAGCACAGGACCTTTAAGCAAGAAGATTCTGCAAGCCCTAAGGAAATCAGTGTTTCTTACAGCTGTAACCCATTGGGCCAGGCACTGCATTCTCTTTACAGTAACTGTGGCATTTTGGGTTACTTTGAGAAGTAATGAATACCCAAGGACAAACTTTTGAACAGTTTCAGAGTACTTGGAGCTACAGGGTCACTTAGAAACCATTTATTTTTCAGAGGTTTGAAGACCTAGGTGTGCTGCTCATATTTCCCAATAATAAGTATAGTGAAGATTTGTAGTGTATTTAATGAAAAAGTCAAGTGTAAAAACAATGGGTTATCTGGGAAAATGATTAGAAATTGAGATGTAATTAACTAAGGATAAATGGAAAGCCTTTATTAAAAAATAATTACATGACCATAATATGGGAAAACTCTGGCTTAAGAGCAACTTTATGTCTTTTTGAGGATGAAGGGGCACAGGCTAGTGAACCCAAGAACATGATTGAGCCACTGTGTCATGTTTTGAATGTTTGAAAATTAATATGCTTTTAGTTTATTTAGTACAGAGTTGAGATTATTGGTCTGGAAAGATACCCATAGAAGTATGGGGATCACTTTGGTCACATAGGGTGTACAGAGAGAGTGACTGAGGTCATGGAGGTTTGGATTAGAGAGCTGGGGAGAGAAAAAGCTTTAAAGAGATGTGGTAGTGGTGGGAAGATTCAGGAATTTGCCACTGAATGACAAATGAGATTTATTCTGGGCAGCTTCAGAAACAAGGGGTGGAACTAGAAATATGGGAGCAGAAATATGGCAGTGAGACTCTACAAGCATCAGAATGCTGCACCATTTGCCCTTTGAGAATCTCATTGGCCTCACTTTGTATGGCCTTGGCAGAGCACATAGGAAGTGGAGCGAGAATCTAGTTGTGAGGTTCTATCGAGGTTGTTAAAACGCATAGCGACGCAGTGTACACAGAATAAAGCACTCCTCAGCTCTGTGCCATCCTCACAATCTTTGTTATGTTGAGCTGATTTTTGCAGTCACTGTGTCAATCCAACTTATTGAGGCTCTTCATCTTTTTCTCTGACTCTCTGTCAAACATAATGTACATCTCCAGGGACTGGTCCCTCCTGAAAATATGTCCTAAGTATTTGAGACAAGTCTCACCATTTTTTTTTTTTTGTAAGGAGCAGTCTGGCTATATTTCTTCAAGACAAATTTGTTTATTCTTCTCTTAGTCCATGATATATTCAGTATTCTTGCCACACTATAATTCAAAGGTACCAACTCTTCTTTGGTCTTCCTTATTCATTGTCTAGCTTTCATAAGCATATGAGATGATTGAAAATACCATGTTGTTAGGTGCCATCGAGTTGGCTTCAACCCATAGCGACTCTATGCACAATAGAACGAGACACTGCCTGGTCCTGGGCCAACCTCACCATTGTTGCCACACTTGAGCCCATTGATGCTGCCACTTTGCCAGTCCATCTTGATGGGGATCTTCTTTTTTTTCTGACCATCCACCCTACCAAACATGATATCCTTCTCTAGTGACAATATGTCCGAAGTATGAGAGATGAAGTTTGGCTATCCTGGCCTCCTGGGAGTACTTTTGGCTGCACCTCTTCCAACACAGATCTGTTGGTTCTTTTGGCAGTCCATGGCACTTTCAATATTCTCCTCCAACACCATAACTCAAAAGCATCAATTCTTCTACGGTCTTCCTTTTTCACTGTCCAGCTTTCACATGCATATGAGCTTATTGAATATACCATGGCTTGGGTCAGGTACACCTTAGTCCTCAAGCTGACATCTTTGCTCTTCAACATTTAAAAAAGGTCTTGTGCAGCACATTTATTGACTATGCAAAGGCTTTCGATTGTGTGGATCATGACAAGCTATGGGCAGCATTGTGAAGTATGAGTATCCCTGAACACTTAATTGTGCTCATGAGGAATGTGTGCATAGACCAAGAGGCAGTTGTTCGAACAGAACATGCTAACACTGAATGGTTTAAAATTAAGAAAGGTATGAAACAGGGTTGGATTCTTTTACAATACTTATTAAATCTGTATGCTGAGCAAATTATCCGAGAACCTGGGTTCTATGAAGAAAAATGTGGCACCAGGATTGGAGGAAAACTCATTAACAAACTGTGATATGCAAATGATACAACCTTGCTTGCTGAAAGTGAAGAGGACTTAAAATACTTACAGATGAAGATCAAAGACCACAGCCTTCGGTATGAATTACATCTGAATGTAAAGAAAACCAAAATCCTCACCACTGGACCAATAAACAACATTCTTATCAATGGAGAAAAGTTTGAAGTTGTCAAGGATTTCATTCTTCTTGGATCAACTATCAACACTCACGGAAGCAGCAGTCAAGAAATCAAATGATGTATATTGCATTAGGCAAATCTGCTGCACAAGACCATAGCTTGGGCCATGCAAAACTGAATCCTCATGGTGTCATCTTTTCTCTTTAACATTTTATAAGAGGTCTTTTGTACAGATTTGCCCAATACAATACATCACTTGATTTCTTGACTGCTGTTGATTATGGATCCAAGTACAAAAAAGACCCTTGACAGCATCATTCTTTTCTCCAATTATCTTGATGTTGCATATTGTTCCAGTTTTGATGATTTCTGTGTTTCTTTATGTTAATTGAAGTGACACAATGTTCCACGTCCTCTTCTAAATTCAGCTTGAAATTCTGGAAGCTTCCTACCGATGTATTGCTGCAACTATTTTTGAATTTTCTTCAGCAAAATTTTACCTACATGTGATTTTAAAGTATTGTTTGATGATGTGTGCATTCCATAGGATCACCTTTCTTTGGAATGGACACAAATATGGATGTATTCCAATGAATTAGCTGTCTTCTAAATTTCTTGGCACACATGAGTGAACACCTCTTGTGCTGCATCGTTATTTTGAAAAATTTCAATTGATGTTATGATGTCTTCCTGGAAACTTTTTTTTTTTTTTTTTTTGCCAGTGCCTTCAGTGAAGCTTGAACTTCTTCCTTCACTACCATTGGAATACTTGAATGTTGGCCAATCCTTTTTGGTACAGTGACTCTGTGTATTCCTTCCATCGTCTTTTGATGCTTCCCATGTCAGTCAATATTTTGCCCATAGAATTCTTCAGTATTGCAACTCAAGGCTTGAATGTTTTCTTCAGTTCTTTTCAGCTTGAGAACTGCTGAGTGTGTTATTTATTCCCTTTGGTTTTATAACTCCAAGTATTTGCACATTTCATTAGATCTCTTAAAATGAAATCTTCACTAAGACCTGAGTTATTCTTCTTAATTGCTGACTACTGCTACCTCTTGAACACTTGCAGCCTATCCCAACTGTCCATTTGGGAACTGTTGTTGTTGTTAGGTACCATCGAGTCATTACTGACTCATAGCAAGCTTATGCACAAGAGACCGAAACACTGCCTGGTCCTGTGCCAACCTTACTTTTGAGCCCATTGCTGCTGCCACTGTGCCAATCCATCTCTTTCAGTGTCTTCCTCTTATCCACTGACTTTCTACTTTACCAAGCATAGTGTCCTTCTCCAGGGACTGGTCCCTTCTGATAATATGTCCCAAGTATGAGAGATGAAGTCTGGCTATCCTGTCATCAAAAGAGCATTCTGGCAGTATATCTTCCCACATAGATTTGTTTATTCTTTTTGGTGTTTCATGGAACTTTTAATATTCTGCTCCAACACAATAGCTCAAATGCACCAATTCTTCTGTGGTCTTCTATATTTATGTCCAAATGTCACATGCATATGCGGTTATTGAAAATTCCCATTACTTGAGTCACGTGCACCTTAGTCCTTTGCTTTCATTAACACTCAGGGAAGCAGCAGTCAAGAAATTAAATGACACATTGCATTAGGTAAATCTGCTGCACAAGACCTCTTTAAAATGTTCAAGAGCAAAGATATCCCTTGGAGTAGTAGAAATATTTCTCAGTCCTGGATTTTGTGGATTTTGGTGGTGTGGGCAGAGGCAATTCTTTCATTATAAACTTAACTGAAGGGTGAGGGGCATCAATGAATGGCACCTTTGTCCTCTTCCTGAAATAATGAAATCCACCAAAAGAAGTATGCTGAAGCCAGCCTGGGCATGAGACACAATTAATCTGGTGGCAGGGCTTATGATGGATCTGCTTTACAAGAAAGGCTTTGGGAAACAAAGACTTCCTTGAAGTCCCTGCCTGAGACTGGAAATTGATTTTCATTGAACTATGGTATCTTGGCTGCCTCTTTTTGAACTTAGCTTTTCTTGGGAATCCTTTCTGTGATGAGCCTTTGAACAGAAAGGATTATGCAAGCACAGTTATAAGGGGCAAGAGGTACTCAAATGAGGGTTTGCTTTCCAGTCCCAAAAAGCACAGGGGTGCATTGTTACTGACCACACACCCCCAACCCAATGAGAAGGGGCCTTGCTTTCTGCTCATCTAATTTGTCTTCCTGTGTTAAATCTTTTTTTCTTATTATTATTACAAATAACTATAGGTTAGCAAACAAACTACAGAGGGCAAAAAAGGGAAGATAGTTGGGTACTGCAATTGCAAAGTCCTGGGTGTTGTTTGCTGTTACGAGATCAGGTGCTGTTACAACATTTTGGGGATCGGCCTTACTTGTTTCAACTCTTTCATCACATTTCTCCCATTTGTTTTCATGGAGTTGTATCATAGACTCTAATTGGGCTGGGTTCTCTGACTGGGCTGATTCAGTCAGATACTAACTTCTGAGTCAATCTACTTGCCAAAGGACAAATGGTATTCTAATTGGTAGACTGAATTTTGTTATAATCTCAGGATTGGAGGGAGGGGTCAGCCCATCCATACCACATGGAACACGGGTTCCAGCATAGGTGGGGCATTCTTGAAAAGCATGGACCATCCCATCCAGAGCAACAAACACCCACCGCATCTCAATTCAATGCCAAGTAGGGAACTGCAGGGAGTATTTGATAAAAACAAATATGCTCCCCCTTATCTCTGGGCTGCAGAGATGGTGACTGTCCTCAGTCTCCTCCTTTGTAAGTGTGGGAACTGGTGTCCTGCATGAATACCACTGCCTGACTTCAGAAGTCTTAGTGATATGATGGTTTGCTTTGTGTACTTATGCGTGCTTATAAGGAGAAGCCCTGCTCTAGACCACAACAATGAGGCAGTAGATTTCTATCATTACCATTCTACAATATTCAAAGCATTTCTTTTTGGTGAAGAACCTTTCATGCATCAAGTATTTGAATGCCTGCTATGCCCTAGGCAGTAGGTCTGGTGTACAGTATTTGTAATCTGCAGAATTATTCCACCCCAAATTCTGAGCCTTGTCTTTCCCTCATCTCTGATGGCCATCTCTTCGTTGTGTCACAGGGAGCTGCTGGAGACCACATGCCGCCTGGCCAATACATTAAAGAAGCATGAAGTTCGACGAGGGGACCGTGTGGCCATCTACATGCCAGTATCTCCATTAGCAGTGGCAGCGATGCTGGCCTGTGCTAGGATTGGTGCAGTCCATACTGTTGTCTTTGCTGGCTTTAGTGCAGAGTCCTTGGCTGGGAGGATCAATGATGGTGAGACCATGGGATATAAAGGAGGAGGCTGGGATCCCTAAGTCCTTCCCAGAGAATCCACCGAGCTAGCTTCCCATTGAGAGTGCCATGTTCTGGGATATGGGGAGTTCTTTGTGTTTCACATAAAACTTTCCTATGGGTCATGAACAACACTGTAAGAATCCACTCTCAAGCCCCTGCTGACCACCTCTTTAGAAAATGTGAAAGCTTTTCCTCTGTGGTCTGGTGTCTTCATCTCCCCCACCTTCCAAGGGCTTATACTTCCATCTCTTTTTCTCTGTTTTCATTGTTGTTGTTGTTAAGTGCCATTGAGTCAGTTCTGACCCATTGCAATCCTGTATAGGGTTTCCAAGAAGTGGCTGGTGAATTTGAACCACCAATCTCATGGTTCAAACTGCCTTGTGGTTGAGTGTTTACTTTATGGTGCCACACCAGGACTTTATTGTTGTTGTTGTTGTTAGGTGCCATAAAGTTGCTACTGACTCATAGCGACCCTATGAAAAACAGAACAAAACACTGATGATCCAGTGCCTTCCTAACAATCGTTGTTAAGCTTGAACGCATTGCTTCTGCCATCGTGCCAATCCATCTTGTTGGGGGTCTTCCTCCTTTTTGCTTACCCTCCACCTTACCAAGCAAGATGTCTTTCTCCAGGGACTAGTCCCTCCTGATAGTATGTCGGAAGTATGAGAGACAAAGTCTTGCCATCCTGGCTTCTTAGGAGTGATCTGGCTGTACTTCTTCCAACAGCAGTTATATTTATTCTCCTGGGACTCGTGGTATTTTTAATATTCTTCACCAATACCATAAATCAAATGCATCCATTCTTTTATAGTCTTCCTTATTCATTGTTCAAGTTTCACATGCAGTGAGGCTATTGAAAATAGCATGGCTTGACTCAGGTGTATCTTAGTTCTCAAACTGATGTCTTTGCTCTTGAACCCTTTAAACAGGTCTTGTGCAGCAGATTTGCCTAGTGCAATACATTGTTTGATTTCTCAACTTATGCTTCCATGAGTGTTGATAGTGGATCCAAGCAAAATGAAGTCTTGGACAACTTCAATTTTTTCTCAATTTCTCATGGTTTTATTTATTAGTCCACGGGTGAGGATTTTTGTTTTCTTTGCACTGAGGTACAATCCATACTGAAGGCTGTAAGGTTTTTTGTTTGTTTGTTTGTTTTTTAATTTAAAATTTTCATCAGTGATTATTTTACGTCCTCTTTACTTTCAGCAAGCAAGATTGTATCATTTGCATATTGTAGGTTGTTAATGAGTTTTCCTCCAATCCTGATGCAATGTTCTTCTTTATATAACTCAGCTTCTTGGATTATTTGCTCAGCATACAGATTGAATTAAGTATGGTGGAAGAAAACAACCCCAGCACACAGCTTTTCTGATTTTAAACCATAGTGTCCTCTTGTTCTGTTTGAATGACTGCCTCTTGGTCTGTGTACAAGTTCCCCATGAGCACAAATAAGTGTTCCGTAGTACCCATTCTTTGCAATGTTATTCACAGCTCTTCATGATGCACACAGTCAAAAACCATTCCATAGTTAATAAAGCACATGTAAACATCTTTCTGGTATTCTCTGCCATCAGCCAAGATACATTTGGTGTCAACAATGATATTCCTTATTCCATGTCCTCATCTGAATCCTGTTTGAATATTTTACAGTTCGTTGTCAATGTACAGTTGCAGCTGTTTTAGAAATATCTTTAGCAAAATTTTATTTGCATGTGATTGAAATGATATTATATGATGATTTCCGTATTCTGTTTGGTCACCTCTCTTTGTAATGGACACAAATATTGACCTCTTCCAGTCAGTTGTCTTCCAAATTTCTTGGCATAGATGAATGAGTGTCTTTAGTGCTGCATCTTTGTTGAAAGATTTCAGTTTGTATTTCCTCAATTCCTGAAAGCTTGTTCTTTACCAATACCTTCAGTACAGCTTGGGCTTCTTCCTTCGCTACCATTGGGTCTTCATTATATGCTACCTCTTGAAATGGTTGAACTTCATCCATTTCTTTTTGGTACAGTGACTCTGTGTATTCTGTCTATCTTTTTCTGATGCTTTATGTTTCATTCAATATTTTGCCCATAGGATCCTTCAGTATTTCAAGTCAAAGCTTAAATATTTTCTTCAATTCCTTCACCTTAATAAATGCTGAACATGTTCTTCTCTTTTGTTTTTTACTCTAGGTCTTTGCATATTTCATTATAATACTTTGTATGTAAGACTTTGTGTTCTTGAGCTGTCCTTTGAAATGATCTGTTCCGCTCTTTCACCTCCTCATTTCGTACATTTGCTTTAGCATCTCTATGCTCGAAAGTATATTTCAGAGTCTCTTCTGACATCCATTTTGGTCACTTTCTTCTTTCTTGTCTTCTTAATGACTTTTAATTTTCTTTCTGTATGTTATTTTTGATGTCATCCCACAACTCTTCTGGTATGAGGTCATTATTGTCTAATGCATCCAATCTGTTCTTGAGATTAATTCTGAATACAGGTAAGGTATATTCTAAGTCAAATTGTGGCTCTCATGGACCATTTTAATTTTCTTCAGCTTCAGTCTGAACTTTCATATGAGCAATTGATGGTCCGTACCAGTCTGCCCCTGGCCTTGTTTTGGTTGATGCTATGGAGCTTTTCTACTGTCTCTTCCCACAGATGCGGTCAGTTTGATTTCTGTGAATTCTATCTGGTGAGGTCCATGTGTATAGTTGCCTTTTATGTTGTTTAAAAGGATATTTATAATGAAATCATTTGTTTTGCAAAATTCTATCATGGGATCTCCAGCATCATTTCTATCACCAGGGTTATATTTTCCAACTACAGGCCCTTCATCTTTTTTCCCAACCTTTGCATTCCAATTATCAGTAATTATTAATGTATCTTGGTTGCATATTTGATCAATTTCAGACTGAAGAAGTTGGTACAATTCTTCAATTTAATCATCACTGACTTTAGTGGTTGCTGTGTAAATTTGAAAAATAGTGGTATTAACTGGTCTTCCTTTGTAGGCATATTGATATTATCCTATTACCAACAGCATTACACTTCAAGGTAGATCTTGAAATGTTTTTTCTAATGATGAATGCGATACCATTCCTCTTCAATTTATCATTCCTGTCATAGTAAGCCATATAATTGTCAACTTCAAAATGGCCAGTACCAATCCATTTTAGCATACTTATTTATAGGATATCTAACTTCATGCTTTCCATTTCATGTTTGACAATTTCCAGTTTTCCTAGATTCAAACTTCATACGTTCCGTGTTCTGATTATTAATGGATATTTACAGCTGTTTCTCCTCAAATTGAGTTGTGCCTCATCATTAAATTAAAATCCCAAAAGCTTTACTCCATTCACTTCATCACGTTCAACCCTAATATAAGGAGGAAGTTCTTCCCCAGTCGTATTTTGAATGCCTTTCAACCTAAGGGGCAAATATTTTGGCAATGTATCTGACAGTATTCTGAACCTATTCATGTTGCTTCAATGTTCTGATGCTATCTGACAGTGTTCCACTGCTATTCATAAGAATTTCAGTGGCTAAACATTCTAAATTAATCTTACTCTCCTTTTTAGTCTGTCTCAGTCTGGAATCTCAGCTGAAACCTTTCCATCATGGGTGACTCTGCTGTTCAAATAATGGTGGTATAGATTCTAGCATGTCAGCAACACTCAAGCCATCACAGTAAGACAAAATGATATACAATTGGTAGCACATACTAAGTGGTAGTGCCTACTGTGTGCCATGTAAAGGTTTATCTCCTTTAATTTACTTAATGCTGATAGGATTTGTATTATGATATATTTTATCATCCTTCTCTCCTTTTACTATTATATCTGTTTCAAAGTGTTGTACAGATCAGTGCCTGCAAGAAGGGAGCTTACACTGTCCCCATGACCCTTAGAGGATACAGAGGAGGGGTATGAGCCATTAGGTGACCCTGAGCTGACAGTTCAGGGAAGAGATGCTCCATCTCATAGGAGTGAGTATGGACCACAGAAAGGCACAGTTCAACAGTGTGGGTTCTGAGATGAGGCCCAATTTCCCCAGGAAGTCTTCTTGTTCTATCTACACAGTCACATGGAGATGCCTTCAGTTAACTAAGACATTCCTTCCACCTGCTTGCCTCCTTCTCGACCCAGTTCCAGAAGGGACCAAGCCAGGAGATGAAAGACTGCAGATGTCCTAGTACTAAACAAAAGTCCCTTTTAGCTCCAAGGGAGGGGAAAGTATATATCACCCCCTCCCCCATAAGGGAGAGAATGCACTTGTAATCTGATTTGAGAGGGAAGTTTTGAGGTTTGGAAGACAGTACTGGACATTGAAATTTGTTTATTATGGGTAAGTTCAAAGATACAAAAAAGTAGAAGAAATGATGGCATGATGACCCCCCTGGTGCCTGGTGCCTGGTGCCTGGTTCAAAAGTGATTAACTCATGACTGAGCATTAGTCTGAGGTAAATAATTTCATCTGTACTTCACTGCCCATCTTTAAAAGATAAGAACTCCTTTTTATATAGTAAAATATCACAACTATCTCGTAAGAGAAAATATTTATTTTGTGAGTATGTGTGTGTGTGTCTTATTAAATTCAACTGGTTGCACTTGGTTAAATGTCTAGTATATTTTAACCAATGTGTTGTCTCTCCATTTTATCCCTCTTGTAATGTACTTGTGGAAGAGGCAGGGTTCTTGGTCCTGTGGAGCTTCTGGAGTCTGAATTTTGCTAGTAACAGCCCCCAGGAGTGATGTAACAGGTTCCTCTGTCTCTTAATTTTCTTTGAACTGGGGGTTAGAACCAATGGTCATTTTGGGAAGAGGGCCCCTCATAGTGGGCTGGATACTGCCTGTGGTGTCAGCAGGAGGCACAAAGTCTGGTGTGTCTCCCTGTGGATGGAGAGTGCCCAGCAATGAATCTTGCCTGAATCCAACTTAGTGATGGCACTACAATGAAGCTTGGGCTAGATGGCTGTACTGCCCTTCCTTCTTTTATTAGCTGGAATATTTCCTACAGATACAGTGCTCTGTATCTGTAGGAAATATTCCAGGTTGATGTTAAATTTGCATAGATTGAGTTTTTCCCGCTTATTCGCCAATTTTCAAACTAATGAGCTTCCTTCCTGACATACTCCATGATGCTAAATCATGAACTCATTGATTTTAAAAATATTTAGTATGTTTTAATCCCCTGTAGTCATTATTCTTGCTGATGCTAAACTGTCACCTCTCAGGCCAGTGGGAGCCTTTCCCAGTTATCTCCATGACCCTTGTTTTTTTTAAAAAATTTTTATTGTGTGATAGTTTACATGGGGGAACATTAGCTTTACACTCATTCTATCATACATTGTTTCATTGCCATAGTTACCATCCCGTCCATGCATCATCACCCAACCAAAGGTTATACCCTGCAGGCCC
>NW_006408557.1:16005521-16011510 GCF_000296735.1 Chrysochloris asiatica | reverse complement strand
CTGCCACTTTGCTGAATCTTTCAATGAGGTCTAATAGTTTTTATACTGAGTCTTTGGTCCATGACCCTTTGATGTGACCACAGTGGTCTGATGGTTCCCCTTACCTCAGCTGATAAGGTAATCCTGGCTCATCTTATACTTTCTTTCCCTGATCTGAATTGGCATTGCTCCAAGAAGCCTTGGTTCCCTCTGCTGAGAAAATGTGGTTAGGGGTGCCAAGTGGGTTAAGCATTGGGCTGCTAACTTTCCCCTCCACAGAGGAAAGATTAGACAGTCTGCTTCCCTAAAGATTTACAGCCTCAGAAACCCTAAGGAGGAGTTTGTCCTATATGGTCAATGAGTCTGACTTGACCTGATGGTAGTGGGTTTGGTTTTGGTTTGGTTAATGCCACTGAAGGAGCCATGGCGGTGCAAATGGCTAAACACTGCTGCTAAAGGAAAAGACAAGAAAAAAAGAAAAGACCAACATTGATGTCAGAAGAAACTCTGAAACTTGCTCTTCAATGTAGAGAATCTGAAGATAATGGAAGAATTGATGAAGAGACAGAGCTGAGCAGAAACTTTGAAAGGGCAAATAGAGTAGACAAAGTAAAATATTATAATGAAATGTGCAAAGACCTAGAGTTAGAAAACCAAAAGGTAAGAACATGCTCAGCATTTCTCAAGCTAAAACAACTGAAGAAAAATCCAACTCTTGTGTTGCCATATTGAAGGATTCCATGAGCAAAATATTGAATGATGCAGGAAGCATCAAAAGAAGATAAAAGGAATACAGAGTCACTGTACTGAAAAGAATTGGTTGATGATTTATTATTTCAACAGGTTCCATGTTATCAAGAACCGATGGTACTGAAGGAAGAAGTTCAAGCTACAGTGAAGACACTGGTGAAAAACAAGGCTCCAAGGAATTGACCATATATCTGAAATATTCCAAAATACTTATGCAGTGCTGAAGACACTCACTAGTCTATGCCAAGAAATTTGGTAGACAGTTACGTGGCCAGCCAATTGAAAGAGATCCTTATTTGTGCCCATTTCCACAGAAAGGTGACCCAACAGAATGCAGAAATCATAGAACAATATCATTAATATCACATGCAAGTAAAATTTTGCAAAAGATAATTCAAAAGCAGCTGCAGTAGTTCACTGACAAGGAGCTGTCAGAAATCCAAGTAGGATTCAGAACTAGAGACATCATTGTTGATGTCAAGTGGGCCTTGGCTTAAAGTAGAGAATCCTAGAAAGCAGTTTATTAGTGCTTTACTCACTATTCAAAGCCATTTAACTATATGGGTAATAATAATAATAATAATAATAATAATAAACTGTGGATAGCATTGCAAAGAATGGATAGTTCACAACACTTAATTGTGCTCATAAGGAACCTGTACACAGATTTGAACAGAACAAGGGGATACTGAATGGTTTTAAATGAGGAAAGATGTGTGCCAGGGTTATATCCATTCACCATACTTATTCAATTTGTATATGGACCAAATAATTCAGCAGATAGTTATGGATTATATGAATAAGAACATGGCATTAGGTTTGGAGGAGGACTTATTTACAACCTGTGATATGCAGATGACTTGAAATATTTATTGATGAAGACCAAAGCGTTCAGTATGGATTGCACCTCAAGGAAAAGAAAATGAAAATCCTCACAAATGGACCAATAAATAACATCATAATAAATGGAGAAAAGATTGAAACTATCAAAAACTTTTCCCCAAACAGATTTATTTATATACATTATAAAAATGTGTGTGTGTGTATATATATATATGTATATATACACACACACACACATATATATATATACACATTATATACATCCGATATTCTTCATCAATATCATAATTCAAAGGCATATTTCTCCAGTCTTCTTTATTCATTGTCTAGCTTTCACTTACATATGAGGTGATCAAAGTCCTCAAAAGAGACACCTTTGCTCTTTAATACTTTAAAGAGATCTTTTGCAGCAAATTTGCCCAAAGCATTCAGTTTCCAACTATTGAGTATGATGTTAACTATGGGTTTTTCATAAATGTCCTTAATCAGTGAATTTCCCCTCTAATCCTAGTTTGTTGAACCCTTAATTACAGAAACACTGATGGTAATTAAAAGTCTGAGGGTATGAGTGGGTTATTGTCAGTCAACATGATGACTGGATATATCTTTGGTTCACTTCTGTGTAGGCTGACTGTACAATAACCCACTGATCCTTGGTTCCCTCCTGCCCTGGGCCATCCCATGTAGAGGCTCAGTTGGGAGGTGATTCTTTTGCCTGTGTTCCTGAGGTCCAGATTGTATTGTTCTGATTCCCTTTTCAGGGCCTCATTCCTGGGTTAGACATGAAAACTTAAGTCTCTCTGGCACAGCCATGGGATTGACTGGGCCATGGAAGGGTGGGAGGGCTGAAGGTGAGAGTAAGGGGACTGTTGAGTCCTAGTACTCTGGGGTGGGTTCTTGGTCCTCTTGAGTAGTGAAGTTCTTCTCCCACCCAGATGTTTGTTCCCAGGATAGGTCTTGGTCTACACAGAACCCTGAGTTGACTTCTGGTTGCTCAGCCCTGGCAGTCTTAACCTTAGCCATGATTTGCCACTATGGTGGCCATGGCACCATGGCAGCCCTACCCTAAGAAAGCTCCACAATAGCTGGGAGGGAATGGCAGGACTCCAGTTTGGTGTTGTTATCATACTGTCAGTATGGAAAAGAATGGCACTACCAAGTACCAGTTGTCAGTTACTTCTAATACACCTACAGAGCTGGGACCAGTCTGGTGCTTGCACCATGTACTGCAACTGCAAAGCAACTTGCCTTCATGTTTTTGTTGAATTCTTTAATCAGGATTGGAGTTTATCATACTTATGTGCCTGGGGTGTGAAGTTGAATACAGCCATGTGGGTCATGTGGGAGGGTAACTGACCAAAGTGCTCTTGTCTCTGCAGCCAAGTGCAAGGTGGTTATCACTGTCAACCAGGGGATCCGGGGAGGCCGTGTGCTGGAGTTGAAGAAGATTGTGGATGAAGCTGTGAAGCTCTGCCCCAGTGTTAAGCGTGTCCTTGTGACCCACAGGACAGACAGGAAAGTTCCCATGGGGAAGCTGGATGTAAACCTAGAGCAGGTAGGTTCACCTTGCATGGCATAGCCTGAAGAGGGTGATGAGTCCAGGGTTTCCTGGTTCTGAGGCTTGCCAGTGTGGTTCTCAGTCTGGGTCCTTGGAGATGTCCAGTTCTCCTGCAGTCTTAGTAGATGATATCCTGGATGGGATGGTAAAACTCGAATGCCACAGACACACTGGGGCGTGTACAAATGCAATACACTATTTAGACTGTATCTGTCCTTCTTGTTGTGTCGTTTCTGCCTCTGGAATTGGGCTTGGGCAGGATGGAGAGAATGAACTCTAGATCTGATCTACTAGGTCCTACAGTGCTGAGGGGAAGAATCCCTGGGAATGGCTAAATGACCTGGACAGGCTGTTTGTATCTTCTCTTACACAGGAAATGGCCAAAGAGGACCCTGAATGTGCCCCAGAGAGCATGGGCAGTGAAGACATGCTTTTCCTGCTGTATACCTCGGGGAGCACCGGCAAGCCCAAGGGACTTGTGCACACCCAGGCAGGCTACCTGCTCTATGCAGCACTCACTCACAAGGTGATTGGTCTCTGCCTTGGTTGGGTAGCTTCCTCTGAGGATAGGGGATAGTGGTAGAGCCACTTTCCCCCATAGGCTCTGGTGTGTGTGGTGGGGATGGTGGTAGACTTAAGCAAGGCCAGAGTCTGGCAGCTATAGATACCTTCCAAGCAGGTGTGAGGTGCTCACACTTTCTGATGGTGTTCGTGAGCAGACCCTGAGGCAGTGAGGACAGGGTGGGGTGTAGGGGGGCCAGTTTCTTCCTTCCCAGGAGAGAATGTTTAAGGCTGCAAGTTTCTTCATGTAAGATTACATTGGATCTGAAGGGGTGCCTGGGATATCATAGTTTGTGCAGGTATAAGGTGGGGCAGGTCCTTTGGAGAAAGTTTGACTCAGCTGTCTGCTCTTGCTTTAAGGACTGCAGAAAGAAAACATCTCTAGCACTGAGGCTGACTTGGCAGGATTAGAAGTCTTTTTCAATTCTTGTATGCCTTGGAGCATCAAGATGTGGATGTCAGACTCACCAACTTTTATTGCCTTTTCATCAGTAAAACCGCATTCTTCCCAGATAGAATCTTTCCCCCTATCCCCAACACAGTTCCGAAGGACACTGGCCTCCACATGGCCACTACTGCTATCTGGAAACAATTTTTGGAGGATATGACCCTGTCTGAGGTAGCGCAAGACTGCGGTCATCCACATAATGATTTAAAAATCTATTTTTTTTTTTTTATTGTAAAAGAGAACACAAATATAGACAATTACACAAGTCGAATACTGACTTAATGGATTGTTGTTATTGTTAAGTGCTGTTGAGTTGATTCCCACCCATAGCTATTGAATCATACGAATCTTATCCCCATCTCTTTTCACCAGGCCATCTAGACAAGATGAAAACTATTCAGTGGGGACTCTTTCTTCCCTCCACATTCTTAAACTATACTCCCTCTTGAAACCTTGTAAGCTATTCACTTCATGTCTTTATCTCATTTTAGGTAGCCAATGTCTAAGTCGCCCATCCCTATCTACCCTGTGTACAGAGGGGATAGCATAGATACTTGATATGAAGACTCCTTCCCTCTCTGTTGGTATTTAGAGTTACTGCCTCCATGAGTATAGGTCAGGTTCATCAAATTGTAGCAATTTACCCTTGTTTCCTTTATATAAAAAATTTTTTTTTTTGTAATCTTCCTCTAGTAGAGTTCTGATTATCAAGCCATCAAGGCTAGGTCAAATGGGTACTGTCTGCAAGTGTGGGTGTTCTTGTGCATCTCCCCTCACTTCATATCAGCTGGATGCTTCACTCTCAGGTCTATCCCTTTGTGGCTCTGTCCTTGTCCATGGGCTCAAGTGTCCCCAGGTCTTACCACACTTTGGACCAACAAGCCCTTCCTCTTCTCTCTCTCATCTCCAGGGCAATGGGAGTCAATGGACTGTGGTTGAACTTAGCCCATTTATTCATTGCTGCTTCCCCCTGCCCCCGCCTTCCAGTCACCAGTAGACCAGTGTGGTTTCCAGCAAGCTTACATGCCTGTTCATGTGTTCCCTTTGAGTTTTAGTCTTAGAGGTGAATTTGTCCTGAATGAACTTGATTGCTTGCCTTGATGGCTTCTGGGCTTGCTTATTATGATTATTTTCTTTAAGGTTTTATTGTGAATTATGTGATAGTTTACATGGGAGAACATTAGCTTTACATTCATCCTATCATATATCGTTTCATTGCCCTTGTTACAATCTCCTCCATGCATCATCAGCCAACCAAAGGGTATACCCTGCAAGCCTGCACCCGGTCATCAGCACACAGCTCCTCTCCCTCTCTGGGTCTAGAGCCCCCTGCTGCTCCATCTCTCCACGTCATCATCTCTGCTTCCATCTCTGGCATCACTGTTTCTCTGGGTAGGGTCCCACATTCTGCTCTTCTCCCTTGATGGTCCTGGACTGCAAAGTCAATTACTCCCCTCCTTTTTGCTACAAGATATCTACCTTTACATTTCCAACTCTAACAGTCCTGATAACAATTATTCACTATTGTACCACTAGAGTCCTATCCCCATCTCCATTCATCAACCCCACCCAGACAGATTGGATACTACTCAGTGGAGATTCTACCTTCTTCTGAGCTCTCTGGATCTAGGCTCCCTCTTGATAGCTTGTAAGCCAGTCACTTCTTGCCTTTGTAGTCCCCCATTGTGTGTAGCCAATGTACAAGTTGTTCATCCCTGTCTACTCTGTGTATGGATGGGGTGGGAATGATCCTCGTTGTAAAGATTTGTTCCCTCTTTTGAGCTACTGCATCCATAGGTGTAGGTCAAGTTCATCAAATTGTATCAGATTACTCTTTTTTTCCTCTTCTT
>NW_006408557.1:16003160-16004836 GCF_000296735.1 Chrysochloris asiatica | reverse complement strand
AGTCCTGATAACAATTATTCACTATTGTATCACAAGAGACCTATCTCCATCTCCTTTCATCAGCCCACCTAGATATATTGCATATTACTCAGTGGAGATTCTACCTTCCTCCACGCCCTCTGGATCTAGGTTCCCTCTTGAAACCTTGTGAGCCAGTCACTTCTTGCCTTAGTAGACCCCCACTTTGGGTAGCCAATGTCCAATTTGCCCATCCCTGTCTACTCTGTGTATGGAGGGGGTAGAAATGATCCTTGCTGTAAAGATTTGTTCCCTCTTTTGAGCTACTGCATCCATAGGTGTAGGTCAAGTTCATCAAGTTGTATCAGATTACTCTTTTTTTCCCTCTTTTTTTCTTCTTCTAGGTGAATTCTGATCATCCAGTCATTGAAGCCAGGCCAGATGGGTATTATCTGCAAGTGTGGGTATTCTTGTGCATATGCCCTCTCTTCTTATCAGCTGGATGCTTCACTCTCCACTCTGAACCCAAGAGTCCCCAGGTCTTGCCACACCACTGGCCAACCGGGTCTCCACACAGGTTCAGTCTACTGAACGTTGTATGGCTTAGCTCGCAGCTTCATTGCTGTTTTTCTCTCACTTCCCCTTATCGGTGACGAACATGGTCACCAATCATAGCGCATGTCTGCCCGTGTATTCCCATTGAGTCTTAGTCTAGGAAGGGGGTTTGACCTGAGGTGACCCGACCACTTCCCTTTATGTCTCCTGGGTGAGCACCTTGCTTGTTCTTGTAGTAATCAGTCGGACTGTCATTATTGTATTTTATGTTTCCTGTTGGTCATTCTTTCAAGAAGTATCTGCTGTTCTTCTAGTTGCTCCAGGGTAGTCTGCTTGTCCTTTAAAGTGGAAATTTTCCACCTCAGAAGATACTGGATGGGGTTCAGGATTCCACCTATGGTCTTATGTAATGCAGAGGCTCCACAGGAAGCTTCCTTCACTGGGCACATTGCAGCCCCATTTTAGGTATTCCAATCAGAAGACGGACTTACAAGCTTTCTATGGTGATGTTTTTGACTAGTCCTTTCTCTCCCCTCAAGTGTCTATTTTATAATGGCATGCCAGGGAAGCCAAGATTCGAAAGACAGCCAAGCACCTTAAAATTATTTCCCCCCTTTTGCCTATTCCAACCATGTCTCAATAACTCTGTCCCAATAAGCCCATGCAAACCTGCCTAATTGTTTTCCCATCTGCCTTGTTCTTCCATTCCCCTCCTCCTTGTTGTGTATTGCTCCCCTTCCTAGCACCCAAACTATCTTGTGTCTATTGCCTACCCTGTGCACCACCTTCCCCTCTGTCCCCTCACCCCACTCCCCACCTCCTGGTAACCAGCAAAAAAAACCACCCCCTCCATTTAGTATAATTTCTTTTTCTTAGTCTTTTACAGTAGTGGTCCTATGCAGTATTTCTCCTTTTGTGACTGACTAATTTCACTCAACATAATGTTCTCAAGGTTTATCCATGTTATGTGCTGGCTTACAGCTTCCTTGTTATTCTTCAAGGTAGCATAATATTCCATTGTGTGTATGTACCACAGTTTATCCATTCTTCCATTGATGGGCACTTAGACTGTCTCCATCTTTTTGCTGTTGTAAATATTGCTGCTATGAACATTGGTGTGCATATATGTATATACTTGTGTTATGGCTCGTATTTCTTGTGGG
>NW_006408557.1:15993669-16000205 GCF_000296735.1 Chrysochloris asiatica | reverse complement strand
CATGTTTTTCTTAGATTTTCATTTTCTTGTTATGTTATGAAGTATTATTTTTCTTTGAGGTTACCTTATAGCCCATTAATGTTTCCTTCCATTTAATACATGCTACTTTATCCTGTAATGTACCTGACCTTCTCACCACCTGGATCTGTGTTCCTATGTGTTTATCTTCTTCAGATTGTTATTATTTTGATCACAGACTGACCTCCTAGATCCCTCTGAATTTGTTCTTAAAGTTTGGTCCTGTTCTCGTCTGTTCCATTTGTCAATTAAGTTCTGGGTG
Source organism: Chrysochloris asiatica (assembly GCF_000296735.1). Classification (NCBI taxonomy): domain Eukaryota; kingdom Metazoa; phylum Chordata; class Mammalia; order Afrosoricida; family Chrysochloridae; genus Chrysochloris; species Chrysochloris asiatica. The sequence continues at coordinate 15,999,925 of NW_006408557.1, read as the reverse complement.
GTGCTGCTACATATGTCAATCTCTGGTTGTTGTCTGTTCTTTTTGGTTCTCTGTCCACAGAACTCCCCTTTATGATCTTTTGCAGCACAGGGTTGGCTTTGGCAAAATCCTTAGCTTCTGTTTATCCTGGAATGTTCTGATTACACTGTCATATTGGATTGACAGCTTTTCTGGGTAGAGGATTCTTGGTTGATAGTTTTTTCTTTCAGGGTTTTATATATGTCTCCTCATTGCCTTCTTGCCTGCATGATTTCTGCTGAGAGATCAGAGCTTAATCTGATTTCCTTGCCTTTGTATGTTCCACTTCTCTTTTCCCTAGCTACTTTCAGGATTCTGTCCTTATCTTTGATTTTGAAGACATAGGTTATGATATGTTTTGGTGGTTTTCTTTTGGGGTCTATCCTTCCTGGAGTTCGTTGAACCTCTTGAATGCTTATCTTTTTGCTTTTTATGATGTTAGGGAAATTTTCTTCTGGAAGCTCTTAAACTATCTCCTCTGCAGACTTGTGTGATTCTTCCTGTTTCAGAATGCCGATAATTCTTAAGTTATTCCTCTTTATGTTGTCCAACATGAATCTTAGAAGTTCTTCAGTTTTTTAATCCTTTTTTCTGCTTGGTCTTCTATCTTAATAGTATTGTCAGATTTGTCTTATAGCTCACTAGTTCTGACTTCCATCTCTTCAATTCTGTTCCTTTGTTCTTTCAATGTATTGTCCATTTCTGATATTCTATTATTAATCATTTGGATCTCTTTCTGTAGGTTTTACATTGTTTGCAATGCGGTAGCTATCTTATTTGATTGTTCCTGTAGTGCTTTCCTAAATTCTTCCTTATTTTTCTCAACTCTATTGTGGAATGTTTTCCTACATTTTATAATCATTTTTTCTGAGTTCCTTCTCAGACATTTCCAAGCTCTGCCCTCCTTTCAGTATGGAGTGTAGGTCTATCTCTAGGTCATTTGTCTCAGTCATTTTATCTTGTTTCTGGACATGGACTGATGTGGTCATCTGCTTCTGCTTCTTTGGCATGTTCAATAGTTAACTGTGGCCTTCATGCTTAATTGAGTGTGTGTTTTGGTATTTTTTATGCCCCTTGATTGCCTCCAGGTAGATGTGATTGGAAGATGAACTTCTCTTTTCCCTCTTCTTGTTACTCTACTCAGAGTAACTGTCTCAGGTGTATGGCAGTTGGTATTGGTTCTTGCCTGGATTGTGAGGTTTTATAGGGTGTGATTGTAGCTTGACTATATGACAGCAATTGCTGTCTCTTCTTGAGTAATATAGGGAGAGAAAGAGCCCTCTAAATATAAAGAGGGGACCAAAAAACAAAACAGCAACAACAAAAGACAAAACAAAAAAACCGGATTGGATACTGTAATCTATAATCACAGTAAAGAGAGAAAAAAATCTATAGCCTAATATCTTCTTTCAGCTACTTGCCTTCAAGGCTGCCTGAGAAATTTCAAGATGCCACTGTTGATTGTTATGATGTAACTCAGTATTTAATTTTCAGCCTGTTTTGATTTTAATCTGTCTCTCCTGCTCCACAACCCCCATTCTGGCCTTTTTCCTAGTGATAAACAGTTCAGGGTTAGCTTTGGCTGTTTTGCACTGCCATTTGGTTTTAAGTGGAATCTGTCCCTTTAAATTTTGAGAAGATCTGTGCGCATGCATAGTAGAACCCTCTGGAGGTGGGGTGGGGGTCCACTCACTCAGGTCCCCTTTAGTCACCAGAATAGATGTGTGCAGACAGCAAGAGGCCAATGAACAGATCCCCCCCACCCCCCACCCCCACACACAAAAGGAATGTCCACACCTTTATCTCTGAGGTTCTAGCAGGCATTAGTGGCTCAGATCCTTCCCCCACTTGGTCTTGCCGCTTGGTCTCATCCATGATGGCGGCTTTGGGCCGCTGAGCCCAGCAGGTTCGAAAGTATGAGATTTCTTGCTTCTGCTACAAATTCCACTGGCTATAAACCTTAAAACTTTAAAAACATTCCTATATATGTGGTTTCGAGTTTTGGAACTGTTCTGTGAACCTGCTTCATCTGGTATTCTGTGTTATTGCTGACAGAGATCCTCATTGCACTTCTACCCTATCTGCCAGCAAGCCCCGCCTCCCTTGTATCTCTTTTTTATTAAGCTTTTTATTGTTAATTGAGTGAAGGTTTGTGGAGTATAACATCAGTTTTGCATTCAACAAATTATATACTTTTTTTCATCTCAATTGTAATCTACTCAGTATAAAACATCACTTATCCCACTTCATACATTTATTTCTTGTTTCCATTTCTCCATCTTTCTGCACCATTCTGAATTTTGCTTTTTTTTTTTTTTTTTTAACTTTTTATTGTGGATTGAGTGAAAGTTAACAGACAAAATTATGAGCTTTACATTAAAAAAAGTATACGGTTTGTTTCATTTCAATGATTACAGTCCCCCTTCCTGCAGTGACAATTACTCTATTTCCTCCCTGTGGTTTCCCTTTTATATCTTATGTTTTAAAAATGAACAAAGCAAAAATATTTGATGTACACATACAAAACAAAAAATATATATTCATTTAAATGTCCTAAGGACATATTCTGCAAGCCAGCCTCCAGCATGCAGGCTTTACTCAGTCCATGGCCTAGAGCCCATAGATGCCTTCTCTCTCCATGCCATCACCTCGGCCACCATATCTGCTGTCGCTGCTTTTTAGGTTTGATCTCATGCTCCACTTATGTTCTTTTTTCTTGATGGTTCTGGGATTATCTGTTCCTGAAATGAAAGATTAAGTATTCCCCCCATTATTTACACATCTTCTACAATTACAGTTGTGGCTATCACAATGAACTCTGCTAACAATTATTCACAATTGAATCATAAAATCCTACCAGCATCATCACCCATCCTTTTTCATCATATCCATCTGGAAAAGAGGAAAATTATCCAGTGGGGATTCTACCTAACCCCCTCATTCTGAAACTAAACAGACTCTTGGAAAACTTCTAAGCCAGCCGTTTTGTTCCTTTATATCCCCCATTTTTGATAGCCAATGTCCAGACTGCCCGTCCTTATCAACCCAGTACACTGAGGAAACAAGCTTGTTCCTTGATATGAAGAATCCTTCCATTTCTGCTGAAATTTTGAACAACTGCATTCATAAGCAAAGGGGTAGTTCATCAAATTGTAGCAATTTACACTTGCACACAGTATGAAGCATCTTTATTTTCATCTGGTCGGGTTCTGGTCAGCTAGCACCCTAAAGTTTGGGAATTCATGCACACCTCCATGCACTTCAGAGCAGTTGTTTCCTACTCTCAGCTCTAGTCCCCAGTGACTAGGTCAGTGCTCATAGTCTCAGGAGTTTACACAACTCCCTAAACTTCATACCAGGCAACACTTTCTCTTCTCTCTGTCATCTTGAGATCAACAGGTGTCAATGGAACAAGGCCAAACTCAGCCCATGTCTTCATTGCTGCATTTCCCCCACTTCCACTCACAAGTATACCCAGGTGATCACCAGCAAGCATATTAGCCTGTTTGCAGGTCCCTTTGAATTTTAACCTTAGAAGGGGTTTTTACTAATGGGCCAACTTTTCTTGCCTTGATGCCTCCAAAGCAGCAGCTTTCTTAATAGTCAAACACTCTGTGTTTTTGTTTGTTTGTTTGTTTTTGTGTTTGCAGGTCTTTCTTTCAATAAGATTCTTATGTTCTCCCAGCAGTTCTGGGTTGGTCTGCATGTTTTTTGAAGTGGGAATCCCAAATCAGAAGGTTCTGGGTTGGGGTCAGAATTTCATCTAAGGCCCCATACTCGACAAAAGCTTAACAAGAAGTTGATTTTCCTGAACACATTCTATCTGAGTTTTGTAATAAGATAAATGTTGTCCTTTTGGTTTTAAATGGTACACCATTTTATGGTGTGCCTACCTCCTCTATATACCTCTCTATTGCTTGGCTGAAAGTTAAACCACAGAGGGGAGTTCAGTTCCAGACCTGAAGGGTAACCAAGGGACATCTGTAGTATAGGGGTTCCATCAACCTTTATCTGACCAGTAAGCCTGGGCCTTTTTATGATTTTGAGTTTTGTTCCATATGTTCTCCCACCCAATCCAGGACCTTCTAATGGTATCCCTTTCAGAGCAATTGGCAGTGCTAGCTGGGCACCATCTAGTTCTGGTGTAGGTTTATGGAGACTGATGTTGCCATGGTTCATTAGACCATTGTACTAATTGTTTTCAACCTTCTTCAATTGTCATAATTCCTCTTTCCTATAGAAAGAGAGAGACCAATAGTGCACCTTAGATGGCTATTCATGACTTTTTAAGATCCCAGTCACTGCTTACCAGAATAGGATATAGAATTGTCTTTGTGGACTGTGTTATACCAGTTGAACATGATATCCCCTAAGACTACAATTCTGAACCCCTAGGTCCAGTAAATAATCCTGGATTGTTGTTGTTGTTGTTAAGTGCTGTCAAACCAATTCTGACCCATGGTGACCCTGTATAGGGCTTCCAAGGAGCAGCTGGTAAGCTTGAACTGCCGACCTTGCAGATCGCAGTCCAGTGCATTAGCCCACAGTGCCACACCAGGACTCTATCCTGGATTAGTATATCTAAAAACTTTTAGATTGAATAATTATGATGAAAAGATACAATTCTGTCACCCACCTTTCCTGCTTATAAACCATTTAGCATTCTCTTGTTCTGTTTTAAAAATGGCTCTAGGTTTATATACAGATTCCTCATGAGTACAATTAAATGCCCTTCAGTATTGCATATTAAGGCTCAGAGTTTTCCTTCAGTTCTTTCAGCTTGAGAAATGCTGATCTTGTTCTTCCATTTTGTTTTTATAATTCCAGATATTTGCATATTTCATTACAACACTTGAATTGGTCTTCTTGCGCTTTCCTTTGAAATTTTCTGTTCAGTTCTTTGACTTCCTCATTGCTTCCATTTGCTTTAGCTTCTTTATGCTCAAGAATAAGTTCAGTCTCTTCTGACATATGTTTTTGCCTTTGCTTCTTTTCCTGTCTTTTTAATGACCTTGTCTTTTTTTCTGTATGATGTTCTTGATATCATCCAAGTCTTCTTGTCTCTGGTCATTGTTGTTGTTGATAAGTGCCGTCGAGTTGATACCAACTCACAGTGACCCTGTATAAGGTTTCTGAGAAGCAGTTGGTGAGCTTGAACCATTGATCTTGCAGTTCAGAGTGACCTTGTAGTACAGTGCATTAACCCACAGCACCACACCAGGACTCCACATTGTCTGTATTTGAGATATATTCAAGGTCATATTTTGGCTCTTGTGGACTTGTTTTAATTTTTTTCAGCTTTGGCCTGAATTTGCATATGAGCAATTGGTAGTCAATTCCATAGTTTGCCCCTTGCCTTTCTTTGGCTGATGATATTGAGCTTTACAGCTGTCTCTTCCCACAGATGTAGTCAGTTTGATTCCTGTGTATTCCATCTGGCTTTTTATGTTGTTTAAAAAGGTGTTTACAATGAATGCGGTTCATCTTTTGCATTTCTGTCTCCAGCATAATTTCTATCACCAAGGCCATATTTTCCAACTGCTGATCCTTATTCTTTGTCTCCAACCTTTGCAATTCAATCACAAGTGATTTATAACTGCATCTTGATTGCATGTTTGATCAATTTCAGACTGAAGTTTGTAGAATTCTTCAGTTTCATCATCATTGGCTTTAGTGGTTGATGCACAAATTTGAATAGCAGTAGTATTAACTGGTATTCCTTGTAGGATTTTATCCTATCACAGACAGCTAACTGGCCAACTGATTGGGAAAGATGCATATTTGTGCCTGTTCCAAACAAAGGTGACCCAACAGAATATGGAAGTCATTGAACAATATCGTTAATAAAAAAGTTTTTTGTTATGAAAAAATTCAAGCATCTAGAAAAGCAGAGGAAATAGTATATTGAACTTCTGTAAATTTATGAGTTAAAGGAGCTCTGGTAGTGTAGTGGTTACAAGTTGGACTGTGAACCTCAAGGTCAGCAGTTCAAAACTACCAGCCATTCCACGGGAGAAAGATGAGGCTTTCTGCTCCTGTAAAAATTTACAGCCTCGGAAACCCTATGCAGGGTCGTGGCACAATACAGTCAGTTGGATTTTTTCAAAACCTGTTAATATTTTACCATATTTACTTTTTTAAAAATCCTGTTATTTCACCCTTAAATTCTTTAACATGCATTTCTAGAAAAAAAATTCTGCATAGTCCTAATATCATTATTATATTTAATAAGTTATGT
>NW_006408557.1:15991035-15993171 GCF_000296735.1 Chrysochloris asiatica | reverse complement strand
CGGAACCGACTCGACGGCACTTAACAACAACAACAAGTGATAGTTTACATGGGAGAACATCAGCTTTTCACCATCATTTCATTGCAATGATTACAATCTCCTCCGTGCATCATCATTCAACAGTATTTGCTTCCATTCTCTCTGGTTTTTGTTTTTGTTTTTGTTTTTTTGGTGGGGGCAATGTACACAAAAACACTCAGGAATATATAATAATTTAAACAACCAAAGGGCACATTCGGTAGGACTACCTCCTGGCCACCAGCACCAAGTCCCTCTCTTTCCCTGAGCCCAGATTTCTCAGCTGCTCCCTCTTTCCATGTCCTCATTGCTGCCTCCATCTCTGGTGTTGCTGCTTCTCTAGATAGGGTCCCACATTCTGCCTGTGCTCTTTTCTCTTGATGGTCCCAGGGTCCTCTGCTTCTGAACTATAAGATTAACTACTCCCCTATTTTTGTTACAAAACCTCTACCTTTCCAATTGTGACAGTTGCAATTAGTTATAACAATTACTCATTATTGAAGCATAAGAATCTTATCCCCATCTTTTTACGAGATCCATTTAGACAAGATGAAAACTATTCAGCCCTTCCTCCTCTCTCTCTCATCTCCAGGTCAATGGAAGTCTATGGGGGCATGGTTGAACTCAGCCCATTTCTTCATTGCTACATTTACCCCTCTTCCACTCACTGGTAGACCAGCATAGTCGCCAGCAAGCTTACATGCCTGCTCATGTATTCCCTTAGAATTTCAGTTTTGGAAGGGTGTTTGTCCTGAAGGGACTTGATTGCTTGCCTTGATGGCTTTGCTTGTGCTTTCTTGACTATGCAAAATCTTTCATCTGTGTGGATCATGACAAGCTATGGATAACTTTCAAAGAATGGGTAATTCAGAACATTTGGCTGTGCTCATGAGGAACCTGTACATAGACCACAAGGAAGTTGTTAGAATAGAACAAGGGAATACTGAATGTTTTAAATTCAGGAAAGGTGTGTGCCAGGGTTTTATTCTTTCACTATACTTTCAATATTTAGTGAGCACATTATCTGAGAAGCATGGCATCCATATTGAAGGAAGACTCAATAAAAACCTGTGATGGATGATATAAGCTTGCTTTCTGGGAGCAAAGAGGACTTAAAATACTGATGATGATCGAAGACCACAGCCTTCAGTATTAATAGCACTTCAGTGTAAAGAAATCAGAACTCCTCACAACTGGGCTAATAAATAACATCATGATAAATGGAGAAAAGATTAAAGTTGTCAAAAACTTCATTTTGTTTGGATCCACTATCAACATTCATGGGAGCTAGCAGTCAAGTAATCAAACTATGTACTGTAGTAGGCAAATCTGCTACACAAGACCTCTTTAAAGTATTCAAGAACAAAGGTATCAGTTTGAGGACTAAGGTGCTCCTGACCCAAGCCAAGGCATTTTCAATAACATCATATGTGTGTGAAAGTTGGACAATGAATAAGGAAGACCATAGAAGAATGATGCATTTGAGTTATGGTGTTGGAGAAGAATAATAAAAGAACCATGGACTACCAAAAGAACAAATCTGTGTTGGAAGAAATATAGCCAGAGTGCTCCTTAGAAACCAGGATGCTGACTTTTTCTCTCAGACTTTGGACATATCAGGAGGGGCAAGTCCCTGGAGAAGGACATCATGGTTGGTAAAGTAGAGGGTAAGCAAAAAAAGGAAGACCCCCAACGAGATGGATTGGTACTGTGTCAGTAGCAATGGGCTCAAGTGTAGTGAGAATTGTGAGAATGGCACAGGACCTGGTGGGATTTTGTTCAGTTGTGCATGGGGTCGCTATGAGTCAGAACTGACTCTTTGGCACCTAACAAAAACAACAACAACAAATATTATTGCAGGGTCCTGGTGTTGCCCTGTAAGATAAACACTGGACTGTTAATCACATGGTCAATGGGTCAAACCTATCAGCTATTCTTTGGAAGCTCTACACAGGGTCACTATGAGTTAGAAGTGATGCAATGGCACTTAACAACAACACTATTATTGTAGAGTTATCTATTTCTTTCTTCACTTCTGTTAGAGTTTGCTTTATGTATTTTAAGGTTCTTTCATTGGGAACAATGATATGTATTATTATTATATCCTCTTGTTCATTT
>NW_006408557.1:15968964-15989555 GCF_000296735.1 Chrysochloris asiatica | reverse complement strand
ACCTTTGCTCTTCCAATATATTATCCATATCTGAAACCTTAGTATTAAGATTCCTATTTGAAAATTTTGAATTGTTACTCATTTTCCATTTATTTTGTCATTTGTTCTGTGTTTTCTTGAATTCTTCTAAAGTGTTTTCTGTGTTCTCTTTAGTTTTTCAATTTTTCTTTTAATCCATTGAGGGTACCTATATATAATTATTTTGAATTCTTTATCAGGTAGTTCCAATAACTTTTCTTCCTCAATTTTTACTGAATCTGCATCATGGTCACTTTCTGAACTCCTCTGTCTTGTTTCTTCATGTGAACCGAAATTGTTGTCTTGGAGACATTGTGGTGTCATTGTGTTTGTATTTAATTGATGTTTGTATGTTGGTGTGTTCTTAGGCCCTCATAGCCTGCCTCCTGGAAGGTATGATTACAGAGTGTAAGCATGTGTATAGTTCTCTGTTCACTGTTTAGTGTGTTCAGGATGGGTTTGTCTGGTGTTGGCTGCTGGCTATTGTAGATTAGGTAGTATAGAAGCCTTTGTACAGTGTATAGAGCTGCAGAAGTAAGGTTATAGCTGGGCTATATGAGAAAAGTTGTCTCCTGTTAGGGAGGGCAAGAAGAACCTATTTCTGCCCTGCTCCAACCCCAAAATCTACCAAATAAAAATCAATTTAAAAATAAAGGAATAAAAGAAAACCAGGCAACAGTAAGAAAAAAGAGTATAATAACTAAAAAGTTAGAGAAGAGAAAGGGAAAAACCATGGTAGAGGAAAATAAGAGCGTAAATGAAAAGGATAAAATACTAAACAAAACTAGGCAAGAAAAGAGAAAGAGACTAGAGAATAGTCAAGAGAATAATCAAATAGGAAAAAAGGAAAAGGAAAAAAGATACAGAAGAAATGAAGAAAAAAGATAAATGGAAAAAGAACAGATAAAATAATCAAATGAAGGGAAAGAGAAAAAGAAGGACATAAAAGGGGAAAGAAAATAACAAAAGGATAAAAATCGGGCAAGGGACAGATCTAGACAGGAAAATATTGTGGGGAAGCTTCTGTCAGTGAAAGAGCTCACACTAAGTAGGAGAGGAAGGGAAACAGTGGCATACTCAGCCCTGGATGGAGGCCTGTTGTTAGGTGCCACTGAGTCAATTCTGACTCATAGCAACCCCATGCACAACAGAATGAAACACTTCCTGGTTCGGCACCATCCTCTCAATTGTTATGTTTGAGCTCATTGTTGCTGTCACTGTGCCAGTCCCTTTCATGGTGGTCTTCGTCTTTTTTGCTGACCCTCCATTTTACCTAGCATAGTGTCCTTCTCCAGGGACTTGTTCCTCCTGATATGTCTGAAGTTTGAGAGATGATGCTTCACCATCCTGGCTTCTAAGGAGCACTCTGGCTGTACTTCTTCTAACATAGATTTGTTTGTTCTTTTGGCAATCCATGGTACTTCTAATATTCTTCTCCAACACCATAATTCAAATGCATCAATTCTTCTATGGTCTTCCTTATTCATTGTCCAACTTTCACATGTATATGAGGCTATTGAAAAATGCCAAGGTTTGGGTCAGGTGCACCTTAGTCCTCAAACTGACATCTTCGTTCTTAAACACTTTAAAGAGGTCTTGTGCGACAGATTTGCCTAATGCAATATGTCCTTTGATTTCTGCTGCATCCATGATTGTGGATCCAAGCAAAATGAAGCCTTTGACAACTTCAATCTCTTCTCGATTTATTATGTAGTTATTTATTGGTCCAGTTGTGAGGATATCTGTTTCCTTTACATTGATATGTAACTGATACTGAAATTTGTGATCTTTGATTTTAAGTATTTTAAGTCCTCTTCACTTTCAGCAAGCAAGGTTGTATCATCTACATATCACAGGTTATTAATGAGTCTTCCTCCAATCCCGATGCCATGTTCTTCTTCATATAATCCAGCTTCTCGGTTTATTTGATTAGCATACAAATTGAATGAGTATGGTAAATGCCGGCACATACCTTTCCTGATTTTAAACCATTCCGTTTTCCCTTGCTCTGTTTGAACTACTGCCTCTTTGTATATGTGCATGTTCCTCATGAGCATTAATAAACAGCTGTGTTTGGGAAAGCTTCTTCTTCACTATGTTATCCATAGCTTGTCATAACCTACAGAGTTGAAAGCCTTTGCATAATCAATAAAGAACAGGTAAACATCTTTCTGATATTCTCTGCTTTCAGCCAAGATCCATTTGAAGTTGGCAGTGATATCCCTTGTTCCACATCTTCTTCTGAATCTGAGTTGCACCTCTTGAAGTTCATTACCAATGTACTTATTACAGCTGTTTTTGAATTTATCAAAATTTTATGTGCATGTGATATTATTGATATTGTCCAATGATTTCCACATTCCATTTGGTCAACTCTCTTTGGAATGGGCACAAATATGCATCTTTTTCAATCAGTTGGCCATGTAGCTGCTTTACAGATTTCTTGGCACTGATGACTGAGTGCATCCAGTGAGTGTCTTCTGTGCTGCATCAGTTTGTTGAAAGATTTCAATTTCTATTCCATCAATTCCCAGAGCCTTGCTTCTTGCCAGTGCCTTCAGTGCAGCTTGGACTTCTTCCTTTAATGCCACTGACTCTTGATCATATGCTTCCTCTTGAAATGGTTGAACATCATCCATTTCTTTTTGGGACAGTGATTCTGTGTATTCCTTCCATCTTCTTTTAATGCTTTCTGCATCGTTTCTTTGAGTGCCACTGACTCTTGATCATATGCTTCCTCTTGAAATGGTTGAACATCATCCATTTCTTTTTGGGACAGTGATTCTGTGTATTCCTTCCATCTTCTTTTAATGCTTTCTGCATCGTTCAGTATTTTGCCCACAGAATCCTTTAATATTGCAAGTTGAGGTTTGAAAGTTTTATTCAGTTCTTTTAGCTTGAGAAATGCTAAGTGTGTTAATTCCCTTTTGGTTTTCTAATTCCATGTCTTTGCACATTTCATTATAATGTGCTCCCAATCTGGAAGTAGTTCATGCAGACCAGAAGTAACTCTTTCAGGCCCTGAAGGCAGCTGAGTTCAGGGCACCTGGTTATAGTTGTTCCTGCTAGTTTAAGACTGGCTGGGGAGCAACTTTGGGTGTTCTACAGGTCTGAAGAAACAGAGTTCACCTGCCTTTAGGCACCAGGGTGGTCCAGCTGGCATCAATAGGCCCTGATGTGTTTCTATTTTGTCAGGCAATGACTCATATCCAGTGCTGCTTGCCGAAATTCAAGATAGCCATGCTGAGTCAGGCCAGTCAGTTTTACCCATCAGTCTCCTTTCTTGCTGTCCCTGTTCAGCTTCTTCTCCTAGTCAGTATTCAATACCCTTCTCTAAGGATCCAGGGGCTTCATCTGTATCTGTCTCATATATCTTTATTGTAGAGGGTCTGTGTAATGTGTCTACTTAGTCCATCATCTTGGTGGAAATTCCAGTATATTTTTAAATCTTTCAGTTTTATGGATCTGCTTTTGTCCCCTTCTTTCTCTGAATCTATTGTAGAACCTGGGCCTTTGGTCTTGTGAGACTCTTTGATCGCTGCCAATTGCTCCTCTGTCCTCTGTGTCCCTTCAAAGTAGCAGTTGGGTCCAGATACCAGATAAGACTTTTACTGGGTCCCTTAGCAAGACCCCTTGGTGACACATGTATCCCTGCTTTGTGATATTAGAAGCTGTTGATGCCAATAGATTTCTTGATGTTTGGGGATTTTACTCTTACAGTTTTTTAAAAGGTTTAAAAATTTGTGTATCACAGAATGCAGAAATTAAATGTACAACTAGATGGTATCTTACCTATAGATACACTATGTGACACCCCTCCCACATCAAGTCTTGGGATGTTCCCAGCTCCTTTAAGGCTCTTACATGTTAGTCTGCCTATTAAGCATGACCTTGATCCAAACTGTCAGCACAGATCATTCTGGCTAGATTTTGCCTTCATGTACATGGTCATCACTGGGCCACTGGGAGGGGTGTGCAATTATCAGTGTGGGTGGCCCTCCAAGTCCCCCAGTTATATGTTCATGCTCTTTCTTGGCAGAATGGAAGAGTGGGGGTACAATCCTGACAGCCTTTCCTTCTGTCTACAGCTTGTGTTTGGCTATAGACCAGGTGACGTCTTTGGCTGCGTAGCCGACATTGGCTGGATCACAGGACATAGCTACGTGGTGTATGGACCGCTCTGCAATGGAGCCACTAGTGTCCTTTTTGAGAGCACCCCTACTTACCCCAATGCTGGTGAGGACTGGGTGCTCTGTTGTGAACCTTGCACTGGGGTAGGGGGGCAGCATGAGGACTGAGGTGGTAGGGTCATGAAAGAGTGGAGGCCTGCACTCTAGACAGGCTGGTGTTGTGAGACCCTGCTGAGCAAATGCTGGTGGTATTGGAGCTGCTGAGCATGAGGCTCCTTGTTAGGCTCATTGGATTGGCCTCCATCTCTGTAAGATCACCTGGCAAAAGACAGTCTGGTGGGCACAGGAAGACATCTACAAATCACTATGCCACCATTTCTGCCCTTCAGATTTATACTACCTAGAGGCTGTCTCCTTAGCATTGCCTTCTCCCCTCAGTGGCCACTTGGCCATGCAGTCCTTCCTCAGAACCTGACCAGCTGCCAGCCCATCCAATCTCTCCCAATGGAGGGACCACCCAGCCCCACCCTTTCCCAACAGGACTTTCCTGGGCATGCACCGTAGTCTGAGGGATGACCTGGTGCCCTCTTTGTAAATTGAGGCAGATTCAAGGAGCTTTGAGGACATGGCTGTGTCTTGCTTATCTTCCTCCCATATATAACTCAGCCTCCCTAGATACTCACTTTATTTGTGTCAGATTGTACTGGTTCTGCTGGAGGTTCTTACCCTAGAATTTGGGTCCTATCCAGAACCAGAAGGGGCTGATGGCAGCATAAGGAAAAACACATCAGGACCACAGTTCAGGGGCTGAGAGCCCATCTTTAGAGCAATCTCAGGTTCACCATCATAACTACTTGAGACTCCACTCATCTGTTACATGGGGCTCTATGAGGCTAAATGAATGATGTATGCTACCAGGGAACACTAGTAACTAAGTAGAGTGTATTTAAATGTGACTGAACAAAAGTTCTGTGTTAGCCACAGGCTAATTTTAAATTCCCAGTCATACCTTTCTAACCCAAATCTTCACTGTGTCATGTGGAATACACATGTGTGTATGAAAATGTTCCAGCCATGGACTGAGCATGTGTGTAGAGAGCTGGGTGCAGGCTCCTTTATCTTCCAGTGAACAACTCATGCTTTCTGTGAACACATGAAACATGTGCATGGCTACAACACATGAGATTACTGCCTTATCTGTCTTAGGGTGGTCATGTTCAAAGGGTTCCACTGACTGCACACTGGGCCTTTCTATAGGTCGTTACTGGGAGACAGTGCAACGCCTACAGATCAACCAGTTCTACTGTGCCCCAACAGCTGTGCGGCTGTTGCTAAAGTATGGTGACACGTGGGTGAAGAAGTATGATCGCTCCTCCCTGCGGACCCTGGGTTCAGGTAAGCCTGCCCTCTGCGTGTGTGTACTGCTCTTCCTGTAGAAATTTCCAAGCAGATAATTGCTAGATCAAAGATTATTGCTGTTTTTAATTTGGGTGGTGGTGGTGGTTGTGTGCTGTGGAGTTGGTTCCGACTCATAGTGACTCTGTATAGGGTTTCCAAGGCTGTAAATCTTTATGGCAGCAGAAAACCTCATCTTTCTCCCATGGAACAACTGGTAGTTTTGAATTGCTGATCTGAGGTTAGCAGCCCAACTCGTAACCACTACGCAACCAGAGCCAAATCCTGTACAAAGCATTTTTTAAAGTTTTTATTGTGAATTTAGTGATAGTTTACATGGGACAGCATCAGCTTCACATTCATCCTATCGTATTTCGTTTCATTGAAATGATTACAATCTTTTGCATACGTCATCATTCAACAGTATTTGCTTCCAATCCCTCTGTGTATTTTTTTTTGGATGTACTGTGAAGCACTCAGGAATATATAACCATTCAAACAACCAAAGAGTATATCCTGCACACCAGCCAGCTTCCTGGCCACCAGCACAGAGCCCCTCTCCCTCCTTGAGTCTAGAGTCCCCAGCTACTCCATCTCTCCATGTCATCATCTCTGCCTCCATCTCTGATGTCTCTGTTTCTCTGGATAGGGTACCATACTCTGCTCTTCTCTCTTGATGGTCCCAGTTTCCTCAGTTCCTGGACTGTAATATCAACCATTCCCCTCCTTTTGTTACAAAATGTCTACCTTTATATTTCCAACATTCACAATCAGTTCTGATAGCAATTATTCACAATTAAACCACAAGAGTCTTATCCCCATGTCCTTTCACCAGTCCTGTCTAGACATGTTGGCAACCACTCAGTGGAAATTTCTACCTTCCCCCGCACCCTCTGAAACTAAGCTCCCTTTTTAAAACTTGTAAGCCAGTCACTTCGTGCCTTTGTTGTCCTCCCCCGCCCCCCTTTTGGGTAGCCAATGTCTAAGTTGCCCATCTCTGTCAACCCTGCTTTGTGGCTATTCATAGAGAACATGTGGGGTTATCAGCACTGTGGGTGTGTGACTCCGCTGTGGGTGTCTAACCAGTGTTTCTGTGCACAAAGTAGGGGTGAAACCTCCCTTTCAGGTTGTGAAGATAAGATGAAAAAAATGTATGTAGTGTTTCTGGTGCACAACGGACATTGTTAAGAATTGCTCTTAGCTCCTCTTTCTCTTCTTTCACCTTTTTATGTTATCAGTAAAAAAACAAACAAACCTCTGTTTCCCGTCAACATTTCTAGATAGAAAGACAAGAAGGATTTGAATAGTATTAACAATAAAAACAAAAAGAAACAAAACTCATTGCCAGTGAGTAGATTCTGATTCATAGTGACCCTGAAAGGATAGAATAGAGTTGCTCCTAGGTTTTCCAAAGCTATAAACACTCACAAAAATAGACTGCCACTTTTTGAACCATTGACCTTTTGGTTTCCAGCCAAGTACTTTAATTACCCTGACTTACTATTCATAATACTAAGTTTTTAAGTGCCATCAACTCTGTTCCAACTTATAGGGTTTCCAAGGAATGGCTGGTGAGTTTGAACCGCCGACCTTGTGGTTCAAACTGACTTTGAGGTCCAGTGTTTTATCCCACAGTACCACACTAGGGTTTCACTATTAATAATAACCAATATTTATTAAATACCTAACTTCTTATGTCAGCCTTGTGAGCTAAGTACTGATGATGACCCTCATTACAGAGGAGGAAACTGAGGCACAGAATGGTCACAGAACTGTCCCAGGTCACTCAGCAAGCAACCTGAAAGCCTGTGCTGAGCTCAGTGCCTGGCTCCAGAGCCCCTCTGGCACCCACCCCCAGCAACCCTCACAGGTCTCTAGGACCCCCGTTTACCCTTCTGTCCCCTTCCTCAGCCTGAAAGTCTATCTTCGTTCCACCTCTCAGGACAGACCTACTCCGGGCCTCCTCTGCATATTCCCCAGGGTATGGTATAGTTTCTGTGACCCTGTGCCCTAGTCAGGACATTTTTCTTCATGTTTTTGGATTTTCTGGGTGTATATGCATACAGAGCCTGATACAATACAGCTCCCATTCTCCTGAGCTCTCACTCATGAAGCTCATAGGACAGGGAAGAGCCGGAGTGTAGCTGTGAGCCCTCAACTGACTCAGATTTGTCTCCTGACTGTTACACAGCTCCAAATCCCTGCCCACGAGAAACTCAGTCAACAGTGAGTCATGTGCCTTCCTGTGCACTCAGCAAGTCGGAACCACCCTCTGCTGTGGTTCCCAGAACATGGCAGCACACAGCTGGGATATGGACTGACCGCCCAGGAGTTCAAGGGCCAATGCCACCCTGAGAGTATCTGCAGCAGAAATGGGGATACATGGTACCATCTTAGTAGGAGTCAGGTCCCTTTTTGATGAGTCATGGGTCTGAGACCCTTTGGACAAGATGTTGGTTCCTCCCTGTGGCCCAGTTTGAAGAAACAGGGTCTGATACCCAGTTCTGACTCTGTGACACTGCATACGTACGTCTCTGTACTCTGTTCTGTCAGCGTGTGGGAACGTAAAGAAACACAGATGTGGCCAGTGCCTTGCTATGTCAGTGACTGCAGTGAGGGCCCTGTGGAATTTCACAATACCAGGTACAAATCAGCCAGCTACTGTCATCAATATACTGTACTGGCAAGCAGTCCTGAGCCCCCTAGTCCCTTGGACCCAGCACCATGGTCAAGTCATATGCTTCATGTCTGGGATGTCAATGCTAAAGCTGGAAGGAAGTCTCCCATTCCAGGATGCCAGCTCAGGCCAACTGGAAGTAACCCTCAGCTACACCAAGCCCTGGGTGTGTTGACTTTCTTTATCTTTCCACCAGGGAGAATCCAGCTAACTGAAGATTTTACCCCTAGGTTTATATTTTCACTTAAGTAACACATAAATATGTTCTTGTTGAGAAAAGGTTAAATGGAAATTTTGCAATGATTACAAAAGCCTCAGAGAGGCCCATGTGTGTCTGTGACCATGCGAACTTTTCTGCACAGGTGTGGTCATCTGAAAAGATGCCACTCTGTGGGGGAGGCTTCTTCTTGATGGGAACACCATTGGCCTGCATTGGCCTGCACTGTCCAGCAATGTGGGATTTTTCTCGTGGACCTGCCTGGTATCTGCAGAGATGCCCATATTCTGGAGGATGGCTGTGCTTACTTAGCCCTGTCTTGAGTGTTAGGCATGCAGTACAGAGCAACTGGTATGGCAGTGAGCATCTACTTCCTGCCCTTTTGTGGAGACCCTTGAGGCCCTTGCCAAGACAGGTATAGAGAGTTGCTGGGTTGTGGGTAATCCTGAGTGAGAGGTAACCATGTGAACAATATGCCTAAACCAGCACATTCCAGCTCACATCAGCCCTATATATGGACCTTTTCACAAGGTGGACTCAGAAAGTTGGCTGATAGGGTCATAGGGGATAAGTACTTTTTTCTTTCCTATTGAAATATGAAAATAACAATGAAAGG
This sequence comes from Chrysochloris asiatica, assembly GCF_000296735.1. NCBI lineage: Eukaryota > Metazoa > Chordata > Mammalia > Afrosoricida > Chrysochloridae > Chrysochloris > Chrysochloris asiatica. The sequence goes on along the minus strand of NW_006408557.1, from coordinate 15,980,502 downwards.
CATGCATCTTGAGTGTTCAGCTTGAAGAGTATCTACACATGTAACTATATTCCTACCAGGTATACCATGCTCAGAAGGCTCCATGGTGTCCTTCTCACTCAGAAACCCAACCATGCCCCCTCTCTGATCTCAATGCTGCAGATAAACGCTGCTTTCTTCTCAGCCCACACCCTCTGTGCTGCTCGCTGCTCAGTGCCATGCTCTTGGTTTGTCAGGCTCTGCGGAGGCAGTGACTCCCCGCTTACCACTGCCATATGGAACTTCATTTCCTGCTAGTACCACCATTCATTTCTTCATTTTACTCTTGATGCCAGTCTTTAGTTTCTGCTCTGGATATCCCCATGCATGTTTTTTTGCAGAGGGAATACAAACAATCATTTCTGCATTACCCAAGAGTGATATTTTAGGGTAATGGGGCCTTATGTAATATTTTTAGTAATCTGTTGTACCTTAATGTGAAGAAAACAGATATCATCACAACTGTACCCATAAATAACATGATAAATGGTGACGAAATTGAAGGTGTCAAGGATTTTATTTTACTGGGGTCAATAATTCATACTCATGGAACCAGTAGTCAGTAAGTGAAGTGATGTATTACATTGGACAAATCCACTGCAAAAGATCTCTTTAAAGTGTAAAATACCAAAGATACCACTTTAATGACTAACATATCTCTACTCCAATTCAGGGTCTTTTCAATTGCCTCATACATATGTGAAAGTTAGGCAATGAAAAACAAAGACAAGAGAAGAATTGATGTTTGAATTGTGACGGTAGTGAAAAAGTACTGCCAGAAGAAGGAACAAATTAGATACAGAGAAGTGTAGTCAGAATACTCCTTAGAAGTGAGGATGGCAAAACTTTGTCTTCCTTTTTTTTGAACATGTCATTAGGAAAAACCAGTCTCTTGAAAAGGACATCATGTTTGGTAAAGCAGTAGGTCAGTGAAAATGAGGGAAATGTTTCCTCCTGTTTTACAGAAGGTCACCATGAGTCAGAGTTGACTTGATGGCAGCTAACAACTAACCACAATGTGTTTAGTAGATTTTGCCAAAAATGGCCCCCCAAAGTCATATCAAATTCATGCATTTTATTAAATGCATACATTTTTAAATGTTAAGAGAAATGCTAAATTACTCCCCACAATTGCTGTACCAAACTACATCTCACATTGTATGTGAAAACTCTTGGCACCTTTTTTTTTTTTTTTTTTAATGTTTTATTGTGAATTATGTGCTAGTTTACATGGGAGAACATTAGTTTTACATTCATCTGTATATCGTTTCATTGCCATGGTTACAATCCCCTCCTTGCATCATCAACCAACCAAAGGATATATCCTACAAGCCTTCCCCACCCCTGCCCCCTACCCCCCAGTCATCAGCACACAGCCCCTCTCCCTCTCTGGGTCTAAAGTCCCCAGCTACTCCATCTCTCTGCTCCTAGACTGGAAAGTTAATCACTCCCCTCCTTGCTGCAAAATGTCTACCTTTATATTTTCAACCCTCACAATCAGTCCTGATAACAATTATTCACTATTGTATCACAAGAAACCTTTCCGTATTTCCTTTCATCAGCCCCTTCTGAACAGATTGGATACTACTCAGTGGAGACTCTGCCTTCCTCCATGCCCTCTGGATCTAGGTTCCCTCTTGAAAGCTTGTAAGCCAGTCACTTCTTGCCTTTGTAGCCCCCCACCACTTTGGGTAGTCTTGGCACTTTCTTGATCTTTGACTCTCCTATAGTTAGTGTCACATTTAAATTGGCATTTCTTAGATGACATATCACAATGTATCTCCTTGCCTTTTCAGTCTCCTTTTACATCGTTCAGAAAAATTATGAAGTTCTTTTCAACAGTCCTTTTGATTTTCGCTATTCTGAGATGAATGTTTTTCTTTTCACTGTGGTTTCAGTGGGAGAGCCAATCAACCTTGAGGCCTGGGAGTGGCTGCACAAGGTGGTGGGAGATGGCAGATGCACCCTGGTTGACACCTGGTGGCAGACAGGTAAGAGAATCCCTGACTATGCAGTGGGATCACTGGACACGGCTTGCCCTGGGCAGCTGTCATCTCAAGTGAGAACATTGAGCCTAGTCCACTGGGCACTAGTTAGGGGGTGTAGGGTGAGGGTGCAGTGAGGGCTCATGGCAGTTGATTGTAGTCTAGTCCACTCAAGTCTTGGTTCTACTCAATCCACTCCACTCAGGCCTCTGATTGGGTGGGTGTTTAGAGTGAGGAAGCTCTGTGCTCAAGCTCATGCTAAGACGTGGGGTGTGTGGGGACTTCTCTGAGTGCAGTTTGCTTGTTCATAAAATGGATGCTGTTTCAAAGGCTCCTGAGGTGGATTAGGCGAGGTAGTGCATCTAAAACTTGTTGCTCAGGGTCTTGCATGGAGTCAGGTTCAGTCTAATGCTGTTAGCTGTCAGGCCTTTTCCTGAACAGAATGACAAATGAGGGTGAGGGGCTGTGCTATCTAAGGAAGTGTGAATCTGCATTTCAGTTCTAGTGGGAAAGGGAATTATTTTGGGGGCTTTTTATTTGGTTTGTCTCCTCCCCTCATGGGTATCTGACTTAATAGGACGTTTGGGGCACATAATTGCATACACTGATATAATGAATGTAATTATGAGCCTTTTCTTGGACCAGTAGGAAGTGAGAGGTCTGGATGGCTCAGCTCTCTTCCCACTCAGAAGGGCTCCCTGAGAGGCTGTTTTCACTGAGTGTAGAGATGCTTCTACACTAATCGAGCCTAGAACCAGTGTCAAGACAGCACTGTGTGCCCCTTCTCACGGTTTGGTCTGTGTCATGGGCCCAGTCATGAGCTTTCTCTTCTGTTCAGGTGAGTGGTGGCCTGTATCCTCTGCATCTAAACCAGGGCTTGACTGGAGTAGGAAATGAGGAGCAATGGTGACAGCATCCACCAGCTGCTAGGTTCCAGGAACTCTAGGCATGGATGCCCTTTGCTCTAGGCCCAAACTTGCTTCTGCAGGTGAGGGACAAGGAGCCAAGTTTAGATCTGCTGTAGGCAAAAGTCCTCAGGCCACCAAGATCTCTGCTTCCTTGTTTCCCCATCTCCAAAAAATATGCTCTTGGAGGGGAATCACTGTGCAGAATACTGTGCACCTTTTTCATGTATTCTGAACAAGGAGGTGAGATACCAGGCCCACTAGCTACTTTCCTCTTCTTCTGCAGAAACAGGTGGCATCTGCATTGCACCACGGCCCTCAGAAGAGGGTGCAGAGATAGTACCCTGCATGGCCATGAGACCCTTCTTTGGCATTCTCCCAGTGATCATGGATGAGAAGGTGTGTGTGCTTTTAGGGTGATCTCCCCTCCTATCCAGGGCCACTGCACCCCCACTGACCCTGTGTGTCTAGTAATGCTGCACGCATACCGCTTGGGCCCAGAGCTGGAACAGAGAGGCTGTGGGTCCTGCATCAACATTCATGTCTCACTAGGAAAACTCATGGGGGCAGAGGTTGGGATTGGGGATGATCTTGGGTTCCCCTAAGACCCTTGGAAGCAGCTCCTTTGAATTTAGTTATCCTTTGTTGGACCTGGGCCAGGGCAGGATCTGCCTGTCCTTCAAACTCATACCTGCCTGTCTGCAGGGGAACATTATGGAGGGTGATGATGTCTCTGGAGCACTTTGCTTCTCCCAGGCCTGGCCAGGCATGGCAAGGACCATCTACAATGACCATTCTAGATTCGTGAGTGCCTACTTCACAGATTACCCTGGTAAGTAGCCTGGGTGGGGGGCCCTATAGGTCTGTCTGCAGACTGCAGGGCCACTCAGATGTGTTTCTATATTAGTACTGTAAGTGTGGTGTAGCTCAGGATGAACACTTCAGAAACACTGCCTTGAATCCCTCCACCCTTATCCTTTACTCTGCCTTTGTGACTCTAATCCCTCATAGGAAATGATGCCACCTCAGGGAGGCATTCCTGAGAGCCATTGATAAAAACAGTGGAGAAATCACCTTGAAAACGATTATGACAAGGAGTTTTCTTTAGGACATTTAAATCCTCCCCCCACCTTGATTATGAGTCATTGATTTGGAAGTTAATGTAAACACCACATTAACTGTTTGGTACCACCAGTGTTGTAGTAATTTTTAGTCTTAAGCTTGCAAACAAGGCTCATTTTTATTTATTTTTTGGAAGTTTCTTGATTAGCGCTTCTTATGTATCTTCAGTTTCTTAGACATTTGCAGTCTTGACATTATCAGTATTTTGTTGTCTTTGAGCTCACTTATTAGAATACAGCCATACAGCATGTAGGGAAGTGTCTCCTTTAGAATGGGGGATGGTGGTGGGACCAGTAGACAGTAATGGTGCTGAGTGGTTGGGACATGGCTCTAATGGTCTCTTAAGGGAGGATAGGAGTTATGGATTCTGGTACCGGGTCTCCCTCTCTGGGATGCAGGCTACTACTTCACTGGAGATGGTGCATACCGCACCAAAGGTGGCTACTACCAGATCACAGGGCGGATGGATGACATCATCAACGTCAGCGGACACAGGGTGGGGACTGCAGAGATTGAGGATGCAATGGTGAGCAAGATGAGTCCTCCCTGTTCTCTGTCCCCAGGGTGTCCCTGAGAACCTGGAACTGGGTGGGATGGGACAATAATGGCATACTGAGTGCCAACTTCACCTCTGGTACTTGGGGCCACTACATGTCCCATTTCTGTTCTCTGATGTGTGCAGGCCAACCACCCTTCAGTACCAGAAACTGCTGTCATTGGCTACCCCCATGATATCAAGGGTGAAGGTGAGTGTCCAAACAGAGCTCCTCTTGCCCCCTTTGAGAGGGAGCAGACACAGGGGGCAGGTAGGCATGGGGGTGCTGTAGTCAAACTGGCTCACCTAAGTACAGCTTTTGATATAGGGCTGAATAGCCCATGTGCAGGATTAGGGTCAACTTTGACACCCCAAGGAGCCCTGACTGTTTTGGAGCTCAGAGGTTCTGTAATGAAACATCCCCTGCTTACAGCACCTCCTCCCATGGTCTTGGCCCAGCCCTTTAAGGTGATAGCCACGTAGATTGGCTTATGCTCCTGTGTTGCCACGTGGTGAATGGGGCTCTTTCTGGAGGAATCTGACCCCAAGTACACTCCACACCCAGATAGGCTGGGAGATGCAGAGCAAGTGAACAGGGCAGTCTTCTCCATTGATAAGGAGATAAACAGCTGTTTCAAAGTACTTGGGACTGGAGATGATCAGGAGCACATGGTGTTGAAATGACTCACTCACACCTGACACACCCTACACATGCTGACCCTGCACTTCAGCAGTACCACTGCCCGTTGCTTGCCTGTCAGAGGTCATCCTGTAGTGCAGTGTGTCTTGAATGTTGTCTGCCTTCCTGCCCTGTGTGGGCACGGTGCTTTTACATTGAATATTTCTCCAAATATTTCTTTAAACGTATCTTCCTTTCCATGAAAAGAATGTGCCCCTGAGGCCTGCTGTCTGTGTGGTAGGAAGGGAGATACGTAGGAGAAACATGGAAAATATGAGTTACTAGGAGTCCCTCAGGGACCTGTGCACTGGTCAGAGTGTAGGTAAACCCCTATGTTTGGGCTTGAGGGGACCAGTACATCCTTGGAATTAGGATCCCATCTGCACCTGAGACTGGAAGGGCTTGGGTGGTAGGGGATTCAAGGGGTCCCTCCTGACTCTGTCAATAAGAACCAGACCTTTTCTGTCTTTTTCTGGAAGCTGGTCAGCCTTAGAGGATGCCAGAAAACAAATGTGAGACCAAGGGCAACTCACTGAGCTTCAAAGACACACAGAAGTCACTCCATCTCCTGAGGTCCTTTGGTGGGGCTCCCCTGTTGCCGCTGCCCTGAACTAGGGGTCTTGTCAGTGGTGCTTCCCATGTAGGGCTTCCTTAGGGCTGGTCCATCATGGAGCTTGGCTTCAGGGCTAGGTTTGGTGGGTTCTCTTGCACCCTGAGTGGCACTTAGTTTTACCAGGCTTATTGTGGCACTTCTGGGAGGTTTGTATATCACAGTTCTAGTGACTGGTGTTTCCTGATTGCTAATAATCTAGGCAGCACTCATCTGTTGTTGTTGTTGTTATATACCGTGGAGTCGGTCCGGACTCATAGTGACCCTCTACTGGGTTTCCGAGGTTGTAAATCTTTACGGGAGCAGAAAGCCTCATCTTTCTCCCGCAGAACAGCTGGTAGTTTCGAACTGCTGACCTTGTGGTTCGCAGCCCGATTCGTAACTACTATGCTACCAGAGCTCCGTCTGTAGCACATGAGTAATCCCTCGCAGTTCTTGGTAGGTACTGCCTGCCAGTGCTGTGTGTTCTCAATCCCGCTCTATCTCCTCTGTGCTTGATCTGACCAAGGTGAGTCCCTGGGTCTTGTGAACCCTGACCTGGATCTGGTCTCTGGCCAGGCCCTCATTGCTGGGACAAGTGGGTGTTCACATGGAGAAGAATAGAATAGAAACCTGTGCATCACACCCTACACAAAGATGAATTCCCAGTGGAGACACTGAGAGCCGCTGTCAGTCCTTTGTATAACATAGAAGGATATTGGGAAAACAAGCTTAATGCTTTATTTAACCTGCATAGACACGCAGCCTGAACTTTGTGTCACGTTGGAACTACTTTGTGTCTATATCCAGCAACATGGGGGTTGGCTAGCATGTGAAATGGGGCTGCTATGCCGGCCAAGTACATTCATAGGAGAAGAGTGTTGGCTTGCTGTGCCCCTCGCACCGCTTCATGGGTGTTTCCTGTCAGCTTATATTACAGGAATCTCTCAGGAAGAGTTTGTTTAAGGAGGTTAAGTATCTATGCAAGGCCAGACATAGCCAGTCAGGACTAGCCATGCTATGAAGCTCTCCATGCCATACAGGACCACCACAGGGACCTTCTGTGGAGCTGTTAGACTCTCTTCCATTTTGAATGGAAATGAGAATGCCCACCAAAAGGCAATTTTAAGGCTGCAGCTAAAGAAACCAGCTGCTACAGTGTCACCAGCATACAACTTGACAGTCCTTTGGATTGATGGTGATTTGCATAAAGCACTGTGCCTTGTAGTCTAGCACACTCCCAACAGTTGGTTTCCTTCCAGCTGCCTTTGCCTTCATCGTGTTGAAAGATGACGTGGATGACTCAGACGTGGTGGTGAAGGAGCTCAGGTCAGCAGTGGCCACCAAGATTGCCAAGTATGCTGTGCCTGATCAGATTCTGGTGAGTGACGCCCTTGTTAAGCGATGGCACTGCTCTTTATAGTTAACAAGTAACACAATCTTATGTGAGCACAGTGCAACCCAAACTGGCATTGCTGTTTGGCTTTTCCTAGGCAGTAGGTAGGATGGTGCATTGCTGCAGAGCAAATACGAGAGAGAGAGAGTGTGTGTGTGTGTGTGTGTGTATGGGTGTGTGACAGAGGAAGGGAGACAGAGGGCCGGAGAGGGAGATAAGGATGGATTGCGGGAAGAGGAACATAGCACCAAAGCTTTACACAATTCACCTTTTTAGGAACTTGTTCTAATCAGGGTTAGATGCTTTGGCTTATAAGCCAGTTGTAAGAGCAGGACTGGGTGGTAAAGAAAGTAGGGATTTTCAATTGAGAGCATGTAAGCAGTACAAGAGTTCTACATATAACTTCCTTGTGGTCTCTCCTCACACTTCCGGGTGTCAATAATGGAGGTATAGTCAGAGCCTGTCTGAGGGACTCCGTGCTTGAGTCCCTTTCTGGAGTAAAAATGAGCCAATTGTTTAGCCTCTTGAGTCTGTTTGCCCTCTCCTCTAGCAAGACCTTGGTTTGGTTTGCCTCTGAGGTAGGAGGCCCATCTTCAGATGGTAGATGGGAGCCTCAGGCTCTTACTATTTTCACTTACTACTTGGCATTTTTAACATTCGGTCTACTGGCCTGTTGACCAGTTTTAGGTATATCTGAACCAAATTATTTATAAACACAATGCTACTATTAAATATTTCAAACACAGCTATTTATGTGTGGCAAACTACAAAGAATATGCAATGGTTATTTGAAAGTATAAGATTAAGTCTTCAAGCACTAAGTATGACAAAGGTTTCCTTTTAGGTAGCTCTCAGCTCTTATGTAAGACAAAGCCAACTGAGGGCCAGGCCAGGGGTGGAGATGAGGTGCTGCCCTCCTGGGCTTGATTGTGCATGGTCGACTGGAATAAACAAAAGCATCAGCAGTGAGGTGTAAACCCCTGACTTGAGACCATTGACTTGATCACAGATATTCTGAGAATGATTTATCCTGCCCTTGGGTTGATTTTAGTTGAGATCTAGATTGTGCAAGGTGAAAGCTGGAGTCATCGACTACTGGTCCCTACCATTCTCTGGGGAGAGGGGATATGCCCATCAAACAACTAGTATCAAGTACTTACCTTACCATCCCCAAACCCTAATGCTGTATCCATTCCTTGCCAGGTGGTGAAGCGTCTACCCAAAACACGATCTGGAAAAGTTATGAGGCGGCTCCTGAGGAAGATAGTCACTGGAAAAACTCAGGATCTAGGGGACACTACCACATTGGAGGACCCCAGTGTCATCAAGGAGATACTGAGTGCATACCAGAAGTATAAAGACAAGTGACCTAACTCTTAGTCAGGAGGACATGCTTCAACTGAGAATATTTGACCAAAACCAAGTGACCAACTCCCAAATTTTCCACCTCAGAATGTAGCTCTAAATTTGTTTTTTCCTTGATGTCCCTTTCCCAACACTTAATTCCCACTTTTGCTAATGTGAAGTCAGTCATCGAGGTTAAAGTAAACCATAAGAGGTACAATCAGATGTGTGTGGGATTTGCTCCACTTGTCCTGAATTTGGCTTCCAGAAGTGGACATCATTTTTTCCCCACTTCCATATCCCATTGAGACTACACAGGATGGTGATAAACTTGACAAACTTGCCTGCCCAGATGGCATAGAAATAGAAGCAGTGTTGTTTTGTCGGTACATTTCTGTTTGTTTCTGGGTACAAAAGGCAGAGAATTCGTTTTTCTACATTTATATTTTGGAAAATTCAAGGACACACTCTTTGTAACACTTAGAATGAGTGAAATTCCCCTTTTGCCTCTGTGGGTAAGGAAAATTGTACTGAGAATCAGAGGAGGCACTTTTAATTACTGTTTAGCAAACTTGGAAATGTTTGTTCTGCATCTAAACACAGCACCCTGTCCTGGTGTCTTTTTTTTTTTTTTTTAATACTGAAACTACTCCCAGAAGCCATGGCATGAATGTGCTCACCTTTCAGGTCTACAGGTACCCTAGCCACATATTCTTGTCTCCAAGCTCTCATCTGGAAAGCTTTTATTCCCCTAGATGCCACTTGATAGGTCAACACTGCTCCCAGCACATGGACTTGTCAACGAAGGCCAGCAAGTCCTCAGATGACTTGAGATAGCACTGATTTGTTGGCTGGACCCTGGGTAAAAACTGCCTGTTTTTCATTCTGGGGTTGGATAATGGTAGCAACTGATTCCTTAATGCTGAAACTTGGAGCCCTGAATCAAGGGGTTTTTGTTTTTCTTTTAAAATTGATGTGCCTTAAGTCTGCGGAACATTACTAAGATGATATAAAATAATTAAGTTGTAATATGTTTATTCACTAGCTCATCATGTGTGGCAGAGTGGGGTGAGGCTGTCTGGAGAGCATCGATCAATGGTTATCTGTCACAGTGCTTAGCAAAATAGGGCACAGGAAAGACTTGTCTTATCTGTGCTTATCAAGATACAATTGATGACGTTGCTGATATAAAGCCAGACAGAGGTGCAAAGCCTCACAGACTGATTTGCAGGGTAGCCCAATAAAGCTTTATTTTGTTTCATTCTCTTCTGTTTTGTGTGATGGCTTTGATCAAATAATGCTAGTCTCTCTTTTTTTCTGAATATTTTATGTCTATTTTATCAGAATAGTTACATATCTCTATGTAATGAAATTGAACAGGTTCTTGAGGAAATAAATGAATAGCTATATAATAAAAATTATATGTCCTAGTGTAGTGCTTCAGGACAATTCACTGGAGTACAATGTCAGTTTGAACTACAAGGTTGGCAGTTCACACACACCAGCCATTCCTCAGAAACCCTCTACAGGGTCGCTATGAGTCAGAACCAACTCAAATGCACTTAACAACAACAACATAAAATAAAAAGTATATAAATATATTTATTTTCCATTTCCATGAAGACAGACTTTCTTTTAAAAAACTGATTAATATTGTCTTGACTACTAAAACAAACTTGCTTATCAAGAAAAATGGTGCTATTTTTTAGATAAATTATGTACATACCTCCTAATATGGGAGTTGAAAAACTCCACAATGAAATAAAATGTATATTTTATCAATTTTGTATGTGATAACAATTCTATTTTAATTTTTATTTTGAATGACTTGGGTAAACTTCACATTCTGTTCTCTTGTTGATCACAAAAGAACATGCCAGTGGTACTATAATTAGATGACTTGTGACACATCTGGTCTTATATTGTACAAAGAAAACAAAAATATATCTTCTGATTGAGCATACCCTTGTATTTGTATCTTGCTTTTTGCTGTCATTGTCCCTCCCATCAGGTATCAACAGTAATTCAATGAACTGTGAAGACACAGCGTCAAAGAAAAGAAAGTGAGTGGTTTAAGTATTCTTTCAAGATGAAAAACACTCATATGGAGATCTGCAAAGGGCCTGCCAACAAACACTATATTGCAAACTATTGAAATTATTTCTGACTGCCTTATAAATACACTGCTTTTTTAACAACAACAAATTTTTTTTTTTTTTCCCAGTAAGGACTTACTCTGAAGTTTCAATTCCCATTCAGCAATTGCTGCACAATTTATTCAGTGACACTGGTCACATTCTTCACAACATGTGAACATTATCATTATTTCCATTCTGGTTGTCCTGTTATCATTAATCTAGTGTCCCTGCTGTCTTACCTCTCATCTTTGTTTGAAAGTAATTGTTGACAATCTGTTCTCATATAGATGAATTTTATCTGTGATTTAGCTACAAGGTGACCTTAAGGGTTAGTTTAGGCTCTGGATTTAAGGAGTTTGTCAGGTCAGTATTCTCAAGGAGGCCTCAAGCCTAACCAGTCCAGTAAATCTGATGTGCTTTGAGGGAATATTTTGTTGTTGTTTGTTTGTTTTAGGAATTTTAGGCTCTGTTTCACACTTTTATCCCATTCTATCATCATGGTCCAACTTTCGTGGCCCTACTTAGAATAGCATATTAGTTATGGAGTCCTGGTGTGGCTGAAAGGAGCAGCCAGTAGGTTGAATGCAGGATAAGCACTCAACCACAAGGTTGGTTTGAACCACATGGTCAGCAGTTCAACTCACCAGCTGCTCCTTGGAAATACTATAAAGGGTCTCTATGACAAGGAACTGACTCAATGGCACTTAGCAACAACAACGTTGTTGCTGTTGTTAAGTGCCATTGCGTTGGAACCAACGCATAACAACCTAATGCACAACAGAATGAAACACTGCCCGATCCTAGGCCAACCTCATTACAGTTGCCAC
>NW_006408557.1:15961838-15968864 GCF_000296735.1 Chrysochloris asiatica | reverse complement strand
ATATGTATGTATATATATATATATAATGTACTTTTATCAATTGTCCATATGACCGCAATCATAATTTCCTTTTTATTTTGGACCAATCTAGTTTAACCTCATAGCCAGTTCTCTCTTGCTGGCCACATAGGAAAACACCATTGGTACTACAATACTGTAACTCATACTACTTGAAGTGATACAAGTAAGTAGAGCTTGATGTTTCTGTTTGTCTGTAGATTGCACTTCTGATCTTTCTTAGATGAATCAGTTAAGTAGTGTTTCAGCATACACGTCTCCAACAGACAGAAAACCAGTTGAGTGATTAGTTGCATCGTGTTATTGTTAAGTGTTGTCAAGTTAGTTCTGACTCATAGTGACCCTGTAAGAGCTTCTAAGGAGTAGCTGGTGAACTTAAACTGCCGACCTCGTGGTTCAAACTGACCTTGCACTCCAGCGCATTAATCTGCAGTACCACACCAGGACCGATTAATCATATACTAGCTTAAAAAGTCATACTGGTAAAGAAACTACAAATCAAACACTTAACTGTTTATGTGAAATTTGAAAAATTGATTTTTCTAAGTGGATCTGCCTATGACAATGCTGCCAATACATCATGGTATTTTGAAGGCATGCAACAGAAAAATTTTGAATGTAGTAAATATGCCGTTTTCATACACCATGTACTTAATCTCGTAAAACAGTAGATTTCTGTCAGGAAGCAGGTTTTTTTTTTTTTTTTTCTTTCTACTGTTCAGTTACTATATACATTTTTTTTTTGCTGCTTTTACTCACCGATGGGTAATTCGTAAAATCTATCTAGAAAATGATCAAGTATTAGAATATCGTTCTAATTACATGATGGGACGGGGGTGCTTTAGCAGTGAATGCAATCCTGAAATTGTACACTCAGATTCTAGATACCTTAGAAAATACTGATGAATACCAGATATACAAATGAGATACCAAGAGAGAAGCTAAAAGTATGGCCAACAAAATACAAACACAAATGATAAGTATTTATGTGGGTAATGTGGGATAATATATTGCAGCATTGTCATCAGATGAATCAAATTCTCCAAGATTCAGAAGCAAATTTAAAGACTTGCACAGATCTCTATTAGTCATTAACAGGGCATTTATATAATTTGAGAGATTTTGAAAACACAATATAACAAATACTGCCAAATACTGACTATCAAGCAGATTCCCATCACAGAAACATTATAAACCTTCACTCAATTCACTATAAAAAGTTTAAAAGAAAATGATGGAAGTGCTCCAGAAATATTGAGTGACAGGTCAAGTTCATGTAACTGCATACTATACCATCATTGACATACATGCATCTTGTATGAAAAGGCTAAAAATGTATAAAATTATTTCATATGGATTTTTCCTTCTTAAACATTGTGGATATATCTGAGAGAGAATGTATAAAAGCATCCAATAAATTAGTGCAGGATTTTTCCCAATGATTCAAATACGAACCTTTATGGAAAAGTGCAACAATTTCATTCTTACATGAGAATTAAGTTTACAGATCAAGAAAAGACCGATGTTACCCATGCTTGTTGTTAAGTGCCATGGAGTGGGTTCCAACTCATAGCACCCCTGTACAGGGTTTCTGAGGCTGTAAATCTTACAGGTACAGAGAGCCCCATCTTTCTCCCGCGGAACAGCTGGTAGTTTCGAACTGCTGACCTTGAGGTTCACAGCCCAATTCATAACCACTACGCTACCAGAGCTACTCATGTAGGCATGTATTATTCCATTTTAGGTGCTAAAATATAATAAGTCTTTCTGAATGTTAAAAATGCTTTATGCAAATTCCTAACCTGAACGAATACAAACTGAACAACAGAATTCTAATTTTCATCTTTAAAGAGACTCAAAAACCCTCAACATACAATAATGTTTCAAGAAAGACGTGATTCATTTTCCTTATTATGTACAAACAGAGATATTGTTCAGCAGCTTAATTGTGATGAACTTGTTGAAGAATTTATAAGAGAAAAAAACCGAGGAGACCCCCTCCTCCCAATGAGATGTTAGCAGTGTAACAATAATTGTGAGGTCTGCACGGGACTGGGCAGTGTTTTGTTCTGTTGTAAATGAGATTGCTATGAGTCATAACTGACTTGATGGCATCTAACAACAGCAATAAAGAATGCTGTTTTCTTTAGATTAATAGTGTTACTGTGTTGTTAAGTGCCTGGGAGTCAGTTCTGACTCACAGTGGTCTTGTTTCCAAGGATACAATTTCCAAGGAGCAGTTGGTGGATTTGAACTGCTGACCTTATGATTAGTATTTCAGTGCTTATCCTACAGTGCCACACTAAGAGTCCTTGCTGAATATAATCCTGGGGGTGGGGGGTGGGGGTGGGGGAAATGGAAGGTGCCCTGTTCACTTTAAACAGGAAACAACAAGAGAAGTCCATCTTTTCACAGGGAGGAAATATGCAATCATACCCTATCTTAAACTGTTATTGGTAAATGTACCTGTTTCTAGGTTACTGTGCTGTCCAGTGTACTAGCTACATGTAGCTATTTATATTTAAATTGTCTAAATGAAATTAAAAATTAGTTCCCTGGCCAGAATAGCCACATTTAAACTGCTTAAGACTGCACATGAGAACACTTCCCCCCCCCCCATTACTGCAAAAAGTTCTATTCGTCAGCGCTTAGCTAGAGCACATGAGAATGAGAAAGCAGAAGCTACCTTAAGACAGCTAAATTCAGGGCTATGACGTGTGGCACATGTAGGAAACAGGCTTTTCAGTGTGAGGAATACTCTCTGAATATGTGGGTGAAGATTTCTGTCTTCATCACCAAATCCAGAAGCAGGTTTTGAGAGAACACGGTGAATTAGTACCACGTGTGGCAACATATGAAGGCCTGAGTCATCCCTACAAGGCTAGGACCAGTACTGTCCACAAGCCAAATCCACAAGTATCTGGTCCCTGGTGGCAGTGGTCTGTTTCGCTGCTGCAGTTGGGGAGGCATGCGACAAAGGGAGTAGTGGCTCCCAGATGTCATCTGAGGTAGAATGAATGTACTGGAGAAGAACCATTATAGCACCTGTGGGTTCTGTGAAGATTTATGGAAGCACTGTTCTATTACTGGACTGTCCAGTATGTTCTATTACTGGATTGTTACTATGGCAAAGTCAGCAAAGGTTTACATACAGAACTTAAGTCAGAGTTCTGTTTTTCCAGCTCAGACCTCTTCTGGTAAAGATAAGTTCATTGCTATCTGGAGAACACCCTCTTTCCTACTTTGTTGGTGACCCTGCTTCCATCTGCATAACCCAGTTGTCTAAAGCTTCCAGTGCTCTGGCCTAAGTGACAGGTCAAGAGCTTTGCATGTGGTGCTGTCAGAGCCACTGAGAAACGACACAGAAACACTTTTGTGTAAAGGACAACTGCCCACCCTGCTGGACCAGAACTAGAGACAATGAGAAGACTAGGCGGTAGCCTTCTTAACACACAGAAGGAGCATCTACCTGTGAAGAAGGGTAGAGATGTACCTGCCCAGACAGCACCCTTTGCTCCTGCTTTTCTGCCATTCATCACTGGACTGTCCCGACCCAACCCTAGTCAGTGCAACTGAAGTTCAGTGAGAAAAGCAGAGAGAAATGACTCATAGTGTGAAGCTGGGATCAGAGATAGCCCATCTGAGTGCATTAAGCACACTGACAGGTACACTGGTAATGGCTGTAAGCATGAAAATAAAGAAGATTTTCATTAGGAAAGAAGGAAGTATGAAGTACCTTTTAAGACTAATTTTCACCAAAAGTGGCTAAAACTACAAAAGTTGTGCTCAAAGAGAAAGCTAGGCATCTGTAAGCTAATGTTTGGAGTCCTGGTGTGGCGCTGTGGGTTAATGCACCAGACTGCAAATCCATTTGAACTGCAAGGTCGGCGATTCAAGCTCACTAGCTGCTCCTTGGAAACCCTATACAGGGTCACTATGGGTCAGAATCGACTCGACTGCACTCAACAACAACAACAAGCTAATGTTTGCACAATGTTTCCTTAATAGTTAATTATGAGATCGTGTTGAGCACCAGCTTGACTTGATCCATTCACAACAGCGAAGTGTGTGGAGAAGAAGAGGCACTATGTGTTCTCACCCCTTCTATTCATCCAGAGTAGCCACTCTGGAGACCCAACTGTGTAACATGTAGTTAACATTTGTGTGGCAAAACCTCAGGAAGGGAGATCCATCGGGCCAGGCATTTGTGTTCTGTGTCATCTGCTGCATAGTCCTCATACATACTTAGTGAGTACTTGTCTCAGGCCCTGGGATTGGTCCTGTTGTGCGCATTTCCTTATCTTACCCTCAGTGTTGCCTTTGAAGGGCATCTCACAGAAGTGGAAAAGTGGCCAAGATGGATATGGACTCAATGTGTCTGACTCCAGGCTTTCGTCAAGTGTGTGGCAACAGCCCCTTGCTTTATGTTATTTTCTTAAGGCTCTTGCTGTTGTATACAGAGCAGATACAGGAAATGGTATGTTGGATAAGAGAACAAGGAGATTGGGATGAGGAAGCCCTCCTGGAGAAAGTAACTTTTTTTTTTTTGAGGGAGGTGGCATGGCATTTTGAGTTTTAGTGATCTCAAATCCGAGTTCTAGGGTCCAGGTGTGGCGCTGGAGGATAAACACTAGGTTGCAAGGTCAGTTTGAACCACAAGGTCGGTGATTCAAACTTACCAGCCACTCCTCAGAAACGCAGAGTTGCTATGAGTAGGAACCTATTTGATGGCATTTAACAACATAACACACAATCAGAGTCTTAGTGTAGTGCTTACTGCAGGATGATGTACTGGATCACAAGGTCAGTTTCAGCCACAATGTTGATGGTTCAAACTCACCAGCTGTTCCTTGGAAATCCTATGGAGAGTTGCTATGAGTTGGAACTGACTTGCTGACACTTAACAACAACAATCTGATTTGTATAATCTTTTCCTTCACCATTGCTTGGGGATCCTACATAGTAGGGTTAAGCCAAATAAATGAACACCAATTGACTAGGGTATCAAACAACTTGCCTATTTATTATTGCTCAGACAATGTGAACAAAAAAGAAAGGCATTCTGAACTCTTCCTTAATACACTAACAGAAATCTTAGTGAAGCTGCCTCCTTCAAGCTATAACCATAGGCATGGAAAAGAAAAACTAAGGATATGAAAATCTATTGGGCCATTTACGTCACTACTTTGGTTCTTCCTTGTATTTATTCTACAGAGTGGTCACTAATGCTTCCCCTAGAATTAGAAATCAACTTTTCAGTTATGAAATAGGCATCGGGATTGGAGGAAGAGTCATTAACAACTTGTGATATGCAGGTAATACAGCCTTGCTTGCTGAAAGCAAAGAGGACTTGAAATACTTCATTATGGATTGCACCTTAGTGTAGAGAAAATGAAAATCCTCACCATTGGACCAATAAAGTCAAATGAAATCAAAGACCAATGAAGTTGAAGAATTAAATCACCATTGAACCAGCAGTTCAAGCAAACAAACAAAACTACACATTGTGTTAGGCAGATCTGCACAAGCCTCCTTTAAAATGTACAAAAGCAAAGATGTTACTTTGAGAACTAAGGTGCATCTGACGTAAGCCATAGTATTTTCAATTGCCTCATATGCATGTGAAAGTTGGACAGTGAGTAAGGAAGACCATAGAAGAGCTGATGCATTTGAATTATGGTATTGGTGAAGAATATTGAAAGTATCATGCACTGCCAGAAGAGCAAAGAAATCCGTGTTGAAAGAAGTACAGCCAGAATTCTCCTTAGAAGTGAAAATGGCAAGACTTCATCTCTTGGACTTTGGACATATTATCAAGAGGAATCAATCCCTGAAAAAGGATATCATAATTGAAAAAGCGGAGAGTTAGTGAAAAAGAGAAGGACCCCAATGACATGGATTGACACAGTGGCAAAAGCCAACAATGGGCTCAAACATAACAATTATCATGGCTGAGGACTGGGCAATGTTTCATTCTGCTGCTCATAGGGTGGCTATGAGTCAGAACCAACTCAGTGGCACCTAACAACAACAACAACAACAACAACAACAAGGAAATAGAAAGTACTTATCATAAAGATAATGAAAAAATAATGTTCCCGAGCTTCTGGACAAGGATCCCTTTTTCTCTGTCTTCCAGGCTTCCTGTCCTGTGTTTACTAGGCACTGATACAATGCCCTTTTGATATTCCTTAAAGAAATTGTAGGAGTAAAAGGGCTGAAGGTTCAACCTCCCCTCACCTAACCTATGGCAGGTTCAGTTGGCAGAGGACACTTACCCTTTGGGGAGAGCAGTCCTCATGTGCAATAAAATTTGTTGCCATTGAGTTGATTCTAGCTTATAGCCATACCTTAGGACAGAATGGAACTGCCTCAATGTTACAAATGTTTATGGAAGCAGACTGCCATCGATTTCTCCCACAGAGTGGCTAAAGGGTGTCAATCACTAGCTTTCTGGTTAGCAGCCAAGTGTAACCATTATACTACTAGGATTCTGGGCTTGCAATAAGTGGCAAATATTAGGGAGTCCACCTTCTGGCCGAGTTTCCATTGCTTATCAATGTTTTTGCTTCACATAAGAAACCTCCTGTCGGACTATCCTTGGTATAATATCAAACATTTTCCTCAATTAAAAAAACACACACAAATTCTACTTTTGGTGGAAACATACACAGCAAATCCTATTCCCATCCCACAGTTTCTAGACATAGTGACATAGGTTAAATTTTTTATATTTCGTCAATGTTCTCATTTTTGAGACTCATGTTGTAGTTATTTCACTTCCATTAACCACCTGTCCCCCTCAGCCTTCTCATTTATGTTTTGAAACAGCTATTGATGCTGTGGTTTTAGGGTAAGCACAGGACTGTCAACTGCAGTGTTTGGGTTCAAACCCACCAGCCATGCATTGGAAACCCTATACAGGGCCGCTAAGAATCGGAACCGACTCAATGGTACCTAACAACAGCAAGTGCTGCTATGATTCCAACTCATAGTGACCTTGCATAG
>NW_006408557.1:15949095-15950284 GCF_000296735.1 Chrysochloris asiatica | reverse complement strand
ACACACCAGGAGAGATGTAAATCAAAACAACAATGATATATCATTTCACACCAGCAATGACAGTGAAGTTCAGAAAAACAGAAAACAAAAATGCTGGTGAGGGTATACAAGACTAGGACCCTCCTACATTGCTGGTGGGACTGTAAATGGTTCAACCACTCTGAAAAATGGCATGACACATCCTCAGAAAACTGAAAATAGAAATACCTTATGACCCAGCAATCCCTCTACTGTGTACATAGCCACAAGAAGTATGAACCAGGACACGAGTAGCTATGTGCTAATGTGATGAACACCAATGTTCATTGCAGCACTATTAACAATAGCAAAAAGATGGAGTCAACTTAAGTGCCCATCAAGGGAAGAATGCATAAATAAATTTTGGGACATACACACAATGGAATGATATGCAAACTTGAAGAATAACAATGAATCTGCAAAACACCTCATCAAAATGGGTGAACCTAGAGGATATTATACTGAGTGAAATTAGTCAATCACAAAAGGTTAAATGTTATATGAGACCATTATTGTAAAGGCTTAAGAAAATGTTTCCATACTAACAGGGATATTCTTTGACGGTTACTGGGGTGGAAGGGAGGGGAGAGTAATTCACATATTAGCTGGGTGCAGGGGAGAAGATGGAAGGTGCCATATGAACAATGAGGGTAGGGGAAGACTTAGGGAGGTATGCATGGGTTAAATAGGATAGAGGTAAATAGTGATTTATACACAACCTTGGAACAAATGTGTTCTATGTGTAGACACATGGCTAGAGACATAGGCTGAATCAGTAAAGGAGAGCAAAAAATGTTTATGTGCTACACTGTCTTGTGGATATTGGTTTCCCTTGCTTACTATTGTAAAATAAACATGTATGTGTGCTAGGAATGAATAGTAGGGATTATGATGATAGAAAGTTTGTAATCTGTCTTCAGTCTTTAACTGACTGGATTTTCTAAAAGGGGAATTAAAATTAGCCCATGGAAACAGGCTTCTTGTTAAACCTTTGTAGAGTATGGGGTCTTAGGTGGAATCATGAGCCCCACCCAGAATCTTCTGTGTTGGGACATTCCCACTTGAAAAGACATGCAGCCAACAGATTTGCCTAGTGCTATATGTCATTTGATTTCTTGACTGCTGTTTCTATGATTGTTGGTAGTGGATACAAGTAAAATGAATCCTTTGA
>NW_006408557.1:15918707-15948690 GCF_000296735.1 Chrysochloris asiatica | reverse complement strand
TTGGTTCCAACTTATAGTTACCTTGTATAGGATTTCCGAAGCTGTTCATTTTTGTGGGAGCAGAAAAACCTCATCTTTCTCCTGCAGAGTGGCTATTGGGCTTGTGGTTAGCAGTCCAGTGCTTATCCTACAGATCCACCACAATCCCAAGATCACGGTATATTCCTCAATTTATTTATGATTTCAACTTTTTCTCACTCATGTTTTATCATTTTCTATAAAGACTTTTAAGATTTTCGTCAGATTTCTTCTTTAGAAAATGTTATTGTAAGTGGTATGCTTTAAAATTTTCAGGTTATTTATTTATTTTTGAGGGAGCTTTGGTAGCCTGCGTCTGTCAATGAATTTGCACATCTCATAGAAAAAGGTGAGAATAATGTAATTGATATCATTCCCTTATTAAATGTTAGTATCTGAAGAATTAAAAAAAAAAAAAAAAAAAGACATGCAGCCAACACAAAACTGATGGTAGAACAGATTATTATTTTTTTAGAACAGAAGATTCTTGTTGAAAGAAAAGCCTACAGAAAAAAGTGGATTGCTTGAATTTCAAGATGAGGTTTTCTGCTCCCGTAAAGATTTACAGCCTCAGAAACCCTGTACAGGGTCACTATGAGTCAGAACTGACTCCACGGCACATAACAGCAGCAAACCATGGAATAACAGCATCCTCAACCTGTTTATGAGTGGAGACACAATTATCAGTGCCTTTAAAATTAGTCAGACTTGAGAACTAATTTAGAAAATTCAAGCTTATGATTTTCTCTAGAATCACTCTCCATACCAAATACCTTAGGCTGGCTTCTCTAGAGAAGCAAAAGCAGTGAAAATTATATTTGTTGTTAAGTGCTGTCAAGTTTATTCCAATCCATAGCGACCCTGTATAGGGTTTCCAAGGAGCAGCTGGTGCACTTGAACCACAGACCTTGCAGTTCAAATGACTTTGCCAGGATGGCCACACTTTGTCTCTCATACTTTGGATATATTGTCAGGAGGGATCAATCACTGGAGAAGGATATCATGTTTGGTAAGGTCAGAGCAAAAGAGGAAGACCCCCAGTGAGATGGATTGGCCAGGTGGCAGCATCAATGGGCTCAAGCGTGGCAACAATTGTGAGGTTGGCCCAGGATTGGGCAGTGCTTCATTCTGTTGTTGCTGAGAGTCAGTACCGACTCAATGGCACCTAACAACAACAACAATGACATATAAGACTTGAGCATGCTGTAGGATAAGTACTGGACTGTGAACACAAGGTCAGAGGTTCAAGGGCACCAGTCACTCCATGAAAGACAGATGAGGTTTTCAGCTCCTGCAAAAATTTACAGCCTCAGAAACCCTATACAGGATTGTTGTAAGCCACAATGAACTATATGGCACGCAACAACAACAACAACAGCAGCAGAGGAAAACAAAGAAGATGTTGGGACCAGAAGTGTTGAATTAGGAAGATGAATCTATATAGGTGACAGGGACGGTTTCTTCTCTGGAACATTAAGAGAGAATTCAATGAAGTTAGGGGTCCATACGGACACATGGGGGTCAAAGTTTTCTGGGCAGGAGAATTAACAGTGCAAAGACCTTGAGGTGAAAGTGTGCCTGGAGGGTTAGTCAGACAGTGAGGAGTTCAGGTGATTGGAACACAGTTAGTCAGGGGGAACCGGGAGGAGAGAAGTTTCACTGGTGATGGGCTGGGTAGGTATAGCAATGTTTCTCAAGCACAGGTCCCCTGCAAACTTGTTAAAATGCATATTCCATGATGATCTGGGTGAGGTTTCTGTGCTTCTGATAAGCTCTCCTTGTTGTTGATGCAGCTCCTTTTAAGAGAAGGATTTTAATAGTGTTTTAGTTATATGTTTTAACCCTTTTTAAATCACTGTTCTCAGTCAGCACTGTCCTAACGTTTCCTTTGTGGTGTGCTCCCAGAACATGTAGGCTGAATGATTTTGTGCTGTCTTGTAAAGCTTTAGAAGAAGTAGGCAAGCTGGAAAGAAAACCAGAAGGCTCTGGTAGCGTACTGGTTATGAGTGGGGCTGCTAACCTCAAGGTAGCAGTTCGAAACTACCAGCTGTTCCACAGGAGAAAAACGAGGTTTTCTACTCCCATAAAGATTTACAGCCTCGGAAACCCTATACAGGGTCGCTATGAGTTGGAACCAACTCCATAGCCCCTAACCACTACCATCATATGCCTCTGAGATGCCTCTGAGGACAGAAAGTATCTGGCGCCCAGATGTCTGCAATAAAACCACTAACTCTGTTTTAAAAAAACCGAGTACCTAGTGTAAGGGACTTTGAGCTGGTGAATCACAGATTGAACTCCCTTACAGGAAACAGGAAAGTCATTACATTCTGAGAAAGGGATGTGACAATATCAGATTGAGAAGGGGGAAAAAAGAGAAGAGGAAAGAGTTAAGAAGGAAAAAAAAAAGAAAAAGAAAAACTGGCATAAATGTTAGCTGCCAAATACAATTGCACTGGGGATGTGCTGCTCACTCTGGGGGAGTGCACACCACCATCCATGGAAAGGTAGGAACAGGTGGGGCTGACTATAGGGGTGGGGCTGAATACCTGCTCTTCAGGAATCAAAAAAGGGGGACCGTCAGAGGAAGAAAAAATTAAACAAAGAAAAATAAAATTAAAAATAAGGTGGGGGGAGAGAAGAACTAAGAAAGAAAAAAAATATTTTAAAAGAAAAAAGGCAACACAGTACTGGCAAAATTGCTAGTCTTCAAGCATGGCTACTTGGGAGCCTATGCTGGCTCAGTGTGAGTGCACCTCTAGTAGGGGGAGTTGGAGAGGGTGGCTGTTCTGTGAAATGCAACACACACACACAAAGAAAAGAAAGATAAACAAAACAAAACAAAAAGCACTGGCATTGAGGGTTGGGGTCTGACAGAGCACGGGGTGGGTAGATGAGAGGCCCCATCTATGGTTACAGGGAGGTTGTGCAAGGTAAGGAGCGAGGTCACACCTGTCTGGTCACCAATTACCCATGTGGGTGTTAGTGCAGTCTGGGCAAGCAGAGCTAGTTATCTGGTTTGGCTCCTAGTGGAATGCTGCTTGGGATCATTCAAAATGACCTCACTGTGCTAGCTGGCATTTTACTGCTTCTCATTCACTACTTTTGTTCAGTCTTTTCTCATTAATTTGCTTCTTTATCCTTGCTTTGCATCTCTGGGTTCCAGAATTGGCATCCATATGCATTTCACTTGGTTTTCTGAGTCTTCGTTGTAGAAGGTTTGGATAGTGTATCTGCCTAGTCTTTCATTTTGAATCTTCCTTCAGTCTAGGTATTTTATAGACATCATCTAATTAATTCTTTACTTTAGCCCCTGTAATTGAGGTGTTACACCTGTTTTCCAGAAATGGAAACGGAATCATAGAAAGGTTAAGGAACTTGCCCAATGTCAGTTTAAAACCAGGTCAGAGATGCCAAAGTGATTAGCAAAAATTCTCATCACCTTTAATTATCTAAGGTTTGCATAAGTTGTACTTCTGTGGCATATTCTTCTCTGGGAAAGAGGTGACCTTTCCCCATCCTCTACCCCTCTGTGGGGCTGGGGTTAGGAGCTGGGTGGCATGAAAATGGACATCAGACCTTGGACTTAGGCCCTTCCACAGCCTCCTGGCATCAGATCCCCGAATCAGCCTGTTTATCCCGTGGACATGTATGTGTCTATGTGTGTGTAGGCAGCTAGGCGGGGTGAAGGTTTAATTCCCATTTGTGCACAAATGATTTAATGCTTTAATTCCACTTTTTGAGAGACGGAACCTTTTAGCTGTGCCTCTGCCCGGGCTCCTTCTTACGCTCTGTGAGGGCTCCTTCCATCTCACAGGCTTCCTTGTGGTGCCCTCTTTCCAAGCTGCCTGAGTTGTTCGCAGCTTTGGCAGAGCCCCTCGCCCAGCCGGTACCTATGCCAGATGTTCTTAGAAGACCGCAAAAACTGGAACCAATACAGACTCATGGGTAGGGGGAGGTGGGAGTATACTTTGATCTCGTCAGGCTCCAAATCCCGCTCCTCCCGCGTGCCCCTGTTACCCCCTCTCCAAGCTTTCCATTCGTACCTGCTTTCTCTGGAGGGAGCAGAGGGGGGTCAGATGGCTGCGCGCTGCCTTGGCCGCGACGTCTGGCGGTTCTTGGGCAGCCAACGCCGGCGCTCTGGGCCGCTCCGGCCGCTGCTCTGGGCTAGTGAGACCAGTGGGCGGACCTCTGGGAGCCCGGGCAGAGGTACAGCCGCGGCCCCTCCGCGGGACTCATACTTGGAGCTCAGTGCGCTGGCGGCCCGGGAACCAGCCGCCTTCTGGGGGTCGCTAGCGCTGGACACGCTGGTGTGGGACACTCCCTACCACACCGTGTGGGACTGCGACTTCAACAGTGGCAAGATTGGCTGGTTTCTGGGAGGCCAGTTAAACGTGTCAGGTGAGTGGTCTAGGGGAACCCAGGGTCCTCAGGGGCCAAAGACTCGCGCTCGCGGTCAACATCAGCAGTTGCAGGTCTAGGCAGATCGCAACTGGTGTTTTGGCTGCCCCACAGGAGGACCATCTCCAACTATACTGCCCCACCCGCTCTGATTCATAACTCCATGATACCCTTCCTCGTGGGTTTCCTCCACCCACCCTACCCCCATAGACTCCAGTAACCGACAGCTGTACTCTCATTTCTAATCCATGCTCCCTGCTCAAGGCAGCATTAGATTGGGAGTCCAACTGTTAGCCTTTCCCCTCCCAGGCGGCTCACAGATGGCTTTCTTCAAAGTTTAATGACTGTTTAATGACGGTTTAATGAGGGTTCTATGCCATCACTGGAGTCTTGGTGTGGCGCCATAGGATAAGGTTGGTTTGAACTACAAGGTTGGAATTTCAAACTCATCAGCTGCTTCTTGGAAGCAGGGTTGCTATGAGTCATAACAGACTGGACTGCACTAAACAACACAACAGCATGCCATCACCAAGAGCGAACGTGCAGAGAACAGTGAATGGGCAACACCTGGGCTAGGCTGGGGTGGAGGATGCTCCCGTTGGAAGAATCTGAGCTCCCCCACTCCAGTAACTAAGCCCAGAAGGGAAAATAAAAGGTTGTCACCACCAGCTGCCTAGATGGGAGCAGTGTTTCCTGAAGACAAACCCTGCTGAAGTAAACAAAGCAGAGCAGGAGGGGAGGAACAGGTTCCAAAATCATTTATCTCCTTGCTCCAGGCCTGTAGGTGAGCAGGAATGCATGGCAGTAAATTCCAGTCTTCAGCCTCTGCTGTGTCCTCAAAGCCTCAATGCCTGCTTTAGGTCTGATTTCTTGAGGTCCCATAAAGAAGCTACATTGTCCAGTCTCATTCTCTGACATTTGCTGTGACTAAATCCACCACTTTGGCTAAGATTTGGGGTTGAGGAGACATTCGTTGTGTGCCCCACCTCAACCTAAAATGCTACGTAGTCAGCAAGGAGAGAATAGAGTCTGAACAGTGGGCCTGGGACCTGGGGAAGGGGCAAGGATGGGTGCTGAGCTGTTCAGGAGAATGGGGATAAGAGTTAGATGGTGTGTATTCAAGAAAAGAACTGAAGGTTTTCATGTCAGCCTAATATTCTGGCCAAGACCAGAACTTCAATGGGGTTCATCTGGCTTCTTACTGAATACCACGACTTCCAGGCCAAGTTATTCCACTCCTAGCCTCAGTTTCCTCTTGTGTAAAATGGAGATGGTAAGGCTTCCTCCCTAAGCTAGTTGGAAGAATATGTTTCTGTAAGATGTCTAACAGGCCCAGCCTAGACCCTAGTACTTATAGCAATAATGTTGTTGTTGTTAAGTGCCGTCGAATTGGTTCCAACCCACAGCGACCCTGTACAGGGTTTTCAAGGCTGTAAATCTTTACGGGAGCAGAAAGCCTCATCTTTCTCCTGCGGAGCAGCTGGTAGTTTCGAACTGCTGACCTTGAGGTTTGCAGCTTGATTCATAAACACTACACTACCAGAGCTCCTTTATAGCAATAATAAGAGGTAGTACTTGAAATTAATTATATTAAAAATAGCCATAAAATTACATGTGGTATCTTGCTGTTGTTTTTAAAACAAATAAATTTAAGGAAACTTTGATTAGATTTTTTTAATAGTGTAAATTACTTTGCTGCTTAATTAAAATAAGTCACTTACTAGATAAGTGTTTTCTTTAAAATTTAGTCAGTAGCAAGCATACATGAACTAGTGGGAAAATAGCCCCTGAGGTTTACAGAGTTGGCAGAATGTGCACTTAAAGGGGAAAAGGAATAGGGCAGAAAGTCTGTAGTTCCTAGGGAAGTGTCCTGACTAGGAGATATAGGGCAACTGGTTGACCCCTGCATGTCTGCAGCCTTTTACTATCAGACTATGGAGGAACCTATGAGGCAAACAGAAAGGACCTGAAACTTCTTCTATTAGGTCTGCGTGTGGTTAGCAAGCAATTCTGCCTCCCTCTTCCTTAACTTATTCCTTCTAAAGATGTGCCTTTACAGCTACTGGGACCAGAGACTAAACTTCAGAAAACTGCCTTATAGAAAACTAATTTTTTTGTAGCATTTTCTTACCTCAAATGTGTTCACCCACTCATCTGGCTAGGAATGTCTCTGCGCATTGCCAGTGTCTACAGATGCAGAGGTGACAATATGAAAAAGGTACCTGGCCAGGCCACAATTGCTTTAGAAAGTTATAGAATGGGTGTGGATGTAGAGTCTTTGGGAAAGTGAGAAGCATAGTGAAAGGAGGTGGGGGTAACCTCTCTGAGGAAGTAGCATGAGTGGCATGGAGGCTGGGACCCACCAGATGGGTGGGCAACATAAGAAAATGGAAACAGTCCCCCACAATGAGGTAGAAACCAGTGCAAAGACTTGGAGGCAGGCAGGCAGGACTTGGTGACCACAGGGTGGCAGGAGCAGGACACATGGGGAGGGTATATTACACAGGCCAGGAGCCCAATACCACCTATATGCAGAGAAGGTTGTTTAGGCGCCAGAACGCTACCCTTCAGGTTCAACTCTGATCTTCGTAGATCTGATGTCAGCCCCTCCAGGAAAGATGAGCACACCACTGCTCTCAGGGCAGCCAGGTGACCCTGGGTTCCTGTCCATCTTCCTCAGTTATGCCTTCTGCTTGATGTAAAAAGGGCCCAGGATACTTTGCAAGGGTCTCTTAACTGAAGTTAAGGTTGTCAAATTTAGGTGTGCAAAAACCTTTGCCCACTTTTGGTGGAAGGCCCTGGCCCTCACAGGTCTTGGACAGCTGGAAGCAGTTTCCTGTCTATACTTGAGGGAAAGACTCAGCGTGAGAGCAAGTGTGTTAATTGTTGTTGTTGTTGTTATGTGCCATCGAGTCGGTTCCGACCCATAGCGACCCTGTATAGGGTTTCCGAGGGTGTAAATCTTTATGGGAGTAGAAAGCCTCATCTTTCTCCCACGGAGCAGCTGGTAGTTTTGAACCTCTGACCTTAAGGTTCGCAGCCCGATTCGTAACCACTACGCTACCAGAGTGTTAATTAAAACAGCCTTTTTCAGATATGAACACACACATCTCCTGGGTCTTCTCACAGTGTGTGTTCTAATTCAGCAGGTCTAAGTGAGGCTGAGAATATGCATTTGTTACCTCTCTCAGGTGATGCCTGAAGCAGCCAGATGCTAAAGAAATCAGTGTGCACCATTAGTAGCTCTCCCTTTCCCCTTCAGAACTTGTACTGATTGGGTCTGGCCTCTCCCCATCATCCTGTGAGACTCGCTCTATGCATCCAATGGACCAGGTCTTACCTCTCTCTTCCATGCATCTTGAAAGGCCTGACCTTTCATACATCTTGCTGACTGGGTTGGACCCTTCCTAGTTGTCTTAAATTGTTAATTTTTAGCTAGGTTGTCAGGGATTTCCAGACCTGTCCAGTCTTATCACCTTATTCCACTGAATTGGTCACAAAAATCTAGTCCTTCCAAGGTAGCTGATAAAAGCAATAAGGCAGCTGGGTGAGAAGATGAGCCCTCCTGAGGCCTTCATCGTAATTCCCTCAAGAGTGAGCCTCACTTGCTGACTGTTCAGGAGAAGCTAGAAACCCATAATCTTAGTGTGAAAAAATCTCGATTTTTAACATTGGACCAGATTGAGACACACACAGGTACACAAACACACATTGGTCAGAGAAACAAAGTGCATGTGTAGCATGTACACCACAGTTGATAGCGCCTTGATCAGATTAGTTGCCTGGAAGATAGGTTTATTCTGGGACTGTAAATGTCCTCATAGTATGTTCCTTAAATGCTACCCCACCTGGAAAATAAATAAATAAATAAATAAAGCTTTTGATAAAAGGGGAAAGGTTTCTGGGAGTGGAAAGGGAATTTTCCTTTTAACACTTATACAATTTTTTTTTTTTTTTTAAATCACTAAATCTCTGGCAGCATAGAGGTTACCAGTGGGGCTGCTAACCTCAACAACCAGTGGTTCTATAGAAGAAAAATGAGGCTTTCTGCTCCCGGAAATATTTACAGCCTCAGAAACTCTATAAAGGGTCAATATAAGTCAGAACCAACTTCTGGGCACACTTTTGCCACCACCAAATCTCCATTCCTTTCCCACCCCTGGCTATCACTAGACAACTCTGATTGCTATACATTTGCTTATTGTAGACTTCATATTTTGTTGTTGTTAAGTGTTGTTGAGTCGATTCCGACCCATAGTGACCCCGTATAGGGTTTTCAAGGAGCAATTGGTGAGCTTGAACCGCTGACCTTGCAATTCAAACGACTTTGCAATCTGGTGCATTAACCCACAGTTCCACACCAGGACTCCAGACTTCATATAGGTGGGATCATATATTTGTCCTTTATTTTCTGACTTTGCATGATGTTTTCAAGATTCATTTCTCTTTATTGCTGTGCCATAGTCTACTGTATAGATACCACATTGTTTATCCATTCATCTGCTGATGGACACCTGAGGTCCACCTTTTGGCTACTGAGAAAAACGCAGCAATGAACAATGGTATACAGGTTTCTCTTTGTATTCTTGCCTTCATTACTTCTGGGTGTACACCTGGGATTCGATTGTTGGATCATATGGTAGTTCTATTCCAACTTCTTGAATAACTGCCCAACTGTTTTCTATGGCGACTACCATTTTACAATTCCACCCACAGTGTATGAGTGTTTGTAAACTTTTTTGTGTACTGAAGCAAAAGAAAACCCTGAAGCCTGCTTATTATTAGCCGTGGACACTCTTGCATCATAGGCTGTTACACTGGGAATAACACTAGAGACTCTATGGGGAGAGTCAGTACCTCATGTGGGATTTATATCACATAGTGGCTTCACCATGAGTACTCACAAACATCATACACCACAGACACACTTGTACTCACATACACACACACACATTCACGTGCACTTAAATGCATACAGACACTGATGTCAGGTGTTGGAGTCGAAACTGACTTGATGGCACTTAACAAGAATAATATATATATATATATATATACTCTGATAGCGTAGTGGTTACGAATCGGGCTGTGAACTGCAAGGTCAGCATTTCGAAACTACCAGCTGTTTCATGGGAGAAAGGGTTGCTATGAGTCGGAACTGACTCCATGGCACATAACAACAACAACAACCACATAGCCTGTCTAGCAGTATGTGCCTACACTTCACTTTGTATTCATAATAGTTCAATACCAACTGCAAATATCTGTTTCACCATTTAGTAGGAGACTGGATAAGCCACTGTGGCTAGGATGGAAGAGAAGATAAATGATTACACACACACACACACATAGAGGTTTACCTTAAGAAAATGTCTCACATAGAGTTGTAGTTGATGGCAAGTTTTAAGTTCATGGGTCAGGCTGAAGGTTTCGCCTGACTCATATAGCTGCAGAAGCTAATGAACCCAAGATTGGCAGGTCAGATAGCAGACTTCTGGATGCAGAGACAAATAAATCCAAGTTTAGCAGATAAGATGGCAGACTGCTAACAACTTCTGGTATTGACAGGCAACATAAGTAGGTCCGTAGCTCAAGTCCAAAGAACCAGAGGTCAGATGATAAGCCAGATGTAGGATCCAGACCCAGGAAAAAGCAAGCAAGTTTTATCATAGCATCTGGATATACTGGAAGCAAGACACGCCTTTGATTAAGTTTCCTTCCACTTACCTGGCTGTTTATATCAAGTCTCATCATGGAAATGATTACATTATGCTAATGTAGCTATTATGCTAGATCTCATCATGGGGTATGACGACATTTTAACTGCCTAACCACCAAGAATCCTGGCCCTGCCAAGTTAACACACAATCTTAACTATCCATCTACCCCTTGTCAACTTGTTCAAAACCTCTAAAGACAATGCTAAAGTTATACTGGCATCTAACATGTTACAGCTAGCACATGTGCAACCACACTAGTGCTTGTAAGATTTACATCTTATAAGTGAGCAAAACAAAATACTTGATGCATTTATATAAGAAGGAAATAAAGCAATTACAATCCTTATGTCTGCAACTGGTCATGTGATCATAGCTGGTATTTTGTGCTCCCTTCTTCCACTATTCATTCATTCATCCCTTTGCCCTTTGCAAGCACTTCAGCTGGCCATAGTTCTTTACCTGGTGGTGTGACCTAAACCTTCATTCCTCAAGGATCTGGGCCATTAGTAGTCATGTACAAATTGTATTTCCATAATTTTCCATTGACTTTTATCACAGGGTACGGTAGTACTAAGAGACATGCGAAGGAATCTCCTAAAAAGAGACATACTCTTTTAACCTTCTTTATGTAATGTTGATCCCATTTCCTCTTGGCAATCAGGATAAGTCACACCACCAGATACAGTAACTCCCTTCTTGTCCTGTTGATTCAGAGACATGAGAAGCCTAAAATGGCTGGCACACATTTTCCACTTCCCATTTAATGGAATCAATGCTGTGATGGCAGGTGGGAGTATTCCTCACTTTAGAACTAAGACCTCCAGACCTGAAGAGCATAACATCACAGGACAGGAAAATCCTGGCTATTGGAGAAATAGCACCACATATTTTATGATGGTTTAGAGCATATACAGCCTCTTAAAGAACATTGACTTTAACCTGCAAGGTATTGTCACATAGCTAGCACCATAATTGTGTCTTTAGAAGGCCATCTTACTGATTTTTTTAAGTCAGTTACTTCAGGATGACAGGGAACATGGTAAGACCAGTGAATTCCATGAACGTGGGCCCACACTACTCTTCATTTGCTTTGAAATGAGTTCCTTGATCTAAGGCAATGCTGTGTGGAATACCAGGATGGTGGATAAGGCGTTCTGTAGTTCCATAGATGGTAGTTTTGGCAGAAGCATTGTGTGCAGGAAAAGTAAATCCGTATCTAAAGTAAGCGTTTAGTCCAGTAAGAGCAAAATACTGTCCTTTCCACAATGGAATTAGTCTGATGTAATCAACTTACCACCAGGTTGCTGGGTGATCTCTCTGGGGAATAGTTTCCTATTACAGACTCAGTGTTAGTTTCTGCTGCTGACAGATTGGGCACTCTGTTATGGCTGTAGCCAAGTCAGCTATGGTGAGTGGAAGTAGATACTGCTGAGCCCAGGCATAATCTCCACCCCTGCCACCATGGCCACATTGATCATGAGCCCATTGGGCAATAACAGGAGAGGCTTGGGGAAAAAGATGACTGTTATCCACAGAACGTGTCACCCCATTCCCTGTTAACATTCTCCTCTGCCTTGGTAACCCTTTGGTGAGCATTCCCATGAAACAAAAATGTCTTCACATGTTTTGGCCCATCAGAGAGGTCTAGCCACATTCTTCTTTCCCACACAGCTTTGTTATCAGATTTTCAATCATGGTCCTTCCAACTCAGTGACTATACAACTAAACCATTGGCCACAGCCTGTGAATCAGTATATAGTCACACACCTGTCCATTTCTTCTAAGGAAAATGAACAACCAGGTTATTAAGTACCCTCGAGTGAGTCAGTTTTGACTCATAGGGACCCTGTATAGGGTTTCTGAGGAGCAGCTGGTGAGTTTGAACTGCCCACTTTGTACTTCAAACTGAGCTTGCAGTCTGGTGTTTATCCTTCAGTGCCATATTAGGACACCAGGTACACTGCTTGCATTTCTGCCCATTAGGAAGATTTCCCTTTACCATTGTCATTCAGAGAAGTCCCAAAAAGGGACTCTATTGTTCCTGCTGTTCACTTTTGAATGGTATATGCATATCATACAGAACCATTTGTAAACTAGCATGGATTTTTTTCTTAGTCAACTGTTCATAGGGAACTTCCCAGGAGTCCATAGGCATAGACTAGGAGAGGGAAGGTAGCATGAGAGGGGTGGAGACTATGGGCATTTGGGCTACTTCTTCATCTAACTTACTTGTGCCATCAGGTTCTGCTCTAGCCTGGTCTCATATATACCATTTCCATTTAATGATGAAGTGCGGCTGTGCATGTCCAACTTTATGACTCTGTTCATAATTCAATATTCAGTTCATGACAGCATCTCAGGCTGCATGGCAACTTGATGGTCTGTAGTTAGGTATTCAGTCTCTACTAAGACCCAGTAACAAGCCAAAAGCTATATCTTAAAAGAGAATATTTACCTGCAGAAGATGCTAGAACTTAGATCCAAAATCCTAAGGATCTACACTGTGAATCACCAATTATTGTTGTTGTTAATGCATCGAGTTGGTTCTGACCCATAGTGACCCTGTATAGGGTTTCCAAGAAGCAGCTGGTGTGCTTGAACAGCCAACCTTGCAGTTCAAACTGACCTTGAAGTCTGGCTCATTAACTCACAGTGCCACACCAGGAATCACCAATAGAGATCTGCTAAAGACTCCAAACTGCATCTCTTTCTGCCACTGACATTTGAAGTACCACTGGGTCAGAGGGATCATATAGCTCACTCATGTGACAGATGGGCTTGCACAGTAACCTGAACCTGGGTCCCACTCAAAACTAGCTGCTTTTTGAGTGACTTGATAAGTAAGCCAGAGTAGCACACCTAAATGAAGGGTATGTTGCCTCCAACATTCAAAGAGGTCCTTTTTACTTATGGAAGGGACTTTGTTGTTGTTAGGTGCCATCGAGTCAATACCGACTCATAGTGACCCTATGCACAACAGAACGAAACACTGCCTGATCCTGGGCCAACCTCACAATTGTTGCTACGCTTGAGCCCATTGATGCTGCCACTTTGCTAATCCATCTCACTGGGGCGTGTCCTCTTTTTCTCTGACCCTCCACCTTACCAAACATGATGTCCTTCTCCAGTGACTGGTCCCTCCTGACAATATGTCCAAAGTATGAGAGACGAAGTTTGGCCATCCTGGCCTCCAAGGAGCTCTCTGGCCGCACTTCTTCCAACACAGATCTGGAAGGGACTAGATGCAATAATTTATTCTTCACTTTACTAGGAATATCTCAATATGCCTCACATCTTTGGACCCCTAGAAATTTCACTGAGGTAGAAGGTGTCCCAACTTCTTTTTTCTGAATAAAGTTGTAATTAAAAATGGGTTTTCAGCCTCCAATGTGAATATACAACATGCTTCACAGATGGATTTTTATATTTAAGCATTATCCAAACCAAAAAAGTAAGTGAGACAAATAAAGCTTCTGAAAATGGCACAGATGCAAAAATATATGTAAACAATAAAGGGATCTGATACAAATAAACAAGGAGGGAAGAACAACCCTTCTGTTACACTTTTCATGCTTGTACATTGCATAAGTAGATCATATACCCTACCTTTGGTTTAAACCTGCTTGTCATAGTTTGAATATTAACACACACACACAAATAGGAAACAATCTAAACATTCAACAGTATAGAAATGGTTAAAGTGTTTAATACATTAATGCAATATTGTTGTTGTTATGTGCCATCAAGTCGGTTCTGACTCATAGCCACTCTGCACAACAGAACAAAAATAGCATCAATTATATTTACATCTGGCAAGACTTCAGGCCATTAGATAGCTGTTAAGTATATGTTAACATTAACATAATTGAATATACTTTTTTTTAACTTTGTAAAAATTCATAGAACATTGCAATAAAATACATGAACGTATCATGTATCTCAAGAATCTTACTAATCCTACTCATATGAGTATTTCTCTGAATCTTCCAATTTTTATGCAGTATTAGTTAACATCAGAAAATAATAAATATTTGAAAAAGTAATTAAAGATGAAATTGTTACCAAAATGACATAAAGTAGCAATGGTTCTGAGTCATAAGAAAAAAAATTAAAAAAAAAAATTTTTTTAAAGATAGGTTGTTGTTGTTGTTGTTAGGTGCCATCGAGTTGGTACCAACCCATAGCGACCTTATGCACAAAAGAACGAAACACTGCCCAATCCTGGGCCAACCTCACTACCGTTGCCACGCTTGAATCCATTGATGCTGCCACTTGGCTAATCCATCTCATTGAGGGTCTTCCTCTTTTTCTCTGACCTTCCACCTTACCAAATATGATATCCTTCTCCAGCGACTGGTCCCTCCTGACAATATGTCCAAAGTATGGGAGATGAAGTTTGGCCATCTTGGCCTCCAAGGAGCACTCTGGCTGCACTTTTTTCAAAACGGATCTATTGGTTCTTTTGGCAGCTCATGGCACTTTCAATATTCTCCTCCAACACCATAACTCAAAAACATCAATTCTTCTATGGTCCTCCTTATTCACTGCCCAACTTTCGCATGCATATGAGGTTATTGAAAATACCATGGCTTGGGTCAGGCACTTAACAACAATGGCTAGTGATCATGAACATTTCTTCATATGTTTGTTGGATGCCCTCATCTTCTCCTTGGTGAAGTGTCTGTTTATGTCCTGTGCCCATTTAATAATTGGGTTATTTGTCTTTTTCTTGTAGTTTCCTATATATTTTAGAAATTAGTCCCTTGTCTGAGATGTCATTGCAAAAGATTTTTTCCCATTCTGTGGGCTCCCTTTTTACTCTTTTTGTGATATCTTTTGATGCATATAAATTTCTAATTTTTAGTATGTCCAAATGATCTATCTTGTCTTCTTTTTTAGTCTTTGGAGTTTCTATATATAGGATCTTATCATCTGAAAATAGAGAGAATTTTACTTCCTCTTTGTCAATTTGGATGCCTTTAATTTCCCTATCTAGCCTCTTAGCTCTAGCTAAGATTTCCAAAACAATATTGAGTAGGAGTGGTGATAAAGGGCATCCTTGTCTGGTTCCAGTTCACAAAGAGATGCTCTCAGTTTCTCTCCATTGAGAGTGATGTTGGCTGTTGGTTTTGTATATATGCTCTTTATTATGTTGATGAATTTCCCTTCAATTACTGCTTTGTTGAGTACTTTTATCAGGAATGGATATTGGATTTTGTCAAATGCCTTTTCTGCATCAATTGATATGATCATGTGGTTCTTTTCCTTTTTAGAAAAAAAATTAGTATTGTTCATCTGGACCTGTTTTCAGGCTTTGTATTGTCTTCAAAGATTACAGCCTTCAATATGCATTGTACCCCAAAGTAAAGAAATTGAAAGTCCTTACGACTGGTCTAATAAATAGCATCATGATAAATGGAGAAAAGATTGAAGTTGTCAAAGACTTCATTTTGTTTGGACCTAAATCAATACTCATGGAAGCAATGGTCAAGAAGTCAAATGACATATTACTTTCAGCAAATTTGATGCAAAAAAACTTTTTAAAGTGTTAAACAGCAAAGATATTAGTTTGAGGACTAAGGTGCCCCCAACCCAAGCCATGATATTTTCACTCACAAACACACGTACACATACACAGAGGTGACAGAATAAGTAGGAATTGATGTGATGGCAATGAGTTTGTATTGTTTTGATATAGAATAAGCACTGGGCTGCACCGTGGGTGCTGGACATTTTTTACCTTTGGGTGGACTTGAAGAGTGGTTGGCATGGTAGTTGGCATTAGCATGAGTGAATAACACACAGGGGATGAAGAGAGGACAGCCAGTCAGCTGGAGCAGAGATGTCTTAGTTATCTAGTGTTGTTGTAACATAAGTATCACAAGTGGATGGCTTTAATAAACAGACATTTATTCTCTTGAAATTTAGAAGGCTAAAAACAAATTCAGGGTGTTGGCTCTAGGAAAAGGCTTTCTTTCTCTGTGAACTCTGAAGTAAAGTCTGTATCTCTTCAACTTCTGTTTCCTAGTTTATTAGAGAGCATCATGTGTCATGGCAGCTCTTTTACCCCATATATCTAGGAATTTCTCATTGTGGTGACCCTGGGTCCAAAGTATGCACTCTGCTTTTGTCACTTCTTTCTTGGTGGTTGACAGGCCTTTTCCATATACTAGATGCTTTATTCTTTATTCTCTTATAAGATA
The DNA here is from genome assembly GCF_000296735.1 of Chrysochloris asiatica. Taxonomy (NCBI): domain Eukaryota; kingdom Metazoa; phylum Chordata; class Mammalia; order Afrosoricida; family Chrysochloridae; genus Chrysochloris; species Chrysochloris asiatica. The sequence continues at coordinate 15,932,351 of NW_006408557.1, read as the reverse complement.
AAGTTGTGAATCAAGCCAAGGTGTGATTAGGAAGGGTGGTGGCTTGAGTAAGGCCATGACTTGAGTACTTGAATAAGGGTGGTGTCTTGAGTAAAAGTGGGACTGAGTCACATCCTCTTGAAAGATTATGATTCAAGATACAGTCAACTCTATTCCTGCCTTAATAACATATGTACAGGTTAGCATATACAATGTACATCACAAAATGGTCACTCCATGGGAGAAGATTAGACTGTCTCTACCCATAAAGATTTACAGCCTCAGAAACCTATATATATATATGTCACTATGAGTTGGATGGTGCTGGGGGTTAATGCACTAGACTGCAAAGTCAGTTTGAACTGCAAGGTTGGAGGTTCAAACTCACCAGCTGCTCCTTGGAAGCCCTATACATGGTTGCTATGGGTCAGAACTGACTTAACATCACTTAACAACAACATGAGTGGAATAGATTTGGTGGCAGTGGTTTGGCTTAGGTTTTTATCACAAAATGGAGGATAATTACATACTATCACAAATGATAGACAACCATACAATACTGAGAATCATGGCCTAGACAAATTGACAGACACAATTCAGTCCATGACAAGGGGTCTCGAGAGATGAGGTGCCAGACTAGCCAGGAAGCAACACTTGAGTACAACATTGAGGGCTCAGCCTGGACCCTGGACACAGGTACTGGGATCCCTCTAGTCACTTCCCCATTCCCTAACTATATTGTCTGTTTTCCAGAGGCCAGGAAAATATTAAATGTGCCCAGAGTATGTTGGGATGACCATGTGTGTGGGAAATGCGGAGGTGACAGGAATGGTCCTGAGCCACCAATGCCCAAGGAAGGCTCAGGCTATCCTGAGTGTCAGAGGAGTCTGAACTTGCATGCCTGACCATCTCTTTTAGTCTAGTTAACATCTTTAGCAAATGCCTGACAGGACCATTAAGAGACCTCTGAAGCTGGGTCTGCCATACTTCCCTGTGAGGCCAAGCAGGAGAGCCTCCCCAAGCTCCAGTTTGGCTGGCACCACCCTGACTCCAGAGTTGAGTCCTGTAGGCTCAGGGTCATGCAGTCTTCTGCTATAACTCACCCACTTTATCTGATCAAGAGTCAATGATACTAAATAAAGAAGTCCAAGGTGCATTGAAGACATTGGTAAAGAACAAGGCTCAGAGAATTGTTGGAATACAAATGGAAATCTTTCAACAAACTGATACAACACTGGAGATACTCAACTATGCCAAGAAATTTGGAAGACAGCTATGTGCTCAACTGATTGGAAGAGATCTATATTTGTGCCTATTTTAAAGAAGTGACCCAATGTAAAAATCATCAAATGAATAAAATTAATATCACATGCAAATAAAATTTTGCTAAAGATAATTTAAAAATGGCTGCAACAGCACATCAACTGCCAGAAACTCAAGTCAGATTCAGAAGAGGACATGGAACTAGAGATATCATTGCTGACATCAGATGTATCTTGGCTGAAAGTAGATAATACTAGAAAGATGTTTACTTGTGCTTTTCCACTGTGTGGCTCATGACAAGCTCTGGACACCATTGTGCTGAATGGGTATTCTAGAACACTTAATTGTGCTCATGATAAACCTGTACATAGTCTAAGAGGTAGTCACTAGAATAGAGCAAGTGGATACTGAATGGTTTAAAATCAGGAAAGGTGTGCATCAGGGTTGTATGTTTTCACCATACTTATTCAACCTGTAAGGTGAGCAAATAATCCGAGAAACTGGATTATATGTAAAAAAAATGTGATATTAGGAATAGAAAGGAGCTCTGGTAGCGTAGTGGTTACGAATTGGGCTGCGAACCTTAAGGTCAGCGGTTCGAAACTACCAGCCGCTCCGCGGGAGAAAGATGAGGCTTTCTACTCCTGTAAAGATTTACACCCTCGGAAACCCTGTTACAGGGTCGCTATGGGTCGGAACCGACTCAACGGCACTTAACAACAACAACAACAAGGAATAGAGGAAAACTCATTAACAACCTATGATATGTAGATGGCACAATCTTGCTCACTGAAAGTGAAGAAGATTTAAAATACTTGCTGATTAAGATCAAAGATCAGTCTTCAGCATGAGTTGCACCTCAATATAAAGAAAACAAAAATATTCACAAATGGACCAGTAAGTCACATCATGATAAATGTAAAAAAGATTGACATTGTCAAAGACTTCATTTTTCCCTAGAAAAATCAACACTCATGGAAGCAACAGTCAAGAAATCAAACTATGTATTGCATTATGCAAATCTGCTGCACAAGACCTCTTTAAAGTGTTCAAGAGCAAAGATAGCAGTTGGAGGACTAAAGAGTGCCTGTCCCAAGCCATGGTCTTTTCAGTTGTTTCATATGCATGTGAAGGTTGGCCATAGAACTGATGCATTTGATATATGATGTTGGAGAAAAATGTTAAAAGTACATGGACCACGAAAAAAACAAACAAATCTGTTTGTAAGAAATACAGCCAGAATGCCACTTAGAAGCCAGGATGGTAGAACTTCATCTTTCATATTTGAGACATGTTATCAGGAAGGATTAGTCCTCAGAGAAGGACATCATGTTAGGTAAAGTGGAGAGTCAGTGAAAAAGAAGAAGACCGCCAAGTAGATGGATTGGCAAAGTGGCAGCATCAATGTGCTCAACCATAAAAATTGTGAGAATGGTGCAGGATCGGGCAGTGCTTTGTTCTGTTGTGCGTAAAGTCACTATGAATTGAAACTGACCTGAAAGGCACCTAACAACAGCAACAACATCCACCTCTAGGTTCCCCACTTTGGAATGATCCCTGGAGACACTCCATGGTTCATTGTGGTGGGGAACAGAGACCAAACAGATACATGAGGTTTCAGAGCTCAGTCACAGCTGTGGATATCACAGTCACGGGTGGAGAAGTGTGTTGTTGGGAAGGTGGGCATGAAGGATGTATCAGTAGACTTTTGGGTGAGCAGATTTCTCCATAGTGCATAGGGAGCAGAGAGCAATTTGAGTGCAGCTAGGTGTCCTGGTGTGGCACTGTGGCTTAATGCACCAGACTGCAAAGCCATTTGAATTACAAGGTCGGTGGTTCAAGCTCACCAGTTGCTCCTTGGAAACCCAATACAAGGTCGCCATGGGTTGGAACTGACTCAACAGCACTTAACAACAATGGGAAGGGACCTCCTCCCCTGCCAGGAGTGAACAGTTCCCCCTGGGAGGTCAGCAGTTGCCATAACTCAGGGGAGGTCAGGAAAGAGCTTGGATGGTTGGTTCCAAATTGGTTACTAAAGTGAAATTGAGGGTGTGGCATGGGAGTGCGTGAGCCCATATATGGAGATGGGTTGCCATGGACTTATTCAATATAGTGCTTGTTTTGTTGAGATCAGGAAATTGGAAGGAGGACTAAAACACTAGGTGGGCAATAGGCCGCTGGCCTTAAAGCTGTACCCATGTTTCACACAGATGTGGAGTCACCTTTGAGGAACTCAGTAGTGAAAAACATCAGTATGAGTGTTGAAAGGAGTTCTGACCTTATCAAGTTAGATTTAAGCTCATTTTGAAATCAAAGGTGTAAAGAACATGATCCTGATCCTACTAATCCTCAGGTTTATTATTAAGGGCAAAACTGAACTTCTGTTTTGGTAGGCAAGTCATGTGATTTCAGCTTGGGTAATAGGAGGGCAGTCTTTCATAAAACCAGGAAGGAATTTTCCATGTTGTTTCACTTCTTGTGGTAGAAGCTGATTTGTAGTGTTGTTGGTTATATACCTGAGAAAGAACTTGGATCTTTGATGTTGATTTCCTTTCCACTCCATGGAGCAAGATTAATTTTGGGCAAATGAAAGTTCATGGAAGGTACCAGAATTTGAGTAAGGGTGGTGATCTAAGTAAAACTGGAATTTGAGTCACATCCTCTTGTAAGGTTGTGATTCAAAATACAATCCACTCTAATCCTGTCTTGATAACATACGAGGGTGAATCAACTGTTAGTCGCACACTAGTTAAATTAAAATGCCCGTTCACAGTTGATGACAGCATTGAGACTGCACATGAAATCAAGTGACAGTGGATTGTGTGGCACATCATTTGCATATTAGCCATGGCTCCACCTATGATATAATCCACAACACACGTGGGTTTTGAAAAATTTGTGTGAGAAGAGTATGAAAACAATTCACAGAAGAACATAAACAAAAGCATTTACAAACAAAATTTGGACTCAGATTTTGTTTTTTACTCAAATGAAGTAAGAGTTTCTTAAAAAAAAAAAAAAAAAAAAGTTACTGGTGATGAGGTATGGAATGAAAACATCCTCAATCACCAATCAAGAAAAATTGCAAAAATCAATCATCAGCCAGAACATTGATGCTTATAGTTTCCTGGGGCAGTATTGGAACACTATCAGGAAAAATGGTCAACAGTCAACGGTACTCATTACAGTGAGATGCTCACTGAAGAGCTGAAGCCTAAACTTTGGATTAAAAACAGAGGACTGCTATCTAAGGGCATTGTGATCTTGCATGCCAATGCATGTCTGATACTTCTGCCCAGACTGTTGACACTTTGCAAAAACTTTGTTTTGAGGTATTAAAGCATCCTCCTTATAGTCCTGATCTTGCTCCATCAGACTTTCACCTGTTTGGTCCCCTTAGAACAGCACTTTGAGGACAAAGATTTACCTCAGATGAAGAAGTGAAGAGAGTGGTGCATTTATGACACAGCTCAGTCTAAAACATTTTTAAATGATGGACTGCAAAAGCTTGTTGACAGATGTAAGGAGAGTGTGTTGGAAAATGATGCATTTGTCTTTTGTAAAAGTTGATAAAAATAAATTCTAGCCAGAACACAGATAGTATTTTACTCACCCTCATATATTGTTGTTAAATACTGTTGAGTCATTTGTGACTCATAGTGACTCAGTAGAGGATTTCCAAGGAGCAGATGGTGACTCTGAACTGCCGAACTTGTAGTAGGCAGTCCAGTGATTACTCAACAGTGCTACATCAAGACTCCAATATCATTTATGGAATTTAGGATTTACAAGACTTATCATGGTTGCTTCATGGGAGAAAGTTGAGACAGTCTGCTCCCATAAAGATGTAGTCTCAGGAGCCGTATTTAGCATCCCAATGAGTTGGAATAGAGTCAAGGGCAGTGGTTTTGGTTTCATCACGAAATGGAGGATAATTAAATCTTATCACAAAATGAAAGACACAAACAGAAGTACTAAAACCAGGAGCATCCTGTTTGTGTTAAGGCTTCTTTCAAGCAATCTGGCCATGGTGCCCAACCCTGGCTGTAGATTAGAAACAGTGAGCTTTTAAAATAATGAGGCCTAGATCCAACCCTAGGCCAGTAGAGTTGGAGTCTTTGGGGTGACATGACCTTGACACTTTTGAAAGTTCTGAGTGATGCTAATGTGGCCAGAAAGGACTGCTTCAGAATATCTACGGGATCATGGTGCCCCTCTTAGAGAATTTCTTTTAAGTGATCACCCTTGTTTTCACAGGTCTAACACCCACCTTTCTTACAAGGAGTTAGAAAATCTTACCACTGATGAGGGAAGGGTCCTCCTCAGTGGAGGGTCAAGCAAGTCACAGCAAACAAGATACTGCACTAATTTTATGCTAAAAATAACATGTTTAATGTTGATAAAACCTTTTGTTTTTGTGCAGTGAACTGCTTGGACCAACATGTTCTGAAGTCCCCAGAAAGCATTGCTTTGATCTGGGAGCAAGATGAGCCTGGTACCGAAGTGAGGATTACCTACAGGTATTGTGTATCCCTGAGGGCATCCATGGTGGCCTTCTCATCTCAGCACCTGGCAGATAATGTGTGCCTATTTTGTCTCTGTTTGCAGAGAAAGCTGCATCAATTACTAAGAACAAAACTGCCCAGCAGGCTTTCTTTATTACCTTGGCTTGGCAATACTGAGTGACTTCAGATTCCAATAGAAGTAACTGAGTTTTTGAAATTAGTGTGAAGATTGCTCAGGACACAGGGAAAGTTTTACCAGAGTCCCATGTTCTTGTGTCTAGTTTTGGGGCTGAATATCAGGGAACATGTTTTAGCACTGGAAATGTTTTCTTGTCCCTAAAAAGAAAACATGAGAGGCGGGGCTTGATGGCTGCTAGGGTGGAGGTGCAGTGAAGTTTGCTGCCAGCAATACCACAGACAAAGCAGATCCAGGGCAGAGCTCCAAAACTCAGAAACACAGAGGTAGGTATATTTGAAAGGTTTGAAGACTTACAGCTAGTGGAACTTGTAGCAAAAGTAAGAATTCCTGTACTTTTGAAACTGCCAGGTTTGGCGGCCCCTAGCTGACAACTTAGGTGAAACCAAATGGCAAGTAAAAGTGGGGGAGTAGACACACCACGGTACAATGCCATGGGAACCTCAGAGCAAAGGTGGACAATACACTTTGTCGGTTTTGTTTTGTTCTGATTTTTTTTTTTTTTGGTATTTGTTCATTGCCTACCCCCTCCACTGCTTGTGCACCTCCATGCTGGTGACTAGAGGGGATGCCTGAGCGAGTGGATAACCCCCCACCCTCACCACTGGTGGGTTCTTCTGCCATGAATGCGCTCAGATACTCTCAGCCCCAAGAGCTGGCACTGAACTGTTTTTTTTTTTAAATATCTAAACCCAGGAAAGGCAAGGACAGGGGTGTAGAGAGAGAAAGAGAGTTTTAAAAACAAAACAGGTTGAAAATTAAATTAAATCCTGAGGTACAGCATAACAACCAACGGTGGCATCTTGAAATCCCTCAGGCAGCTTTGAAGGCAAGAAGCTGAAGAGAGGACATTAAAGTCATACTCATATTAGGCTATAGATTTTCTTTTCTCTTCCTCCTCTCTCTTTTCTGCAATTATAGACTACACTATTCAGTCTAGTTTTGTCTTTTTGTTGTTGTTGTTGCTTTTTTGGTATTTATTTTCTTTTTCTTCTTTTGTGTGTGCTGGTCCTGTTTTGCTGTTGTATGTTCCCCCTTCTACCTTTGGGGGATTCTTTCTCTCCCTATATTACCCAAGAAGAGACAGCAACTGCTGCCATATAGTCAAACTACAACCACACTCTATAAAACACCAAAACCAGGCAAGAACCAATGCCAACTGCCATATACCAGGGAGGCAGATAACACCTCTGAAAGTTACTCTGAGTTAAGCAATAAGAAGAGTGAAAAGGGAAGCCCACATCTTGATCACATCTACCTGGAAGCAATCAGCATAAAAATACCAAAACACATACTCAATTTAGTATTAAGGCCACCGATAAACACTAAACATATCCAAGAAGCAAAAGCAGATGACCATACCAGCACATGTCCAGAAACAAGATAAAATGTCTGATACAAATGACCTAAAGGTAGACCTGGACTCCATTCTGAAAGGAGGGCAGGCCTTGGAAATGCTTGAGAAGGAATTCAGAAAAATGATCATAAAATGTTTCAAAACACTTTACAATGGAGTTGAGAAAAATAAGGAAGAAGTCAGGAAAGCGCTATAGGAACAACCAAATAAGATAGATACAGCACTGGAAACAACTCAAAACCTACAGAAAGAGGTCCAAACGATCAATAATAGAATATCAGAAACAGACAATACTATGAAAGGGCAAAGGAATAGAATAGAAGAGATGGAAGGCAGAACCAGTGAGCTGTAAGACAAATTTCTCAATACCACTAAGATAGAAGAGCAAACAGAAAAAAGGATTAAAAAAAATCTGAAGAAGGTCTAAGATTCATGTTGGACACCATGAAGAGGAATAACTTAAGAATTATCAGCATTCCAGAACAAGAAGAATCATACAAGTCCACAGAGGAAATAGTTGAAGAACTGCTGGAAGAAAATTTCTCTTAACATCCTGAAAAATGAAAAGATAAACATTCAAGAAGCTCAACGAATCCCAGGAAGGATTGACCCCCCAAAAAAAATTCACCGAGACATATCATAATCAAGCTCTCCAAAATCAAAGATAAGGAGACAGTCCTGAAAACAGCTATGGAAGAGAGAAGTGTTACATACAAAGGCAAGCAAGTCAGATTAAGCTTGGCTCTCTCAGAAGAAACCATGCAAGCAAGAAGGCAATGGGGAGACATATATAAAACCCTGAAAGAAAAAAATTGCCAACCGAGAATCCTTTATCCAGCAAAGCTGTCAATCAAATATGACAGTGTAATCAAAACACTCCAGGATAAACAGAAACTAAGGGATTATGCCAAAGCCAACCCTCTGCTACAAAGTATCCTAAAGGGAGTTCTGTGAACTGAGAACCAACAAGAACAGACAACAACCAGAGATTGACATATGTGGCAGCACTTCCCAGAAGTCATTTGGCAGAAGTAAGAGTCGAGAACAGAACAAAACTATCAGAACAAACTCAGAGAATCTGGGAGGCCAGTCAATGATCAACACAATTACAATGTAAAAGAAGGAAAGCACATAGGGACAGAGCTCCAGATGGTGAGAAGGTCAGGTAGATTACAGGAAAAAATAGACTGCTCTAAATGGAGAGAAAAGTTAATGGACTATAAGGCAACCTCAAAGAAAATTAACACTTCACAACATACCAAGAGAATGAAAATCCAAGAAGAACATAGAAACATTAAAATTATGAGGAAACTCACAAGAAAGAACACAAAAAGCATGAACTCAACAAAGGAAGAACAAAGAAAGCAGCAACACCACAAAAAAACCCCAAACATAATGGCAGCAATTAATCCATACCTATTGATAATTACACTGAATGTAAATAGATTAAATGCACCTGTTAAGAGACGGAGAGTGGTGGAATGGATAAGAAAACAAGATCCTTCAATATGCTGTCTGCAAGAGACACACCTCACACACACAGACAAAACCAGTAAAAGTCAAAGGATGGAAAAAAAAACATACCAAGCTAATTGCAATAAAAAAAGAACAGGAGTGGCAGTACTAATCTTTGATAAAATAAACTTTAAGGCAAAAACCAGCATAAAGGATAAAGATGGGCATTATCTCATGATTAAAGGGACAAGTGAACAAGATGACATAACCATAATAAATATCTATGCTCCCAATGAAAGAGGTCCAAAATGTATAAAGCAAACTCTAATAGATTTGAAGAAAGAAATAGATGAATCTACAATAATAGTGGGTGATTTTAATACACCACTTTCAAAAATGGATAGAACAACCAGAAAGAAACTTGACACAGACACAGAAGAACTGTGTGCCAACTGGATCTCATAGATGTGTACAGAGCATTCAACCCAACAACAGCACAATACACATTCTTTTCCAGTGCACATGGAACATTCTCCAGAACAGATCATATCTTAGGCCACAAAACAAATCTCCATAAATCTACAAATATCAAAGTACTACAAAGCATCTTCTCAGACCACAATGCTATCAAATTAGAAATGAACAATAGGAAGACCAAGGAAATCAAGTCAAATACATGGAAACTGAATAACACACTGCTGAAAAGTGACTGGGTAGTAAAAGAAATTAAACGTGAATTCACAAATTTCCTAGAAACAAATGAGAATGAAAACACAACATACCAAAATCTTTGGGACACGGTGAAAGCAGTGCCGAGAGGACAACTTATTGCAATAAACGCATACATCCAAAAAGATCCAAAATTAACACATTAACACAGCATCTACAACAATTAGAAACAGACCAACAGAGGGAACCTACAGCCACCAAAAGAAAAATAATAAAGATTAGAGCAGAAATAAATGAGATAGAAAACAGAAAAACTATAGGAAGAATCAACAGGACAAGAAGCTGGTTCTTTGAAAAGATTAACAAAATTGACAACCATTGGCAAACCTAACAAAAGAAAAGAGGGAGAAGACACACATAACATGCATTAGAAACCACATGGGCGATGTCACAACAGAACCAAAGGAAATCAAAAGGAAAACAACAGAATACTATGAAGAGTTGTACTCCAACAAATTTGAAAACTTAGAGGAGTTGGATACATTTTTAGATAAACATGACCTACCAAAACTTACACACAGTGAAGGGGTGGGGGCAGGCTTGCAGGGTATACCTTTTGGTTGGTTGATGATGCATGGAGGGGATGGTAACCATGGCAATGAAATGATACACGATAGGATGAATGTAAAACTAATGTTCTCCTACGTAAGCTATCACATAATTCACAATAAAACATAAAAAAAAAAAGCTAACACAAATGTAGTCAACTTGATTTCTGTGTATTCCATCTGGTGAGGTCCATATGTATAGTCATCTCTTATGCTGTTTTAAAAAAGTATTTAAAATTAAACAGCTCATTGGTTTTTCAGAATTCTATCATGTGATCTCCAGCATCATTTCTGTCACCAAGGCTGTATTTTCCAACTACTGATCCTTCCTCTTTGTTTCCAATCTTTGCATTCCAATTGCCAGTGATTATCAACATATCTTTTTTTTTTTTTTAATTGTGATTTGAGTGAATATCTACAGGGCAGATCATCAGTTTTACATTCAACAAATCATACACCTTGTTTCATTACAATGATTATAATCTCCTCCATGTACCATCAGTTAACAGAAATTTTCTCTATTCATTTTAGCTATAATTATTATTAAAAAAAAACCAACAACACTCAGGCATATATAATAATTGAAACCACCAAAGGGCACATTCTGAAAGCCTGCCTCCAGGCCACCAGCTCTCAGCCCCTCTCTTTCCATGTATCTAGAGTCTTCAGCTGCTCCTTTCTCTCCATATCCCCATCTCTGCCTTCATCTCTGGTGTCACTGCTTCTCTGAATAGGGTCCTGAATTCTGCTTGTGTTCTTCTCCCTTCTGGACTGTAAAATTAGTTACTCCCCCATTTTTGTTACAAAACTTCTACCATTACAATTGTGACAGTCACAATTAGTCATGCTAACAGTTACTCACTTTTGAATCATAAGAATCTTATCCCCATATCTTTTCACCTGACCCATCTAGACAAGATGAAAACTATTCAGTGGGGACTTTATCTTCCCCTGCACACTCTTAAACTAAACTCCTTCTTAAAAACTTGTAAGCCAGTCACTTTGTGCCTTTTACACCCCCTCATTTTAGGTAGCCAATATTTAATTACCTGTCCCTATCTACCCTGTATACAGAGGGAATAGCATTGTTACTTGATGTGAAGGCTCCTTCCTTCTCTTTTGGTATTTTGAGCTACTACATCCATACGTATAAGTCAAGTGCATCAAGCTGTAGCAATTTACACTCGTTTCCATTATAAAAGATTTTTTTTTTTTTTAAAGCATCCTCTAGTTGAGTTCTGATAATCAAGCCATCGAAGCTAGGTCAAACGGGTATTATCTTCAAGTTTGGGCGTTCTTGTGCATCTCCCCTCACTTAATATCAGCTGGATTCTTCACTCACATATCTAGTCCTCCATGGCTATGTCCTTGTCCATGGACTCATGTGTCCCCAGGTCTCACCACACTTTGGACCAACCAGCCCTTCCTCTTCTCTCTTTCATGTCCAGGTTAACAGGAGTCTATGAAACATGTAGAACTCAGCTCATTTCTTCATTGCTGCCTTTCCCCTTCTTCTACTCACCAGCAGACCAATGTGGTTGCTAGCAAGCTTACATGCCTGCTCATGTGTTCCCTTTAAATTTCAGTCTTAAAGTGCTATCAATACATCTTGATTGCATGTTTGATCCATTTCAGATTGAAGTTGGTAGAATTCTTCTATTTCATCCTCACTGGTTTTAGTGGCTGGTGTGTAAATTTGAAAAATAGTGGTATTAATTTGTCTTCCCTTTAGGTGCATGGATATTATCCTATCACAGACAGTATTTTACCTCATGACTGATCTTGACATGTTCTTTTTGATGATGATTGCAACACCATTCCTCTTCAATTTATCATTCACAGCATAGTAAAACCATGTGGTTTTCAAGCTCCTAGGCAGAGAGCCATTCCATGTTCCTCTTGGTGCAGTCAGCCTCCTGCCTTCTGGGTTGTATGGATCTCAGTGGTGGTTGTTTCCCTCAAGCCTTTGATTGAGCAGATAAGGACCAGAAGACCTGTACTGATAGGCACTTGTCCCAAGGCTTTCCTTCTTCCTGGTGCCTCAGGGGTACCAGTGGCATCAGTGCTGACCTTCCGGGAAGAAGGTTATGTGTAATTGAGTGACCACCCTCCTATTCTGGGATGCTCCATCCCTCTGACAAGTGGGCTAGTACTTCAATCTCCTCCATCACTGAGCTAGTGTGACTCCCTTTAGCTGAGGCTCCTGTCAGCTAGGATAAGGTTATGGGGAAAGGGATTATGCAAGGTTATGGGGAAAGGGATTTCTGATGGTTCTGTGTCATCTTTCTATCCTCTTGTAGTCTCATGCTGAGGCCACCACAGGCTCTGATTGTCTTTGTTCAAGTCATAGATGCCTTTGGCTTTCAAGACCAAAGTGTATTGATGCCCATTTGGTCTGGTTTCACAACAGGTGTGGTCAGAGTTTGGGTTGGGTGCCTTCAGCAGCCTGATGTACTGTGGCCCCTTTTATTTTGTCCCATCCTCTGGTCAAAGCTTCAGATGCTGCTGTTGAACAAGATATCTACAGTTCTGGCCCAAAGAGAGAGAGGAGGTATGGATAAGATTCCAATATTTGACAGCTTTTATTGCTCAGCTTGATGACAGGCCCTGAGACTTCTTCCTTCACAAACCATAAAAGTAAACAGTGTTCATAGTAATGGATTCTGAGGGAATGATCTCTGCTGCAAGGAAACAATGCACCTTTCCACCGATCAGGGCCCCAGATGTCTGTGGACCCCTAGTACAAGAAGCTGCACAGTTGTGTTAGAACTAGTAGGAGAGGAAGGTACCCTGTAGGGCCAGAATATAGGGAGATCTTAGTAGAAGGGTGCCACCGCCACCAGAGTGTGCTTGGGGCTGTGATAATTAAGGTTTTGTGTCAACTTGACTGAGCCAGGATTCTCAGTGATTTGTCAGTTAAGATGTAGTAATCTCACATGATGAAATGTACTATGAGCAACCAGTCAATTGAAAGGATGTTTCCTTAGAGGTGCAACCTTTTCTCACTATATTGAACACTGTAGACCATCAAATACTCATATGCAAATTCAAACTGAAGCTGAAGGAAATGAAAACAAGTCCATGAGAGCCCAAATATGACCTTGAATATACTCCACCTGAATTTAGAGATCATCTGAACAACAGATTTGAAACATTAAACACTGAAGACCAAAGACCAGAAAAGTCATGGGATGACATCAAGAACATCATACATGAAGAAAGCAAAAAGTCGTTAAGAAAACAAGAAAGAAGGAAAAGGTCAAAATGTATGTCAGAAGAGACACTGAAACTTGCTCTCCAGCATAGAGATGCTAAAGCAAATGGAATAAATGATGAGGAGTTACAAGAGCTGAACAGAAAATTTCAAGGATCAGCTTGAGAAGATAAAGCCAATTATTACAACAAAATGTGCGAAGATCTGGAATTAGAAAACCAAAACAGAAGAACACACTCAGCATTTCTCAAGCTGGGGGAACTTAAGAAAAAAATCAAGCCTTGACTTTCATTATTGAAAGATTCTCTGGGCAAATTATGGAATGATGCAGAAAGCATCAAGAGAAGATGGAAGGAATACACAGAGTCACTGTACCAAAAGGAAATGGTTAATGTTCA
>NW_006408557.1:15863035-15918361 GCF_000296735.1 Chrysochloris asiatica | reverse complement strand
ATTGCTGATGTCTGATGGATCTTGGCTGAAAGCAAAGAATACCAGAAAGATGTTTACTTGTGCTTTATTGACTACGCAAAAGCTTTCAGTTGTGTGGATCATGACAAGTTATGGACAGCATTGCGTAGCATAAGTATTCTGGAACACTTAATTGTGCTCATAAGGAATCTGTACCTGGACCAAGATGCAGTTGTTTGAACAGAACATGGGAACACTGAATGTTTTAACATTAAGAAAGGTGTGCGACAAGGTTGTATTCTTTCATCATACTTATTCAACATGTATGCTGAGCAAATATTCTGAGAAGTTGGGTTCTATGAAGAAAAACGTGGCATCAGGATTGGAAGAAGACTCATTAACAACCTGCAATATGCAGAAGATACAACCTTGCTTGCTGAAAGTGAAGAGGACTTAAAACATTTACTGATGAAGATCAAAAGCACAGTCTTTGGTATGGATTACATTTCAACGTAAAGAAAACAAAATCCTCACCACTGGACCAATAAACAACATTCTTATCAATGGAGAAAAGATTGAAGTTGTCAAAAAGTGTTGAAAAGCAGAAATGTCAGCTGAGGACTAAGGTACGCCTGCCCCAAGCCATGGTATTTTCAGTAACCTCATTTGTATGTGAAACCTGGACAATGAATAAGGAAGACCATAGAAGAATTGATGCTTTTGAATTATGGTGTTAGAGGAGAATATTGAAAGTGCCATGGGCTGCCAAAAGAACAAACAGATCTGTGTTGGAAGAAGTGTAGCCAGAGTGCTCCTTGGAGGTCAGGATTGCCAAATTTCATCTCTCATAGTTTGGACATATAATCAGGAGGGACCAGTCACTGCAGAAGGATATCTATCATGTTTGGAAAAGTGGAGGGTCAGAGAAAAAGAGGAAGACCTCCATCGAGATGGACTGGCAAAGTGGCAGCATCAATGGGCTCAAGCATGGCAACAATTGTGAGGTTGGCCTAAGACCGGGCAGTGTTCTGTTCTGTTGTGCATAGGGTCACTATGAGTCAGTGCCAACTTGATGGCACCTAACAACAACAACAGAGAAGTTAGCTTTGTTGTTAAATGGAGAATTTAACAACAGTTTAACTGTTCTAGAGAACCTAGCTTAAGAACAATGAAAAGTCAGTAACCTCTCCAGGGCTCTGCTACAAGTGCACTGAGAGGGGCTAGAAGACAGGCCCTGGGAGACTTGGTGGCAGGCAGATGTTCCCATGTTGTGAGGGCACCTTCTGAAAAGCGCTGCTGCTCTAAGATGGGCTCCTAACCCGGGCATGCCCACCTTTCTTTCTCATGACTTCTCTACCTGCTCACACTCTTGGACCTCCTCTGAATTTGCCTGCATCATGGCTTCTATCTGGGTTCAAAATTTGAAAATCTCCCACCCATGAGCCCTCTTATGCTCTTCTAGGATGCCTGTGAGGGTTTCTCCAACCCCTATTATGGCTGGGCCATAGGCAGGGCATAGATTTACCTGATACATGCTTGGGCTGACACAGACCCATGCTCTCTTCCCTTTCATATGAGTGATAATTTGTAAACTTCTGTGGGCTCACAGGAATTTCTGGGCAATAGAACTGTCATCTCATCTGAAATAGAATCTAGCTTTCCTCTGGTCTGAAATGTTCCCTGTGTTTTGTTATTGGTATTGCTGCTAACTGGACTTACAGGGAGCAGTCTTGAGATTGCTGCTGCATGGGAAAGTGGATCAGGACCAGGGAAAACATCCCATGGCTTTTTTTTTTTAACCACAGGGAAAAACTAAAGGTTTTTAGAAAGTTAAAAACCTGTATTCTCCAAATACCACCAGAGGGTAGCTAGAATTTCTGTGACTGTCCTGAGAAACAAACACATTTTTGTGCCAGTGGATGAATATTCTGCAGGGGAACCAACTGTTTTCAGGTCTAGGTTCTTTTGTTCATATTTCTTCTTCTGTCACCTTCTTCAGTACTTGTCCCAACACTTACAGGACACCTATAAAAGGCCAGAGGTTTCATGTTTTGTCTCCATAATCACCATGGTTGGTGGATCCCATGGTGAGGAGATAACCAAGGTCCCAGTGGAGAGCATGGAATTGAATGGGAACCATCTCTTCAGTTAGGTATTTGATTAACCTTTAGGAAGAATTCTCCTGAGTGACTGATTCACAGAGTTGAGCACTTCCTACAAAGTATATAGCAAGACTTCAAGGAAAACACATTTACTTTCCATACAAATTTAGAAAATAATCTAAGAAGCTGAATTATATGAAAAGAACATTGCATCAGGATTGACGGAAGCCTCATTAACAACTTGTGAAATGTAGATGATGCAACCTAACTTGCTGAAAGCAAATAGGACTTAAAATACTTAGAGATAAAGACGACTACATCCTTCAGTACAGATTGCACCCCAATGTAAAGGAAAAAATGCCCTCTACTGGACTAATAAATACATCATGATAAATGAAGAAAAGATTGAAGTTGTCAAAGACTTCATTTTGTTTGGATCCACAGTCAATACTCATGGAAGCAGTAGTCAAGAAATCAAATGACACATTGCAGTAGGCAAATCTGTTGCCAAAGACTTCTTTAACATGCAAAAAAGCAAAGAGATCAGTTTGAGGACTAAAGTGTACCTGTTCCATGTCATGGTGCTTTTTTTAATCCCCTCAAATGTATGTGAAAGTCAGACAATGAATAAGGAAGTCCATAGAAGAATGGATACATTTGAATTATGGTATTGTAGAAGAACATTAAATGTACTATGGATGGCCAGAAGAATAAACAAATTTGTCTTGGGAGAATTACAGCCAGAATGCTCCTTAGAAGCAAGAATGACAAGACTTTGTCTCTCATATTTCAGATATGTTATCAGATGGGACCAGTCTCTGGAAGAGGACATCATGCTTGGAAAAGTGGAGGGTTATTGAAAAAGAGGAAGACCCAAATGAAATGGGTTGATGTAGTGGCAGCAGCAATGGGCTTAAACGTAGCAGCAATTGTGTAGCTAGTGTAGGACCAGGCAGTGTTTCGTTCTATTGTGCATAGGGTCCCTGTGAGTCAGAGTCGACTCAGAAACAACCACAGAAATACTTTGGGAAACAAAGACCCAACTGAGGTCTCTGCCTGCAAATGGATGTTGATTTTAATCCCTCTATGGTTTTCTGGCTGCATCTTGTTAAGCTTCATCTTTCTTTAATGCCCTTTCCTTGGTGAATCTTTTGAACAGAGGGAGCTATGCAAACACAAATATGAGGAGCAAGGGACACTTAAATGAGGATCAGTCATGAGGAGTGCAGTGGTTGGTGCTGCCCACCCACCGCAACTCAGTGAGAAGGCATCTTGTTTTCTACACCTCTCATCTGTTCTTCTGTGTTAGCTCTTCTTTTTATTAAAGAACTATAAATTCAAACAAAACTATGAGGGCAAATAAGGGAAAGTGGTTGGATACCACAATTAAAAAGTCCAGGGTGATGTGGGTATCAAGAGCAAGTGCTGGAACAAGTTTCACAGGATCAGTCCTGATCACTTCAGCACCATCATTATTTTTCTCCATTTTGTTGGTTTTTCTTCCTTTTTTCCATGAAGTTGTTTCATTGACTATGATTGGGCTACTGTGCTAGTTAAGGTTTTGTGTCAACTTGACTGGGCCAGGATTCTCAGTGGTTTGGCAGTTTAGACGTAGTAATACTCCATGGTGAGATCTAACACAATATAATCCACTCCATGATGGGATCTGCTATGAGCAGTCAATCAACTGAAGGGAAATTTCCCTGAAGAAGTGGCCAGCTTCCAATATATTGGGCTCTTGGGCAAAGCTTGCTTGATTTTTGCTGAATCTGGATCCTACATCTGGCTCATCATCCAACCTCCAGTTCTTTGGACTTGAGCCAGTGACTTGCTCTATTGCCTGCCAATCCTAGAAGTTATCATCAACCTGTCATCTTACCTGATGGACCTGCCTGTCTGCCTGCCATATGATCTGCTCATCTTGAGTTCATCAGCCTGCAGCTACATTAATCAGAAGCCTTCAGCCTCACATCTGGCCCATGGACTTGAGACTTGCCCACCTCTACAACTATGTGCACCATTTCCTTGATATAAACTTCTCTTTATATATACACATATAAGCCTCACTGGTTTTGCTTCTCTAGGGAAGCCATCCTTAGGCAGCTGGTTTCTCTGCTTGGACCAGGTTTGGTCATATGCTAATCTCTGAGTCAATAACTTTGAAAAGGGAGATGCAGTACTCTGGAAGGCCCAATTCTGCTGTTATCCCAGTAGAGGGAAAGATCAGCCGGCTCATACCATGTGGAACAAGGATTCCAGTGGGTGTTGGAGCATCCTTGGAGAACATGGAGCATCCCACCCAGAGCAGCATATGCCCACCACATGTCTAGTCCTATAGTGAGTGGGAAATCATGGGGATTATTTGATGTGAAACAGTGTACTTTCACTACGTCCATCCAGTCTCTGGGCTGCAGTCCCTTCCTTTACAAGGATGGGAGTTGATGTCCTATATGAAAATCACTGCCTGGCAAGAGCTTTTCTTGGTTCTATGAGGCCTGTGCTGAGTCAGAAAATTCATGTTTTCCTATTTCCAACTAACTGTCCTATAAAATGTTCCCTTTGGGAGGTGAATGTTTTCAGAAGTCTTGGTGATATGATCGTTTTCTTTTGGATACTTATGGATGCTGATAAGGAGAAATCCTGCTCTAGACCTCAACAAAGAGGCAGTAAATCTCTGTCATTACCAGTATGCAGTATTAAAAACATTTCTTTCTGATGAATAACTTCCTATACAATAAGCATTTGAGGGCCTGCTGTGCCCCAGATATTGGACTGGGAATATGGTATATACAATTTGCAGAATCATTCCATTCTAAATTCTGTAACTTGTCCATCCCTCATTTCTTATGACCATTTCTTCTCTGTGTCACACACAGGGAGCTTCTGGAGACCACGTGCCGCCTGGCCAACACACTGAAGAGACATGAAGTTTATCGAGGGGACCGTGTGGCCATCTACATGCCTGTATCTCCTCTGGCTGTGGCAGCGATGCTGGCCTGTGCCAGAATTGGTGCTGTCCACACTGTTGTCTTTGCTGGCTTCGGTGCAGAGTCCTTGGCTGGGAGGATCAATGATGGTGAGCCCATGGGTTGGGAGGGATGAGGCCTAGAGTCCCCTAGCATTTCTTCCTAGGGCTTGGTCATTGGGACTTTAGAGTAGTGATAGACATTAATAAATTCATACAGACAAATGACAGATACTACCAGGGTTACGTAGCTGGATGAGCACATGTTCTCTGAATGTAATGGGTTTAAATGGTAAATAAGGGAGGGAAGAGTGCCAGATTCAGGACCACTGGAAGAGCAGTGTGAAGAGCATCAGACATGTGAAGGACTTGAGAAAGTCAGGCAAAGCTAAATTATAGGATGCAAAAAACGTGAAGAGTAAGATGAGGCTAGAGATGCACAAGAATGAAGCCACACAGAAAATAGCTGGAAGCCATCACTGAGAGTACTGATGGAGTAGCCTACCTGAGAGGCCTGGGGATGTGCTTCCTGGTCATGGGTAGATCCTAGTGTCTTGGACAGTGTGGAGAACAATAGCATTTCTCATGCTTTTTCTGGTCGGGGAGAGTTGAGTAGAGTGTCTGACTGGTGACCTATATCCATTGCAGTGCCAATCCCTGCTCTAGAGAATTGACTAAGTTGGCTCCTCAAGTTAGGTACCATGTCCTGTGGACAATTGGGAGTTCTTTGCATCTTACAGAAGACTTGCCTCAGGGTGGTGAACACAGCTCATCAGATTCCTGCTGATAACCTCTTTAGAAAAGGTGGATGCTTTCTCTTTGTGGTCTGGTGTCTTCCTCTCTCCCTTCACCCCTGCAAGCTTTTATGCTGCCATCCCTTTTCCTCCCCAACATTTCTATAGCATCTACTGTGTAGCCAGGACCTGGTCTAAGTATTCTGCAAAGTATTTCTTTAATTTAACTAGTCTTCATAAAAAGTATTTGATAGTGCTCTACCCTTCCATTCCTTTTACTATTGTATCCATTTTAATGTATTCTGATCAGTACCTGAGGAAAGGAGCACTCAGAGGATGAAAAAGGAGGGACAGGATCCATCAGGCTTCCCTGAGTTGATGACGTAGGCAGGGAGGAGATGACCCATCTCAGAGGAGGGAGGCACAGCTACAAGGCAAGAGAAGGTACAGATCATAACCTCTCACAAGGGAAGGGATGCACTTTTAGTTTGATATGAAAAAGGAGTTTGGCATTTAGGAAGACTTCTGGATATTTATGAAGTCCTGGTGTGGCGCTGTGGGTTAATGCGCCAGACTGCAAAGCTGTTTGAACTGTAAGGTTGGCAGTTCAAGCTCACCAACTACTCCTCAGAAACTCTATACAGGGTCACTGTGAGCCAAAAGAACCAATAGATCTGTGTTGGAAGAAGTGCAGTCAGAGTGCTCCTTGGAGGCCAAGATGGCCAAACTTAGTCTCTCATACTTCGGACATATTGTCAGGAGGGACCAGTCACTTGAGTAGGATATCATGTTTGGTAGGGTGGAGAGTCAGAGAAAAAGAGGAAACCCCCAATGAGATGGATTGGCACAGTAGTAGCATCAGTGGGCTCAAGCGTAGCAATGATAGTGAGGTTGACCCAGGATCGGCCAGTGTTTCTTTCTGTTGTGCATAGGGTCTCTATAAGTCGGTACTGACTTGATGGCACCTAACAACAACAACAAGCTGGATATTTAAATTTGTTTATTATGGGACAGTATGATGAGTGCCAGGTGCCTGTTTCAATAATGATTTACTCATGGCTGAACTTTACTCTGAGGTGAATCCCCAATCACTTTGTTTGTGAAGACTTAATTGCACATCTCTTATAAGGACTCTTTTTTTATATACTAAAATATCATTATCATAACAATAACACAAGAAAAAAGTCATCTTTTTTTCCATATTAAAC
The DNA here is from genome assembly GCF_000296735.1 of Chrysochloris asiatica. NCBI lineage: Eukaryota > Metazoa > Chordata > Mammalia > Afrosoricida > Chrysochloridae > Chrysochloris > Chrysochloris asiatica. The sequence goes on along the minus strand of NW_006408557.1, from coordinate 15,911,394 downwards.
TCAATTTGCTTGGTTATGTTTAGCCTGTTGTAACCAATATGTTCTCCCTTCATTTGGTCCCTTTTGCAATGTTTTTGTGGAAGAGACAGGATTGTTGGTCCTTCCTCTTCTTGCTCTCATCTCAAGTGTGCCAGTGGAACATATTCAAACTCTTGCTGCGTTTTCCACATTTCCACTCACAAGTAGACCCAGGTGGTCACCAGAAAGTATACTCACTGCTTGTGGGTTTTACTGAGTTTCAGTCCTGGAAGGGGGTTTTCCCTAATGGGCTGACTTTTCTTGACTTGATGCCTTCAAAGTAAACAGCTTGCTTGAAGTTCAAACAGTATGCTTTTTTTTACTACAGGTCTTCCTTTTAATAAGAATCTTCTGCTGTCCCAGCATTTCTAGGTTGGCTTGCATGTCTTTTGGTGGGGCTCAGGAATCCCCATATTCTACAAAGACTTAACAAGAAGCCTATTTCCATGGGAAAATTCTAACTCCTCCTCCCCCCTTTTTCTTTTGGAGGCTGGAAAGGCGAGCACAGCGGACCTGTCCCCTCCCATCACTTGTTTATTGATAATCACGATGTGCAAGGTGAGGGCTCCCCACAGAAGCCTGACACGCACGTCCAGCCCAGACAGCAATGTGCAAACGGCTGTACAAGAATCTGCTGGCCACACCACAGGCAGCCCTTCCTCTGGCTGAGACTCCTCGCCCAGCAGCATGCATCTCTGCAGTGGCTTCTTGCACAGTTTTGTTCACTTGGTTACTCAAGGTCCCTTGAGGGTTTTGCATCAACCCTTCCATCACAATACTGAATAGGAGTGGTGATAAAAGGCATCCTTGTTTGGTTTTTGTTCACAAAAGGAATGCTTTCAGTTTCTCTCTGTTGAAAGTGATGCTGGCTGTTGGTTTTGCATGGTGGTGGTAGTGGCTGTGTGCCCTGGAGTCAGTTCCAACTCATAGCGACCCTGTATAGGGTTTCTGAGGCTATAAATCTTTTACAGGAGCAGAGAGCCTTATCTTTCTTCTGTGTAACAGTTGGTAGCTTCCAACTGCTGACTTTGAGGTTAGCAGCCTGACTCGTAGCCTCTACACGATATGCTCTTAATTATGTTGAGTAATTTCCCTTCAAATCTTACTTTATTGAGTTTTTTAAAAAAATTTTAATCAAGAATGGTGTTGGATTTTGTCAGATGCCTTTTCTGCATCCATCTATATGATCATATGTGTGTGTGTGTGTTTCCTTTGAAAATTTTATATGGTGGATTACTTTGATTGTTTTTGTAATATTGATCTATCCTGGAATCCCTGGTACAAATCCCACTTGGTCATGATGTATATTATTTGTTTTGATATGTTGTTGAATTCTATTAACTAGGATTTTCCTGAGAATTTTTGCATCTATGTTCATGAGGGGTATTGGTTTATAATTTTCTTTTGTAGTTATGTCCTGGCCCTTTTTTTTTTTTTTTTGGTATGAGGGTTTTGCTTGCTTCATAAAATGTATTGGGGATTTTTCTATTCTTTTCTATGTTTTGGAATGATTTAGTAAAGTTGGTGTCAGCTCCTCTGTGAATATTTGGTAGAATTCACCAGTAAAGTCATCTGGACCTGGACTTTTTTTTGTTGGGAGTTTTTAAATGACCTGATCAATATCTTCTTTGTTATAGATTTGTTCAAGTTTTCTACTTCACTCTGTGTAAGTTAGGTAGGTTGTGAAATTAAAAAAATATATCCATTTTTTTCCAAACTTTCAAATTTATTAGAGTACATGTCTTCATAGTATTTATTCTGTTATCCTTTTTAACTCTGGTGGTTCTGTTGTAATGTTATTCATATCATTTCTTATGCATGTTATTTGTATTTTATCCCTCTTTTCTTCTGTTAGATTTGCCAATGGTTTGTCACTTTTATTAATAACTTCAAAGAACTATCTTCTTGATTCTTCCTATTGTTTTTATATTTATATTTCATTTATGTCTGCACTAATTTTTATTATTTAAGTTTTCTTCTGGTGATTCTAGGCTTACTTTGCTGGTCTTTTTATAATTGTTGGAAGTGTTTTGTTAATGTGTTGACTTTGGTTAATTCTTCTTTTTGAATGTGTGCATTTATTGCTATAAATTGTCCTCTAAGCACTGCTTTTGCTGTGTCCCAAATGTTTTTTTCTTTTTTGTTTTCATATGCTTCAAGAAATTTTTTATTTCATGTTTTATTCGTTCTATTACCCAGTGGCTTCAATTAAGATTGGTGTTTAGTTTCTATGTGTTTGATTTTGTTTCCTTGATCTTCCTATTGAGGATTTCTAATTTTGTAACATTGTGGTTGGAGAAGACAGTTTGTAGTATTTTGATGTTTTAAAATTTATTGAGATCTGTTCTATTGCCTAACATATGGTCTGTTCTGGAGAATGTTCCATGTGCATTGCAAAAGGATTTGTATCATGCTGTTGTTGGGTTGAGTGTTCTGTATAAATCTAAGAGTTCAAGGTGATTGCTTGTTTCTTTTAGTTCCGCTGTGTCTTTGTTGAGTTTCTTTCTGGTTGTTCTGTCCTTTTATGATGGTGGTGTATTAAAAATCTCCTACTTTTATTGTAGAGTTATCTGTTTCTTCAATTTTATTAAAGTTTGATTTATCTATTTTGAGGCTCTTTCACTGGGAGTAAAGTTATTTATTATTTATTATGGTTATCCTCTTGTTCAACTGACCATTTAAATATGAGAAATTGTCCTTGCTTGTCTCTTATGGTGGGTTTTGCCTTAAAGTCTGTGCTATCAGAAATTAATATTGCGACTGCTGTTAATTTTAGTTTGCCATTATTGTTGTTGTTGTTGTTAGGTGCCATTGAGTGAACACCAACTCAGAGGGATCCTATGTGCAACAGAATGAAACTCTGCCTGGTCCTGTGCCTACTTCAAAATTGCTGCTATGTCTGAGCTCATTGCTGCTACCCCTGTGCCAATCCATCTTGCTGGGGGTCTTCCTCTTTTACTTTACCAAACATGGCATTCTTCTCCACTGACTGGTCCTTCCTGACAATATGTCCAAAGTATGAGAGACGAAGTCTGACCATCCTGACTTCCAAGGAGCACTCTGGCTGTACTTCTTCCAACAGAGATCTTTTTGTTCTTTTGGCAGTCCATGGTACTTTCAATATTCTCCTCCAACACCATAACTCAAATGAGTCAATTCTTCTATATTCAGTGTCCAACTTTCTCATGCATATGAGGCTATTGAAAATACCATGGCTCGGACCAGGCACACCTTTGTCCTCAAACTGCCATCTTTGCTCATCAACACTTGACGAGATCTTGTGCAGTAGATCTGCCTGATGCAATATGTCTTTTGATTTTCTGGCTGCTACTTCCATGAATGTTGATGGTTGATCCAAGCAAAATGAAGTCTTTGACAACTTCAATCTTTTCTCCATTTATATAGATGATGTTAACTGGTCTAGTGGTTAGGATTTTTGTTTTCTTTACATTGAAATGCAACCCATACTGAAGGTTGTGGTCAGTAGAAAAGAGGGAGACTCCCAGTGAGATGGATTGGCACAGTAACAGCAGGAATGGTTCAAGTGTAACTGCAACTATGAAGATGGTGTAGGACCGGGTGGGGCACTTGATGGTGGAGTTAGTATTTATGACCCATGGGACTAGAGAGCTGAATACCTTCAGACCAAAGCTTACTGGTGGAGTGGGGTGCTTCTTGGCAATTATCAGTACAGCTAAATAGCTTTTTAACATTTCCTCTAGTAGAACTGAGCCAGGCAGAGCTCTTTTGGAGACCAAGGAACCATGAAGCAGCAGCTAAAGAGATAAGAAGCATGGAAAGCAGGGCTGCTTAGTTCTCAAAAGGTAGGGCCAAAGCATCAGAGCTCACAAAGGGTAGATCCATGGTCTCTGAAGTTTCTCAAGGTGGAGCCACAGTTTCCTAAGATTCAAAAGTTGGCTCTTCTTCACCAACTCCATTTCAGTATGTAGAATTGTCGTTAAGGTGGGATCTCTGTCCTAAACTGAGGGAGCAGGGCTGCTAGGCCCAAGGGGGCAGAAGAACTGGGATTGCTGGGACCAAGGAAGTGCAGTTACTACTCAGATGGACTAGGAGAATGGGGCCACCCAAAGTCAAGGTAGCAGAGTTACCTTTCCAGTGTGCCTGGAAGGCAAAGCTGAAGCCCAGGGTTGAGGGGCTTCTACACAGAATCCAGTGTGCATGGCCAACACCTGGAGGCTGGAGGGCAGGGCCATTGCTCAGATGATTTCAGATAACAAAGGATTCTTTTCAAGTCTTGACAGATAATATCAATTGTTCTGCTGGATTTTTAACTTGCTTGGTGCTAGTTATCCCTTCTTTCCCTACAATTGCTCCTGTTTGTAGTAGAAATCCTTACCTTTTGCCTGTCACAACATTGCATTTGGAAGCAGATAACCTGTATTCGAGATTCACAGATGAAGAAGAATTTCGTCTCAGGTGGTAATTTGATCTTGGAATAATTAGGGATAACAATATCAGGGTTGGTGCATTTTCAGTTGTACATGTGTTAACTGTATCATGTTTAGGCACAAGTATAAATTTATAATTGTCTATATTTAGAAATTATGCATGATTTAAGGAGATATGTATAGATGCCAAGTTGACAAGGGATGGATTGTTTTTAATTTATGATTTTGTGTCAACTTGACTGTTCCAGGATTCTGTGATTTGGCAGTATAGACATAGTAATCTCCCATAATGAGATCTAATATACTATAATCACTTTTATGATGAGCTCTGCTATGAGCAGTCAATAAATTGAAAGAAAATTTCCTGGGGCATGTGGCTTACAACACCTTTTATCTTACAAGAGATCAAAGGAAAGAGAAGTAAGCAGAGAAAGAGGGAGCTACTACTACCAAGAAAGAGGAACCTGAAGTGGAGTGCATCCTTTGAACCTGGGGTCATTGCACTGCTCCTAGATCCAGAGGAAGACTGATGCCAACATATGTGGAGATCTCCATGGAATGCTGGGCGCACATATGCTGGAGGGTGACAGGAACATTTCTCCTCAGCCAGCTATCTGAATTTGGACGTCTAGCCTTCTGAATTAATGAGTTTCTGTTTCTTGAAGTCATCTACTTGTGGCATTTCTGTTTTAGCAGCCCTAGATAGCTAAGATAACTAGATAATTTTTAAGGGTCTAGTTGATATGAAGTGAGGGGAGATGCACAAGAATACCCATAGTTGCAGATAGTACCCATTTGACCTGGCTTCAATGGCTGGATGACCAGAATTTGACTAGAGGAAGAAAGAAGAGGAAAAAAAAGAGTAATCTGCTACAATTCGATGAACTTGACCTATGTTTGTGGATGTAGTAGCTCAAAAGAGAGAACGAATCTTTACAGTAAGGATCATTCCCACCTTCTTGGTACACAGGGTTGACAGGGATGAGCAACTTAGACACTATTGGCTACCCAAAATGGGGTGGCTACAAAGGTCCAAAATGACTGGCTTATAAGCTTTCAAGAGGGAGCCTAGTTTCAGAGGGTACAGGGGAAGGTAAAATCTTCACGGAGTGGCTTCCAACCTGTCTGGACGGGGCTGGTGAAAAGAGATGGGGATAAGACTCTTGTGGTTCAATAATGAATAATTGCTATCAGGACTGATTGTGAGTGTTGCAAATGTAAAGGTGGACATTTTGTAACAAAAGGAGGGGAGTTGTTGATTTTGCAGTCCAGGAGCAGAGGACCCTGGGACCATCAAGGGAGAAGAGCGGAGTACGGGACCCTATCCAGAGAAGCAGCAATGCCAGAGATGGAGGTAGAGACAATGGTGTGAAGAGATGAAGTGGATGGGGACTCTGGACTCTGGGAGGGAGAGCGTCTGTGTGTTGACGGCTGGGGGCAGGCTTGCAGGTGTACTCTTTGGCTGTTTGATGATGTATGCTGGGAATTGTAATCATTGCAATGAAACGAAATAAGATAGGATGAATGTAAAGCTAATGTAAACCCAGTACACTATCACATAATTCTCAATGAAAACTTAAAAAAAAATCAATTGAACATAAAAGTATGTGTTTATTTATGGGCTTTCCTTATGCCACTATCCCATTGTTTTTTATTACTATGGTTTTGCAAGTTGTTAAATTGGGCAGTGTGAATCTTCCGTCTGTTTTTGGTTGTTGTTTTATAAGATTGTTTTGGCTATTTGGAGTCCTTTGTAGTTCCATATGAATTTGAGAATTAATTTTTCCATTTACAAATAAAGAAAAGCTAAGGAGCTCTGGTAGCGTAGCGGTTATGAATTGGGCTGCGAACCGCAAAGTCAGCGGTTCGAAACTACTAGCTGTTCCACGGGAGAAAGAGGAGGTTTTCTGCTCCCGTAAAGATTTACAGCCTCGGAAACCCTGTACAGGGTCACTATGAGTCCGAATCGACCCCACGGCACATAACAACAACAACAACAAACCCATTGCCACTGATTTGATTCGGACTCAAAGAGACCTATATAAGGTTTCTGAGACTGTAAACCTTTATAGGATTCATCTTCCCCCTGGAAAGTGGCTTGTGGGTTTGAACTGCCAACTTGCAGTTAGCAGTCCAATGCTTTATCCTTATCAAGACTACATTTAATGAATAGAACAATTATGAGAATTTACATTGTAACAATATGAAGTTTTCCAATCTATGAATCCAGGATGTCTTTTCATTTATTACAGTGTTCTTTAATTTCTTTCAGCAATGTTTTATAGTTTTCAGTGTATATGTTTTGGATCTTAATTAAATTTGTTCTTAAGAATTTTATCCTTTTTGATGCTTGTAATAGCTTTCTATGGTTGCCATAACAAACGTAACACACACTAGTTGACTTCTTACAGCATACTTTTATTCTCTTACTGTTCTGAAAGCCAGGTGTTCACTTGACTATGAGCCCTCTGAATCTTCTATAAAATGGTTCTTCCTTGTATCTTCTAGCATCTTGTAGCCCCAGGTGTTCCTTGACTTCTAGATCTATCTCTTCAATTTCTACCTCCAGCTTCACATGCTAGCCTCTCTTTGTTTCTTTGTATTTGTGTCTCTTTGTCTAAACCAGTAAAGTGCTCCCTCTAATCCATTCCATATGCAAAATATATATATCCCATCCTAACATTCTGAAACATCTTAAGCGATTCCAGATTCAACTGTAAATCCAAAATCTCATGTAAATATCATCTAAATCCAGTATGGATGAGACTGGTGTGTTTCATTCTTGGGCAAAATTCCACTCCATCTGTGGATGTGTAAAACTGAAAACAAGTTATCTGCTTCCAAACTACAGTGATGAGACAGCTGTAGAATAGACATTGTCATTCCAAAAGGAAGAAAAAAATGATAGAATAAAGAATTACAAGTCCAAATTTAGTTTCTCAATCAGCAGGGAATATCTCATATGTTTTGACTCCATGCTCTGTCCTCAGTGCCCACCTACTTGGCCCTTCACAGCAGCCCTGCCATCTCAGGCCTTGGTGGTAACAGGCACCCAGGAGTGGTGGCCCTACCCCCAAGACCTCTGGTGGCAACATAACTTCTCTGTCCCCTAAACCCCTTGAAAATAATGCTACCCTTTTCTGAAGAATGCCTTCCTTTATTATGTCCCTTCTCTGTTACCTTTAATATAGTTGACAGTTTTTCTGATGAGCTGGTTTGGTTGGCTCCATGAATAACACACCACCTAATCTATTCACCAAAAAGTTGTCCTTCTACACTCTTGGCAATGAGTCCAGAGCAAGCTATCTAGACAAGTTGATAAATATCCCAATCAGTTTCTGGTTCCTTTTTGCTTAATGGTTCGTTCTTCAATTTATCTCGTTTCCCTCACATTTTAGCATAAGCAGCAAGTAGAAATTTCCTCAGCTAAATTCCAGGTTCATCACTTACAATTCTACATTCCACCCAATATTAGAATATAATTCAGCCAAGTTCTCTAACACTTTGTAATAGCGTGCCATAAAATGTTCATTTCCTTCTAAGCCTTCATCATAAGCAGCTTTAAACCCACTGCCATCAATTCAATTATGACTCATGCAACCCCATAGGACAGAGTAAAACTGACACATAGGATTTCCAATTCTGTAAATCTTTAAGATCCATAATATTCCCAACTGTTACCTTAAAGTAAATCTAGGCTTATTCTACTAAACACCATCTGATTCTTCTAGCCTCTATTCATTATCCAATTCTGAGCCAGTTCCACATATTTAAGTTTTTGTTAACAGTCACAGGCTACTCTGTGGTACCCAAATCTGTATGTGTTTCCTTGGTCTGCCATTTCAAACTATGACAAACTGGATGTTTTAAAACAAAAATCTCTACTTTTATAGTTATGCAGTCTAGAAATATGAAATCAGAGTGTCAGCAGGACCATGCTGCCTCCAAAGGGGAGAATTCTTTGCTTCCTCCAGTATCTGATAGCCCCGGGTTTCCTGTAGCTTAATGTTAATCTCTATGCTTCCATCTTCACATGGACATTTCCCCTCTGAGTCTTTCTGTATTGTCTTTTGTTATAGGAATGCTAGTCATATTGGATTAAGGGTCCACCCTACCTATTTCAGTACTACCACATCCTAACTACAATGACACTGTTTCCAAATAAGGTCATATTATGAGGTTCTGGGAAGGACATGAGTGGGGTGGAGGGAGATTATCCAACCCAGTACACTACCTGGTCCTACGTCATCATCACAATAATTTCTATGTTTGAGACCTTTATTGTAGCCACTGGATCAGTCCATCTCCTTGGGGGATATTCCTCTTTCTAACTGATCCTCTACCAATCATGATGTCCTTTTCCTATGAATGGAATAATGTGTTCATAGTATATGAGATTTTCACCATCCTTGATACTAAGGCACATTCCAGTTGTACTTCTTCCAAAACAGATTTGTCTGTTCTGGCAGTCTAGGACATATTTAATATTCTTTGCTAACACCATAATTCAAAGGCATCAGTCCTTCTCTGGTCTTTAAAAATTCACTGTTGAGCTTTCACATGCATGGATTGATTGAAAATACTGTATCCAAGTGACATCTTTGCTCTTTAACACTTTAAAGAGGAGTCTTTTTGTTTTTTTCAGCAGCAGATTTTCTCAATGCAATATGTAATTTGATTTCTCAATAGCTGTTGTCTTGAATGTTAATTATGGATCCAAGTAAGCATTTCATGCCCTGTTCACTTTCAACAAACCAAGTTATTTCATCTGCATATTTAGATTTATTAAAGGCTTCCTCCAATCCTGATGCCATGTTTATCCAGCTTCTTGGATAATTTGCTCAGCATATAGATTGAATAAGTATGGTGTAAGGATGCAACTACAGTTAACACATATTCTGATTTTAAACAGTTCAGTATCCCTTGTTCTATTAGAATGGCTGCCACTTGGCCTATGTACAGGTTTTGCATGAGTACAATTAAGTGTTCTGGTATTCCCATTCTTCAGAATGTTTTTCATAGGTTGTTATGATCCACACAGTTGAATATCTTTTCATAGTCAATAAAACAAAGGTAAATCTCTTTCTGTCATTCTCTGCTTTCAGCCAAGATACAGCTGTCATCATCAGTGATATCCCTTGTTCCACATCCTCTTCTGAATCTGGCTTGAATTTCTGGCAGCTCTCTACTGTATTTTTACCACTGTTTTTGGATTATCTTCAGCAAAGTTTTACTTGCATGTGATATTAATAATAATGTTTGATAATTTCCACATTCTGTTGGGTCACCTTTCTTTGGAATGGGCACAAATGTAGACACCTTTCAGTTGATGGGCAGGTAACTGTCTTTCAAATTTCTTTGCTCCATCCCTATTATTAAGGTCATCTCTACTTTGAGGAGGTAGCTCTTCCCTAGTTTATTTTGAATGCTTTCCAACCTGAGAGTCTCATCTTCTGGCTCTATGTCAAACAATGTTTTGATGTTATTCGTATGGTTCTCAAGGACTAATTCCTCAGAAGCAGGCTGCCTCTGCTTTCTTTCTAGTCTGTCTTAGTCTGGAAGCTCTGCTGAAACCATTCACTATGGATTAACCTTAGAAGCTCAGGTCTCTTCACAGCCTTAGGCCTGGCTGGTATATGGAAGGGCAGGAGGGTTGTAGATGAGAATGAGAGACAGGTAGCTCCTTATACACTGGAATTAGTTCTTGGTCCTCTGGTGAGGTAAAAGGTAAGAACCTTCTGAAGGCATTAGTTCCCTGGGATATATCTAAGTCCACACAGAGCCTCTAAACTAGCTTCTGGCTTCTCAGCTCTCAAAGTCTTTGCCTTATCAGTGCTCTGAAACCATAGCAGAGCAGTATAGCATCCCTTCCCTGGGGGAATTCTATGATAGATGGGAGGGACTGGCAAGACTCTAATTAGAAGTTGTCTTTATGTTGTCAGCCAGGGAAAGAGTGGAGCTACCAAGTAACAATTCTCAGTTACTTTGAGGACACCTGGGGAACTGGGACCAGCCTGTTGCTTATACCATGCATAACAATTACAAGTAGATAACCTTCATGTTTTTGTTACTCTCTTAGCCAGGATTGGATTTTATCATACTTTTGGACCTGGAGTGTACAACTTGATTACAACCACATGAGTCAGGTGGGAGGGAAACTGACCAAACAACTCTTGTTGTTTCTGCAGCCAAGTGCAAGGTAGTCATCACTGTCAACCAGGGACTCCGGGGAGGCCGTGTGCTGGAGTTGAAGAAAACTGTGGATGAGGCTGTAAAGCTCTGCCCCAATGTGAGGCGTGTTCTGGTGGCTCACAGGACAGACAGGAAGGTTACCATGGGGGAACTGGATGTCCACCTGGAGCAGGTAGGTACACATTGCATGGCATAACCTGAGGAGTGTGATGATCACAGGGTTTCCTGGGCATGAAGATTGCCTGAAAATGCCCAAGTCCTCCTTCAGTCCTAGTAGATGATGTCCTGGATGGGAAGGTAGAATTCTAATGCCACAGACATGTTGAATTATGTACAAATGTAGCACACTATTCAGATTGAATCTATCCTTGTTGTTGTATCTTTCTGCCTCTAGAATTGGATTTGGGCAAGCCAGAGAGAATCTAGTCAGCTAGGTCCTGTAGCACTAAAGGGAAGTGACTCTGGGAGTGGCTAAACATCCTGGACAGGCTGTTATGTCTTTTCCCATACAGGAAATGGCCAAAGAGGACCCTGAGTGTGCCCCAGAGAGCATGGGCAGTGAGGACATGCTTTTCCTGCTGTACACCTCAGGGAGCACTGGCACACCCAAGGGACTTGTGCACACTCAGGCAGGCTACCTGCTCTACACAGCGCTCACTCACAAGGTGAATGGTCTCTGAGGGGACAGGTGACAGAGGTGGGGCCACTCTGCCTACAGGTTCTGAATGCATGATGGGGGCGGGGGTTGGGGGTTGGGAAAAGAATGCTAGAGTTAGGCAGGACTGGAGCCCTTGCTGCTATAGAATCCTGCCTGGCAGGTTTGGGGTGCTTGTGATTTCTCACAGTTTGAAGGGGTTACTGGAATGTGATTGGATTTGGGCAAGTATGAAGTGGGGTAGGGCTTGGACTACTGATGTGTCTTTTAGAGAAAGATTGGCCAAGTTGTCTGCTCTCCCTTCAAGAACTGCAGAGAGAGAACATCTTCAGCTCTGAGACAGACTTGGAAATATTAGAAATCCTTTTCAGTTCCTGAATGCTCTGGCGCTTCAGGATATGGATTTCAAGACTCATTAACACACACTGCCTTTTTCTCTAGTATAACTGTCTTATTCCCTTTCCCCGAGACACACTTCTGCAGGACACTGGCCACTGGAAACATTTCCTGGAGGATTTGATCCTGTCTATGGCAGTGTGTGGCACTGTGAGCTAATGCGTCAGACTAGTCGTTTGAACTGCAAGGTCTGTTGTTCAAGTTCACCAGCTGCTCCTTGGAAACCCTATACAGGGTCGCTATAAGTCAGAATCGACTTGACTGCACTTAACAACAACAATGGCAGTGAAAGGCTGTAGGTCATCCACGCAAAGGTTTAAAATTTTTTTTTTATTCTTTCGGCAAGATGGTGGAGTATGGAGACAGCTATATGGACCCTCTACAATAAAGAGACAAGAGACCAAATGAAACAGACACAGATGAAAATTCTGTTACCTGTAACTTCAGAGTAAAGGTTAGAGAAGTGGATTTGAGAGCTTACTGGGAGGAGAAGCTGAGCAGGGAGAGCAAGAGAGAGAGAGAGACTGACTGGGGAATGACCAGATTATCTTGAATTTTTGTGAGCAGCTTTGGCAACAGAAGGTGGTCTAGCAGAGAAGATTCACACAAGGAATGGAAAAGGTGTGACTCCTTTTTCCCCAGTGACCAGAGGTGTGACCAGCTCCCACCCACATCCATCCCCAGCTCAGACCCTGCTCTCTGGGAGTTCATGTGGTTGGGAGCCATATCATTGTGAGGCAGGGGTCAGCTGCACCTCTTTGGTGTACCACTTTGGTACCTGGATTCATGCAGGCTCAGGTCCAGGACCACAGAGCCACCAGACCAGCATTTAACCAGTCACCCTGCCCTCAGCTACCCTGTCATCCTAACAGACACTGAAACCAGCTCCACCAAGGGCTCCCATGAACTACTTCTGGATTGAGTGCCATGAACTTAAGAATTTCCAAAAAGAACACCATCTAACACATGGAAAACCACTCTTATATCCCTTCCACACCCACCTTATGAGCTCCTTGGCTTACAGGAGCCCCCGGAGGTTTATTTTTTGTTTTCATCATATCTATCTATATCTATATCTACATCTTTATTTATATCTACATCTATATCTCTCTATATAAAGTTTTTTTATTATGAACTGAGTGATAGTGTACATGGGAGAACACTGGCTTTACATCATCGTTTCATTGCAATGATTATAATCTCCTCCATGCATCATCATTCAAACTGTTTCCATTCCCTCTGTCTTTTTTTCTTTGGTGGTGGTGGTGGTGGTGTACATAAAAACACTCAGGAATATATAATAATTTAAACAACCAAAGGGCACATTCTGCAAGCCTGCCTCCTGGCTGTCAGCACCCAGTCCCTCTCTTTCTATAAGTCCAGAGTCCTCAGCTGCTCCCTCTCTCCATGTTCTCATTTCTGCCTCCATCTCTGGTGTTGCTGCTTCTCAGGATGTTGTTGTTGTTAAGTGCTGTTGAGTAGCTTCTGACTCATAATGACCCTATATAGGGTTTCCAAGGAGTGACTGGTGAGCTTGAACAGCCAACCTTGTGATTCAAATGACTTTGCAGTCTGGTGCATTAATCCATAGCGCCACACCAGGACTCTGCTTCTCTGGATAGGGTCCTGCATTCTGCCTGTGCTCTTATCCCTTGATGGTCCTAGGGTCCTCTGCTTCTGGACTATAAGATTAACTACTCCCCTGTTTTTGTTACAAAACCTCTACCTTTACAGTGTGACGGTCGCAATTAATCGATAGCAATTACTCACTATTGGATCACAAGAATCCTATCCCCATCTCCTTTCACCAGACCTGTCTAGACAAGATGAAAACTATTCAGTGGGGACTGTACCCTACCCCACATACTCTTAAACTAAACTCCCTTTTGAAAACGTGTAAGTCAGTCACTTCATGCCTCTATTGCCCCCTCATTTTAGGTAGTCATTGTCTAAGTTGTTCATTCCTATCTACCCCATATACAGAGGAGATAGCATTGATACTTGATGTGAAGACTCCTTCCCTCTCAGGTGCTACCTTGAGCTACTACATCCATAAGTATAGGTCAAGTTCATCAAATTGTAACAATTTACACTTGTTTCCTTCATCAAAAATTGTTTTTTAAATCTTCCTCTACTTGAGCCCCCAGAGTTTTGGGTCAAAAATAGCTGCACTATTTTTTTTTTTTTTTGCTTTTGGATTTGTTTGTTTTTCCTATTATTGCTTCATTATTTTTGTTTATTTATTCTTTCTCCTCCTTCTTTTCTTTCCATTTCCTTAAATGTTATTCTTTCTATCTATGCTTTTGCTTTTCTTTCTTTTTATCTGTTTCTCATTTCCCCTCTTCTATTTCCATCTCTCCCCCCTTTTTGATCTTTCTTTACTGCTCAGTACTCCTATACTAGAGTCCTGGTGTGGCTCTGTGGGTTAATGCACTGGACTGCAAAGTTGGTATGAACTGCAAGGTCAAGAGTTCAAGCTCAACAGCTGCTCCTCTGAAATCCTATACAGGGTCACTATGGGTTGGAACCAACTTGATGGTACTTAACAAAAACAACAACTCCTATATCACTTCATCTGCAATAGGTAGCTGCCAACACCAGGCAAGGCCACCCAAATCTGAGGTGCATGAACAGTGAACAAGAACTCTGTATATACGTCCATTCTCTTACTACACCCACAGGAGACAGTTAATGAGAACCTGAGAACAAACACATCAACATAAAATCATCAATTAAATGCAAATTTGACAGCTTCGTAATGCCCCAGAGGAAACAGATAATTTAGCTCACACAAAGAAATAAGAGCGACTGTGACTCAAACAAAAAACCAAGATGCCGAAGTAGAAAACATTTCTGAAGAAGGAAAAGTAAAGGAACTAACTGGAAAAGAATTCAAAAGAAAGATATTTAGGGACCTTCAAAAGACCGACAGGACGACAGAGGAATGTGTGAAGAATGCACACTCCCAAATAACTTTAGGTGAATTCAGGAAAACACTACAAGAACAAACAGATATAATAAGTGCAAAATTTGAAACAATACAAAACCTGCAATTAGGAATCCAGAAGTTTAATACTAAGATTTCAGAAATGGACTACACATTCAAAGGGTAAAAGAGTAGATTTGAAGCAATGGAAGCCTGAATTAGTGAGCCTGACAATAAATCTCTCAATACCAGTATACTAGAAGAGGAATCAGTAAAAAGGATGAAAAAAAATCCAAAGTCTGAAAGTTATGTGGGACATCATAAAGAGGAACAATTTATGGATGATTAGAATTCCAGAACAAGAAGAGACAAGAAAAAGCACAGAGAAAATTGTTGACGTGTTGTTGGAAGAATACTTCTCAAATATCATGAAAGACAAGGAAATAAGCATACAAGAAGCTGAATGAATCCCAAACAGGATAGAGACCAAAAGAAAACACTAAGACCAATCATAATCAAACTTTCCAAAACCAAAGGCAAGGAGCGAATCCTGAGAGCAACTTGGGAAAAACGAAGTTCCCTACAAAGGAGAACCAATAAGACTAAGCTCTGATTTCTCAGCAGAAACCATGCAGGCAAGAAGCCAATGAGATGGCATATACAAAACTCTGGAAGAAAAAAGTTGCCAACCAAGAATCATATACTTAGATAAGTTGTCCCTCAAATATGACAGTGAAATTATGATGTTTTCTAATAAACAGAAATTAAAGGAATTTATAATGACCAGACCAACTTTATAAAAAAAAATGCTAATGGTGTTCTTTGGCCTGAGAAACAAAATAAGCAGACAACAACCTGAGATTACCATACATGACAACATCACTCAGAATTCAATCTAGATACAGAAATATTTAAAATAAAACAAAGACTGAAAATAGGGAACCAGAAATATCAATTTATAATGAATTCAACTACAAAGCAAAAAGAGGAAATGAATAGTGTAGGTACAGAACTTCCAAATGACTAGAAAGTCAAGTAGATTTTAAGATAAAACAGACTGTTTTAATTAGGAGAAGAAATTAATAAATCACAGGGTAACCTTGAAGAAAATTAATACACCTGCACATCAAATAAAAAAAGAGCAAAGTCAGAGAGATTTAGTAAACATTAACTTAACAGTAATGAAAATTAAAAGAAAACCCCCAAACAAAATGAACTCAGTACATAAAATTATGTGGAACAAAACCCAGAAGCACCACAAAAACAACACACAACAAAATGATAGCAGTTAATTCATATCTATCTATAATTGTTATTGTTAAGTACCATCGAGTTGCTTCTGACCCATAGCCACCCTGTATAGGGTTTCTGAGGAGTGTCTGGTGAGTTTAAACCACCGACCTTGCAGTTCAAACCTTATGGTGGAGTGCTTATCCAATGGCACCACACTAGGATTCCTTACACTGAAGTAAATGGAGTAAATGCACCAGTTAAGAGACAGAGCAGAATTCTTCAATATGCTGTCTACAAGATACACATCCAAAAGATGGAGACAAGCTAAATACCTATCAACAGAAGAATAGTTAAACAACCCTTGGTACTTACACACAATGGAATACTATGCATTGTTGAAGAATAACAATGAATCTGCAAGACACCTCACAACATGAATAAACCTGGAGGACATATGCTGAGTAAAATCAGTCAGTTACAAAAAGACAAATATTGTATGAAGCCAATGTTGTAAAAAGTTAAGAAAATTTTATTTTGATAAAAAGATACAACCTATGATGGTTATGAGGGGAGGGGAAGGGAAAATGATTCACTGGCTAGAGGACAGACACATGTTAACATGGGTAACAGAGCAGGTAATATATAAGAGGAAGGTTAGCAGAGGAAAGATGAAGGTAGCAGGAGCTACAGGGAGGAATACAATAGTTAAAGTGAATAGAGTTAAATACTGTTAACTATTGGTATATGGAGGAATTGCAGTCATTTGTAATGAAGTAAAGTACATAATTTGTTGAATATAAAATTGATGATCTGTTTTGTAAACCTTCACTCAATTCACAAAGTTGTGTATTTTTTTAAAAAAAATTTAAAACAGGGCACAGATATAGAAAACTGCTTAAATTGAATGATAAGTTAATGAATCGTTATGAGTCAAATGCCACTCTGACCAAGAAGTTACACAGAATTCCCTTCTATGTGCCTTGCCCAACCCCTCAGCTCCATTCAGGCATCCTGTCTTTTACCGCCATCACTTTTTCACCTTTTCTTTCTACAGTGTGTCACAGTAACATGCATCCCTAGACTACTATAACTTACTCTTGTCATTAGAAAACTTAAATATGTCTTTTAAGTCTTTCAAATCTATACATTCTCTTACTGTCCCTCTCATGTCCTTGAATCTGTTCTAGAACACAGGCCTTTGGTCCTGTGAGGCTCTGTGGTCTGGGTATTTCCAATTGTCCTTCTGTTCTTTGTGTCCTTACAAATTGGCAGTTGGGTTCAGAAACCAGTTCAGACTTATACTGAGTCCTTTGGCAACACGTGTCCCTTCGCTGTCGTCTAAGAAACTGAAGGTACTATTACTTTAAAGGACTTAAAAAATTGTGATATCACTGAATGCAGAAAGGTACTCACATCTTAAGTGTACAATGAGATGAATTTTTACTTATGGAAACGTAAGTGTGACCCTCACACCCACAGCAAGTCTTAGGGCATCCCCAGCTCCCCAAAGGCTCTTGTGTCCCCTCACCTGAGTCAGTCTGCCTATCAAGGTTGACCTGGATTCTAAATTGTGAGCACAGATCATTATGTTTAGATTTGAACTTTGTACATGAGGTGGTCAGTGGGTTGATGAGGTTCCCTGAACCAGGATGTGTGACCCTCTGAGTCCTGCAATTATAAGAAGCTGTATGTGCATGCTCTTTCCTGGAGAAGTTGGAGAGTGAGGTCACATTCCTGACAGCCCCTTCTTCTGTCTGCAGCTTGTGTTTGACTATCAGCCAGGGAATATCTTTGGCTGTGTGGCCGACATTGGCTGGATCACAGGACATAGCTACGTGGTGTATGGACCACTCTGCAATGGAGCCACCAGTGTCCTTTTTGAGAGCACCCCCGTTTATCCTGATGCCGGTGAGGAATAGCGGACCTGGTTTGGACCCTGTACTGGGACAAGAAGGGAGCACAGGGACTGAGGTGGGGTCATGAAGGTTGGAGGCTCATTGGGCTGGTCCCCTTCTCTGTAAGATCAGGTGAGCAGGAGAAGGAAGTCTGGTGGGTGCAGACAGACAATCACCATTCATTACACTATCCCTACCCTCTGATTTACACTGCTTCCTTAGGCTGTTCCCTTTGCATTGCCCTCTGAACTCCATAGCCTACTGGCCATCCAGTCCTTCTTCAAAGGCTGACCAGCTGCTGGCCCCTTAGGTTTCCCTGATGGAATGAGCCCACCAGCCCTACTATATTCTAACAATGCTCTCCTGAACATAAACCTTCATCAAATTGAGGGATGACCTGGTACCCCCTCTGTAAATTGAGTTTTATTCAAGGAGCTTTGAAGGCACACTTGTGCCCATCTTCCTCCCGCATAACTCAGTGTCCCCAGGTACTTGACTATGGTCCAGTTACCATAGTTTTTGTTGTTGTTTTTAAGTGCCATCGAGTCGGTTCCAACCCACAGTGACCCTGTATAGGGTTTCCGACAAGCAGTTGGTGAGCTTGAACTGCCGACCTTGCAGTTCAAACCGAGCTTACAGTGTAGTACGTTATGGTGCTTACAGCACCATACCAGGACTCTTGTTACCATAATAGAGACTACTTAAATGTTACTGAACAAAATTTATATGTTAGCCACAAGGTGGTTTTAAAATTCCCAGTCGTGTCCTTTTGACCCAAGTCCTCACTGTGTCATATGGAATAGAGACATGCATATGGATACATGTTGGTCATGAACTGGGTGTGGTGTAGATGAGTTTTGTGGGTGCCAAGCTCCTTCAACTTCCAGAGAATAATTCATGTGGGACAGCTGACTTATATCTAATGAGCATCTTTAGAGGGCTCCACTGACTGCACACTGGGCCTTTCTATAGGTCGTTACTGGGAGACAGTGGAGCGTCTACAGATCAACCAGTTCTACTGTGCCCCAACAGCTGTGCGGCTGTTGCTAAAGTATGGTGACACGTGGGTAAAGAAGTATGATCGCTCCTCCCTGCGGACACTGGGCTCAGGTGAGACTGCCCTGTGGCAGAGGAATGCAGGTGGACTGGGGTCTAGCAGAGGCATAACACTCTAACAAATGGCTTCTATCATAAGAGCTATGCAACTGTGCATCCCAAAAATGGTGGGCTCCCTACCCCATCCCACCTTACTCCTTCATTCTCAGAGTCCTGTAGCTTAAACTTTATTACAAACACTTACTAACTCAGTACATTAAGGCCATGAGATTTAATGATAATGGCTATAATAAACTTTATTACAAACACTTACTAACTCAGTACATTAAGACCATGAGATTTAATGATATGGTCCTGAGATTTAATGAGATTATATGATATGGCTATATAATTCACCAAACATTTCTGCACTATTGCATGTGAATTAAGTATTATTTTTCATGTGTACACTGTTCTTACTATAGACATCTCCAGGCAAAGAATTGCTAGATCAAAGGTAATCTTTGTCTTTAATTTGGGTTGTTGTTGTTGTTAAGTGCCATTGAGTCAGTTCAGACTCAGCAACCCTGTACAGATTTTCCAAGGAGTGACTGGTAAGTTTTAACTGCAGACCTTGCAGTTCAAACCAAATTTGTGGTCCAGTGCTTACCCTATGTGCCACACTGTTGTTGTTGTTAAGTGCCGTCGAGTCGATTCCGACTCATAGCAACCCTGCACAGGGTTTCCGAGGCTGTAAATCTTTATGGGAGCAGAATGCCTCATCTTTCTCCTGTGGAACAGCTGGTAGTTTCGAACTGCTAACCTTAAGGTTTGCAGCCCGATTCATAACCTCTACGCTACCATACCTGCCACACTAGGACTCCTTAATTTGAGTAGACTTTGCAAATCCTGTACAAAGTGTCTTTTAGAGGTTCTGTGGGAGTAGTTCTCACAGCATCCAGGATGTTTCTTTTTCTACTCCCTCCCCTTGCCCTGTTGCATTTCTGCCATTATGCATGTTGTCACATGAGAGTCTGGGAGAAAGGAGGGACAGATGATTCCTCCAGCCTAGGTACTGTGGTCACCCCACATTACAGAGAAGGAAACTGAGGCACAGAGAGGTTGCAGAACTTGCGCTAGATTACTCACCAAGCAAGCCCAAAAGCCTGTGCTTAGCCCAGTGTCTGGCTCCATAGCCCCTCTGGTAACCACCCTCAGAAACTCTCACAGATCTCTAGGACCCAAGTTTGCCCCTCCCTTAGTCTGATAGCCTCACACCCCACTCCCTCTCGGGATGACAGACATCCTTCCAGGTTTCCTCTTCCTGTGTACTCAGCAAGAGTCAGGTACCCAGGACATAGCAGCACAGCTAGGATGTGGATTGACCACCCTGGAGTGGACTTGTCCCATGCTGCCCGGAAAGAGAGAGCTCTCCTTTTCAGACATCTTCCCTGTGCATGCACAGGTGTGTCTGAGTGGCCACACCAAGGCCAACAGGAATGGGGATCCGTGGTGTCATCTCAATAAGCCCCAGGTCATTTTTAGATGGGTCATGTGTCTGAGACCTTTTGAGTTCTGCCAGAGCTGTGTAAGACAAGCCTTTGGTTCCTTTCTGGTGACCTAGTACAAAGTGACAGGGTTGACTTCCCAGCTCAGGTTCTGTTGCTCAGGCTGTGTGTACAGGTGTGTCTGAGTGGCCAAACCTAAAGTCAGCAGGAATGGGATCAGTATATAATCAAGAATATGTCTAAACTAACACGTTCCAGCCCTGTGTGGACACATAAAGGATAAATACTTGTTTTCTGAAAGGGGAGGCTGCTGCTCTCATAAAGATTTAGTCTCAGGAATCCTAAGGGACAGTTCTAAGGAGCTCTGGTAGTGTAGTGGTTATGAATCGGGCTGTGAACCGCAAGGTCAGCAGTTCAAAACTACCAACTGCTCCACGGGAGAAAGATGAGGCTTTCTGCTCCTATAAAGATTTACAGCCTTGGAAACCCCATTAAGGGTCACTATGGGTTGGAACCAACTCGACGGCACTTAACAACAACAACAACAAGGGACAGTTCTGCTCTATCGGGTTGTTATGAGTTGGGATTGACACAATGGCAGTGGATTTGGTTTGATATATTGAGTTATAAAAGCAACCCTGGTGGCACAATGGTTAAGCATTGAACTGCTATTCATATTCATATTGAACTGCTATTTACATTCATATCAGCAATTCATATCTCCCAACCTCTCTGTGAGTGAAGGATGAGGCATTATACTCCTGTAAAGAATTACAGCCTTGGAAACCACTTGGAACTGTTCTACTCAGTCCTATGTCACGATGAGTTTGAATTGACTCAACTGTACAGTGAAATCCACTCATCTTGAGTATTCATCTTGAAGAGTATTGATACATATAACTATGTATCCCTACCATCCACACCAAGCCCAGGAGGCTCCAAGAGTGCCCCTCCCAACCAGAAACCCAGCCACATCTACTCTTTGACCTTAAACACTATAGACAAGTACTGATTCCTTCTAAGCCCACACACCTGGGGTCACCTATGTGTACTGCTCCATGTTCAGTACCATGTTCTTAGTTCATCATTCCCCTGTATGGCAGTGACTAACCCATTTCCATTCTCATATGGTATGCCATTGCCTGCATGCACTAACATTAATTTCTTCATTTTGCTTTTGAGGGCAAGCTTTGGTTTTTGGCATTATGAACAGAACTGCTCTGGATATCCCTGTGCATACTTTTTAGGAGATATAAGTATGCATTTCTGTGCTACCCAAGAGTAATATACTTGGGTAATGAGGTTTTAGGTTTAGTAATATGTTCACTACACCTTTCAATATGGTTTACACGAGACCGTGAAGAAAACAGATGCCTCACAACTGGACTCATAAGCAAAATGATAAATGATGAAAAAATTGAAGTATCAAGGACTTCATTTTACTTGTATCATCAATCACACTTGTGAAAGAAGTTGTCAATAAATAATTATTGCATTGGGCAAATCCAATGCAAAATACCTCTTTAAAGTGTTAAATAGCAAGATATCACTTTGATTAATAAGATGCATCTGATACAAGCCATGGTCTTTTTAGTTGCATCATATGTATGTGAAAGCACAAAGATAAGAGTGTTGGTGAGGAATATTGAATATACCATGGACTACCAGAATAATGAACAAAATATAGTCTTGGAGAAGTTTAGTCAGAATGCTCCTTAGAATCAAGGATGGTGAAACCTTATCTTGCTTACTTTGGACATGTCATCAGGAAAAACCATTGCTTGAAAAGGACATCATGTCCTTCTCAGAGGGTCAGTAAAAATGAGAGAAACCCTCAATGAGAGGGATTGACACAATAGTTGTAAGAATGGTCACAGACAAACCAATGGTCATGAGGATAGTGCCAGGACAGGTCATGTGTCCTCCTGTTATACATGTTGTTGTTGTTGTTAAGTGCCATCGAGTCGGTTCCGACCCATAGCGACCCTGAACAGGGTTTCCGAGGGTGTAAATCTTTACGGGAGTAGAAAGCCTCATCTTTCTCCCGTGGAGCGGCTGGTAGTTTCGAACCGCTGACCTTAAGGTTCACAGCCCGAGTCGTAACCACTACGCTACCAGAGCTCCTTATACATAAGGTCATTCATTATAAGTCAGAGTTGACTTGATAGCAACTAATAACAACTAAGCACAATATGATTAGTAGGTTTTGCAGAACAGTAGCTCCCAAAAGTTGTATCAGGTGTGTGTGTTTTTAAATGTTATAAGAAATATCCAAACTGCTCCTTAAAATTGCTATGCCAAACTACATTCCACATCATATGGGAACACTCTTGCCACCTTCTTTATTTTCCCTTGGTGGCACAGTGAAATTGGCATGTCTTGGATGACACATCACAACATATTCCCTCACTTTTTCAGTCTTCGTCTTAGTTGATTAATGCTGCTATAATAGAAATACCACAACTGAGTGGCTTTAAGAACCAGAAATTTATTCTCAGTTAAGGAAATTAGAAGTCTGAATTCAGAGCACTGGATCTGGAGAAAGATCCTTGTGTCCTTTCAGCATCTGTAGGTCCAGCATTCCTTGGTGTTCTCCACATGTCTTGGCATTAATCTTCCTTTGGATGTAGGAGCTGCACAGTTCAGGGACCCCTGGTCCAAAGAATGAACTCTATTCCAGGCTCGTCTATCTTGGTGGTAGCAGCTCCCTCCTTCTCTTATCAAGTCTCTCTTTTATCTCTTGTAAGATAAAAGGTGTTGTATGCCATACCCTTCAGAATGTCAATAAATTGGATTGGGTTGGTGATGGGATTAAGGGAGCTCTTGTAGCATAGTGGGTTACACGTTGGGTCAGCAGTCCAAATCTAAAATCCACCAGCTTCTCTGTGGGAGAAAGATGAGGCTTTCTGTTGCCATAAAGATTTATAGCCTCAGATACCCTATACAGGGTCACTCTGAGTCAGAACCAATTAGAAAGCACACAACAAACCCACCATCCCTCCTTAATCCTCTTATTGGTTAATCACATCATGGGGGATATCTACATCTCAACTGCCAAATCACTGAGAATCCCGGCCCAGTCAAATTGACTGCTTTTACATCCTTCAGAAAAATTACGTAGTTTGTTCCCTTCAACAGTTTGTTCTCTTGATTTCAGTTATTCTAAGGTCTATTGATAGCTTTCCCCCCCTTTCACTGTGTGGTTTCAGTGGGCGAGCCAATCAACCATGAGGCCTGGGACTGGCTGCACAAGGTGGTGGGAGATGGCAGATGCACCCTGGTTGACACCTGGTGGCAGACAGGTAAGAGCATCTGTAATTATGTGGTTGGATCACTGGGTACGGGTTTCCAAGAGAAACTATTATCTCAGGTGAGGACACCGAACCTGGTCCCATGACGGGTACAGATTGAGAGGGGGGTGAGCCTAGTGTTCATAGCAGATGAATACAGTCCAGTTCACTCAGGCCTCTGAATGTACGGGTGTTCAGAGTGAGAAAACTCTGACCTCAGGCTTACAATAATAAAGGGGTTATGTAGCAACCTCTCTGTACCCATTTTGTGTGTTCATAAAATGGGTGCTGTCTCACAGGTTCCTGAGGTGGGTTAGGTGAGGCAGTTCACTGAAAGCATGTTGCTCAGGGCCTAGCATGGAGTCAGATTCAGTTTAATGCTCACTCTTAGCTGTTGACCACAAGGACTTCTGAGGGCAAGGGGCCCAACTGTGTAAGGAAGTGTATAAGGAAGTGTATAAGGAATTTGAGTGGGAAAGGGAATTTTTTTCCATGTCATTTTTATTTGGTTTGTCCCCTCCTCTCTTGGATATCTGACTTACTAGGATGTTTGAAGCACATTATTGTATATAATGATATAATGAACATAGCTGTTTGTGAGCCTTTTTTTGGACCAGCAAGAAATGAGAGGTCTGGATGGCTTACCTCACCTCTTACTTAGACGGGCTCTCTGAGAGACTCCCTGGACTGAGTTAAGAGGTGCTTCTACATCGGTAGAGCCTAGAAACAGTGGGAAGACAATGTTGTGTGCTCCTCCTTACTGTTTGTCTGTGCCAAGGGCATTGTTGTTGTTGTTAGGTGCCATTGAGTCAGTACCGATTCATAGAGACCTTATGCACAGCAGAATGAAACACTGCCCGATCCTGGGCCAATCTCACTACTGTTGCCACACTTGAGTCCATCGATGCTGCCACTTGGCTAAACCATCTCGTTGGGGGTCTTCCTCTTTTTCTCTGACCCTCCACCTTACCAAACATGATATCCTTCTCCAGCGACTGGTCCCTCTTGACAATATGTCTGAAGTATGAGAGACGAAGTTTGACCATCCTGGCCTCCAAGGAGCACTCTGGCTGCACTTCTTCCAAAACAGAGCTATTGGTTCTTTTGGCAGTCCATGGCACTTTCAATATTCTCCTCCAATACCATAACTCAAGAGCACCAATTCTTCTACGGTCTTCCTTATTCACTGTCCGGTTTTTGCATGCATCTGAGGTTATTGAAAATACCAAGGCTTGGGTCAGACGCACCTTAGTCTTCAAGCTGACATCTTTGCTTTCCAACACTTTAAAAAGGTCTTGTGCAGCAGATTTGCCTAATGCAATACGTCATTTGATTTCTTGTCTGCTGCTTCTGTGAGTGTTGATAGTTGATCCAAGAAGAATGAAGTAGTTGAGAACTTTCAATCTTTTTTCCATTGATAAGAATGTTGTTTATTGGTCCAGTGGTGAGGATTTTTGTTTTCTTTACATTGAGATGTAATCCATACTGAAGGCTATGCTCTTTGATCTTCATCAGTAAATGTCCTCTTCACTTTCAGCAAGCAAGGCTGTATCATCTGCATATCACAGGTTATTAATGAGTCTTCATCCAATCCTGATGCCACGTTTTTCTTCATATAACCCAGCATCTCAGATGATTTGCTCAGCAAACAGGTTGAATGCCAAGGGCATAGCCCTGAGCTTTCTCTTCTGTTCCATGTGAGTGGGTGGGCTGCAACTTCTGCATCTAAGCCAGGACTTGACTAGGATAGGAAATGAGGAATTGGTGTGAGAATTGTCCACCAGATTTTAGGTGCCAGGAGCCCTGGGTATGAACCTTGCTTTTGTAGCTCAGGAGTCAGGTCTAGGTCTGCTGCAGATGGAAGTTCTCAGGTCACCAAGACCTTCCTTGTCCTAACCCTAAAAACACACTCTTGGAAGTGAACCAAAGTGCAGCACCCTGTGCCCCTTTTTCATGTATTCTGAACAAGGAGGTGAGATTCCAGGCCTACTAACTACCTTCCTCTTCTCCTGCAGAAACAGGCGGCATCTGCATTGCACCACGGCCCTCAGAAGAGGGTGCAGAGATAGTTCCCTGCATGGCCATGAGACCCTTCTTTGGCATTCTCCCAGTGATTATGGATGAGAAGGTGTGTGTGCTCACAGGATGACCTCCCCTTCTATTAAGGACCCCCACACCCAAAGAGGCCTTGTGTGTCTATTAGTGCCTTGCTCATACCATTTGGGTCCAGAACTGAGGTAGGGGTGGCAGCAGGTCCTGCATATCTCACTAGGAAAACTCAAGGAGTGGGCTGGGGCTGGAGATGGGGGTGAGCTTAGGCCCTCCTAAAACCTTTCTTTGAGTTCAGTCATCCTTTGTTGGGTGAGGGCCAGGGCAGGAGTGCATTGATTTGCCTATCCCTCAAGCCTGGACCTGCCTGTCTGCAGGGGAACGTTATGGAGGGTGATGATGTCTCCGGAGCACTTTGCCTCTCCCAGGCCTGGCCAGGCATGGCAAGGACCATCTACAATAACCACCCCAGATTCATAGGTGCCTACTTCATGGCCTACCCTGGTAAGCAGGTGGGGCCCTGTATGTTGTTGAAGATAGCTTGGCCACTCAGATATGTTTCTAGATTAGTACTCTGAGTGTGGTGTAGCTCTGCAGCTTAGGAGGAGACCTTCAGCAGCACAGGTTTGAATCCCCCCACAATGCCCTCTACTCTGCCTCTCTGCCTCTCATCTCTCTTAGGGAATGATGCTACTTCATGGAGGCATTCTTGAGAGCCCTTAAAAAAAAAAAACAGAGGAGAAACCATCCTGGAAACAGTTATTATGTCAGGGAGTTTTTTTGGGGTCATTTAACATTTTTCTCCAGTGTGCTTTTGTGTCAGGGGGTTGGAAATTTATATGAACATTATCTCCTGTGTCTTCATGCCACCTATAATTTTCAATCTCAAGTTTGCAAATTTATTAAACCACCACCACACAGCTGTATTGAATCATCTATTATCTCTTTTAGGGCAGAGTGGGGTGGAAATGGGAGCAGCAGACTGTAATTGTGCCAAGTGGCTGAGACATAGCCCTAGTGTTCCCTCATTGGAGGGTTGTTGTTAAGTGCTGTCGAGTTCATTCAGACTCACAGGGACCCAAGGATAGGAGCTGGAAACTCTGGCACTAAGTCTCCCTATTTTGGGTGCAGGCTACTACTTCACTGGGGATGGTGCACGCCGTACCAAGGGTGGCTACTACCAAATCACAGGGCGGCTGGATGATGTCATCAACATCAGTGGGCACCGAATGGGGACAGCAGAGATTGAGGATGTGATGGTAAGTGAGAACAGTGTTTTGCCCTGTGTCTCCAGGATGCCCATGTTGACCTTGTATTTAGCAGAACGGGGTAGAAAATGGCACCCTGAGTGGCAACTTCACTTCTGCTGCTTGTGGCCACCATTGTTGTTATGTGCCGCGGAGTCATCTCTGACTCATAGTGACCCTGTATAGGGTTTCTGAGAAGTAGCTGGTGGGTTTGAACTGCTGACTTTGTGGTTAGCAGTACAGTGTTTATCCTACAGTGCCACACCAGGATTCCTCTTTTTTTGTTCTTTCTTGTGCACAGGATGACCACCCCTCAGTACCAGAAAGTGCTGTCATCGGCTACCCTCATGAAATCAAGGGCGAAGGTGAGGGTCCAAAGAAGTTTCCTCCTGTCTCCTCTGAGAGGGAGCAGACACAGAGGGCAGGGATGGTGCTGACCAGAGATGGCCAAGCTGTCTCTCCTGAGTGCAGATTTTCGTGCAGGGTTGAATAGGGGATGTACAGAATTAAGGTCAGTTTTGACATACCAAAGAGCTATGACCGATTTAGAGCTCAGAGTTTCTTCACCTGTCCTTTCAGTCACAGGACACTGTCAGTTTCTGTAATGAAATGTTCCCTTCTTTGCTTTTGGCACCTCCTCTCATGCACTCGGAGACCAGTTCCTGGTGACAACCATGAAGGTTGGAGTATGCCCTTGTGTGGTTGCATGGCAAGTGGGGCTCTTTCTGAGGAACTTCACTCTAAGTACACACCACACCCTGATATGTTTGGAAATGCAGAGCAACTGAACAGGGTGGTCTTCTCTATTGAGAATAAGTCATAAACTCCATTTGTTTCAAAGTAATCGTGACTGGAGAGGGGCAGGAAGCAATGGGTTTTGAAATGCTAAGTCTGCATCAGCTTCACTGGCCTGACACATCGTGGACACATGCTGACCCTGCAGCAGGGCAATGCCACTGTGCTAGGGCAGATGGCACTTGCTGCCTGTCAGGGAACATCCCATGTTGCAGTGCATCCTGAGTGTTGTTGGCATTCCTGCCCCATTGTGTGCACTGTGCTGTATAAACTCAGAAGTTTTTTTTTTAATATTTAACATTTCTCCAAATATATATATATATATATTTTTTTTTTTAATTCATTTTTCTTTCTATCAAAATAATGTGTTCCTGAAGTCTGCTGTTGTGTGTGTGCTAGAAAAGGAGATGCATGGGAAATGCAGGTCACAAGGAGTCCCCCAGAGGGCCTGTGCACTGGTTGGAGTTCAGGCAAACCCTTCTGTCTGGGCTTGAGGGGACAAGTACATCCTTGGGACTGGGAGCCCTTCTGCATCTGAGATCCTGGCAGAGGCCAGTATACACTAGCAGGACCTCGCTGGTAGGAAGACCAAAGGATTCCTCCCAACTCCATCAAAAGTAGCCATGGCCCAGGCCTTTCTCTTGCTGTTCTGGAGGTTTGTCAACCCCGGTTGTTGTTGTTAAGTGTCATTGAGTCATTTCTGACTCATAGTGACCCTGTGTATGGTTTCCGAGGAGCGGCTGGTGGGTTTGAACCATCAACCTTGTGGTTTGCAGTTGAGTGCTGATCCTACAATGCCATTCCAGGAGTCCTGTCAGCCCTGGAGAACCTTAGAAAAACAAGTGCAGGACCAAGGGCAGCTCATTGAGGCATGACTTTCAGACCCAGTGAGAAGGTACACAGGTGTCTTTACATCTCCTGGGATACTCTGTTGGGCCTTCCGTGTTATAGCTGCACTGGACCTGGGGTATTGTCAATGGTGCTGCCAATTCAGAGAGCTTCCTTGGACTAGTCCATCATTGAGCCAGGGTTCAGTGGGCGCTTTGTAGTCACATGGTCTCTCTTGCACCCTGAGTGGTGCTTGGTGTTGCCCCACTGTTGGCTTCCAGTGCCTGCCACACTGGTGAGGAGATCGTATGTATGACTCTGGTGACCAGCTTTTTCTGATTGCTAACAATTTTAGCAACACTCATCTGTAGCACATGAGTAATCCCTTTTAGTTCTTGATAGACACTACCTGCAAATGTTGTGTGGTTCTCTGTCCCACTCCATCTGTTCTGTGCTTGATCTGACAAAGGTGAGTTCCTGAGTCTTGTGGACCTGGACCCAGACCTGGTGATCCTCTGGTGTTTCTGGCCAGGTCCTCATTGCTGGGACAAGTGGGTGTTCACATGGAGAAGAGTAGACTCAGACCTGTGTATCACAACCGTGTATCACAAAGATTAATTCCAGGTGGAGACACTGAGAGCCACTGGAAGTTTTTTATATGACATAGATGTTATTGTCAACTGTTAAGTGTCATCAATTCAATTTAAATTCACAGTGATCTTGTATAGGCTTTCTGAGGAGCAGCTGGTAGGTTTGAATTGCCATCCTTGCAGTTAGCAGTCCAGTGCTTACCCTACAGTGCCACACCAGACAAGGAAAGGTATTGGAAAACCAAACCTAATGCCATGTGGGGTTGAATAGCCCATGAAATAGGACTACCCTGCTGGCTAGTAAGTTCACAGGTGGTTAGTGTTGGCTTGCTGTGCTCCATGTATCATCTCTTAGATGTTTCCTATCAGCTTATATAATGGTAATCTTCCAAGAAGGGGTTGTTCAAGAAGGTTAAGTGTGTGTTCAAGGTCAGACATAGCCAGACAGGGACAGCCATGTTCTGACATTCTCCATCCAACACAGGACCACCACAGGGACCTTCTGTGGAGCTGTTAGACTCTCTTCCATTTTGAATGGAAATGAGAATGCCCACCAAAAGGCAATTTGAAGGCTGCAGCTGAAGAAACCAGCTGCTACAAGGGTAACTAGCTTGCAACTTGACAGTCCTTTGGATTGATGGTGATTTGCATAAAGCACTGTGCCTTGTAGTCTAGCACACTCCCAACAGTTGGTTTCCTTCCAGCTGCCTTTGCCTTCATCGTGTTGAAAGATGATGTGGATGACTCAGACGTGGTGGTGAAGGAGCTCAGGTCAGCAGTGGCCACCAAGATTGCCAAGTATGCCGTGCCTGATCAGATTCTGGTGAGTGACGCCCATGTTAAGCTATGGCACTGCTCTTTATAGTTAACAAGTAACACAATCTTATGTGAGCACAGTGCAACCAAAACTGGCATTGCTGTTTGGCTTTTCCTAGGCATTAGGTAGGATGGTACATTGCTGCAGTGTGTGTGTGAGAAAGAGGGAGAGAGACAGGTGTGAAGTGAGAGGTTGTAGAAGAGGAACACAGCACCAAAACTTTAACACAACTTGTCCCTTTAGGAAATTGTTCTAATCAGGATTAGATGCTCTTGTGCTTTGTCCATATGCAGGTCATTTGCAGGAAGAGGACAGGATAGTAAAGGAAGTAGGTATTTTAAATAGAGAAGAATGTAGACAGTACTAGAATTCTATCTACAGCTTCCATGTGGTCTCTCAACACTTTTTCTCCCCATACATCCTGGTGCCAACAAGGGAGGGTGGAATACAGTCAGACCCTGTCTCAGAAAGTCCGTGTTTGAGTTCTCTATGGGAAAGAAGCAAGCCATCTAGCAATGCCTTAGTTTGGTGATGGTCCTCTGAGACAGGATGTCCAACTTCAAATGTTAGATAGAAGAACCTAGCCTTTTCCATTTTCACTTACTATTTAACATTGTACATGGTCAAACTACTGGTCTGTTGACCAGCATCATGTATATCTGAATCATATTACTTATGAAAACAGCATACTTCCTGTGATACACTACATAAACTGCATCATGGTTGTTTGAAAATGTTTAACATTAAATGTTCAAACACTAAGTAAATCAAAGAATTCCTCTTAGGTAGCTGTCTCACCTCTTATATAAGACAAAATCAACTGAATCCCAGGCCAGGGGTGGAGATGAGGTACGGTGCTCCTGTGCTTGGCTAAATTGCTAGAGAAGCTCTCCAAGCATCAGCAATGAGGTGCAAACAGGGAGGACTTCAGAGACCCCTGAACATTCTGACAATTTTTTACCCTCACCTTAGGGTTGATTTCAACTTTAGGTCTAGCTTGTTCAAAGAAAAAGCTGGAGTGGACCACTAGTCCCTAATACTCTCTGGAGTGAGGACATACCCATCAACCAACTAGTATCAGATGCTTATCTTACCACCTCCAAAGCCTAAGCCTGCATCTGTTCCTTGCCAGGTGGTGAAACGTCTTCCCAAAACAAGGTCTGGAAAAGTTATGAGACGGATATTGAGGAAGATAGTCACTGGTAAAACTCAGGACCTAGGAGATACCACCACACTGGAGGACCCAAGTGTCATCACAGAGATATTGAACACTTATCAGAAGTCCAAAAACAAGTAACTCAATTCAGTCAGGAGAACACGCTTCAACCTGCGAGTATCTGACCAAAACGAAGTGATTAGTGCCTGTGAAACAACATAAAAAATAAACATTTTCTTTTGATTTTGAGGGATTTCTCTTACCCACAAGCCTAAAAAATCTGCCTCCATGCTGTCGGAAGTTTTGGTAACTGGTTTCACATCCCAAATTGCTAAAATACCCTGCAGTCTTGGTAAATTGTTTTTTTCTGCCTCAGAATATAGTCAATAACAAACATTTCAATTTAATGAAAAAGACAGTGTGCTCCCTTAAGCTCAACTTCTAGAAACCTCAATAACTACCATTATATAAAAAGCCAGTCTTTCCAAAGTCATTTTTTAAAATGCTAAATTAATAACAATTAAGTACTTTGTCACCATGAAAACTTGTATTTATTAAACAAAAAACTTGTATTTGACCATTTGTGAATCTCTAATCTCTAAGAATTTTTCTTCTTGTAGGGAGAGAAGCTGCCCCAAATTTGAAAATTATTTATTATATCATAGAGCAGTCAAATATTTTATCATTGTAAACTAAATTAAGAATTAATTTTTGTAGCAGTTTTCTGGTGTCAGAAACAGAACTCAGATTTCTTTCCCTGATGACTCTGGATTGTCAAATTGAATCAACCATAAAATCCATAAAAGCTTATTTGCTTTGCCCTTCCTGCTTAAGGGTCCTCTGGGTGAGTTTCTCGAGCAAAGCACATGCTTTTCAGTGTTGCTTCTTGTGATGGGTCTTTGATTTCTTGTATTTTTCATTTCAAAATGTGTTAAGTTTCAAGTATTAAGAAATTTCCCATAAATCTTAGTGGTCATTGGAATTTCTCAATGACTTTTATACATTGTGAAAGATGGGATTTAAAAAAAGTAAAAATTTTAGTGCGCCTGATAGGATGCCAACAGGTTTCATATCCCAAAAGTATAGGTGTAGTCATGCCTTTTCTTATCTCAGTGAAATGATATTACTAAAGATAGTCTAGAATGTCAGCGGCCCAAATGGAACATTTTTTTATTAGACAAAATAGAGAATAAAGTCTATAAAGCAAAATGCATAGGATACATATTTTTATTTGTATTAAGACAAGCTGCAAAAGCAAACCAACAGTAAAATAACATTCAGAAATGACTCTGTCAACACAAAACTCTTTGAAGAAATTGAATGAAAATATCAAAGCTTTATTTAAGATTTCTTCTTTTCTTGACTTGTATGATGCAGCTTCTCTTTCCCCTTCTCTGGATCTATCACCTTCTTACACACAATCCCACTTTAACTTTTCTTTTTAAACTCCCTTTATGCAAAGAGGATGATATCCCTTGAATTCTTTAAAAAATGCAACCCACAAACATCTAAGGGCTGCAACCAAAACTACCTTCACCCTCTGAAGACTGCATTATAAAAGAATTCCCTAAGTTTCATCAGGTTCCACACAAAAAATTCATGATGTGTTTAGAATTTTTAATGGTGCACAGGATTCAGGCTTGCCTGAACTACATAAATACATACACACGCTTGTGGGACTATGAGACTCTAGAAAGTGGAGAAAAGAGGTAAATTGGGAGAATCCTGGTAAGGATATAAAATATCCTATCATCCTATCCTGGAGTCCTGGTGTGGAGCCATAAGCACTTGACTTCAAGGTCTGTTTGAACTGCAAGGTCAGCAGTTCAAACTCACCAACTGTTCCTTGGAAACCTTATACAGGGTTGCTAAGAATCACAACAGACTCTATGACACTTAACAACAACACACCACCATCCTATCCAGTGAATATGATCCAAAAGAATCTACAGAAATTGCTCAAGATTTATTAGTTGCTATTAGGGCTTATCAGACAAATAATTGTCAATAATTGAATCTTACAAACAAACCAAAAAATGACATTTGGGGGAGCTGAAAATGCTTTAAGAGCCCTGTTTGTGAATGGTTTAACAGTATAATATCAGAACCCAACCACCTGATTTTATTTATAAGATAGTTTATAAACAGAAGAAGGGGGAAAAGCCACGAAATGGCAACTGTAGCTATTGCAAGGACCAAACTGTGATCCCATGAAAGATAGGCTTCCATTTCCATACAAATATAGACAATGGGCTAAGTCCCAATTTGGGGGGAAGCCTCAAGATCCTCCATTTGTCAAACCTCCACTTCAAAGAAAAATTATTGTCTTTATTGTAAGTAAGTAATTTGTTCACTGGGAAAGAGCAGTTAATTTATCTGAAGTTTCCTCAATAATATCTAACACTCTGCTGAACGTTTAGAATTCAAGAGCTCTGAGGAAGAAAAATGGTGACATGATTCTCATTAATAATCAGGCAAAAATACAAAAGATAATTAGTGAGAAATCATATATTGTATTAATTGATACTGGTGCCATTAACTCAACTCTTAATCCATTATTTTTTCCATGAAAAGCTTCCTTGAGGGAAAATAAATCAACAGTAATGAGGGTTACAAATGAGACTCAGAGGTCTTTTTATCTGAATTCATTCTTACGCATCTGGGATCATTTTCAAAGGAACATGCCTTTCTATTTAATGATACCACCCCCTGTAATCTTCCACCAAGTGTCTGTCAGTTTGTTGTACTATGGAGGCTTCTGTGTTGTTGTGATGCTAGAAGCTATGTCACCAGGGTCACCTATGGTGGACGTGTTTCAGCTGAGCTTCCAGACTAAGACAGACTAGGAAGGAGGAGAGGCAGACTACTTCTGAATAGTTAGTCACTGAAAACACTGTGAGCAGCAGCAGAACATGGCAGATATACTACTGAAATATAAAAGGCACTCAAAACATGACGGGAGAAGAGATGACTCATCAACGGAGAGCTGATACTGATTATATAAATGAAGTAAAGCATACAGGACCTTCATTTGCTGATGGGGCACAACTCAAAATGAAGGAGAAATAGCAGGAAATATCCAGTAGTAACCAGAACATGGAATGTAAGAAGTAGGAATATAGGAAAATTGGAAGTTGTTGAAAACGAAATAGAACACATCAAGACTGATATATTAGTCATTGTTGTTGTTGTTGTTAAGTGCCGTCGAGTCAGTTCCGACCCATAGCGACCCTGTACAGGGTTTCCGAGGGTGTAAATCCTTACGGGAGTAGAAAGCCTCATCTTTCTCCCGCAGAGCGGCTGGTAGTTTCGAACCGCTGACCTTAAGGTTCGCAGCCCGATTCGTAACCACTACGCTACCAGAGCTCCTTATATTAGGCATTAGTGAGCTGAAATGGACTGATGTCAGACATTTTGAATCTGATAAATACGTAGTTTACTTATCCTAGGAATAACAAATTGAAGATGAATGGCATCACATTTATCACCAAATGGAAATTTTCAAGATCTATCTTGAAGTACAACACTCTCTGTGATAGGAAAATATCCGTACACCAACAAGCAAGAGCAGTTGATTCCACAATTATTCAAATTTGCACAATTTGAACAATTGTGCAAATTTCATCATCAGTGATGATGAAATTGAAGAATTTTACCAAATTCTTCAGTCTGAAATTGATCAAACATGCGATCAAGATGTACTGATAATTACTGACAATTGTAATGCAAAGGTTGGAAACAGAGGAAGGATTAGTCATGGGAAAATATGGCCTTCATGATAGAAATGATGCTGGGGATAGCATGATAAAAAAAAATTTTTTTGAAGTTTTTATTGTGAATTATGTATTAGTTTACATGGGGGAGAACATTATCTTCACATTCATCCTATCGTATTTTGTTTCATTGCAATGATCACAGTCCCCTGCATACATCATCAAACAACCAAAGGGTACACCCACACACCTGCCCCCTGGCTGCCAGCCCACAGCACCTCTCCCTCCCTGAGTCCAGCATCCCCAGCTGCTTCTCCTCTCCACATCATCATCTCTGCCTTCATCCCTAGTGTCACTGCCTCCCCAGACAGGGTCTCCACTTCACCTTTCTCCCTTGATGGCTCCAGGGATCTCTGCTCCTGGACTGAAAAATCAGTAACTCCCCTCCTTTTGTTACCAAACATTTACATTTACCTTTCCAACACTCAATGTCAGACCTGATAGCAATGATTCCCTATTGAATCACAGGAGTCCTTTCCTCCTCACCTTGTATCAACCCCATCCAGACATTTTAAATCTGATAATTACGTAGTTTACTTATTGGAACCAATTCAGTGGAGATTCTACCTTTCCCTGTATCCTGCGGAGCTAGGTTGCCTATTGAAAGCTTGTAAGCCAGTCACTTCTTGCCTTTGTAGTCTCCCCATTTTGGGTAGCCAATGTCCATGTCCCTCATCCCTGTCGACCCTGTGTACCAAGGGGATGGGAATGATCCTCAGTGTAAAGATTTGTCCACTCCTTTGTCATACTGCATCCACAAGCATAGGTTAAATTCATCCACTTATAGTTGGTTCTTATTGTTGTTGTTGTTAGGTGCCATTGAGTCGGTACCAACTCATAGCGACCTTATGCACAGCAGAATGAAACACTGCACAATCCTGGGCCAACCTCACTATCATTGCCACACTTGAGCCCATTTATGCTGCCACTTTGCCAATCCATATTTCTGGGGGTCTTCCTCTTTTCTCTGACCCTCCACCCTACCAAACATGATATCCTTCTCCAGAAATTGACTCTTTTTTGTTGTTGTTGTTCCTCTTCTTTCTTCCTCTATGCATGTTCTGATCATCCAGCCATTGATGCCAGGTCAAATGAGTACTATCTGCAAGTGCGGGTGTTCTTGTGCATCTTCCCTCACTTCATATCAGCTGGATGCTTCACACTCCGTTTTTGCAATCTGGGGCCATGTCCCTGCCCCTGGGCCCAGGAGTCCCCAGGTCTCATCATACTGTTGATTAACCAGGTCTCAATCCAGGTTAACTGGAGTTTATTGAATGTGGTCGGACTTAGATCACAACTTCATTGCTGTTTTTTCCCCATTTCCCCTTATTAGTGACCAACATGGTCAGCAGCAGGACCACATGCCTGCTAGTGTATTCCAATTGAGTTTCAGTCTTGGAATGGGTTTTGCCTTAAGGGGACATAACCACTTACCTTGATGGCTCCCTAGGGTACAACTTGCTTGTTCTTGTAGTAGTCCATTGGACTGTTCTTATTGTTTTTGGTTTTTCCTGCTGGTCTTTCTTTCAAGAAGTATCCTCTGCTCTTCTAGCTGCTCCAGACTGGTCTGCTTATCCTTTCAAGTGGAAATATCCCACCTCAGAATATTCTGGCTGGGGATCAGGATTCTACCTATGTTCTTGTGCTATGCAAAGGCTCTGCAGGGAGCCTCCTTCACTGGCAAGTTCTAGCCCTATTTTAGGTAATCCAATCAGCTATAGGCTGAAGACATACTTACAAGCTTCCTCTGGTGATGTTTCTGGCTATTCCTCTCTCTCCCACTTCAGGTGTCTATTTTACAATAGTAGGCAAGGGAAACCAAGATTCAAAAGACAGCCAAGCATCTTAACATCATTTCCCCACTTTTACCCATTACACCATGCCTCAATCTTTGTATCCATGAGCCTGTTCCTCCACAGTTATGCTTACATCATTATTTACCTCTGTTATTTAGCCCATGTAAGCCTGCCTAGCTATTTTCCCATCCACCTTGTTTTTCCTTTCCCATTCTCTTTCTAGTTTATGCCCACCCCCCAGCACCCAAACTATCCTGTGTCTATTCCTTACCCTGTGCTCCACTAGAAATATGAGCCATAACATGAATAGATATATGCACACCAATGTTCACAGCAGCACTATTTACAATAGCAAAAGATGGAGACAGTCTAAGTGCCCACCAATGGAAGAATGAATAAACAAACTTTGGTACATACACACAATGGAATACTATGATAGCTTGAAGAATAACAAGTAACCTGCAAGCCACCACATAACATGGATGAATCTTGAGGACATTATGTTGAGTGAAATTAGTCAATCACAAAAGGAGAAATACTGCATAGGACCATTATTGTAAAAGCTTAAGAAAAAATAACCACACTAAAAGGGGAAAAAAATAAGAAAAATTTTTTGTTGGTTACTGGATTGTAGGGGGTGGGATGAGGGGAAGGAGGGGAAGGTGGAACACTACGTAGGGAATAAACAATAGTTTGAGTTTTGGGGGGACAATGCACAAGAAGGGGAAGGGGAATGGAAGAACAAGGCAGATGGGAGAGCATTTAGGCCGGTTTGCATGGGCTAAGTGGGACAGATGTTCAACCTTGGAACAACAGGGTTCTGTGATACAGGGATTGAAGTATGGTTGGAATGGGTAAAAGAGGGGACGTAATATTAAGCTACTTAACTGTCTTATGAATCTTGGTTTCCCTTGCCTATTATTGTAAACTAGATACTTGAGGGGGAGAGAAAGGAATAGCCAGAAACATCACTATAGAAAGCTTGTAAGCCCGTCTATAGCCTATCACTGATTGGAATACCTAAAATAGGGCTACAACTTGCCCAATTAAAGAGGCTTCCTGTGGAGCCTTTGCATTGTATAACACCTCAGGTGGAATTCTGATCCCCATCCAGAATCTTCTAAGGTGGGAAATTTCCACTTGAAAAGACAAGCAGACCAGCCTGGAGCAGCTAGAGGAACAGAAGATACTTCTTGAAAGAAAGTCCAGCAGGAAAAATAAAAAACAATAATGGCAGTCTGACTGACTACTACAGCAATAAGCAAGTTGTTCGCCTGGGAGTCATCAAGTCCCCTCAGGGTAAACCCCCTTCCAAGGCTGAAACTCAAAGGGACTAAATGAACAGGCATGCGATCTTGCTGGTGACCACATTGGTCTACTGATAAGGGGAAGTGGGGGAAAAACAGTAATGAAGCTGTGAGCTAAGTCCAACCATGTTCAATAGACTCCTGTCAACCTGGATCGCGACCTGGTTGGTCAACAGTATAGTGAGACCTGGGGACTCCTGAGCCCATGGACAGGGACATAGTCACAGAGGACTAGAGTGGAGAGTGAAGCATCCAACTGATATGAATTTAGGGGAGATACACAAGAACACACATACTTGCAGATAGTACCCATTTGGCCTAACTTCAATGGTTGGATGATGAGAACTCACATAGAGGAAGAAAGAAGAGGAAAAAAAGTGTATTCTGCTATAAATTGATGAACTTGACCTATACTTATGGATGTAGTAGCTTAAAAGAAGGAATGAATCACTACAGCAAGGATCATTCCCACCCTCTGCACACAGGGTTGACAGGGTTGGGCAACTTAGACACTGGCTACCCAAAATGGGGGTGGGGGTGGGGACAACAAAGGCACAGAGTGACTGGCTTACAAATTTTCAAGAAGGAGCTTAATTTCAGAGGGTGTGGGGGAAGATAGAATCTTCACTGAGTGGTTTCCAACCTGTCTAGATGGGACTGGTGAAAGGAGATGGGGATAAGACTCTTGTGGTTCAATAGTGAATGTAATTGCTATCAGGACTGATTGTGAATGTTGCAAATGCAAAGGTAGATGTTTTGTAACAAAAGGAGGGGAGTGGTTGACCTTGCAGTACAGGAGCCGAGGACACTGGGATTATCAAGGGAGAAGAGCAGAGTGTGGGACTCTATCCAGAGAAGCAGCGATGCCAGAGATGGAGGCAGATATGATGATGTGGAATGACAGAGAAGCTGAGGACTCTAGATTCAAGGAGGAAGAGGGGCTGTGTGCTGGTGGCTGGGGAGCTGGCATGCAGGTTATATACCCTTCGGTTATTTGAATGGCTATATATTCCTGAGTTCTTCAGTGTACATCAACAAAACAAAACAAAAAACACCCCAGAAGGATTGGAAGCAAATACTGTTGAATAATGATGCATGGAGGGGATTGTAATCATTGCAATGAAATGAAATATGATAGGATGAATGCAAAGCTGAAGTTCTCCCATGTAAACTATCACTCAATTCACAATAAATACTTAAAAAAAATAAAATAATGATAGAACATTGAAAGAGCACAGAAGCCAATTTGAAGCAATTGTTAATAGCCAAATTTAGAATATTTTTAGCAATAATATAAATAATGATAATATTGGATTTCAAGCTATAGAATAAAATACATAAGTCCATGCCAGAAGAGATACTGAAACTTGCCCTTATGTGTATAGCTGCTAAAGCAAATGGAAAAAATGAGGAGGCAAATGGGCTGAATAGAAAATTTAAAAGGCCAGCCTGAGAAGACAAAGCCATATATTATACCAAAATGCACAAACACCTGGAACTAGAAAACCAAAAGGGAAGAACATGCTCAGCATTTCTCAAGCCAAGGGAACAGAAGAAAAATTCAAGCCTCAACTTGAAATATTGAAGGATTATATGGGCAAAATACTGAATGATGTAGAAAGCATCAAAGAAGATGGAAGGAATACAGTGTGTCAAAAAGAAAGGGTCAATGTTCAACCATTTCAAGAGAGAACATACCATCAAGAACTGACGATACTGAAGGAAGAATTTCAAGGTGCATTGAAGGCATTGGCAAATAACAAGGTACTAGGAATTGATGAAATACAAATTGAAATCTTCCAACAAAATGATGCAGCACTGGAGGCACTCACTCATCTATGCCAAAAAATTTGGAACACAGCTACCTGGACAACTGACTGGAAGAGTTCCATATTTGTGCCCATTTCAAAGAGAGGTGACTAAATGGAATGCAGAAATCATCAGACAATATCATTAATATCGCATACAAGTAAAATTTTGCTGAAGATAATACAAAAATGGCTGCAACCATACATTGACAGAGAACTTCCAGAGGTTCAAGTTGGATTCAGAAGAGGACATGGAGCAAGAGCTATCATTGCTGATGTCAGATGGATCTTGGCTGAAAGCAGAGAATATCAGAAAGATGTTTACCTGTGCTTTGTTGACTACGCAAAGGCTTTCAATTGTACATGTCATGTCAAGCTATGAAAAACATTATGGAGAATGAGTATTCTGGAACACTGTGTTTATGAGGAACCTGTACATAGATCAACAGGTAGTTGTTTGAACAAAACAAGGGAACACAGAATGGTTTAAAACTAGAAAATGTGCGCACCAGGGTTGTATTCTTTCACCATGCTTATTCTATGTGTATGATAAACACATAATTCTAGAAGCTGGATTATATGAAGAAAAACGTGGCATCAGGATTGGAGGAAGACTCATTAACAACCTGCGATATGCAGATAATACAACCTTGCTTACTGAAACTGAAGAGGACTTAAAACACTTATACTGATGAAGATCAAAGACCACAGCCTTTGGTATCAGCTGCACCTCAATATAAAGTAAACAAAGATCCTCACCGCTGGTCCAACAAACAACATCCATTTAAATGGAGAAAAGATTCAAATTGTCAAAATCTTAATTTGCTTGGACCAACCATCAACACTCATGTAAAGAGCAGTCAAAAATATCAAACAACTTATTGCATTAGGCAAATTACACAAGACCTTTTTAAAGTGTTTGAAAAGCAAAGGTGGCAGTTTGAGGACAAGGTGTGCCTGACCCAAACCATGGCATTTTTCAATAACCTCTTATGCATGTGAAAGTCCTCCATCATGCCCCACCTTATTACTTTTTACTTTTATATGATCAAAGCAAAACTATGTATATCTAGATCTGCTAATGAATATACTACTTTTTTCACTACCTTGAAAATTGTACTATAAGGAATGTTGTTTTATTGTCCAAACTAAGATTTATAGATTTTTTTTAAAATCTTAGTTTCAAATAATATACAAAGTTAAAATTGAATTATTTGTTAAAACTATAAAATTTTCTTTAATTACTAGGTTAAAGGTTGCAAAAGAAATTAAACAGTTTCTGTATAATCTGTCTGTTAGATAAAGATTCTAGGTTTCATTAGAATGAGCTTCTGAGTTTATGTTGATTTTATCAAGCCTTGATTACTTATGAGAACCAAGCTTTTTAGAAAGCTATGGTTAATGTGCCAGACTGCAAGCCGTTTGAACTGCAAGGTCGGCAGGTCAAGCTCACCAGCTGCTTCTCAGAAACCCTATACGGGGTCACTGTGGATCAGAACCAACTCTAAAGCACTTCACAACAACAACAACAATGGTGTTATACAATTATACTAGTGTAGTATAGCATAATGAATTGTCTAAATTCATGAAGGAAAAGTACAAAGCTAATTCCTATGGGGCAGAGGTCAGGTATAGCTTCACCTTCCCACTTCTCCATTACTTCATGAAGACAACCTTTCCCCTTCACAGCACTTTCTACTTCTCTGAAACAACACACACTAAACCCATTGCTATTAAGTCAATTCTGACTTATAGTGACCCCCAGAAGACAGGGTAGTACTGCCCCATAGGGTTTCCTAGGTTGTAAATCTTTATGGAAGCTGACTGCCACATCTGTCTTTCATAGAGTTGCTAGTAGGTATAAACCACCAACTTTTCAATTTAGTACTTGTCTACCAGACTATACTTATCTGCAGGGTTCACTAAATCATTACAATGATCACACAGTACTCACAGACCATATTCACTGGTATGTGGTTTAATAGGATGATAACAGGAGACGAATCAACTTGGTAGTAACAGAACAACTCTAGAGCAATATCCAGAAGGTGAGGTCTAGAAGGATCCCTAATATGAAGAGTAGATCCCACCCTCCTTCAGTGTAGGACAACTTCCACACAGGACATCTCTCTCAGCTGCTCACCACTGTTGGGCTTCTCTACCTTAAGTCTCTCTGGGATAGCCTCTCCACTGCTAACTCGACAGCTTATAGTCAGTATAGCAGCTGTTAGATCTTTTCTACCATCAGTCTCTCCGCC
Source organism: Chrysochloris asiatica (assembly GCF_000296735.1). Classification (NCBI taxonomy): domain Eukaryota; kingdom Metazoa; phylum Chordata; class Mammalia; order Afrosoricida; family Chrysochloridae; genus Chrysochloris; species Chrysochloris asiatica. Next base: position 15,869,413 of record NW_006408557.1, on the reverse strand, counting down.
ATCAGCCTCTCAGGCTTCCACCTAAGAGGTACTCTATACACAGGCTACTGGCTTAAAATAAATCCTGTTTCTTCCAGGCAATTCTCAACTCCACTTTTAGTATATACAATCAAGTGTAGGATGAACGAGGACTCACAAGTTCTCTATAATCATGGAAACCAAGTAATTTTGTGACAGGTGACTCCAGTAGTAACTTTTCTCTACTATCTTACATTCCTGTGAACTATTACAGATAAAAATAAGCCAATAACCACTGAAAAACATGTTTCACTTCCCACATCCCTTTGCTCTTTCTCTTACAAAATCGTGTGATTCTATGAATCTGGAGCATTGAAATGAACCTCACTCATGACTCCAAACTACAAAAAAATATGAAGCAACAACCAGTCTTCCCACTGCCCTCTCTATTCAGCTGAGTTTGATAATTCATAACAATGGCCACACAGAACTGAGACACCATACTCACGGTTAAGGGGTTTATTAGGGAAATTAACAGGTTATAATTATAATACAGGATCAGAAAATGCTCAGGGCACAGATGTTCCAGTCAGCTGCGGGTAAATACCCACAATACACACCACTCCACCAGGAGCCTCAGCCTGAAGGCATTTGGCTCTAGCTCCATGGATCACCTCCAGGAAACCTAACTCTCATATTTAATTGCTTGGAGACACCTCACTCCATTTTCTTCCTTAAATCACTCAACTTTACCTTCTCCGTGGACTGGGAAGCCTACTGCTCTGTCTCATGCTCTGGTTCTTGGTTCTGCTGCTGCTGCTCTGCCACTTGTCTAGTGCCACAGTTTTATGTTCCTGGGTCGAGGAGGTCTAATGCACAGGGATCTCAGGGTCCAAAGGGCACACTCTACTCTTGGCTCTTTCTTCTTGATGAGTAGTGATATCCCCCTTTTGCCTCTGGGATGGTTCATTTTATAGCCATACTAGAGTTTCAAGTTTTTACAATTTCAATGAACTCTGCTAACATCCACAGTTGAATCATGTCCTATCAGTATTTTCTTCCACCTTCTCTTACCCAGACCCAGACTGACAGAATCATTCTTTGATTGGAGTTACAGACTATGGTTAGAAGATATATTAGAGAATTCACTGCATCACAGCTGTTAGTCTCCTAGCAACAGCTCTCCAGTATGAACCTCTCTGTCATCAGACTTCTCTGTTATCAGTCTATCTGCAATCAACTTTTCCTCCACTAAGTGGCCCAGCTCATAGCCAGTATAGCATACTGCTCAGTCTCTCAACTACTGCTGTCATAGTAATAACTCTCTGTCACTGAACGTCTCTACCATCCAGCCTCTCTGCCATCAGGTGCCCTGCTGTCAGACTTCTTTGTCAATAGACTTGTCTGTCATCAGACCTTTCAGCTGTCAAGCTGTTTGTCATCAGCCTCTCGGCCACTGGTTTCTCCTTTGCTTAACTGACCCAACTCATAGCTAGCATAGCAACTCACTCAGCTCTCTCAGAATTATTTCTTGTCACTGGTCCTCTCTACCATTAGATCTTTCTGCCATCCATTTCTCCTCTGCTAACTGACCTAGTACATAGCCAGTGCAACAGCTTCAGGAACACTCTGCTCCCACTTGACTCTTATTTCTCTGCAATTCAGGTCTTAGAAGGCAACCCTCTCAGTTACAGCTTTGTCAGCAGCTCTCTTATCTTTGAAAAAAAAAAAAAATTTAAAAACAAGCCTTGGAGAAGTCTCTGTATCCTAAAGAACATACTCTCCTCCTGGTTCTTGTCAAGCAGGAAGTCTCTGAAAACCTGTTTGTTTCAGCTGTTTATATGTCCCAATCCTTGTCAGTTACAGCCAGGGATCCCCTCACTAGACCATAATTCAGTTAATTCACAATAATCCATAAGAGGCCAATCACACAGGTCTTGTACAAAAGTAACATTTTCTGCTAATAGACATTGGCTTCTCTCCTGGGCAAAAGTTGAAAGCAGTCTGACAGGCCTCCCAAGTTGCTTTTCCAAAGAACGAGGGCAAAGGCTTCTTCTACCAGTTTGTCATACTGTGGTGGCTTACATGTTGCTGAGATAGAGAAGCCATCAGTATTTCAAATAAACAGCAGGGTCACCCATCATGGACAGGATTTAGTAAACTAAAACAAAGAAGACTAGCAATATTGTTGTTGTTGTTAAGTGCCGTGGAGTCGGTTCCAACTCATAGCAACCCTGTACAGGGTTTCCAATGCTGTAAATCTTTATGGGAGCAGAAAGCCTCATCTTTCTCCTGTGGAGCAGCTGGTAGTTTCGAACTACTGACCTGAGGATAGTAGCCCAATTCGTAACCACTACGCTACCAAGCTCCTGATATACTTCTGGAAAAATTGGATAATGAAAGCCTTGTGAATAGCAGTGGAACATTATCTGATATGCCAGAAGATGAGCCACTCAGGTTGGAAGGCATTCAAAATATAATTTTGGAAGAGCTGCCTCCTAAAAGTAGAGTCAACCTTAATGACATGGAAAGCCTCCAAGTTTTGGGGGCCTTAAATGGCTGATGTGGCATAACATAAAATAAAAAACAGCTGCAAACATCCATTAGTAACCAGAAAGTGATATGCATGAAGTATGAATCTAGGAAAACTAGAAGTTGTCTAAAATGAAATGGGATGTTTGAAGATTGATATCCCAGAAATTGATGAGTTGAAATGGTCTGGTATTTGCCATTTTTAATTGGACAATAATATAATATAATCTATGTTGAGATGGCAAATTGAAGAGAAATGGCATCACATTCATTGTCAAAAAGAGCATTTCAAGTTATATCCTGCACTAACAATGCTGTTATTGATAAGATAATATTCATATGCCTACAAGGAAGACCAGTTAATATGATTGCTGTTCAAATGTATGCATCAATGATTATTATTCAAATTTGTTCATAATGCCAAATAGGAAGAAGATTTCTATCAACTTCTGCAAGCTAAATTTGATCAAACATGCAATCAAGAGGTATTCATAATTACTGGTGATTGGAATGCAAAAGTTGGCAACAAAGAAGGATCAACAAATGAAAAATATGGCCTCAGTGATAGAAATGACACTAAAGATTGCAATTGTTCCTTATTGAACAGCCTGGCCTGATCAGATTGATGCCTGCAGCTTACCTGTGTGACTGATATCTGAGTAACCTCACCCTGAAAGAAGTTTTTGCCATATCAGTAAGTATTTCTAGTTCTCTTTGCTTCCTACAAAGTTGTGTTACCTGCACATGATAGGTTATGTTGACTGATAAGTTGTTAATGAGCCTTCCTCCAACACTGATGCCAGTGTCTCAGATTATTTGCTCAGTATACGGATTGAATAAGTATGAATACAACCCTGACTCATAGTTTTCCTGATTGTAAACCATTCAGTATCCCACTATTCTGTTAGAACAGCTGCCTTTTGGCTTATGTAAATGTTCTTCATGAGCATAATTAAATGTTTTGGAATATCCATTCTTTTCAATGTTTTTCACAGTTTATTATGAATCACAAAGCTGAATACCTCTATAAAGTCAATAAAGCACAAGTAAACATCTTTCTGGTGTTTGCTGCTTTTAGCCAAGATCCATCTGATGTCAGCAGTGATATCCTTCATGTCAGATTCTCTTCTGAATTTGGCTTGTATTTCTGGCATGTCCCTGTCAGTGTACTACTGCAACCATTTTTTAACTATCTTCAGCAAAATTTTGCTTACATGTGATATTAATGATATTATTCAATGGTTTCCACATTCTGTTGGGTCACTTCTCTTTTCAAAGGGCAGTTTGAGAAGACAGAGAAAAGTGTTATCATGAAATATGCTATGACCTGGAGTTATAATATAATACCAAAAGGAAAGAACAATGCTCAGCATTTCTCACACTGAAAGAACTAAAGAAAAAATTCAAGCCTGGACTTGCAATGTTGAAGGAGTCCTGGTGTAACGCTATGGGTTAATGTGCCAGACTGCAAAGCCGTTTGAACTGCAAGACTGGTGATTCAAGCTTACCAGTCACTCCTTGGAAACCTATATAGGGTCAGAATGACACTATGGGTCAGAATCGACTTAATGGCACTTAACAACAACAACAACAATGGACAAAATATTAAATGATTCAGAAAGCATCAAAGAATATGGAAGAAATACAGAATCACTATACCAAAAGAAATAGTCAACTTTCAACCATTTCAAGAGGTAGCAGATGATCAACAGCCAAGGGTACCGAAGGAAGAAGTTCAAGCGGCACTGAAGGTATAGGTGAAAAGCAAGGCTCCATTAATTCACAGAATACAAGAAAGAAATTGCTCAACCAAATGATTCAGTGTTGGAGGAACTCACTCAAGTATGCCCATAAATTTGGAAAACAGCAACCTAGCCCAATGATTGGAAGGGATTTTGCCCATAGATTCCTTTAATATTGCAACCTGAGACTCAGTTCTTTCAGCTTGGGAAATGCTTAGGATGCTCTTCCCTTTTGATTTTCTAACTCCAGGACTTTGTAAATTTCATTATAACACCTGACTTTGTCTTCTTGAGTTGCCCTTTCAAATTTCATGTTCAGCTCTTTCACTTCTCATTTCTTCCAGTTCCTTTAACTTCTCTACATTCAAAAGCAAGTTTCAGAGTCTCTTCTGACATATACTTTGGTCTTTTTTTCTTTCCAGTCTTTTTAATGACTGCTTAAACCAAGTGAGAACCATGTCTTACTTTCTCAGGCTTTACAAGGGTAAAAGAGAATCAAACTCAAAATCAGTCCAAGGCTGATTTCTAAGAAGTAGAGGTCAGACATGCTTCTACCCTACAACCTTCTTTACCCTATGCTGACACCAACCATCCTTCCCACAGCACTCTGTGCTTCACATCTGGGTTCGATAATCAATTGCAATGGACACACAGAACTCATAACAATACTTATAATAATTATGGAGTTAATTAGGGAAGTAAACCAGGTACAATTCAGGATAAGAAAAGCTCAAGATGGAACAATTCTCCAGTCAAGAATGTCTCTTGTCTGCCATACTGCAGGCACACTTCACGTTTGTCTTCAGCCTCTCAACCATGTGGCCTCTTGGCCTCTGCCCTTCTCCAGCAAGTGAATGCCCAAAGGGCATTTGTTTTTGTTTTTTTTAAGTTTTCATTGTGAATTGAGTGATAGTTTACATGGGAGAACATCAGCTTTATACCATTGTTTCATTGCAATGATTACAATCTCCTCTGTGCATCATCATTCAACAGTATTTGCTTCCATTCCCTGATTTGTTTTTTTGTTTTGTTTTGGGGGGGTGATGTATAAAGAAACACTCAGGAATATATAATAATTTAAACAAACAAAGGCACATTCTGCAAGCCTGCCTCCTGACTGCCAGCACCCAGTCCCCCTCTTTCCATGAGTCCAGAGTCCTCAGCTGCTCCCTCTCTTCATGTCCTCATCCATGCCTCCATCTCTGGTGTTGCTGATTCTCTGGATAGGCTCCTGCACTATGTTTGTGCTCTTCTCTCTTGGTGGCCCTAGGGTCCTCTATTTCTGTACTGTAAGATTAACTACTCTCCCATTTTTGTTACAAAACTTCTACCTTTACAGTTGTGCAATTAGTCGTGCTAACAATTTCTCACTATTGAATCATAAGAATTTTATCACCATCTCTTTTCACCAAACCCATGTAGACAAGATGAAAACTATTCAGTGGGAACTCTACCTTCCCCCGCATACTTAAACGAAATCCCCTCTTAAAAACTTGTAAGCCAATCACTTCGTGCCTTTATTGCTGCCTCATTTTAGGTATACAATACCTATGTTGCCGGTTCCTATCTACCCTGTATACAGAGGGGATAGGATTGATAGTTGGTGTGAAGACTACTTCCCTCTCAGTTGGTATTTTGAGCTACTACATCCATAAGTATAGGTCAAGTTCATCAAATACTAGTAATTTACACGTTTCCTTTATAAATTTTTGTTTTTATCTTCCTCTAGTTGAGTTAAAAAAAATTTTTTTATTGAAGCATATAGGATACTTTATTTTGAGTTATGTGATAGTTTACATGGGAGAACATTAGCTTCACATTGATCCCATAGTATATCATTTCATTGCCATGGTTACAATCCCCTCCTTGCATAATCAACCAACCACAGGGTATATCCTAAAAGCCTGACCACAGTTGTCAGCACACAGACCCTCTTTCTCTCTGGGTCCAAAGTCCCCAGGTGCTCCATCTCCCCTCATCATCGTCTCTGCCTCCATCTCTGGCATCACTGCTTCTCTGGGTAGGATTCCATTCTCCACTCTTCTCCCTGATGGTCCCAGAGGTTCTTTTTCTCAGTCCTTTACTATATTGGTCTTATGCAGCATTTCTCCTTTTGTGACTGACTAATTTCACTCAGCATAATGTT
>NW_006408557.1:15854832-15856559 GCF_000296735.1 Chrysochloris asiatica | reverse complement strand
GGGTGGGGGGAGGGCAGGCTTGCAGGTATGCTCTTTGGTTGTTTGAATGATAGTCTATTCTTGAGTGTTCCAGTGTATATCTGGGAGGGAAAAAAGGACCGAGGGAATTGAAGCAAATACTATTGAATGGAGGGGATTGTAATCATTGCAATGAAGCGAAATATGATAGGATGAGTGTGAAGCTGATGTTCTCCCATGTAAACTATCATTCAATTCAGAATAAAAACTACGGCCCTTGGTTAAAAAAAACAAAACAAAAAAAGCTATGCACTGAGGATTCTACCTTCCCTCAGCACACTCTGAAACTAAACTGCCTCTTGAAACTTTGTAAGCCAGTCACTTCGTGCTTTTATAGTGCCCCCTCCCACCCCAAATTTTAGGTAGCCAATGTCTAAGTTGCCCATCCCTATCAACCTTGTGTACAGAGGGGATATGCTTGATCCTTGATGCTAAGACTCCTCTCTCAGTTGGTATTTTGAGCTACTACCCCCATAAGTATAGGCCAAGTTCATCAAATTGTGGCATCAACTTGTTTCCTTTATCAAATTTCTTTATCTGCCTCTAGTTGAGTTCTGATCATCAAGCCATCGAAGCTAGGTCAAATGAGTACTATCTGAAAGTCTGGACATTCTTGTGCATCTCCTCTCACTTCATATCAGTTGGATACTTCACTCTTGGATCTAGCCCTCTGTGGCTAGGTCTTTGTCCACAGGCTTAGGAGTCCTCAGGTCTTACCATATTTTAGACCAACCAGCCCTTCCTCTTCTCTATCTCATCTCAAGGACAACAGGAGTCTATGGAACATGGTTGAACTCAACCCACTATATGATATTCTTGATGTCATCCCACAACTCTTCTGGTCTTCAACATTTAGTGTATAATGTATTAAATCTGTTTATCAAATGATCTCTAAATTCAGATGGGATGTATTAAAGGTCACATGTTGGCTCTAGTAGACTTCTTTTAATTTTCTTCAGCTTCAGCCTGAACTCATATATGACCAATTGATGGTCTATTCCATAGTCTGCACCTGGTCTTGCTTTGTTGATGATATGGAGTTTTTCCAATGTCTCTCCCATAGAGGTATTCAATTTGATTTCTGTGTATCCCTTTGGTGAGTTCCATGTGTTTAATTGTCTTTTATGTTTTTTAAAAAAAGGTATTTATGATGAATAAGTACTTGGACCTGCAAAATTCTATCATGCAATCTCCAGCATAATTTCTATCATCATAGCTATATTTTCCATCTGCTTTCTTTCCAACCTTTGCATTCCAATATCCAGTAATTATCAATACATTGTATTGCACATTTGATCAATTTCAGACTGAAGAAATTGGTTGTTGTTGTTATTAAGTGCCATCGAGTTGTTTCTGACCCATAACAATCCTGTATATGGTTTCTGAGGAGCGACTGGTGAGCTTGAACCGCCACCCTTGAAATTCAAACTGACTGCAGTCCAGCGCATTAACCCACAGTGCCACACCAGGACTCTGGAAGAAGTTAGTAGAATTCTTCAATTTCGTCATCACTAGCTTTAATGGTTGTTGTGTAAATTTGAATAATATTGGTATTAATGAGTCTTCCTTGTAGGCATGTAGATATTATCCTATCATTGTTGTTGTTGTGAAGTGCCGTCGAGTCGGTTCCGACCCATAGCGACCCTGTACAGGGTTTCCAAGGGTGTAAATCTTTACGGGAGTAGAAAGCCTCATCTTTCTCCCGCGGA
>NW_006408557.1:15848334-15854732 GCF_000296735.1 Chrysochloris asiatica | reverse complement strand
TTCCAAGGGTGTAAATCTTTACGGGAGTAGAAAGCCTCATCTTTCTCCCACGGAGCGGCTGGTAGTTTCGAACTGCTGACCTTAAGGTTCGCAGCCAGATTCATAACCACTACGCTACCAGAGCTCCTTTTAGACAGTCTTATAATTCAAGATACATCTTTTTATTTTTTTCATTGTGAATTGAATGAAGATTTACAGACAAGATCATCAGTTTTACATTCAACAAATCATATACTTTGTTTCATCTGAATGGCTACAATTCCCTCTATTCAACAACAATTGTTCTTTTTGATGATGAATGTGACACCATTCCTCTTAGATTTGCCATTCCCAACATTATAAATCATATGATTCTCAGATTGAAAATATCCAATACCAGTCCATTTAAGTTCACTAATGCCTAGGGCTATCAATCTTTATGTGTTCCGTTTCATTTTTGAGAACTTTCTATTTTCCTAGATTAAAACTTTCTACATCGCATGTTCTGATTAGTAATCGATGTTTACACCTTTTCCCCTCATTTTGAGTTGTGCCCCATCAGCTACTGAAGGTCCTGAAAACTTTATTCCATTCACATCATCACAATCAACTCTTCTTTGAGGAGACAGTTCTTCTCCAGTCGTATTTTGTGAGGCTCATCTTCAGGCACTCTATTAGACAATATTCTGGTGCTGTTCAAGTTTCAATATTCAGTATTCTGGTGCTATCTAACAGTATTCAACTGCTACTCACAAAGTTTTCAGTGGCTAAATGTTCATAAGTAGTCTGCTTGTCTTTCTTCCTAGTCTTTCTTAGCCTGGAAGCTCAGCTAAAATCTGTCCACCACAAGTGACCCGACCTAGCTGGTATTTAAAATACTGATGGCATAGCTTCCAGCATCACAGCAACACACAAGCCACCACAGATGAGTGGTGGATACCTAAAGACAGATCATAAAATTCTCTTTTTGACAATGAATGTGACACCATTCCTCTTCAATTTGTCATTCCCAGTATAGTAAGCCATGTTTATTGAATTCAAATGGTCAATGCCTGGCCCATTTCCGCTCATTAATGCCTAGGATATCAATTTTTAAGTATTTCACTTCATTTTTGATAACTTCTAATTTTCCTAAATTCATACTTCATACATTCCATATTCAGATTGTTAATGGATGCTTCCAGCTGTTTCTCCTCATTTTGGTTGTGCCTCACCAGCAAAGAAGGTCCTGAAAGCTTTGTTCCAACCTTGTCATTATGGTTAACTCTATTTTGAGGAGGCAGGCCTTATCTAGTCATATTTTGAGTGTTTCTCCTGTGTGACTCATCTTTCTGCTCTAACAATTCCCCACTACTATTTGTTAGGTTTTCAGAGGCTAACCTAACCATTCAGAAAATGTCTGCCTCTCTATCATCATAGTCTGGTTCAGTCTGCAAGCTCCACTGAAACCTGTCCCCCATAGCTGACCATGCTGGTATTTAAAATAATGGTGGCATAGCTTTCAGCATAATAGCAACACACAGGTCACAACAGTACAACAAAACTGACAGAATGATGAATTTTACCCTTAGAATACATCAATGTTACAATTCAAGGCTTGAATTTTTTCTTCTGTTCTTTCAAGTTGAGGAACACTGAACATCTTCTTCCCTTTTGGTTTTCTAACTCCAGGTCATTGCACATTTCATTATAATACATTACTTTGTCTTCCTAACCTGCCATTGGAAATCTTCTATTCAGCTTCTTAAGCTCATCATTGCTTCCTTTCGCTTTAGCTGTTTTATGCTTAAGAGCAGTTTCAGAGTCTCTTCTGACATTAGTCATGTTGCATGGCAGAATTTTGAATACCAGTGGTAGGCTTAGAAAGATTCTGCCCTTCAGCCCTGCCAGCCTCTCTCTATTTCATATCTCTACTCTTCCAGGGCTAGGCCAATTGGTGCCATAGAAATATGTCCAAACTCAGTCAATTTCTTCATTTCTATACTTCCTCACTTCCATTCATCTTGTGGACGCAATGGTCATCTCAAGCTAGCAAACCAGGTTATATATTAATTGTCATGTATTTGCTTCCATTTCTGGAAGGGCGTTCTTCTAATGGGCACTGACATATCCTATTCCAATGCACCCCTCATGTTCCATAGTGCTGCACCCAAGAGGGGCATCATTTTATTGGTTATTCATTAAGTTCCTCTGGAAATGAACCTTTGATCATCATGGCAAACTCAATCAAAGTCCAATATGCAAATACAAATATCCTGATTGCATAGGTTTCTAGTAGAAGCCCCTTTCAGCATATCCAATCAATGATTACATGGAGGGTGGAGTTATATGCTCTTTCTTTACCATGCCTAAGTGGTTACGAATCAGGCTGAACCTTAATGCCAGCAGTTCAAAACTACCAGCTGTTCTGCGGGAGAAAGATGAGACTTTCTGCTTCCATAAGGATTTACAGCCTCGGAAACCCTGTACATGGCCGTTATGAGTCAGAAATGACTCCATGGCACATAACCACCACCACCAATATTCACTTCCAGAATCCTGGTGTGGTGCTGTGGATTAATGCATTGGACTGTACAGTTGGTCTGAACCGCAAGGTTCAAGCTCACCCGCCTTGGAAAGCCTATACAGGATCCATATGGGTCAGACCCGACTCTACGGCACTTAACAACAACAAAATATTCATTTCTATCATATGAAGTTCTGTTTTATAGCACATTAGGGTAAACATTCTCCAATCAGATCAATATTTATAATACATTCAGATAAACATATAACCTTTTGAAATATTCTGATATCATCAAATCTTCTCCACACCCTAATTACTTTACCCATTCATATTCATATGGACACAGGTCTGTGTGTGGGTAAACCAGGTAAACTCTGACCCTCTTCCAACCATCTAACCTGCTAGGCTTTCACTCCATGCCACTCTTTTCTACTGCTTCAGCAGAAAATCTCTTATTTTCCTTTTAACCATTATAAACAGCAAAACCCAAAGTAACCAACAAAGAAACAAAAGTTTCTTATCCAAGACTCATTCATCCTTTCTCTTCCAAAACTCTATAAATTCATGGAGCCATTATAAGAGTTTGAAAGAGGATAGTTGTACATGGGAAATCACAGAGAGGAAATGGGATAATTGTTGATGCATGAAGGGGATTGTGATCATTGAGTGAAACAAAGCAGATGACTTGTTTAATGTAAAATGATGATCTTGTCTGTAAACCTTCATTGAAATCACAATAAAGTAAAATAAAATAAAAAAGAGCCATTATAATGAATCCACTTGTAACAGCAACTGAACAAATAATTTCATGAATAAGCACCAAAATCAGCACAAAGTTGGGTTCCTATGATGCAGAAGTCAGTTATATTTATGTCTTCACATCTCTTCATTATTTCTGATGCCACCTACTCCTCACATGGACACTCTACTTTTCTGCAACTTTCAATAATTCATTGCAATGGCCACATGAACTCACAGACCATACTCACAAAATGTGTGGCATATTAAGGAAATAACAGGTTGCAGGATCAGGATTAACTTGGAAATAATAGAGACAACCCAGGATCAGTTTCAGGAAGCACACAGGCAAGGTCTGGAAAGGTCCCCAACATAGAGAGCACAGCTTCTTTGGTGAAGGACAGCTTCTGACCAGGACATATCTCTCAGCTGTTCTGTGCTATGAGGTCTATCCAATGTTGAATGCTCTGCTGCTAACTGAACTAGCTCATAGCTAGCATATTGTTGTTAAGTTCTGTCAAGTCAGTTTTGACTCATAGCGACTCTCTATAGGGTTTCTGAAGCTGGTGAATTTGAACCACTGACCTTGTGCTTCAAACCTACTTTATGGTCAAGAGCTTATTCTACAGTGCCACTAGGACTCCCATAGCTAGTACGTTATTGTTGTTAAGTGCTGTAGAGTCATTAAGACCCATAGCGATCCTGTATAGGGTTTCCAAGGAGTGGCTGGTGAGCTTGAACCGCCAACTTTGTGGTTCAAACCGACCTTGCAGTCCAGATCATTAACCCACAGGGCCACACCAGGACTCATTGTTGTTGTTGTTAAGTGCTGCCAAGTCAATTCCAACCCACAGCGACCCTGTATAAGGTTTCCGAGGCTGCAAATCTTTACGGGAGCAGAAAGCCTCACCTTTCACCTGGAACAGCTGGTAGTTTTGAACTGCTGACTTTGCAGTTCACAGCCCGATTCGTAACCACTACGCTATAGCAGCTATTAATTCTTTGCTCCTCTCTCTCAGCTGCACTCTGTAATTGAGCATCATTGCTGTCAGGCCTCTTTGCTGTTGACCTCTACTCTGTTAACTAGCTCCATTCTTAGCCAATATAACATCTTGCTTAATTCTCTCAGCTGCTCTCTACCATTGGGTCTCTCTTGGGCACGTCTCTCTTAGGTATCTGTTGTTGACCTTTCTGCCACTAACTGACCCATAGGATAACCAGTGAAGCAATTCACTCATCTGCTACTCTCCTAGCAATAGCTCTGTGTAGTTGGTACTCTCTGTCTCTGAATATTCTACCAGACTACCTGCCACTAGATTTCCTAGCATCAACTCTCTGTTGTTGGCCTCTCAGCTGCTAACTGGCCCAGTTCATAACTAGTGTAGCAATTTTCTCACCTCTCAGATTGCTCTCTGCTATTGGCCCTTTCTGCACACTGAGCTCTGTCACTGGGCTCTTCACTGACCTTCCTAATGTGAACTGGCTAAGCTTATAGCCAGTCTAGCATCTCACTCAACTCTCTCTCAGAGGCTGCTTTGCAAGCAACAGCTATTCACAGATGGACCTCTCTGCCATTGGTTTCTCTGCTGTCAGACTATCTATCCACTGTTAGTCTCTTCACCTAACTGGCACAGCTCAAAGTTAACGTGGCAGCATCCAGTTCATTGTTCCCATATGGCTCTGCTTTTCTGCCATCCCAGGTCTTAGCTTTCAATTCGCTCAGTTGCAGTTTTTTTTTGTAACCAGGCCTGGGTGGGACCTCCATGTCACAAAGAATGCACGCTCCTTCTGGCTCCATTCAACCATGAAACCCTTGAAAACCTCTGCATTCCAGCCATTTATATACAGGAATCTTTGTCAATTACAAGATAGGGCTTCTTTTACCAGACAAGAGTTCAACCAATCCTCAATTACCCATGAGATGTCAATCAACTCAGGTCTTGTACAAAAGTAACATTTCCTGCTAGCAGAGACTGGCATGTCCTTCTGCAGTTGTAAGCAACTTAGGGGGCCCATCAAGTTGCCTTTCCAAAGAACTAGGGCAAAGGTAACAACTCCTTAATACTTAGAGGAAAAATATCTTCCAAGCAGTTTTTCCAAAGAACTCAGGAAAATGCTACATAAAGAACTCATTGCACCACAATTACTACATTTGATGTTAATTTAAAAAATCTTCTTATTGTTACTTTGGTTAAATATTTGTTCAAAAATTGTTAATGGGTGACTTTAGATCTTATTTAATCAAATGTCAAAACTTTTAATGATTTTTTCTATTTTGCCCCTTCCAAAATGTAATCCTAAGTGACATCTTTTATACCTAAAACTTATTTTTGGGGGTTTCCTTGGAGAGCAGAAAAATGTCCACTTTAAAAAGAGAAAAAATTGCTAAAAATAATTAGTTGTCTGTTATGGGTTATATGAAAAGTATTATCAAATCAGAAGATGGGCTTAATTTAAAAAATGTTATTAATAATTTTTAGAAAATAGATAGAAGTTCTTAAATATTGGCCAGTGCCCTTGCTGTCTATGATATGGTACTTCTTTGCCTGATATTAATTAACAAAGCATAATGCTATTGTTGTTGTTAAGTGCTGGTGTGTCGGTTCCAACTCATAGTGACCCTACCGACAAAAGCACAAAACACTATTCAGTTCTCTGCCATCTTCACAATTGTTTGAGCCCATTGTTGCTGCCACTGTGTAAATCCATCTTGTTGGAAGTCTTCCTCTTTTTCTGTGACACTGTCCTTCTCCAGGAACTGAACGCACCTAAAAACATTTCCAAAAATGAGAGACAAGTCTTGCCATCCTCACTTCTAAGGAGCATTCTGGCTGCACTTCTTCCAATACGGATCTATTGGTTCTTTTGGCAGCCCGTGACACTGTCAATATTCTCCTCCAACACCATAACTCAAAGGCATCAAATCTTCTACGGTCTTCCTTATGCACTGTCCAGCTTTCGCATGCATATGAACTTATTGAAAACACCATGGTTTGGGTCAGGCACACCTTAGTCCTCAAGCTGACATCTTTGCTCTTCAACACTTTAAAAAGGTCTTGTGCAGCAGATTTGCTTAATGCAATACGTCGTTTGATCTCTTGACTGCTGCTTCTGTGAGTGTTGATAGTTCATCCAAGAAGAATGAAGTCCTTGACAACTTTAATATTTTCTCCGT
>NW_006408557.1:15841672-15845524 GCF_000296735.1 Chrysochloris asiatica | reverse complement strand
GGATGTGTGCTTCCTTTTTCACTCTTCTTATTGCTTAACTCAGAGTAACTTTCACAGGTGTTGTCTGCCTCCCTCGTATATGGCAGTTGGTATTGGTTCTTGCCTAGATTTTGGTGTTTTACAGAGTGTGATTGTAGCTTGATTATATGGCAGCAGTTGCTGACTCTTCTTGGGTAATATAGGGAGAGAAATAGTCCCCCAAAGGTAGAAGGGGGAGCATAAAGCAGCAAAACAGCACCAGCAATAAAAGTAAGGGGGAAAAAAAAACAAAAACAAACAACAACAACAAAACTAGACTGAATACTGCAGTCTATATTTGCAGAAAAGGGAGAGGAGAGAGAGAGATAAAAACAAAAATTTTTTTGTAGCCTAATATGAATAATGTCCTCTCTTCAGCTTCTTGCTTTCAAAGCTTCCTGATAGATTTCAAGATGCTAGTGTTGGTTTTTATGCTATACCTCAGGCTTTAATTTAAATTTTGGCCTGTTTTGTTTTTAAACTCTCTTTCCCTCTATACAGCCCTGTCCTGACCGTTCCTATATTTAAAACAAAACAAAACAAAACAAAAAACACAACAAAAACATTCAGGGCCTGCTCTTGGGCTGAATTCCTGTGCGCATGCATGGTAGAAGAACTCACCAGTGGTGAGGGTGGGGGTGTCCACTCACTCAGGCACCCCTCTAGTCACCAGAATGGAGGTGTGCAAATAGTGAGGGTGGGGGACAATGACCAGATACTAAAAAAAGAAAAAAGAAAATCAGAACAAAGCAAAACCGACAAAGTGTATTGTCCACCTTTGCTCCAAGGTTCCTGGAGCATTTTTCCATGGTTTTTCTGTTCTCCCGGTCTTGCTGTTTGGTCTTGCCCAAGATGTCGGCCCTGGGCCTCCAAACCTGGCAGATTCAAAAGTACACAATTTCTTACTTCAGCTTCAAGTTCCACTAGCTATAAAACTTCAAACTTTTAAAATATTCCTAGCTATGTGTTTCTAAGTTTTGGAACTCTGCCCTGGGTCTGCTTTGCATGGTATTCTGTGGTATGGCTGATAGTGAACTTCACTGCTGCTCCACCCTAGCTGCCATCAAGCCCCATCTCCAGCTCTCTCTCTCTCTTTTTTAAAAATTTTTATTGTGAATTGAATGATAGTTTACATGGGAGAACATCGGTTTTGCACTCATCGTTTTATTGCAATGATTAGGATCTTCTACCTGCATCATCATTCAATAGTGTTTGCTTCTATTCCCTCTGTTTGTATGTGTGTGTGTAGGGGGGATGTACACAAAAACACTCAGGAATATACAATCATTTAAACAACAAAAGGGCAGCTTGTGCAAGCCTTCCTCCTGGCCACTACCATACAACCTTTCTCTTTCCATGAGTCTAGAGTCCTCAGCTGCTCTATCTTTCCATGTCATCATCTCTGCCTCCATCTTTTGTATTGCTGCTTCTCCAGATAGGGTCCCACATTCTGCTCGTGCTCTTCTTGCTTGATGATCCTAGGGTCTTCTGTTCTTGGAATATAAGATTAACTACTTGCCCCCTTTTGTTACAAAACTTCTACCTTTACAGCTGTGACGATCACTATTAGTCATGATAACAATGCCTTGCTATTGAATCATAAGACTCTTATCTCCATCTCCTTTCACCAGACCAATCTAGACAAGACGAAAAATATTCAGTGAGGATTCTACCTTCCCCTGCACACTCTGAAACTAAACTCCCTCTTGAAAACTTGTAAGCCAGTCACATCATGCCTTTATAGCCAATTGCCCCCACACACACACCATTTTAGTTAGCCAATGTCTAAGTTGCCTTTCCGTATCAACCCTGTATACAGAGGGGATAGGGCAATCCAATACTCTCTTGACTCACTGGAAAGGCAGGTAATGGATCACCAAATAGGATTAGAATATCTACTGGTTAGCCAGAGATGAGTATGTACTTTCACAAATACCACCTGCTGCTTTTATATCAACTCAAGTGGAAAGTAAGAGGAAATAGTACAAACCTATTAAACATAGCCAAGGTTTAAGGGACAGTCAGAAAGAAATAACTAGAAACATTTGGACAACTATTAAAATTTGGCTTCTCTCAATGACTTAGTTTCTCCCTCTCGTTAGACCAATAGTGGCTATAATATTACTTTTTAATATTTGGTCTTTGTATGTTTAACCAATTGGTTAAATTTGTGTCTTCCAAAATACAACAGTTCCAAATGAAAATGATGGTGGTGCAAGGCTACCATCTCATACCCATGGAACCTTTGGATGCAGTGGTGGCCAAGTTCATAGAGGAACAATAGGAGTTAGAACAGAAAACCAGGAGAAGGATCTTAACTAGGCAGGTCATCTTCCCGTATCAGCAGGAAGTAGCTAGACAGAATGGTGCCTTATTTCCCTTAAAGAATTCAGGATCCTACTCTCTGAGGAGTGAAATTTTAGGAATAAAGCAAGAACCAAACAGCCAACCTAGCTGCACTCTAACACCTGGCAGTTGAATGAACAATTATAGGAAACTGAGCCCAGTACATCTTCTGAGAAATAAAGCAGTGCTAGACCATCAAAAAGGGTACAAAATATGTGTTAGCTAGGCCCTGGCATGAATCAGAATTAAACCTGAGGGGAACAAGCCTATAAAGAAAGAGAAAGAACAGAAATCCAGTGCTCTCTCGCGCTCTTGAGAGAAACACCCACTTCTCCTCTCTTGAGAAGTATACTATTAATAGCTAAGTAAACTTTGCTTGCTACTTGCTGCTTTTTGTCTGTGTGTGCCGTTTGTGTCAACCTCAAGTGGGGCTTGCTAGACCTGCAGAAGTTATCAAACCCTAACAGATTTCTTGTAGTCTAACCTAAGACTTTCTCTTTAAATTCATCTTGTGTCAGTGGGAACAATTTTTTTGTTTTGTTTTGCTTACAGTGCTAAGGACCCAACAAGGTACCTGCAAACCTAGTCCCTTAAGGACACCTGACACAGGCCTAATAGAAAGACTGAAGTTGCCTGGGCAAGACCACACAGTAAATTCAATGGTTGGGAGCACCCAGACCAGGGAAGTGTACCTGCAATGAACAGGAGGGCTCAGTAAGATTTTTCTTTAATAGGCATTTTTGGCATTTTCTTCTTTCTTTTTCAGGACTCCAGCCCACCTTCTTTCTTTGACTATGCGTTGCCCTGGTATCCTGCCTGGTCAACGTGTTCTTAATGAAATGCTTTTGTTTCTTTGTAAAACTTTAATAGGTAATTTTAAATGCTTAAGTAAACTGACTAGTCTTTTAGAGTTAGAGATAGTGCAGGGAAATTAATTGATGATGTGAACATTCAGACAAATTTGCCACTTTTGGATTTTTTATCATATTAAAATACTCCCAATGGGGAATGCCACAGACAAAATTATAAAATTTTGCACACAGGTTTTAAACACTTTTGTCATAAAAGCTGTTACCATTGGAGTTGTTGTTGTTGTTGTTAAGTGCCATTGAGTCGGTACCAACTCATAGCACTGCTATGCACAATAGAATGAAACCTGGTCCTGTGCCAGCCTCACAATTGTTGCCACACTTGAGTCCATCGATGCTGCCACTTGGCCAATCCACCTCGATGGGGGTCTTCTTCTTTTTCTCTGATCCTCCACCTTACCAAATATGATCTACTTTTCCAGCGACTGGTCCCTACTGACAATATGTCTGAACTATGAGAGATGAAGTTTGGCCATCCTTGCCTCCAAGGAGCACTCTGGCTGCACTTCTTCCAACACAGATCTGTTGGTTCTTTTGGCAGCCCGTGGCATTTTCAATATTCTTCTCCAACACCATAACTCAAAAGTATCAATTCTTCCTTATTCACTGTCCAGCTTTC
>NW_006408557.1:15839086-15841037 GCF_000296735.1 Chrysochloris asiatica | reverse complement strand
TTTTGCGTAGTCAATAAAGCACAGGTAAACATCTTTCTGGTATTCTCTGCTTTCAGCCAAGCTCCATCTCAAGTCAGCAATGATATCCCTCATTCAACGGCCTCTTCTGAATCCGGCTTTAACCTCTGGAAGTTCTCTGCCAATGTATGCTTGTAGCCATTTCTGTATTACCTTTAGTAAAACTTTACTTGCATGGGATATCAAAGATATTGCCCGATGAGTTCCATCTCTTTTGTTGAAAAAAGGTGTTTACATGAAGAAGACATTGGTTTTGAAAAATTCTATCATGCTCTCTCCAGGATGCATTTATCACCAAAGCCATATTTTCCAACTAATGATCCTTCCTCTTTGTTTCCAACTGAAGAAGTTAGTAGAATTCTCATATATATTTAAGAATTCTACTAACTGCATATATGCATATATACATATACATATATGCATGTGGATATATATGTATATATATAGTTTTTATTGTGAATTGCGTGATAGGTTACATGGGAGGACATCAGTTTTATACTCATTCTGTCGTATTTCATTTCACTATAATGAAAATCCCCTCCATGCATCCTGGAGTATTTGCATCCTGGAGTATTTGCTTCTATTCCCTCTATTTTTTATGTTTTTGTTGGATGTATACCAAAAAACTCAGGAATATACAATCATTCAAACAACCAAAGAGTGCACCCTGCAAGCCTGGCCCCCAGCCTCCACACAGCCCCTGTCCCTCCATGAGTCTAGAGTCCTCAGCTGCTTCATCTCTCCACGTCATCATCTCTACCTCCATCTCCAGTACCGCCACTTCTCTGGATAGGGTCCCACACTCCGCTTCTACTCTTCTCCCTTGATGGTCCCAGGGTCCTCCAGTCCTAGACTATAAGATCAACCACTCCCCATTTTGGCTACAAAACTTCTACCTTTACTTCTGTGACAATAGCAATTAATCATGATAACAATTGTTAGTAGAATTCTTAAGTAGCTTCTGCCACTCCTCTGGTATGACAGCTCTATCTAATGCATTGAGGATGATTCAGTATGCATGACTTTCAGGGTCCAAAGAATACACACCTCTCCTGGATATTTTTTCTTGATGGTAATAAGATCCTTGTTCCTGCTTCTGAAGTGGCTCATTTAAAACCCAAAAGGAAAATAAAAATGACCAATCTTCATTTTAGTTGTAAACCACAAGTTCAATGGTTCAAACCCATTCATCACTCCTTGGAAACCCTGTACAAGGTTGTTATGAGTCAGAACTCAGTCAATGACACTTACCAACAACAACATCCTATTTGCATGGTTTCACCAAGTCATTCCACCATTTGTCCGTTTGTCATACTGTTGTGGCTTATGTATTGCTGTTATTCTGGAAGCTATGCCACAGATATTTCAGATACCAGCAGGGTCACCCAGTGTGGACAGGTTTCAGCTGAGCTTCCAGATGAAGACAGACTAGGAAGAAGGAGAGACGGACTACTTCTGAATATTTAGTCACTGGAAACCTTATGAATAATAGTAGAACACTGTTAGCACCAGAATATTGATACATGTTGAAGAGCACCAGAATATCGTCAGATACAGTGCCAGATGATGAACCACTAAGGTTGGAAGGCACTAAAAATTACGGCTTGGCAAGAGCTTCCTCCTCAAAGTAGAGTGGATAGTGATGACCCGAATGGAGTAAAGCCCCTGGGATCTTCATTTGCTGATGGGGGACAACTCAAAATGAAGAGAAACAACTGTAAACATCCGTTAATAATTGGAACATGGAATGTACAGAGCATGAATCTAGAAAAATTGGAAACTGTCAAAAATGAAATGGCACACATTAACAACATATGATATGCAGATGATACAACCTTGCTTGCTGAACGCAGAGGATTTAAAATATTTACTGATGAAGATCAAAGACCACAGCCTTCAGTATGGGTTGCACCTCAATGTTAAGAAAACAAAA
>NW_006408557.1:15837835-15838656 GCF_000296735.1 Chrysochloris asiatica | reverse complement strand
CTGGAAGCCAGGATTGCCGGACTTCATCTCTCATACTATGGACATATTATCAGAAGGCACCTAGAGAAGAATATCATTTTTGGCAAAATGGAGGGTCAGAGAGAAAAAGGAAGATCTCAATGAGATGAATTGGCACAGTGGCAGCAGTGATGAGCTCAAATATAGTGATGGGCTTAAATAATTGTGAAGTCAGCACAGGACTAGGCAGTGTTTCGTTCTATTGTGCATAGGGTTGTTATGAGTCGGTATTGACTCAATGGCACCTAACAACAACCCAATCACTGGCGTGCTGGTGGCACTGTAGGATAAGAATTGGCCTTCTAACCACGAAGTTGACTTTCTGTTCCTATGAAGATTTACAGCCTCAGAAAATCCTATAGAGGGTCACTATGAATCAGAACTAACACAATGTCACCTGATAACACACCCAGTCATTTGGCGGAAGTTACAAAGATTATGACTACAAGAGCCATAGCAAGTAATTCACTGCACCACAGGTCACCTGCTTGCTCTTCTAGTCACTGTCCTTTTCATACATGAAAGATTAACTTCCTTCTTCTTTTACAGTTACATCTTCTACAATTAGTTTTTATGGCACAGTTAACCTTGTTAACAATCACTGACAATTGAATCATAAAATCCTATTAGTATCCAGGCAAATTAGACATTGGCTACCTAAAATGAGCAAATAATCCGAGAAGCTGGGTTATATGAAGAAAAACATGGCATCAGGATTGGAGGAAGAATCATTAACAACCTGTGATATGCAGATGATACAATCTTGCTTGCTGAAAGTGAAGAGGATTTGAAATACTGATGAA
>NW_006408557.1:15833453-15837145 GCF_000296735.1 Chrysochloris asiatica | reverse complement strand
AACAACACAAAGGCATGAAGTGCGTGGCTTACAAACTTTCAAGGGGGAGTTTAGTTTTAGAGTGTGCAGGGAAGGTAGAATTCCCACTGAATAGTTTTCATCTTGTCTAGATGGACCTGTTGAAAGGAGATTGGGATAGGACTCTTTTGATTCAATAGTGAGTAATTTTTATCATGACTAATTGTGATTGTCACAACTATAAAGGTAGAAGTTGTGTAATCTAAAGGGGGGAGTGGTTAATCTTATATTGCAGGAACAGAGGACCCTAGGACCATCAACAAAGAAGAGTATGAATGGAACATGAGACCCTAAACAGAGAAACAGTGACACCAGAGATGGAGAGACAGAGCTGCTGAGTACTCTACACTCATGGAAAAGAGAAAGGCTGTGTGCTGGTGGCCAGGAGGCTGACTTGTAGAATGTGCCCACTGGTTGTTTAAATGATTATATATTCCTGAGTGTTTTTGTACATCAAGAAAAACAAACAAAACAAAATTTATGATGGTTATAGTGGGGAGGGAAAATTATTCCTCGGCTAGAAGGTAGACATATGCCTACCTGGGTGATAGGGTAGGCAATATACAAGATGAGAGAGGTTAGCAACGGAAAGATGATGGTGGCAGGAGACACAGGGAGGAATGCACTAGTTAAATAGAGGTTGTTGTTGTTGTTAAGTGCCATCGAGTCGGTTCCGACCCATAGCGACCCTGTACAGGGTTTCCGAGGTAAATACTGTTAATTGCTGATACAGGGAGGAAATTGCATTCACTGTGATGAAACAAAGTATATGATTGGTTGAATGTAAAACTGAAAATCTGTAAATATTCACTTAGTTCACAAAAAAATTGTTTAGAAAAAAAAATCCTATTAGTATCTTCTCCCACTTTCTCCTCTTCAGAGCCATCAGCAAAAGTGCAAAGTATTTTGTGGGGAATTCTCCCTTGTCCCCCTCACTCTAAGACTAAGCATATCCATGAAAGAATATTTCATTTCTTTATGCATCCTTTGTAGATATTGCATTTCTAAGTTGTCTGCCTCTATCAACCTAGTACTCTGAGGAAACAAGCATGTTTCTTATCTCTTTACTCTTCCATTCTGGTTAGAACTTTGAACATCTGCATCCATAAGCAAAGCCCAATCCAAAGCAAGCCATCAAATTGTAGACATTTATACCATCTCATATTTTCAAATATCTTTTTCTCTTCAATTGGTCAGGTTCTAGACAGCTCAGTCCTAGCCATCCAAGTTAGGTCAAATAGATACCAACTGCAAGCTTAAGAGTCCACACACTTCCCTGTACTTTAGATCAATCAGCCCATCCTTGTCTCTCTCATCTCAAGACCCCTTAGATGTCAGTCTGGAGGATTATCCTCACCCACATGATTGCACGGCCTGATTACATTAAACCAGCAGGTCAGATGACAGGCTGCTGACTCACAAGTCTAAAGAAACTAGTGAATCAGGAAAGATTATATGCTGTTGTTTCAAGTCCAAAGAATCAAAGTTCAGATGAAGATGAACCAGATGAAGATTCAGAGCAAAAGCGTGAACTTTGGCAACACATCCCTAGTGAACTTTGGCAACACATCGCTATGCATTGGATGCAGATCACACCCCCAAGGACTTGAGTTATAACTTCTAGGAAGTTGGTAACATAAAATACATTTGACTTTAGTTATGCTTCATTAACATAATACACAACTTACTTCAAACTGGGACCATAACCACAGGCATAGAGGCTAGGATTTATATAATAAAATGGAGGAAAATGGCTAGAAGGGCCATATCAAGTCACTGTACCACAGGTTCTATATTACAAGTTATTATATGTAGTATTTTACTAATATTGAGTTCTATTTATATTTTTTACTTTATGAGTTTTTGGTTTTGATTTTTACACATTGGCTGTCTAGAGGTATTTGCTAGGTTTTATTATAGGTGTCTAGCTTATTTGCACCATGGTCAGAGACCATACTTTACTATGATTTCAATTCTCTGAAATTTATTTAGTCATGCTTTATGCTTAAGTTTATTGTCAATTATTATCAGTATCTCATTTGTGATAGACAATAATTTATATTCTGCAATCAATGGACAGAATGTTCTATGCATATCCATTAGATCACATTTGCAGACTGTGATGTACAAATTTATATCTTCTCTTAATTTTTATTTTTTGTTCTACAAGTTACTGAAAGATGTATGTTAAAATCTCAAATTCAAAGTGTAGATTTTTCCATTTCTCTTTGAAATAATTTCAATTTTTACTTTGTATACTTTAAGTGCTGTTTTAGGCTGGGTTTTCTAAAGAAGCAAAACTAGTAAGCTTATATATGTAATATAAAGAGAAGTTTTTGCCATGAAAATGGATCACACAGTTGTAGAAGTTTTCAATTTCAAATAAGTGGATTAGATGTCAGGCTGAAGGCATAGATGCAGGGTGATGAACCAAGATAAGAAGGTCTGACGGCAGGGGAGCAAGGTAACAAGGCAGACTGCTGATGACTTCCAGGATAAGCAGGAAATAGTGTAGACCACTAGCAGAAGTCCAAAGAACCAGAGGTTGGAGAACAAACCAGATGCAAGATCCAGACTCAACAGATGGCAAGCAAGTCTTACTTATCTTATATATTGGAAGCAGGCCACACCCCTGAGGGAATCTTCCTTTTAGTTGGTTGGCTTCTCATAGCAGACCTCATCATTGTGTTGATTAGATTATGTTAGATCTTATCGTGGGGATAACTACATCTCAACAGTCAAACTACTAACAAGTTGACACAAAACCCTATCACAAGTGCTATCTAAAATTGTTATGTTTTCCTGGCAAATTGACTCTTTTGCCTTTAAAAGATGTTCCTTTTTATATCTAAAAATCTTTTTTTGTCTTAAATATACTTTGATATTAATATAGACACACTAGCTTTCTTTTATTTATTTTTTAGACTTTTCATTGTGAACTGAGTGAAGACATACAAAGATCATCAGTTTTATATTCAACAAACCCTTTACTTTGCTTAATTACATGGTTGCAATCCCCTCTATGTACCAACACTTACCAGTATTTATCTATAGTCACTTTAATTATTGAATTCCTCTGCTAACTTCCCTTTTATTGTATATTGCCTGCCTGTCACCCATGTTAACATGTATCTACCCTCTAGCCCAGTAATGATTTCCCCTTCCTTTCCTACCCATAATTATCATTGGTTGTTTTTAAGAAAATTTTTTCTTAACATTTGACAAATTGGTCTCATACATTTGTCCTTTTGCAAATGACTAATTTCACTCAGCATAATGTCCTCCAGTTTCATCCAGGCTGGGAGGTGTTCATACAGATTCATTGCTATTCTTCATCACATAGTGTATGCATCAAAGTTTGTTCAATTATTCTTCTGTTGATGGGCATTTAGGCTGTCTTATCTTTTTGATGTATCTCTTGTAGACAGCATATTGAAGGATTCTGTTTCTTATCCATTTGTTGCCTCTTGACTGGTGCATTTATTTACATTCAGTGTAATTATAGATAGGTATTACTTGATTGCTACCATTTTGCTCCACCACTCATCTGTCAGTTTGTCATACTGTGGTGGCTAGTGAGTTTCTGTGATTCTGAAAGCTAGCTATGCCACCAGTATTATGAATACCAGCAGGGTCACCCATGGTGGACAGGTTTCAGATGAGCTTCCAGATGA
>NW_006408557.1:15803073-15830682 GCF_000296735.1 Chrysochloris asiatica | reverse complement strand
TGGTGTTGGAGGAGAATATTGAAAGTGCCATGGGCTGCCAAAAGAACCAATAGATCTATATTTGAAGAAGTGCAGCCAGAATGTTCCTTAGAGACCAAGATGGCCAAACTTCGTCTCTCATACATATTGTCAGGAGGGACCAGTCACTGGGAAGGATATCATATTTGGTAAGGTGGAGGGTCAGAGAAAAAGAGGACTACCCCCAATGAGATGGATTGGCCAAGTGGCAGCATGGATGGACTCAAGTGTAGGAACAGTAGTGAGGTTGGCCCAGAATCATGCAGTGTTTCGTTCTGCTGTGCATAAGGTTGCCAACTCGATGGCACCTAACAACAACAACAATCATTTTACTGTATATATTTTGTGTGTGTGTGTGTGTGGTACTGCTGATTTCTTTGTTACACATAATTTTCTGCATGGAGTAAATTTTGTTTTGTGAGTTTTTTCATTTTCTTAATTTTTGTTGTGTTAATGTTTACTAAATCTTTCTGGTTTTCCTCTTTTTTTATTTTGATGTGCAGGTGTATTCATTTCAATTGAGGCTACCCTGTAATTTATTACACTCTTGTCCAATCTAAAACAGCTTGATTAGCTTTTACTTAGTGTTTTAATGGAATATTTCCCCATTCCTTTAACTTTTCTATATCTTTATGTTTTTGATATGTCTCTTTTTAAATAATACATAGTTGCACTTTGGTTTTTGAACAACTCAGACAATCATTCTTATATACAAATCATACATTTAAGTCTATTTACATTTAATTTAATTACTTTTATCTTGGGGTTTAAATCCACCATCTTATTAATGCTGTTTTTCTTTCTTGTTTTTTGCCTTCCCTTAAAGTGACCAATTTGTATTATTTCGTTTTCTGCCTCCTTCCCCTAAGATAAAATTTATAAACTCTTACTATTCTTTTGATTATTACCCTAGGTTGCAAGTTATATCATGAGTTATTAACATTTAATTATACTTGACAAACTTTTCCCTCTTTGCAGTTAGGAAAATGGGAAAGCATTCTATTATACAGCCCTCAGACCCCTACCTGGCCTGCCTAATCAGATACCTTTGTTGTTGTTGTTATTGTTAAGTGCCGTCAAGTCGAGTGCAGTAAGCAGAGTTGACAGTTGGGTGCAGTAAAAAGGGTCAAGGCAATGGCCTAATGAACTTTATGAAGACCCTTCATATATATAAATATTTGTTGTTTTTGTTAAGTGCCAAAAAATTGTTTCTGAGCAGCAGCTGGTAGGTTTGGACTGCCAACCTTGTAGTTAGCAGTCCAGTGCTTATCCTACAGCATCACCAGCGCTCCTTGCACATGTAATTATTGGCCACAAATTTAAGAACATAATTAGAACTAAGCTAAATATAGTGTGGCACTGTAGGATAAGCACTGGGCTGCCAACCACAAGGCTGGCAGTTCAAAATGCACCAGCTACTATGTGGGAAAAAGCTGAAAATTTCTGTTCCCATAAAGATTTATATCCTTGAACACCTTATACAGGGTCACTATGAGTCAGAACTGACTCCGTGGCACCACCACCAACAAGAACTCTTTAACAACATACCATATATTTGAACTCATCAACTCCACAACACTTAACAACAATATTTTAAATTATATAAGGCATTGTTATTATTTAATAAAACATTATTATTGATTTAGTTATACAGGTAATATTTAAAAACAAGGGACGAGAAACAGAGGCTGTGAGCCAGACCAGTGTGAGGTGAGTGCGAGTTGAATTGGCATCTGGATTCCAATGGACTCTGGTTCGGACCTACAGACCCCGCAGAGCCAGGAGGCCAGCCCTAGATAGACTGGAGCTCTCATAACCATCTATTATGTCCTTAGCTCTGAGGCTGTGAATCTTTATCTCTCTCCCATGGAGTGGCTGCTGGGCTTGAACTGTAGACCTTGTGGGAAGCAGTGCAGTGCTTATCTTACAGTGCCAGCTAGCAAATATTTTCTCCTAGTCTGTTGGTTGTCTCTTCTCTTTTCTGATAAATTCCTTTGACGCACAAACAATTTTAACTGTATCGTTTATCAATATTTCTGTGCCCCTTGTGCTTTTGGGGCCATGCTTATGAATCCACAGTTGAAAACTAGGTTTTAGAACGTTAGGCCTATGTTTCCCTTTATACTTTGCATGATTAAAATTTTTATATTTAGGTCACTGACCCAGTTTGAATTAATTTTGTATATGGTATGAAGTATGGGTCCAGCTTTATTTTTTGCATGTGGAAGTGCTATCCCAACACCATTTATTGGCGACAGGGTGCTTAAATGTACTTAGCCCTGTTGTAAAAAATAAAGTGACCACTGACGTACATGTTTATTTCTGGACTCTCAATTCAATTCCATTGATTTATAGGTTTATTCTTGTACTAAATTCTACACTAATTTGATTATTGTAGTTTCTGTTGTTGTTGCTAGATGCCAATGAGTCAATACCAACTCATAGCAACCCTATGCACAACAGAACAAAACACAGCCTGGTCCTGGGCCAACCTCACAATCATTGCCATGCCTGAGCCTATCACTGGCACCACTGTGCCAACCCATCTCATTGGGGGTCTTCCTCTTTTTCTCCAGCCCTCCACTTTACCAAACATAATACCCTTCTCCAGTGACTGGTCCTACCTGATAATATGTCTGAAGTGTGATAGAGGAAGTTTGGCCATCTGTCTTCCAAGGAGCACTCTGGCTGTACTTCTTCCAACACAGATTTGTTTATTCTTTTGGCAATCCATGGTACTTACTATTGTTCATACTCTATGAACAAACTTACACATACTTGTAAGAGTTAAATAATTACTCTACTTTGTTCTTTTTGAAAATTGGTTATTTAGCATTCATAATTAATAAAACAGCATTTAAGGGATTTACAAAACCTGTGGGAATAATCACCATTGCCACCTTGCAACAGAGTAGAATTTTCTTGGTACTAGCCACCAACTGAGTAATCCTAGGTTTTAGGAATTGGAAGACAATGCAGTATATCAGTATATCCAAACAGAAGATGTTGACATATCAGGTAGAAAACATTCAGGTGCCAGCCTAAATTGTTTGACTGGCAGAGGCTTAAATGCATAAAGGATTCCTTTTTCTCATGATACGATCAAGAATTTAGGTTTTTCTAGTCTCAACATGTCCTTGACTTCAAGACATCTTCCCATAATAAGGTGCTGTTGCTGTTCCAAGCATAATACTTAGGTTTAGAGCAGGAAGAAGGGGCAGAGCCAGTCACATTATTCCCTTTTTTCAGGAAAGTAAAATTTTTGATAGAAGTCCTTTGTAGATTTCTAATTTTATTTCATGTCTTGCCTGTGGACAGCTTAGCTTCATAAATAGCTGGTAAAGTGACCATCTTTTCTAGACTCCATGATGTTGTTGTTGTTGTTAAGTGCCGTCGAGTGGCTTCTGACCCATAGCGACCCTGTATAGGGTTTCCAAGGAGCAGCTGGTGAGCTTGAACCACTGACCTTGCAGTTCAAACAACTTGGCAGTCTGACGCATTAGCCCACAGCGCCACCAGGACTCCTCCATGATAGAAGGCAACAAAGAGAAGAGGATAAGCCAAATAGCAGACTTAGGATGAAACTATGTGTGTGTTGGCAGGGAGGGGCTGGAAGGAAGCCATCAAGTCACTGTTCTCCTGTTTCCCAGATCCTCATGCTGGTCACTGGTGAGGCCTGGCTCTACTTTCTGCAAGAGTGCCATGAAAGATGGCTATTTACTTCACCAAAATCCCACAATGCTATCTTTATCTTAAGATAGTTTGGGGGATTTCTGCTTATTGCAACTAAATGATCTCTAATATGCGTTTTCTACTGTGAACAAGTTATTCCACATTCTCAAACCTTATGCAATCCATCGTCCTGTCATAATTGAAACCAGAGCTTTCTTCCACAGTACAAATGCCCTTGAATTCCTGTTCAATGTAGGCTACTCTTTCTCCTGCTTTCTGGGCTCATGGCCAGGGAGGAGGGTTCAGCTTACTTCTTGTTCTTCTTTGCCCCTCTCAGACTATTCTTTCTCGACCACTCAGTAATCTTAAAGTCTACCCTTGATCATCACACCTTTGTTCACTGGCCTCTAGGTGCCCTTCCTTCCCTCTTAGTCTGTACTTGTCTTTCCCTGGTTCCTTCCTGTCCCATTGTAATCTTATTTACCTAAGGCCTGATTCACATGCCACTTCCTCCAAGAAGCCATCTCTGGTCAGTCTCATCTAATGAGACTTGTTCTTCCTCTTGATCCCCAAAGTTCTTCTGTGGCATTGATTTTTATTGGTTACTATGTTTCATATCTCTCTGACTAGTTATAATGTTCCTGCAGGTTTGCCCACCTAAGCAATCCCTGCCTAGACAATCCTACCCCTAATTTCAGTCCCATGACTAGCTCCCTGTTTTGAGGCATCTTATAGACCCTTTGTCGCAGAGGTAGGTGGTTTGAGCCCACTGGAAGAAAGATGAAATTTTCTGCTCCCACAAAGATTTATAGCCTTAACAATTCAACCCAGGGTTGCTATGAATTGGAACCGGCTTGGTGGCACTTAACTATAACAACTGATCATTATGTTTTCTACAGATGTGTTCCTGGCTGTTTTTGGTAGATATGCCCATTCCAAAGAGAGATGACTCAACGAAATGGGGAAATCATGGGACAATCTCTTTGATATCCCATGTGAGTAAAATTTTACTAACGGTGATACAGAAATGGCTGCAAGCATACATTGACAGAGAACTTCCAGAGGTTCAAGCCAGATTCAGAAGAGGATGTGGAACGAGGGCTATCATTGCTAATGTCTGATGGATCTTGGCTGAAAGCAAAGAATATCACAGAGATGTTTACCTGTGGTTTACTGACTACACAAAGGCTTTTGATTGTGTGGATCATGACAAGCTGTGGACAACCTTGCGAAGTATGAGTATGCCGGAACACTTAATTGTACTCATGAGGAATCTGTACCTGGACCAAGAGGCTGTTGTTCAAACAGAACATGGGAACACTGAATGGTTTAAAATTAAAAAGGGTGTGTGACAAGGTTATATTCTTTCACCATACTTATTCAACCTGTATGCTGAGCAAATAATCCGAGAAGCTGGGTTATATGAAGAATAATGTGGCATCAGGATTGGAGGAAGACTCATTAACAACCTGTGATACGCAGACGATGCAACCTTGCTTGCTGAAAGTGAAGAGGACTTAAAACATTTACTAATGAAGATCAAAGAGCACAGCCTTCGGTATGGATTACATCCCAATGTAAAGAAAACAAAAATCCTCACCACTGGACCACTAAATAACATTCTTATCCACGGAGAAAAGATTGAAGTTTTAAGGACTTCATTCTTCTTGGATCAACTATCAACACTCACAGAAGCAGCAGTCAAGAAATCAAATGACATATTGCTTTAGGTAAATCTGCTGCACAAGACCTTTTTAAAGTGTTGAAGTGCAAGGATGTCAGCTTGAGGACTCAGGTGTGCCTGACACAAGCCATGGTATTTTCAATAACCTCATATGCATGTGAAAGCTCGACAGCGAATAAGGAAGATTGGAGAAGAATTGATGCTTTTGAGTTATGGTGTTGGAGGAGAATATTGAAAGTGCCACGGGCTGCCAAAAGAACCAATAGATCCGTTTTAGAAGAAGTGCAGCCAGAGTGCTCCTTGGAGGCCAAGATGGCCAAACTTTGTCTCCCATACTTCGGACATATTGTCAGGAGGGACCAGTAGCTGAAGAAGGACATCATGTTTGGTAAGGTGGAGGGACAGAGAAACAGAGGTAGACCCCCAATGAGATGGATTGGCCAAGTGGCAGCATCCATGGACTCAAGCATGGCAACAGTAGTGAGGTTGGCTCAGGATCGGGCAGTGTTTCTTTCTGCTGTGCATAAGGTTGCTATGAGTCAATACCAACTCAATGGCACATAACAACAACAACAACAACAACAATAATAGCTATATTCAAGAAACCCTGATGGTGCACTGGTTAAGCACTGACTGATAACTGGAAAGCTAGCAGTTCAAATAGCCACTCTATAGAAATGTGATCTTTTGGTTTGATTGGCTATGTTCAATAACAGAGAATGAATGAAAATGCCATTAAGGTCTGAGTTATAATCTGAGATCTCTACAGAACTCTCCATTGCCTTCTTCCTAGTTCTTTGTTGTTAGGTGCAATTGAGTGGGCTCTGAGTCATAGTGAACTTATGCATAATAGAACGAAACACTGCCCAGTTCTGACATTCTGAGTCATCCTCACAACTGTTATGCTTAAGCCCACTGCTGTTGCAAATGTGTCAATCCATTTCCTGGTGGTAGTGGTCGGGGAGTCTTCCTCTTTTTTGTTGACCTCCACTTTACCCAGCATGATGTCCATCTCCAGGGACTGGTCCCTCCTGATAACATGTCTGAAGTATGGGAGATAAAGTCTTTTCATCCTGGCTTCTAAGAAATGTTCTGGCTGTACTTTTCCAATACAGATTTGTTTGTTCTTCTGACCGTCCTTGATACTTTCCCAGTGCCATAACTCAAACATATCAATTCTTCATTGTTCAACTCTCACATATGTATGAAGCTATTAAAAATACCATGACTTGGGTCAGGCACACCTTAGCCATCAATTTGATATCTTTGCTCTTGAACACTTTAAAGAGCTCTTCTGCAGCAGATTTGCCTAATGCAATATGTCATTTGATTTCTTGACTGCTGCTTGTTTATTATGAGTATTGATTATTGATCTGAGAAAAATAAAGTCTTTGACTTCAAGTTTTCCTCCATTTATTATGATGTCACTTATTGGTTCAGTTATGAGGGGGGTTGCTTTCTTTATTGTTGTTAAGTGCCATTGAGTCGGTTCCGACCCATAGCGACCCTGTACAGGGTTTCCGAGGGTGTAAATCTTTTCTTTATACTGAAGTGCAATTCATACCGAAGGCTGCAGTCTTTGATCTTCCTCAGTAAGTACTTTAAGCCCTTTTGCTTCCAGCAAGCAAGGCTGTATCATCTGCATATTGCAGGTTCTTTAGCATGGGATATTCATGTGGAATTTTAGAACCATCTAGCGCAGTTCTGCAAGGTTGGTTTGAACTGGGAGGGCAGCAGTTCAAGCTCACTAGCTGCTCCTTGGAAAACCTATACAGGGTTGCTATGAGTCGGAAGCGACCCCACAGCACTTAACAATAACAACAAGCACTGAAAGTAGAGAGCAGAGAGCAGAAGTTAGGCAATTTTTGTGAGAATTCAACCTTGCAGAGTTTCCCTGATAGTGTTACAGAAGCAATAGACCCTGTAGTTGTTGCCGACTAATTAAATGTCTCAGGTTTTTGGTCTTTGCTTCTTCTTCCTTTTCCAGTGCTTCCATGTAGCATAGTGGGTTATATGTGCTGAATCCACAAGTCACTCCAAGGTAGAAAGATATGGTAAGATTCTCAGTCTTATAAATCCTACAAAGGGCACAGAGCAGCAGCGGAAGCACTGAAGAGCCATGGCAAGTTTGTACCAGGAAAGCCTCCAAGTACAATCAGGAAATTCCTTTTAAACACTGAACTTTGGATCAAGCTTTTTTCAGATGATTAACAGTGGCTCTAGTTGGGCTTCATTTTCTCTGCCTAAGTCCTCCCCATTTCTTCCTACAAATTCTATTTAACTTTTAGCTGTTTCTCTGCCCTCTCCCTAATGCTCTCTCACAAGATCATGTTCTTCTCCTTCAAAGCAACTAAACATTTCAATTTACTTTTGTGATGATCTAAGTCATCTTTCATTAATTTGTTTACATTCCACGGCACCTAACAATATTCCTTGCTCACCAAAATACTGTGAATGAACTGATGCTTCCTTCATGCATTAAAAAAAAAATATATATATATTAGTAATATTTTCCATTTTACACTGCCGTTACTTCTAACAGCAACCTTTTTATAAACGTTATCACATGCCTTTATAAGCTTTACATGTAGTTTTAACACTCAACATCTGGCCCTAATTAAAGCGAAAATATTTTATGGCGTACGTTTTGCCCTGCGGTTGTTGTTAAATGTTGTTGAGTCGATTCCGACCCATAGCAACCCTGTATAGGGTTTTTTGAGGAGCAGCTGGTGAGCTTGAACCACTGACCTTGCAGTTCAAACGGTTCTTAATCTGGCGCATTAAACCACAGCACCACACAAAAATGTATCTCACAATTTTCAGGTAACCGTGCACTCAAGAGTGCTGTGGGGCGCTGTGGGCTAATGAACCGGAATGCAAAGTCGTTTGAACCACAAGGTCGGTGGTTTAAGCTCACCAGCGTCTCCTTAGAAACCGGAACCGACTGGATGGCACTTAATAACAGCAATGCACTCACTAGCCTCCAAGAATTTGGACTTATTTTTTTACGCCGCCGCACGAAGTGTGCTGTTTGTCACTTTAATAAACAGGGTCATCCTCTCTGACATAATTTCTAACATCTCAGCCCAGCACTGTCATTCATAATGATTATTATGGTCCCACCGGTTCAAACTCACCAGCTGCTCCTCGGAAACCCTATACAGGGTCGCTAAGGGGCGGAATCGACTCGCTGGCACTTAACAACAACAACATCAGATATAAAACAAGATGAAAGCGGCAAGCGTGGGGTCTGGGTCAGGCAAGCCCGAAACCCCTCGCTTCCGGGCCCCGGAGACCTCGATGGTGGCTCGGGACTTGGCTCAGATCCCTTCTCAGCCCTGTGTCTCAGCTCGAGCCCAGGTCTGGTCGTATTTACTAGGAAAGCTAAGAAGACACGGAATAGGCCTTATCCGCTGAGCTCGAAAGGGGCGGGTCCGGCGCCTCGGATTGGTCCTTTGGTGTCACGTCATTCTGCTCGCTGAGCTTTTGCGCCGCCGGGAAGGCCTGGCCTGCCGGAAGGTGGGGTGGGGCTAGGTCACAGGCGGCGTAGGGTCGGGTTTAATGCTGTTCAGTCTCTGTTGGTGCTTGAGGAGTGAGGTCTCTACTATCGTACTATGAGGGAGGCAGACGGGCTACGGCAGCGTCGGCCTCTGCGGCCTCAGGTTGTCACGGACGATGGCCAAGCTTCGGAGGCTAAGGACGGCAGGTAAACCAGACCCCTAGGCTAGCTCTGGAGCGGGGCAGCCACATGCGTGGTGGCCCTCGATAACCAGAACGACGGCAATAACAGTAATAACAGCGTAAATGTAGCGCTATTTCATTTCACCGCCAACAGTACAACCCGTTTTACAGAGAAGGAAACCGGCAACGAGGCAGATCCACCTGTCAGATTTGCAGGTTTTGAGTTCGACCTGTTTTCTTGTGGTCCCGCCTCGCACTGCACCTGCCCCTTCTTGCCCTTCCTTCCCTGGCTGCACTCCTGCAGAGCGATTGCATCTTTGCTCTCACCTATCCCCACTGCCCTTTCATGCAGTCCTTCCTGTTACCTCACATAAGCCCCCCACAAACTCTTAGGAGAGACCCACCTAGCCCTACGTCTAACTTACCCCTGCACTTTTCTGAAGAGAGGCCTGAAACTTCTTAATTCAGTCAAGATCTGGTTTCTGTCCTTCACCTGCCCCTTCCTGTGCATGGCAGCCCTCACCACAGACCACAGGAAAGAGCAGAGAGCAAAAGTTACATTGTTAGGCAATTTTTGTGAGAATTCAACCTTGCAGAGTTTTCCTAATAGGGCCAGAGATACAATAGGAAACTGGTTGTTGATGTCTAATTAAATATCTTTGTTTCCTCTCCCAGTCTTCCGGAATTTATCGGTATGATAATTAGGGACCAGTGGAGTTCTGGTGTGGTGCTGTGGGTTAATGCACCAGACTGCAAAGCCATTTGAACTGCAAGGTTAGTGGTTCAAGCTCACCAGCTGCTCCTCATAAACCTTATACAGGGTGGCTATGGGTCAGAATTGACTCCACAGCACTTAACAACAACAACAACATAATTAGGGACCAATCCCTGGAGAAAGACATCTTGCTTGGTAAAATGGAGGGTCAGTGAAAAAACAGGAAGACCCCCAACGAGATGGATTGACACCATGGCAGAAGCAGTGGGATCAAGCGTAATAACATTTATGAGGATGGCACAGGACCAGGCTGGCTAGTGTTTCGTTCTGTTGTGCATAGGGCCTCTTTGATGTGATATTGACTTCATGGCACCTACAACAGCAGCAACAACATGTGTCCTTAGCTAAAAATAGATGCATAACCTTTAAGCATTTTTTTCAACTTGTTAGGTGCCGTGGAGTCAGTTTGGATTCAGAATGACCCTGTATAGGGTTTCCAAGGAGGACCTGGGGGATTTGAACCCCCAGTCCTTTGATAAGCAGTCCAGTGTTTACCCTTCAGCACTAACTGAAGGTATATAAGATTCTTTTTCAATGTTGTGCCCCAAGTTTCATAACTTTGAGTTGTTAGGGAGAACTAAGAAACCCCAGAACCAAGCCCTTTGGAAGTGATTGGCTTATATTTTGATAAAAATGTTGGACATATTTATTGATCGTCTACAGTGTGCCAAAGATTATGGTAAATACGAAAGGAAGGGAAGTGTTTTCTTTTGGCAGACTGAATCCCTTCACTCAGGACAGTTAGAGGAATACATCTGAAGGAGAGCTCTGGCAGAGAGGAGGCCAACCAGGGGTGGCATCACTTATTGGCCCTGGAAAGACAGAGCTACACTTTCCCAAGTAGTGTAGAGTCCAGGGGACCATGGGACTAAGAGGTCAAGAGCTAAAGGAGCTTAGTCACACTTTCCCAACCATGCCCTAAGGCTGAGGACTGAGAGCCAGTGAGGAGGTTGGCAAGAGTGCGGCTTTATATCCTGACTGTAGAATGACAAGCCATCCCAGCTTGTCCTGGACTGAGGAATTCAACCTTGACAAATGGGGGCAAGTTGGTCACCCCATAGACTATGGCTAATGTGACTTTATTGTCTGCTGATGACTGATGAACATTTTAGAATGGACATGTAAAGACTTAACTACAGACTTGAAAACAAGGCACTGCTCCAGACACATTTACATGAGAAGTAAGTGAACTAACAGGAACTAACAGGTTGGCCTGAGTTTCTCTTGAGTTGTATGTGTGGAAAACCAGATTATACTGTGTCTCTGAGGGTACTTGTTAGATGGGCTCAGTCTGGAAGGGCAGAGTTCCATTTTGTTGCTGTTGTTTGAATTCTCTGTGAGGATGTTTTCCTTATTGGCAGTGTTGGTTAAGATATCTTCTTGACTTTTATGTCCATGAACTTGTTCTTATTTTCCCCTACCTTAGTCTCTTAAGTGTTTGATCCCTTTTCTGTAAATCTGCAGTGATCTTTTCAAAGTGAGTTCTTGTCACTCACCACTTCTATATTATGCAAGGAGGGTTCAAAAAGTTTGTGGGAAAATGGAAGTAAAAGACAATGAAATTTTCCATGAACTTTTTAAGTCCTCTCATAGATGTTTTCAAGTTTTCTTATCCTGTAGTTTTATTTTGTAGTAATTTCTAAAAGTTCTTCTGATTGTCTTCTTTATTACTTCCAGAGTTGAGAGTTCAGCATGACAAAAAAAAAAAAAAAAAAAAGCCTTTTATTAGGTGAAGTAAAGGTGTCTGAAAGAAGTGGAAACCTGCTACCTATAGAATGAATCTTAGATGTGCTGAACAAAATAACCAACACTTTTCTGTCAGTTTGTTGTACTGTGCTGGCTTGTGTGTTACTTTGATGCCGGAAGCTCTGCCACAGGTAATTTGAATACCAGAGGGTTACCCATGGTGGACAGATTTCAGTGGAACTTCCTGAATAAGGCAGAGAGGAAGGAGAGGCAGATAACTACTGACTGATATGAATAGCAGCGGAACATTGTCAGGTATAGTGCCAGAAGAGGAAAATAGTATGACTTTCAGCAGAGCATTGTCAGATACAGTGCTGGAAGATGAGCCCCTTAGGTTGGAAGGCACTTAAAATACAACTGGGGAAGAGCTACCTCCCCAAAGTAGAGTTGACCATAATAACATGAAAGGAACAAAGCTTTGTTTGGGACCTTCATTTGCTGATGGGGCACAACTCAAACTGAGAAATAGCTGCAAGCATCCATTAGTGATCAGAACATAAAGTGTATGAAGTATGAATATAGGAAAATTGGAAGTTGTCAAAAATGAAACAGAATGCAAAAAGGCCAAATCCTAGGCATTAGTGTACTGAAATGGACTGGCATTAGACATTTTGGATCAGTCAATCATATGGTTTACTATGCTGGGAACAGAAAATGCAAGAGGACTCGTGTCATATTCATCGTCAAAAAGAACATTTCAAGATCTATCTTGATTACAATACTGTATGTGATAGGATAATATCCATATACCTAAAAGGAAGACCAGTTAATAGTCATTATTTAAATATATGTATCAACCACTGAAACCAGTAATGATAAAATTGAAGAATTCTACCAACTTCTTCAGTCTGAAATTGATCAAACAATCAAGATGTGTTGATAATCACATGCTAAGTTTGGAATAACGTAGAAGGCTCACTAATTGGAAGATATGACCTTGGTGATAGAAGTGATGCTGGAAATAGCATGTTATAATTTTGCAATTTGAATGACTTATTCATTGAAAATACCTTTTAAAAACAACATAAAAGGTGATCATACTCATGGACCTCACCAGACGGAAAAGCAGAAATTAAACAGACTACACATCTGTTGAAAGAGAGAGTTCAATATCATCAGACAAAACAAGACCAGTGGCCAAATATGGAGCAGACCATGAACTGTTCATATGCAAGTTCAGATTGAAGCTGAAGAAAATTAAAATAAGTCCACGAGAGCCAAAATATAACCTTGAACTTATTTCACTTGAATTTAAAGACCATCTCAAGAACAGATTTGATGAATTAGACACTGACCTAACACAAGAAGAGTTGTTGGAAGACATCAAGAATATTATACAGGAAGAAGGCAAACGGCCATTAAAAATACAAGAAAGAAAGAAAAAAACAAAATGGTTGTCAGAAGGGACTCTTGAAACTTGCTCTCCAGTGTAGAGCTGCTAAAGTGATGGGAAGAAATGAGGAAGTAAAAGAGCTGAACAGAAAATTTCAAAGGGCAGATAGAGAAAACAAAGTCAAGTATTAAATGAACTCTGTAAAAACCTGGAGTTAGAAAACCAGACAGGAAGAACACGCTCATCATTTCTCAAGCTGAAAGAATTGAAGAGAAATTCAAGTCTTGACTTTCATATTGAAGGAGTCTATGGGCAAAATATTGAATGGTGCAGAAAGTATCAAAAGAAGATAGAAGTAATACACCGAGTTGCTGTACCAAATAGAAATGGTTAATGTTCAACCATTTCAAGAGATGGCGTATGATTAAGAACCAACGATACTGAAGGAAGGGCAAAGGTACACTGAAGGTATTGGCAAAGAACAAGGCTCCTGGAATTGGTAGAATACAAATTGAAATCTTTCAACAAACAGATGTGGCACTGGAGGCACTCACTCGTCTATTCCAAGAAATTTGGAAGACAGCTTTCTGGCCAACTGATTGGAAGAGATCCATATTTGTGTCCATTCTAAAGAGAGGTGACCCAACTGAATGCAGAAATCATCCGACAATATCATTAATGTTGCATGCATATAAAATTCTGCTAAAGAAAATTTTAAAATGGCTGCAGTAGTACATTTACAGTACTGCCAGAGGTCCAAGCCAGATTCAGATAAGGACTTGGAATGAAGAATATAATTGCCGATATTTGATGGATCTTGGCTAAAAGCAGAGAATACCAGAAAGGTGTTTACCTATGATGTATTGACTGTGCAAAGACTTTCGAGTGTGTGGATCATGACATGCTATGGTCAACATTGCGGAGAATAAGTATTCTGGAATACTTAATTGTTCTCATGAGGAACCTGTACCTTGATCAAGAGGCAGTTGCTCGAACAGAGCAAGGTTACACTGAATGGTTTAAAATTAAGAAAGGTGTTCGTCAGGGTTGTATTCTTTCACCATTTTTATTGAGTTTGTATGCTGAGCAAATAATTTAAAAAACTAGATTATATGAAGATAAACATGGCATCAAGGTTGGAGGAAGCCTCATTAATAACCTGCGATATGCAGATGGTACAACCTTGCTTGCTGAAAGTGAAACAGATTTAAAAATACTTACTGATGAAGCTCAAAGACCACAGCCTTCTGTATGGGCTGTGCCTCAGTGTAAAGAAAATAAAAGTCTTCACCCCTGGACCAATAAATAACATCAAGATAAATGGAGAAAAGATTGAAGTTGTCAAAGACTTCATTTTGCTCAGGTCAGCCATTCAGCACTCTTGGAAGCAGCAGTCATGAAATCAAAGGACATATTGCATTAGGTGAATCTGCTTTTTAAAGTGTTCCAGAGCAAAGATGTCAGTTTGAGGACTAAGGTGTGCCTGCCTCAAGCCATGTTTTTTTTTTTTTTTTTTAAAGTTCATTATCTTTAGACATCAGGAATTAATAGAGGTAGGGGAGACTGAGGCAGACGCAGAGGTTTTGACTCCTGGAGGCAGGCCCAGTTACAGCAAACGTGGAAACAAGGGTGTGAGCTGGTAGCAGATGTGGCCTTGAACTTGGGGTGGGGGGGGGAGTGAGAATGCTGAGTCTTGGGTGGGGAGCAGCAGGAGGAGCTGCATCCGAGGTCCTGAGGGCCCAGAGGTGGGAAGGGATGCAGGGCCCCGCTCCTGCTCCTCAGTGTCCCTGCACCCCATCCCTGGAAGAGATGGGGGTCCTCAGCCCCTGAACCCTTTCAAGGGCCCCATAGTTCTTGGTTGAGCTTCTGGAAGAAGCTTTTGCCGAACTCATGCTGATCATGATGGCCCAGGCGGGGGCAGCCTTGATGATCCTCGAGTGGAAGCCTACAAAGAGCCCCCTAGTGCCTGATTCGGCCAGGATCCTCCTCAGCAGCAGCCAGGTGGAGTCGACACGTGGGGGTCTCACTCTCATAGCCTCCATTGCTCCCAGCGCAACCTGGCACTGAGTCTTCATCATGTCGAAGTTAGGATGGCCGCCACCGCCCCTGAGATGCCACCAGCCACAAAGCTGATGCCCATGGAACTGATGCCCGTCCTTTGGTCTGGGCCCACTAAGCCAGCTCTTCACCAGCTTGTAGTTGAACCAATAGAGGGCTGAGAAGGAAACATCCCGAAGGGCAGTGAGCCCCCAGCCCAGTCACAGGGAAGGCCAGCCACCCTGAGCCACCGTGACCTGCACAGAGATGCCCAGCTCACGGCTTTGTCTGTACCAGCTCCAGGGGGCTGACCACAGTCAGAGTGCCCACGAGGGCCAGAGGGCCAACCACCATGGGTGCATATAGGTCAGAAGTCAATGCTCGGCCACACAGGAAAGTCGAGTTGGTCATAGGTGATGAAGTAGATGGCAATGGCTGGCACAGTCATCACCAGGGTGGCTGGGAGGCCGCTCCACAGGATCTTGATGCCCTCATGCGCAGTCTTCACAAAGGCATCCATGGTGCCAGTGAAGCGGGTAGGATCCTGAAACCAGGTGGCACAATGGGCACTGTTTGGGCACAGGTAAAAGGGCTCCAGGACCCCATTGCAGTACAGGAGGTACTTCCATTTGGTGTAGGAGACATGCCAGAGTCTAGAAGGAAGCATCGTTTTGCAGGCCACTGAGGGGCACTGGGACTGCAAGCGCACCTTCATCACGCCCAGGGGTGTCATGAAGAGGGAAGTGACCACAGCTCCAGCCCCCGAAGCCACCATTTGCTGCAGAGGGCTAATGCCCCCAGGGTCCTGGGCAGCCATCTGTGGTTCCGATCCT
Source organism: Chrysochloris asiatica (assembly GCF_000296735.1). Lineage (NCBI taxonomy): Eukaryota > Metazoa > Chordata > Mammalia > Afrosoricida > Chrysochloridae > Chrysochloris > Chrysochloris asiatica. Next base: position 15,814,903 of record NW_006408557.1, on the reverse strand, counting down.
GGCTCTAGGCCGGTGTACAGGGTCCGAGTGCTCTCGCCCCACACTGAGGCCTCCATAGAGAGCGGCCTACAGTTGGAAAATAATAAAGAAGACTTTAGAAGAATCCATGCATTTGAGTTTTGGTGTTGGAGGGAATATTCAAAGTCCCATGGACTGTCTAAAAAACCAATCTGGGTTGGGGGAAGTAGAGCCAGAATGCTCCTTAGAAGCCAGGATGGACAGACTTATCCTTGGATGTATTATTTGGGAGGGACCAGGAATGTCAGAGAAAAAGAGGAAGACCCCCAATGAGATAGATTGGCACAGTGACAGCAACAATGAGTTCAAGTTGTGAGGTTGCTCCAGGACTAGGTTGTGTTTTGTTCTGTTGTGCATAAAGTCACATGAGTTGGTGCTGATTAGATGTCACCTAATAAAAAATAAGCTCATGAAGTTTTCTGCTTCCATTTGCTTGATGAAGTTTTCCTTATTTCTTCTACCCATTAGACCTGAGAAATCTTAGGGACTCACAAGTAATGAAAGTTGTTGCTTTGAATTTTTGTCCCAGGAAATCTTGAGACATTTGCCTTTCATGTGAATTAATGTGCGTCCTTCACAGTGGCAGAAAGTCACTGGTGCTTTCTTCTACCATTACTTAAGTGCTTGTCAGCTCTTCAAAGTTTGCCCTCTTTAAATTATGCTAGGGGAAAAGGGAATCCAGAAATTGGAATTAAACATGAGCCACATACTAACTGAAATCTTGTGACCAAAATCCTGTGGAAATTTGAAGCATGCACCCTTCCTTGTTTGAGCAGTTGTAAAGACGTGCAGGACATGCCCAGGGTGCAGAGCTGAGCATTCCGTACTGGGACATACCATTAAAGAAGACCACCCATAAAAATCCTGTGTTTTAATTTCCTTTTGAGATATTTTATAGGTTGGACTGGTTTACCTAGATCCCTAAACATAGCTTTACAGGACAAACCTACTGGAGCAGAAGATAATGCAAGCTCCTAGGAGAGATCTGAACTAGGGTCCTGAAGAACCATGCATGCTCAACATCCCAGAATAAGTTCTGTCTGCTCCTACCAGAGGCCTTTGTGGTGGAATCCATCTTGAAGAAATGGGGTACACTCACCCAATTAGCATGTTGTTGTTATGTGCTGTTATGTGTGTTCCAACTCATTTGTTGTTGTTAAGTGCTGTCAAGTCAGTTCCAACCCGTAGTGACCCTGTATATGGTTTCTGAGGAGCAGCTGGTGAACTTGAACTGCTGACCTTGTAGTTCAAACTGACTTTGCAGTCCAGCTCATTAACCTGTGGTGCCATACCAGGACTCTGTTCCAATTCATAATAGCCCTCTATTGGGTTTCCAAGGAACGGTTGGTGAGTTTGAGCCACTGGTTTTCAGTTCAAAGGACCTTGTGGTCCACTGCTGATCCTACAGTGACACACCAGCATGGCCCTTCCTAAATGAGCCATTTCCTGGAAATCCCTGCATATCCCTATGAATAAACATGATGTCTTTCCCTATTCAAAACTTTTTAAACCCCAGCAAAGCCTTTTTTGGGGGTTGGGGGCCATGGTTGGGTGGGTGGGGGTGTTAATTGTTCTGCTAAGTTCTCCCTATCTTTGCTTCTAGGCCTCTTGCCTATATTAAACCTTTGCTCATATGGAAGCCTTGCCTCACCTGACTATCCTTAGCCTGTAGAAGGCAAACCCGTCTCTTGTAGGGCAGAGATGTGACTGAAGCTTCCTGTAACGGATTCAAGAGGAACTCTATTGTACTATCTGAAAAATATCTGATAAGAGTGTCTCACACAGCCAGAAGATTTAAAAAAAACAAAGAACAGAAAGCCACGTTTGTCAGTCCTAGCAAATAGTGGCAAAGATTAATCATAAGCCACAGAGGTCATCAGTCTTACAGTGGGGACACTGTTCCTGCTGGCTGCATTTTGGAAAGAGCTTGAAAGACCAGGAGAGCTTGTCACCAGTTTAGCCTCTGCTGATTGTGTATTTTCTTTCTGACAGCACTTTTAGTGGCAAAGTGTTCCGAACGACTTTCCTGATGCTTGCTGTTTGCCTCACCATTCCCCTGCTAGGCGCCATGGTGCTGCTGGAGTCTCCCATAGATCCACAGCCTCTCAGGTGAGCTGTGCCAGAATTGTAGGAAGAGTTGCTTGGAAAATGTAATAAAATGTAATAAAATAATTTCTAGGGAACAGAGAACAATTGAGCCAATTTGGTTTTAATTGGCTTTAACTTATGAGAAAGAGAGTTTTGTGACTTATGATTCTAGTTCTCACATGGAATTAAATGTTATATAAAATTATGTGTGTATGTGGTATTGTCCATATCATTGTTTAAAAGAATAGCACTGTGGAAACCAATAAGAAAACTCAGAAAAATTCAATTAGAAATGTTGTTGTTAAGTGCCGTTGAGTTGTTTTGGACTCACAGCAACCCTGTGTATGGTTTCCAAGGAGTGGCTGGTAATTTTCAGTTGACAACTTTGTGGTTCAACTGAACTTGCAGCCCAGTGTTTATCCTGTAGCACCTTTGGTATTGGCAAAAGCACCCACAAACAAAGGTGAGGTTTAAATTGCTGTTATTAAAAATTATCAACATCATTAATTTTTTTTTTTAAATCCTGTGACTAGTGTTCTATTTTTACAAAGTTACTTTCTCTGATAAAAAGCTAAGTAATGCAGTTGATGTTTAACTTGTATATAGTTAGTATATAATTTGGAAACCCATGAAATGTATTCATATATGTGAGTATAATAGTGTAGACCTAGACTTTCCTTGGCTGTGATGACCTGTGGCATTGATGTAGAATTGGTGTTAAAAGGATTGTGTGGCCTGCTTAAGTAATATCATGTTTCCTCTGGATGCTGCCCAGGGAGGTGAAGCTACCTAAAGTTTATTCTAAATGATTTAAAAAATGTGTAAAGTTGCAAAAACTTCAGGCAAGAAGCATGCCCAACTATAGAGTGAATACAGCATACAACTGAATGATGTGCTGATATTTTAGAAATAAAAATTGGGGTTTTATTTAAATTTAATGTAATTTTTTTTTAAAAATTGGGCTCAAGTGTAACAACATTGTGAGGATGGCACAGAACCAGGCAGTGTTTCATTCTATTGCGCATAGGATTGCTGTGAGTTGGAACTGAATCAATAGCACCAACTACAACAATAATAAAAATGTACATTCAGTACTTAGTATGCTTAAGGTAAGTACCCAGCTGATACAACAAAATAGCACAAAGTGAGTGACTTAAAAGTACAGAAATATATCATCTCACAGTTCTCAAGGACAGAAGTCTAAGTAAGGGTTTTGGCTATGTTGATTCTTTCTGATGGCTCTGAGACAAAAACTGTTCATAGCTTCTTTTGCCAATCCTTGCTGCCTGCACACCACATGACTATTCTTTCTGTGTCTGTTCTCCTCTTTTAAAAGACACCAGTCATCCAGTATGACTTCTTATCTGAAAACATCTTCATAGATCCTAGATCCAAACAAGGACATATTCGCAGATACTGGGGATTAAGACTTAAAATAATCTTTTGGGGGAACAGAGTTTAATCTATAAAACAGGGCTGTGTAAATTGAAGGGTGCCGAGAGGTTTAACTTGTTGTGAGGCATTGTGAGACACTGGATGGTGTAGATACAGGAGTGTAAGTAGACTGGAGAATTGTGGGGTCCTCAATGGTCTCAGATGACAGGTGCCAGCTGAGCTGATCATGGAGTCAGCCTCAAACCTTGCTGCTAGCCAGAGTCATATTTTATATTTATTTTGTACTATGACTATTTCTGATATCTTAGAATAGATTTTTTTTCCCCCCTTAACCTTTGTATGCCTGGAAACTAGTGATATATTGGAATTTTTTTTATACACAAATTGAATTCTTTTACAGCCTCAAAGAACCTCCTTTGTTGGTTGGTGTTCTGCATCCAAATACAAAGTTGCAACAGGCCAAAAGGCTATTTGAAAATCAGCTTATTGGGCCAGAGTCCATAGCACAGATTGGGGGTAAGTACACATTAGCCCTGCCGAGTCTGCTGCTGTGACGGGTAGATTCTCTGTGAGCAGCTCATAGTGGCAACTGCTGTTAAGGTGGAGTCGGGCATGGTGGTGGCTCTGGATATCTTTCTAAGCTCCATTGAGGGGGTATCTGAATATTCTTCTTAGCTCTATCAGGGATGAATGGACCCTAGACATTATTATTCTCCACTTCACAGTGAGGACCTGGACATCTCAGCTCTAGGTGTGCTACTTCTCAAGCTGACCCCTCCCTGGGAGTGTATCACTGACTCTGTCTGAGCACTTGCCTCACAAAGTTGCAGTACCATTTATAGAGTCAGGTGATTTTGAGTTCATCTCTATGAAGGATTTCATTCTTTTGAAAGTGTTGGGCCCATTCAAATGAAAGGAAAAAGGCAGAATGCTGACATTGGTGACTGATTCATTTATTGAAGTTTATCAAAATATTATTGCTTAGCTGTTTACCTTTCTGTAGACTTTATTTTGAAATGAAGATGAACGGTTCACAGTCTTCCCACTGTTTTTGTTTGTAAAGCTTACGGTGGTAAATTCATGTAAGGATACATTCAGGGTAATCATCTGTTTTCACACTTCACACCAAGAACTATAATTGGGTCTGATTCTAATACCTGAGTCTCTGTCAATGGGAAGCAAGGAATTTTCCATCTGTTAAAATAGGAATTAAGTTTATGAATGAAAGAAATAAAGTTTGCAGACCTAAAATGTGAGAATTTATTAGCTTATTTGGACATGCCCCTCATCATTCTGAAATACCATTATCAGTGAAATGATTGTGGACCTAAGTATCCAGTAGTGCCTGACATATGAAGCATTTGAATTATGATGAGCTGAACTTACGATTTTTTTTGTACATCTTATCCTTAGTAATATGTGCTACATACAATATTAAAATATGTCTGTAAGTTTGTATCTAATGTTTCCAATCCCTAAAGATAAATAAGGATTGGATTTGTAAAGATACTAATAATAAATGACAATAGTAATGAAAAGTAAAACAAAAATAAGTTATTCAGCCTATGTCAGAACTGACTTATGATGGAATTGTCAGAATGGAGCTTTAATTTTATTAATAAACAGCATAATTTTTGTTTTCTTGTTGAAAAAGCAATCAAACATTGATATTTAACACTGGAACTTACAGGATAAATTGCAGTCAGTATTTTGTTCTTTGCTTCTTACAGAAAGCACTCTTCCCTTCCCACTTGGCCTGACCTCTCATTGGGCTTCTTCACCAGCTGTCGCCTTATAATCTTTTCCAATATTGAAGGAACTGGTTATCTTCTCCTTGGCATTTCTGGTTAGGCTCTGTGGGGTTTCTTGGATTACCACACTGGATGTGACTCACATAGCCCTGCTGCTGCCTTGGTGAGGCCTTGCCATTTTGTGGGCTGTTGTGATGCTGACATTAGAGAGAGGTACTCGCCTCAGAAAATAACACATGGGGAAAATAATCATGCTTCAATTTTATCCTGAAGGACTCTCTCATTGGGTATGACCAACTTTGGCAGCAGACACTGATATGTGGTTGAAACGAACTCATGTCCTAGTCTCTGAATGGCAGGTTGGGAGCCGTGCTGCTCTCTGGAGAGTGGATGATAACCCTAGTTTTCTGTCATGGACTAAGGCTACTGTACCTTGTTTCATAGTAAAAGGCTGTGATCCACATGCCAACTGCCAGCCCCATGGGTTTGTTGCTACAAGACTTTCAGGGTGTTTCATTTCCAGACAATACTTCTCCTTTATCTTTCAGAACTGTCATTTCCTCTCTGGATACAAAAACATAAACTAGCTACCTTTGTTGTAGAAGAGTAGTGTGGTAATGGTTTTGTAGGCTACTCCCGTAATGCTTTTTATCATTTTCCCCTTTTCAACAGATGCCATGTTTACTGGAACAGCAGATGGCCAGATTGTGAAACTTGAAAATGGTGAGGTAGAGACAATTGCCCGATTTGGCACTGGCCCATGCAGTAAGTTGGTTGCATGTCCCATGACTTCTGTCTCCTTCCATCATGCAGATAGTTGTCAGACAACACCCTGAGACAGACAAGATCCCTGACCATTGGATAGATAGGGCATGACTCAGGGTCTCAGTCTGCATAGGTCCCTGCTCTTCACCTTTTGGTTGCAGCTTCTCACTGGTCAGGGCATTGGTTCCTGCTTGCTACTTCTTGGGGTCCTGCCATACACCATTAGCACAGGTCTATATTCACCCCTTTGGTGATGGAGAGAACATTATTGGGTATTACCGTCAGAATGTTACTATAGAAAAGTAGTTGTTCTGCCATTAGTTGGATGCTTAAATATAATTTGTACATTAATTTCTGAGGAATTTCACAGCATCACTCAAAGGTTACTTAAAAACTAGAGAAGATGAATCTTATTGTTTAAAACCCACAGTATTCTTTTGTATTCTATTACAGCAAACTATATATAGAAAGTGTGCTGTTTTAACCATTTTTAAGTGTACAGTTCAGTGACATTAATTAACTTCACTGTGTTGTGTAACAACCATCCTTACTGTTTTCAAAAGTTTTTATCTTCACAAACTAACTCAACAGTAACCCTTAAGCAATACGTTTTCCTCCTCCCACCCAGTACCTGGTAACCACTAGTAAACTTCTGTCTTCACGGAGTCCTGGTGTGGCTCTGTGGGTTAATGTGTCAGACTGCAAAGCCATTTGAACTGCAAAGTCGGCGCTTCAAGCTTACCAGCTGCTCCTCGGAAACCCTAAACAGGGTCGCTCTGGGTTGGAATCGACTTGATGGCCCTTAATAACAGCAACAACATTCTCCTCATTATTTCATATAAGTGGAATCACACAATGTTTATCCTTTTTTTTAAAACACAAAGATTTTATTGTGAATTGAGTGAAGGTTTACAGGGTGGATCACCATTTACATTCAGAAAATCATTGCAATGATTACAGTCCCATCTGTGTACTATCAGTTAACAGTATTTATCTCTATTCCTTTTTTTTTTTGATGTGCACATACCATAATGAAAATATATATTTGTTTAAATGTCCAGAGGGCACATTTTGCAAGTCAGCCTCCTGCCTGCAAGCACACTGCCTTTCTCAGTCCATGGGCCTGTAGTCCTCTGCAGCTCTATCTCTCTATCCCTTCGCCTCTGCCACCATCTCTGGTGTCACTGCTTTTCTGGTTAGGATTCCACGTTCCACTCATGCTCTTCCCTTTTGATGGTCCTAAGGTCCTCTGTTTCTAAAATGACAGATTAACCCTCCCCCTTTTAGTTACACCTCTCATACATTTACAGTTATGACAGTCACAATTAGTCCTGATAACAATTGAAGTATAAATTCCTATCCCTTTCATCCCTCACCCCCATCTGGACGAAAGGAAAACTCTTCAGTGGGGATTCTATCTTACCCTCCTCATTCTGACACTAAGCACCCTCATGAAAGCTTGTAAGCCATCTACTTTGTGCCTTTATACCCCCCCATTTTTGATAGCCAAAATCTAAGTTGCCTGTCCCTATCAACCCAGTGTACTGAGGAGGCAAGTTTGATCCTTGTTGTTGTTGTTAAGTGCCGTCGAGACGGTTCTGACCCATAGTGACCCTGTACATGGTTTCCAAGGCTATAAATCTTGACGGGAGCAGAAAGCCGTATCTTTCTCCCGCGGAGCGGCTGGTAGTTTCAAACTGCTGACCTTAAGGTTCGCAGCCCGATTTGTAACCACTATGCTACCAGAGTTTGATCCTAGCTATGAAAAATTCTTCCCTTTCGGTTGGAATTTTGGGCAACTACATCCATAAGCAAAGGTCAAGTTCATCAAATTGTAGCAACTTTTTTTTTTTTTTTCTCCCTGTATCAAACTTCTTTATCTTTATCTGATTGAGTTTTGGTCAGCAAGCCATCCAAGCTAGGGCAAATGAGTACTGTATGTAAGTTTGGGTGTTCCTACATGCCTCCTCCCACTTCAGACCAGTTGGCCTCTTCACTCTTAAGCCCAGTGGCTAGGTCAGTGTTCATGGGCTTGGAAGTTCACACATCTCCGTGAACCTCAAACCAGTCAGCCCTTCCTTTTCTCTCTCTCATCTCAAGGTCATTAGGTGTCTGTGGAACATGGTCGAACTCAGCCCATGTCTTCGTTGCTGCATTTCCCCCACTTTCATTCACAAGTTGACCAGCCAGCATACAAGACTGTTCCTGTGTTCATTTTGAGTTTCAGTGTTAGAAAGGAGTTTACGCTGATGGGCTGACTTTTCTAGCTTTGATGGCTCCAAGCAAACAGCTTGCCTGATATTGTCATAGCTAAGCAGTCCACTCCTCACCCCCACTCCATGCCCACCCCCGGTCTTTCTTACCATAAGTATCTTCTGTTCCTCTAGTCGTTCGGGATTGATCTGTGTGTCTTTTCAAGTGGAAATGTCCCACCACCACAGGTTCTGAGTGGGTCTCAGGATTCTACTTATGGCTCTATACTCCACAAAGGCTTAACAAGAAGCCTATTTCCCTGGGCAAATTCTAGTACTCTTTTAGCTAATCCAAGCAGTTATAGGCTGAAGATGGACTTACATGCTTTCTGTAATCGACAGTATTTGCCCTTTTGTATTTGACATATTTCATTCATCATAATGTTGTCAAGATTCATCTATGTTATAGAATGTGTCAAGATTTCATTTTTATGACTGAATACTATACCGTTGTATCATACATACCACATTTTATTCAGCCATTCATTTCGTGATGGCCACCGACTTACTGTTGTTGGTAGGTGACATAGATTCACTTCCCACCCATAGTGACCCTTAGCATAGCAAAACAAAACACTGCTTGGCCCTGCACCATCCTCACAAATGTTGCTATGCTTGTCCCCTTTGCCAATCTGTCTCACTAAGGGTCTTTCTTTTTTTTTCTCTGAACCTCCTTCCATTTATCAGACATTATGTGCATCACCCTCTTAATAACATATCCAAAGTATGAGTAACAGTCTCACCATCCTGCTTTTAAGGAACTTTCTGGCTATACTTCTTCAAAGACAGATTTGTTTGTTTTTCTGGAAGTCCATGGTACGTTCTATATTCATCTCCAAAACCATAACTTAAATGTATTAGTTTTTTTTCTATGGTCTTTCTTATTCATTGTCCAACTTTCACATGTATATGAGGCTGTTAAAAATACCTTAGTTTTTTTATGACTTGAGTCAGGCGCATCTTAGTCCTCAAACTGATCTATATGCTCTTGAACACTTTAAAGAGGTGTTGTTCAATAGATTTGCCTAAATGTGATATGTCATTTGATTTCTTAACTGCTTCTTTCATGAGTGTTGATTGTGGATCCAAGCAGAATTAAATCTTTGACAGCTTACTTCTTTTGTCCATTTATCATGACACTATTTATTGGTCCGGTTGTGAGGATTTTTGTTTTCTTTGCATTGAGGTGCAATCCATACTGAAGGCTGTAGTCTATGATTCTCATCAGTAAGTATTTTAAGTCCGTCACCTCTAGCTAGCAAAGTTGTATCATGTATATAGTACAGGTTGTTAACGAGTCTTCCTCCAATCATGGTGCCACGTTCTTCTTTATGTAATCCAGCTTTTTAGATTATTTACTCAGCCTACAGATTGAATAAATATGGTGGAAGAATATAACTCTCACATTCAGTGTTTCCTTGTTCTGTTCAAACAGCTGCCTCTTGGTTTATGTACAGGTTTCTCATGAGTACAATTAAGAGTTTTGGAATACCCATTCTTCGTAATGTAATCCGTTGCTTGTTATGGTCCTCACAGCTTTGGCATAGTCAATAAAGCACAAGTAAACATCAGACATTCTCTACTTTCAGCTAAGATCCATCTGACTTCTACAATGTTATCTCTCATTCCATATCCTCTTCTAAATCTGGCTTTAATTTCTAGCAATTCCCTATCCGTGTACTGCTGCAGCTGATTTTGAATTATCTTCAGCAAAATGTTTACTTGCACGTGATATTAATGATATTGTTTGATGATTTCCGTATCCCATTGGGTCACCTCTCTTTGGAATGAACACATACACATATAGATCTTTTCCATCTAATTATCCAGTTCTTTAAATTTCTTAGCATACATGAGTGAGTGCCTCTATTGCTTCATCAATATGTAGAAAGGTTTATATTTGTATTCTGTCATTTCCTGGAACCTTGTTTCCACCAATGCCTTCTGTGCTGCTTGGTCTTCTTACTTCAGCATCATTAATTTTTGATCATATGCTTCTCATGAAATGGTTGAACATCAACCATTTCTTTTTGATACAGTGACTCTGTGTATACCTTCTATCTTTTTTGTTGCTTTCTGCATCATTAAATATTTTGTCCTTAGAATTCTTCATAAATTGTAAGTCAAGGCTTGATTTTTTTCTTCATTTCTGTTAGCTTGAGAAATGCTGAGCATGTTCTTCTCTTTTGGTTTTCTAACTCAAAGTCTTTGCACATTTTATTAAAATATTTGATTTTGTCTTCTGGAGTTGCCCTTTGAACATTTCTGTGCAGTTCTTTTACTTCATTTCTTCCATTTGCTTCAGCGTCTCTACACTGGAGAGCAAATTTCAGGGTCTCTCCTGATATCCATTTTTTTTTTTTTCCTTTCCTTTCCTGTCCTTTTTTTTTGAAGGGCATGATTTAATGGGCTGAAATGTAACAGTCTTCATTCTGGAAAAAGGGCCAGAGTGGGGGCACTCTGGAAGCTGGTGCCCCACGAGACTGTGGGGGGAGAGGCATGACAAGGGCCACAGGTGGGGGCACAGCCTCCATGGTGGCATGTTTCCTACACCCCTCACATGTTGGTGCTCATCCGGGACTGGCTGTTGCCTGGTGTGAGCTCCCCCTGGTTCCCTTCTCGAGGAGGAGACTTGACGTTGGTCTGGTTGCACAGCACAGCCGCAGGCAGGATCATGGCTTTGGCGATCATGGCTTTGGCGTGGCACTGGAACGCCTTGTCCATCAGCAGGGACTTCTCCAAAGTTGTGCTGCACTGGTCCACGTCCCGTGTATGCAGGATTTGCTGGTGAGAGTCAATGCGGGCATTGATGAGCCCCTCCAGAGTCAGCTGCGTCAGCTCGTCCTTCAGCGTGGCCACAGAAGTATTGAAGCAGCCACCATCTTGTGCATGCCAGCAGACACGTAGGGGCTGAAGTACTGTATGAGGGCGCGGTTGCGAATCTGAGCGTAGAACATTCTGATGTGGGGAGCCAGGTACATGTCCAAGAGCAGGCTGGCCTTCATTTCATCCATCATCTTGAGACAGGAGGCGTACTTGGACTCATAGAACTAGAAGATGATGTCCTGAACCTGAGGTTCCAATTCCAGGAACAACTTGAAGGCACTGCTGCAGATGGCGTTGCATTGTAGCTCCTGGTGATCAAAGATGGCCAGGGCACACAGGCCCCCATAGCTGGACATGTTACTGGGTGAAAGCAGCTCAAGGATGTCACAGTGGTCAAAGGAGGCCAAGAGGAAGCACTTGGCAGCCTGCTTGTACTTCCGAGCAGCCAGTTCGGCCAGGCCTGAGGCGCACTTGAGTTTGGTGAGGATGGCCTGGGTCTGGCCATCCCGCCACCCACGCTGCTCAGCTATCTCTGGGGTGGACTTGGCCTAGTTGACGTAGCTCAGCACGTGAGACCAGTTCTACAAGTAGTTGTTGTTGTCGTTGTTGTCAGGTGCCATCGAGTTGGAACTGACTCATAGCAACCCCGTGCACAGCAGAACGAAACAATGTCCGATCCTGGGCCAACCTCACTACCGCTGCCACACTTGACGCCATCAATGATGCCACCTGGCT